>NC_134207.1:198456439-199092785 GCF_965140235.1 Caretta caretta | reverse complement strand
CTGCTAGGCCACCAGATCTAAGCAACCCTTTTAACCTGGGATTTTATTACAATCCATCAGGGAGGAAAAAGAGAAGGCAATCAGAACAAGTGACCTGTTAATGGGTGTCAAGTGGGTATAATGACCCATGTACTGCTGATATATTTTGGGTTTTGTTTCCTCTGTTGTCAGGGTTGGGGTGATTTTGTTGGTTGTTTTAATTCCAGCAGTACCCACAATGTACCAGATGCTATCTAGTTGCTGCCCCCAAAGAACTTGCAATTTAAGGAAGAACTGACAGTCTTTTGGGGGTTTTTTTCGTGGCATCTTGCAATGTTGATTACTGTTTTGTTAAATTATTCTAGTATCTCATTCCTTCTGAGGGGACGGGAGATTCAGGGGCAGCATTGGAGACTTCTTGTGGTGTTTGTTCATTCAGGGCAACTTGCTGCTTGGTTTGTATGATGGATGTAAGCAATACAGTTCCCTTAGTAGCTAAGATGAAATTTCACCAGAGATTCAATTTACATTCATAATGTCCTAGAGTCGGGGGAAATGTTGACTGCCACTGAGCTATGAACAGGTCATGTGGCACAATAGAAGCTGAAAATGTTAAATGTACATCTTGGGGAAACAGGACAGGTAGCTCAGTGCTGCACATGCCAGCTGTGAACTGATTTGTAGTGATAGTCCGCTGCGTTCATCATTTCTGCATTTGGAAGTTGGTAAATACCCTCTGTACTTGGGCAAGTCACTTAATCTCCCCATACAAGTGACTGTTGCTCTGCTTAGTGTTGCAATGCCTAACTGACTTGGGCTCCAAAGTGCCTAAGTCACTCTTGAAAAGGAGACGTAGGTTAGTTAGGCATTGCAACGCTGAGCAACGCAACATCTAAATGACTTAAAAATCTGGGTCTTCAGTCTACCCAGCACATAGGCAAAACTGAGAATAATAGTTCCCTCCATCAGCAGGCTATGATGAGGATCAAATGCATGAATAATTGTGAGGTGTTCAGATACTACTATATGGAAGGCTGTCTAAGTACCTAAATAATAGAGTTAGGTTGTAAATATAATTATTGTACAGTCATTAAGCTAAGGGACACATGTTTTCCCTTAGCAAATAAATAAAACAGACAGACATGTTTGTACTATTTTTCTCTTGAAACGTTTCAAGCAATAGGTGTAACTCATAGCATGAACACCCAGTGTTGACTTCAGTACACCCGTAATGGGGGTCTCAATAGTTCGGAAATTTTTTCTTTGGCTTTTGTGATGTTGGATAACTTAAAGAAACAAAATTTTTCTACCACTTGACCGTACTGACAAACGTCTGCTAAATTCAGTCAAAAGAACTAGCCCCAAAGGAGGCTTTGATTCCACAAGGGCCCAAGAAATATTGCACAAGGGGCATGATGAAGAAAACACTCTTCAATTCTTCGGACTGAATGAGAGATTTTCATAGCATTGATATAAAAAAAGCTCTGGCGGTGCAAGGGATTCATGATTAGCCTTCATCTGCATCCTTCTCCATGGTGATACTACTTGGAAGTCATGGCTAGCTGTTAAGAAGCTAAAAGGCTATAAAATTATCTACTTACATATCTATAAAATTGCTATTAAGAAACCCTTTCATACAGTCTATAATGACTGCATCTTGGGACAAATGAATTATGGATGCAGAACTATTATTATATCCCTTGTCAGCAAACATTGTGTTGCTCTATAGGGTGTACACCTGTGGTTTGTTGAACACATTTTCATAACCTCTAAAACCCCTCTAGATATTGAATCGGCAAGTATTCCTACACAGTAGAGTGGTGTTGACTGAGATTTGATCCTGCTGGATGGTGAAACACTGTTGAAAATTTAAGTAGTAATATGAAACTTTCTAATAGAGCTCAGTTACAGAACTACTTTTGCTGAATATCTGTGGGCTGATCTGTAAAAATTCTTAGGGCACTGTGTCTTGTTTTGTTTTTTGTTGTTGTTGTTTTGTTTTTAAGGTTGGCCAATATTTTCTCACCCAATGTACACACAATTTCCATTAACTCCCTGACTCTCATTTCTCTCATTCCTCTGTGAACTAACTCTCTTTCTCTTGATATAGATAGTGGACTTATATTTTTGGGAAGGTGTTCAGGTTCATAAATCAATAATGACCCTGATGCTGGAAATCTTCCATGTGTGGAAGTCTGGCTAATTTCAGTGGGGATTTTGAGTACTCTCAAGATTTGGCCCACTGTACAGTTATTTCACCTCTAACCACAAAATAAAAATAGAAATCCTTCCAAAAACAAATGGAGAAGGGATAATTGAGGCTGGAAGAAAGTGTGCCAAACTGGGTTAGGGAGTTGGATTTTAAAGTGAATCAGTCAGGAGGGAACAGTGTTTACAGTGTTGATAACTAAATCCATAAACCCAAGCTCACATGTTTTATTTTAGCCTGGATGTTATAACATAACCTAACAGTGGTTCTCAGACTTTTGTACTGGTGAACCCTTTCACATAGCAAGCCTCTGAGTGTGACACCCCCCCGCCTTATAAATTAAAAACACTTTTTTATATATTTAATATATTTATATATTATAAATGCTGGAGGTGAAGCTGGGTTTGGGGTGGAGGCTGGCAGCTCATGACCCCCCCCCCCCATAATAACCTTGCGACCCCCTGTGGGGTCCTGACCCCCAGTTTGAGAACCCCTGACCTCGAGCCTCATTTTCTGAATGCTTCTACTTACCTCAGTCTTCTTTACCCTGACAGTAAAATAGTTTCCTTTATTTTTGATGAAAAGATACTCTTCATGTTGCAAGAAAACAATATTCAACTTTTAATATTTATAAGGGCAGTAAGATTATCATAATCTTGCCATAATGTTGCATTCATATTATTAACTTAAAAGAATAGGAGACTGGCTATGATTTATGTGTGAAGCCCAGGGATTTTATTTCATTATTTTTTCTGCTTAATTGCAGGGTTTTTTCCGCAGAAGCATTCAGAAGAACATGGTTTACACGTGTCACAGAGACAAAAACTGCGTTATTAATAAAGTCACCAGAAATCGCTGCCAATACTGCAGACTACAGAAGTGCTTTGAAGTGGGAATGTCCAAAGAATGTAAGTGGTTTCTAGAAACAGTTCTTCTCCTTTGTGTGACCCCGTATGTATGGAGATCACGTGGGAAATAATAATATATTGTCATATAATTAAAGAAGTGTATCATAATGCATATGCACAAAGGCGACAGAATTTCAGTTTCACAGGCAACCTTAAATCTGGCATTTCTTAACTTCCAAGGGCTTGACCTTGCAACCTAAATAACGCTGTTTTAATGTGGGGTTATTTAGGTAACATACCAGATGTGCAATATGGGCAGGCAAATGTAGATGTGAAAACATTAAAGGGACACTTTCAACTTTTGTTTTTTGTAATTAGTTCATTTTTGATAAGGTATTCCTTTTAGTAGTAATGTCCTAAACTTAAAACAAAATCCTTCAAACAGATTCCCTGTTTTAAAAAAAAAATATTGTGTGTGTCAGTTTCAGGGTGCTGCACCTGTATCCTCCCCTCTGTGGTCCACTCCAGGAGTTCCCAGTCTCCAGCAGTCCCACTACCTTCTGACCAGGGCTTTTAAGGCTGCACAGCTGTCTGCCTTACACTGTGATATCCCCAGCTAGCCAGTCTGCCTAACAGCCAGCACCTGGGCTTTGCTTCTACTCTGGGGGCTATGATCAGTGTCTTGACAGCAGTTATAAGTCACCACACCTCTCTTTCTAAGCAAGCACCTTTATTCTGAAGGTAAAAGCATTACAGAGAAAACACATACAACCAATAAAAAGAACCTACTACACAGATGCTTATCAGAGGTCACCCACAACTCCAAGAAGGGCAGTGGTAGGTATCAGTCTTTCCAACCCTTTTGCAAGGGTTGAGCTCCCCCTAGGATCCAAGGTCCTGTCCATTTGCTGGATCAGAAAGAAGGTCTTGTTTCAGTGCACATAGAATCATAGAATATTAGGGTTGGAAGGGACCTCAGAAGGTCATCTAGTCCAACCCCCTGCTCAAAGCAGGGCCAATCCCCAACTAAATCATCCCAGCCAGGGCTTTGTCAAGCCTGACCTTAAAAACCTCTAAGGAAGAAGATTCCACCACCTCCCTAGGTAACCCATTCCAGTGCTTCACCACCATCCTAGTGAAAAAGTTTTTCCTAATATCCAACCTAAACCTCCCCCACTGCAACTTGAGACCATTACTCCTTGTTCTGTCATCTGGTACCACTGAGAACAGTCTAGATTCATCCTCTTTGGAACCCCCTTTCAGGTAGTTGAAAGCAGCTATCAAATCCCCCCTCATTCTTCTCTTCTGCAGACTAAATAATCCCAGTTCCCTCAGCCTCTCCTCATAAGTCATGTGCTCCAGCCCCCTAATCATTTGTTGCTGTCCGCTGTAGTCTTTCCATGTACCCTTTGTGTCCCAAAAGCCCTTTCTGTGTGTGTGTCTCTGAAAATCTAGTTTGAACCAGTGTATGTAAGCTTCCTTTCCCATACGGAGGAGTGCCTCTCTGGAGGGGTTTACAGCCTGAGTGATTCACTTTAATCACTCCCCCCCCATGCACACACACGCTGGTTTTGGTTCCTGGAGGCGTTGTGGTAGCCCTCGCCACTGGCGTTGCATACAATCCCTGGCCCACAGTCATCCATAAACTTAAAACAGGATGGTCACCAAAGATATTGCAGGGGATTGCAATTATCAGTCACAATAAGGATTTTTCTTTTCCCCGTTTTATAGTTTAGAATTGGTTTTGGGTAGGCATAAGAGCAAGGTGACCACCCATCCCTTATTTTAAGGGATGGTCCTTGACCACTTTAAACATTAAATTGAAGTTTATGATGATTGCATTGTATACTTGAAGCAGTACAAATGTACACTTGAGAGAAAAATACATGCTATGCTAAGAGAAATGGTGTTTCCCTAAAATGTTCCTCAAAATAAAGCATTGTCCCTTAGTTTTCATGATTTCCCCCCCTTATTTCCATCCAACAAAGGTGTTAGTTTCAACTCTGTTGCTCCTCCCCACCCACCTTTGACTGGAATCTGACATGAATCTGACCGGAACACAAAGAAGGTGCTGAGAATGAGCAAAGTAAGCACACAAAAGACAAAAAAGAAGTATTTGCATATCTCTGTGTTCTAGTAATCTTTGGGGTTACTTGTGACATTTGTTGGTGCAAAATGTTCAGATGGAAATATGATTTGACTTATTTTTCTTTCAAGCGGATGGTGTCCCGTTACATTCTATCGTGAAAGTTTTCAACATATTTACTCTGCGATCTCTAGGGGTGATTTTAAAAAAAGTTCACTTATTTTTGAGTCAGGTAATGGTGGCAAAAATACTTTTTTTTTCTTTTCATTTTTTTAAATTAAGATTATTTTTATTTTATTTTTTGTACATGGACCACTCAACAATGGCTGAAATTTAGAAGCTGGAACTTTCCAGGTGCCTCGTACTTACTGAAGGCTAGTGTGCAAACCAATCTGTGCGTGAAAAATTAATTGATAAATGAAAGCAATGTAGTAATAAGTGTTTGTAAAATAAATTTTACATATGCACAATGGTGCAGTTAATGTATCAGTGATAAGGATGACTATGTATTTACGCACACACCAGATAATGGACTAGTCCTGTTGTCCTTCCTCAGTCAACTCTCCTATTGACTCCAGTAGCTTCAGTCCAGCATTTTCATAACCATTTCAGAAATCCTGGGAGAGGAAAAAAATAAACATGAAGTTTCCATTCTTAGATTCTCCCACAGAAGTCCCCCTAGAGACACTTAAACTTGATGAAAGAATCATAACACTGAAGAGAGAATGATGACCATACTCTAAGGACTTGTCTACACTACCGCACGGGGTTGATCTAAGATACGCAACTTCAGCTATGTGAATAGCATAGCTGAAGTTGATGTACTTAGATCTACTTACCGCGGTGTTTTTACTGCAGTAAGTCGACAGCTGATGCTCTTCTGTCGACTCCACTTGCGCTCCTCGTTCTGGTGGAGTACCGGAGTGGACTGAAGAGTGCTCAGCGGTCGATTTATCGCGTCTATACTAGACGTGATAAATCGACCCCCGCTGGATCGATCACTGCCCGCCGATCCGGTGGGTAGTGTAGACAAGCCCTTACTTAAGCTAGAGAACTAATTCAAGCAACTATCCTTCTTAAATTACATGAAACTTCCCAAATAGAGTACAAAGTGACAAACTGTTTATGAGAGAGCTGAACAGATCCTAGAGTCTACTATTGGCCAGGCTCCAGTATAAGGAATCTGATAAACAATCTGCCTTGCATGTAATGAGATCTTTCTGATACCCACATTAAGTAACATTAGCACTGCAAGAGTCACTATAGTTAAGAAGGTGAGTGACTGAACATTTCTAAAATACACCATTATCTTCCTGAATTTATAACTCTGTAACAGGGATCGGCAACCTTTGGCATTCGGCCCGTTGGGGAAATCTGCTGGCGGGCCAGGATAATTTGTTTACCTGCAGCATCCGCAGGTTCAGCTGATCGCAGCTCCCACTGGCTGCGGTTCGCCATTCCAGGCCAATGGGGTCTACGGAAAGCGGCTGCCAGCACATTCCTCGGCCCATGCCGCTTCCCGCAGCCCCCGTTGGCCTAGAACGGGGACTGATTCTCCTGTTTTTCACATTGTCTCTCCATTTTCATTTGTGTAAAGCGGATGTAAAAGAGAATGGCAGTTTCACACCTCTGCTACATTCATTTTGCACAGATGTTGAGTGATGACCCCCGTGTCCAGATTCTCTGCCTTAGACCTTGTGCTGTCACTTACATCAGTGCGAAGTGGGTGTGAAATGCTGCCATTCTGAATTAGTAGCATTTTGCTCCCCCTTTGCTCAGGTGTAAATGGCAACACAATGTGCCATTCATTGACACACCTTCCTTTTTCACAATGGGTGAAAACACATTAACATAGCCTCACAATTCAGAATTGAGAGTCTATGTCTACACTTCCGCTTTTGTTGGTATAATTTATGTTGCTCAGGGGTGTGAAATAAACCCCCCGAGTGACATAAATTACACTGACAGAAGCACCAGTGTGAACAGTGCTATGTTGGCAGGAGATGCTCTGCTGTCCGACATGGCTGTCGCCGCTCATTGGGGCATTGGAACAATTTGTATGGTGGGGGGTGCTGAGAACCACATTCTAAACCCCATATATGATGGAATCCCCTTCAAGTCAGGGGGTGCATAAGCACCCCTAGTTCCAGCACTTATGCCACTCGTGGAGGGGTGGTTTAATTGTGTTGACTGGAGAACACGCTCCTATTCCATCAGCATAGAGCAGCTACACGGGAGATCTTACAGCATTGGTACATCTATGCCGCTATAAGCTCTCTGGAGCAGACATGGTCATAGACTGCAACGGCTCAAAAGGTGTAGGGCAAGATAAGATGCACTTTAAGAACTCTCACAGTTGTTGGGGACATTTCCACTGTACCCATGAAACTCATTTATTAAAAAAACAAATTATTCAAGAGAAACCTCTTTGTAAAATGTGGTGTTTTGTGTGTGTGAACATATGTGCTTGTTTTAGGTGGGAGAGGGGTTGGATAGTCCAGTATGGGCGATTAACTCTTTAATTTCCCCCCCTTACATTGTCTGGGGCCGTCTTTTGATTAGTGTATGTACAGTGCCTGACTCAGGCCTCTAAGGATCTGATGACATTGCATCTGGGAACAAGCCTCCCAGTCTGGGTCCAAAGACTGGTGCTAGCAGGGCTTGTCCTAGTGCTCTAAAAATAGATGTGTAGGCATTGCAGCACAGGCTGGAGCTGAGGCTCTGAAGCCTGGGAGCGAGAGGTAGGCCTGAGAGCTTGAATCACAGCATCTACCCAGCTACCCCTCTATCCCGATATAACACGAATTCGGATATAATGCGGTAAAGCAGCGCTCCGGGGGAGCAGGGCTGCGCGCTCCGGTGGATCAAAGCAAGTTGGATATAACGCGGTTTCACCTATAATGCGGCACAATTTTTTGGCTCCCGAGGACTGCATTATATCGGGGTAGAAGTGTATTTGTAGAGCACTAGCATGAGTCCCACTACCATGAGTCTGTGGCCCCGGGCTAGAAGGCTCACTAGCTCTGCTCCAGCTAGCATGCTAAAAGCAGCAGTGTGACTGTTGCTGCATGGGATGTGGCTCAGACTAGCCACCTGAGTCCAAGCCCACCCGACCCCATGGGTCTGGGCTTGGACAGCTAGCCCAAGCCACCACCTGTGTTAAAATGTGCACACAGCTATTTTTAGCGTGCTAGCTTGAGCAGAGCGAATGTGAGTCTGTCTGCCCTCGTTGGGAGCATGCTGCCAGCTGCAGTGTAGATATACCTTTAGGGCTCATCTATATAAACTGTTAGTGCATGGCATGCTCGTGTGCCAAAGATTTACACTCCTACTTGCCGTGCACTAACTCTTCATCTAGACAAGCCCTACTGATACCACAATACACAATTAATTCTGTGACAGACATTCCTTATTATTTGTATGTGGGGATATAGAGAGAGCCAAATGCTTCTCTTCCCCAATCCCAATAAGGAATAACCTGAGGAGATAGGAAGTAGAGTGTTGTGGCCAGAGGAAAGGGCCTGGCTTTCAAACCACTTGGGGATTTCTGATGCTGAGGGCATCCATAAGGACAACTGGCTTCTATGCTGTGTTTTTGTCCCCAAACCCTAAGCAGTAGGGTTTCTATGTGAGCCATACTTTCACTTGCTCTTCCACCACATGGGGAGTAAATTCCACGGTACAGAGCTGCCAGCAGTTCTCATCCGGGCAGGATCATTCCAGGTTTTCCAAATGAGTAACAGGTAATTGACAAGTTGACATGGCATTATGTCACTTACAGACCCTGCTGGAGTGTGAACCTTCCAGACCATGCTGAGGGAGGGGTTAGGTGAAATGCTTTTGCATTAATCTGTATGCTACAGTGTGTGGTTCTGTGAATATTTTTTTATATTGTTTACTGGCAAAATCAACATGATATAGGTTTAGGGGGTAAGGAAAGTCACTTACCTGCCCCCAATGTATGCTGGCCACCACTGGTTCTGTAGCTGCTGTGAAATAACCAGCATATTATGTTCTGAAATGTCACATCAGAGTTGGGTTTGGAAATCTCAGAAGGATGATCCTAAAAACAAAAGAGGAGAGTGATAATGTACTCATTGCCCCTCTCAGCCCACGTGTTGAGGGCATTCAGCACATATTGCCAAGGGCAAATTAATTATTACAATACTCTTTGCCAATCACCTTCAATTAACTTATACTCCTGCTAATTTTCAACAGCAGGCCGCAACATACTGTAGGTCGTACGTAAACATGCTGTATTTCTTTAAAATTGCCTTGCAACTGAATGGAGAAATTCTTTTAAATAAGAGCAGTTAGAATGCAGAGTGTCTTTCCCACAATATTAATATGAGACCTAAACTATGTAGTATTTTCCCTTTAAAAGCAGTAGTATTTCAGAACTGAAAGACCTTAAAGCCTTCTTTTTAATCTATTCTTACACAAATGTCTGCAGTTTTCAATGTATTTCTTGATATGTTTGTGTAAACAAAGGCACATTTACTAGAGGTTTGTTAGGATTTAATTTTTTTAAACTACCATTTTCCCCATTTTGCCTCCTTTCTGGCTGCAGCTACTTTACTCCATGGCATTCGTGCCATGAACAAAGGACAATAAAAGGTACTTCAGGAGACATGTAGGAAAACAAACCTACAATATTTAACCAGCCCCAAATGGAAAAATTAATCACGGTGGACAACTGCAAATGGGAACCCAAATGCCTATTCCTGGGGGCAAAGGAGGAATGAATACACTTCAACTGTGCAGAATTCTGTATGCACGCATGTGTACTTCTGTAGCTCTCTTACAGAAACACAGAAGAGAAATCCCTGTATTTTCTTTTAAAGAAAATGCAAAAATACTTGCCTTCACATGCAGCTTCCAGTGAGTTCAATGGAAGTTATGCATAGACATCTGAGGGCAGAACTGCAGTCAGTGCCATTGATAGGATTTTAAAGATATAGGCACAGTATTTTGGAAGACAACAGGCCTTTCTTGAAAATAAAAATCAGTGAATGGCAAAGTGCAATGAATTTATATTTCCTTACTAGCTTATTCTCTTTCAACCGCAACTTACTTTGTGGTCTGATTCATTGAGAGAGGTTAGTGGCAGACCTGCCCCCAGTGCAGCTACATGATTATTTATTTGTGTTATGATAGTGACTATCAGGCCCAAGTGAGATTGGGCTTCATTGTGCTAGCAAATATATAGTGAAAGATGGCCCCGGCCCCAAAGAACTTACTATCTAAACAGACAGCATGTGGGAGGGGAAACAGAGGCACAGAAAAGATAAATTATTTGCTCATTGTCATACAGCAGGTCAGGGAACAGAGCCCAAAATAGAACCCAGATCTCATGACTCCCATCCCAGTATCTTTATCTAGTGGACCATGCCGACTTGGGAAGATATGAGCTCAGATCTTTGGATTCAGACTCTCAAGTGCCAAAAGCTACACAATAGAACCAAGCAGGCCTTCCTAGTGTGCGGTACATTAGGGACTGGCTATGTTGTGTGAGCCTGCTACTGCAAGATCACATGGTACATGCACAGAGGCTTATGCTGTCGTGATGTGTGAGCAAGCGGGGTTATAACCCAAACACCAGCAGGGAGTATCATTCGAGGAATTTCTTTTAGGTCTTCTTAAAAACAAAGATCTCAACAATTTTTTTAAATGTAACGCTTAGAGACTGTAATCACGTTACCTAACGCAGGACTGTGAGCTGCTGCTGAATGAGGAGGACTGCTGTGGTTGACAGGGTCTCATTATCTGATGAAACCTCTGGAAACTAAGGAAGAAAACCCTGTCTTTTATTACATTTGTGTTAGTGTTGAGGCATCATCCTGCTCTGCCCTCAGTTGTTGGAAACAAGGCACACTCTGTCTGCATTCGTGGGCTGGTATTGCCCTAGAACTAACACAGGTGCACAGTGAGGCCTTGTACAGTTATAGAATAGGCAGGAAACGGAATAGAATTGCTTCAACAATGGGCTTTTTCAAGCAGGATACTGGAGAAACCACGTTAATAGGGTGAAAGTTATCCCTCTAAGTACAAATCCAGAGTATCCTGAACTCCTTCTATCCCCATTTTGTGGGGAGCCGCCTTTCATGCCATCCTTCTCAGCTCTGCATGGCAGCTGCTGTCCTTCCCAGACCTCTTTGTGTGAAGGCTTTAGACCACAGGATTCAAGTGTTGTAGTTGCTGATACCGTGGCCCCTGTCCAGACTTGCCCCATGCATAGATCTGTGATTCTGCTTACAATTAACTTCCCTTATGCGGAAACATTACCATAAAGTGGGGAATCTACTGCATTTAAAAACACAACCCACCCCCTCTTTACTCACATTATTTTAGAATTCTGTGCCTTGGAATATTTAGGGGTACATGCTTCTCTGGGCACATGGTCAAAAGCTGCTTTAGGACGAAGTTGACTTCTAAAGTGGTGGGGAAGGGCTGCAGACTAAACAAAGCATTTTATCAACAAGAATGGGATCTCTATTCAGATCTCGAAAGAGATGTGATCTAAGCCCTTGAATGGGAGCCAAGAATCCTGAATTCCTACCTCAGCTGACAATGTCTGTTTCCTCTGTCCTCTTTGGCCAGCCAGTTCCCCATGTGTAAAATGTGGCTGATAACCTGACTCTGCAGTTTTGGGAGAATTAATTTATGTTTGTAAAGTGCTTTGAAGATGAAAAATCCTAACTGTGATAATTCCACTGAAGGGAAGAATTTGAGGAAAAGAAAAGCAGGGAAACTCTGAAACCAAGCCACACAAATCAGGTTCTTCAATTTGTGAAATTGCATAGGCTCAGAAGATCAAGCCCCAAACATTCTTGTATCCCAATGTAGAGCTGTTTTGGGAAGAGAGAGAGCAAAATGGGAATAAGGGTGCTTCATTTGTTTGAGAACACAGAATGTTAGTTTTCATGTGATTAAAAACACAGTAGTCTAATGTTAAGGTCAGTCACATACTTTATGTGTATTCTTTATGATGTGGTGCTGAAAATGAATAATGGAATGTTTTATATTAAATTAAAATTTGATTGTAGAGAGCAGGTTCTGCTGGCTGCACATTGTTTCAAACATCTTTGCTATTGAGGTGTTTTAATGTCTTCAGAGAAGCAGATCCCTTTATTTTCTCTGAGATCTGTCTTTTTTTTATAAGCCTTTCCTTCTGATTTTACACTGCTTTTAATGCCAGTTTTAATGTTTAAAGGAGCAACTTAGATAGAGTAAATTATGAATAATAACATTCAATGTTCTGTGAAGATGGTTATGTAATAGCAATAATTGCATCAACTCATCCAATGCGCTTTCCTCCAGTGCCATGTACAGCAGATTAATAGCCCATGAATTCATTTGCAGCTCGTTGTGTTTCAGAAAGTATTTCAGGAGGCAATTAATAAACTGCTAAAGAAAATAGCAAAAATGATTTTTTATCTATTATGTTAACTTTCCAGCTGAACTGTTTACTGGCACCTTTTGTTGTGTGACCTAAGGAAATTCTCTTCTAATTTCTGACTCAATCACACCGTGACTCTTGAATCGTGCTCAAGTCAAGGCAATTTGATTGTTAGTCTGATCATTATTTTCTTAAATTTTGAGAGAAAAAATAAATTGTGCTCTAAGCTTCTGCGACTTCATTCATTGCTTTTTAAGTATTACATAAATATTTGTAACTTTAAACCATCATGTGATCATGTTGCAATATTTAAAGAGAGAAAATATAGTTGTGTATGAACTAGGAATTGAAGGCCCAATACCACATGGCACAATTCCCGTGTTTCTTTTTGTCAGCTGCCAGGCTGAGCTTTTTGTAGTCGTTACCCCTATGATGTCTGCTTAAGTCCGCGGTAGAAAGTGGGTCAGGGGAAGGGTGAGGAGGTGTTACTGGAGCAATAAAAATCAGTGGTTTGCATCACAGCACCAATGGGAAAAGAAAAAAGTGAGGGAAATCTTCTAATGCTGCTGAGCAAAACACAGGGAAAGTCAAGTTCTTACTGTTTCACTGGGACAAGAAGGAATGATAGAGACTGTAAAAATTGAGAACAGAGCTAGGGTTCAGAACCCAGGGGGAAATGAGAGAACAGTGAGATTTCTGTAATGCAGGCCAGACCTCAGGAGCAAAGCCCCAAGGGAAAGCATAGTACATGCTGGAATGCATGCCAGTCTGGTTCTAGAACTACCTTTTCTTTCTCTTCTCCTTTAACACTGAGTTTCCTTTAATTTTCTGTTTCAATTTTTCCAGTCTCTATCATTTCTTGTCAAAGTGAAACAGTAAGAACCATTTATTTTAAAATACAAGGGGAAATGCTAGGCCTTGGCTCCCTCTCTTTTAATAATAACAATATTTTTAAAAACAGTTTGCCTCCTCTGAGCTCTTGCTTTTTTTGAGAACTGGGTAAGCATAAGGGAAACATTTCTGATAGACTCACATAAAGATGATTACAGGTCCTCACCTGGAAGTTACACTAAAGCATAGCTACTATGGTGATCCTTTCAGTGCTCTCTGCTTCAGTCTCTGCATTGTCACAGAGACCAAACTTATTTGATCTTGTACATGTGTCTGCAGCATTCATTTGCATCCATAAATCCTAGTCCTTGCCAACAATAAATGTGAACCTTTCTCATATTTTGTTTAATAAGATTTTTTATTAAATTTGTGGCACGGAGAATGATCACATAGAATTGTAACTTCTTCACTCTGCAGTATCCAGTTTACATCTGAAGTACCCACTGGTCTTTGAGGAGGGAGGGCAGAGGATGTGGTGTTTGGATGTTTTGTATTATAAAGACTGCCTTTGGCCTTTGTACAGGGTTTCCTGTTGTACAGGGTAAATTGCATTGAATAACACTGAGTTCCTGTAAAAATTATGCTCTTTTTCTGCAGTATAGGTGACATTTTAATAGACACTTTGCACTTTCAAAAAGCCTTCTATCTAATTATCTCAAAGTGCTTTGCAAACATTAATGAATTAAGCTGTAATATGCTCCTGTGAGGTATTACTGTTCCTGTTTTTGCAGAAGGGAAAATTAAGGTGCAGAAAGGGGAGTTACTTATCCAAGGTGACGCAGCAAGTGTTTGGCAGAGTGAAGAATAGAGCTGAATTTGCTGAACTCCAAAGACCATCCTTTCTTAAGGGAATTACGTTTGATCAGAGCACATACATAGGTTTTTTCCCCCTACACTTAATAACGTTATTCTAACCATACTTTTTCCTTTCACTACACTTTTTAACCATTTCTTTTAAAATCAGTAATTTGTGGTACTAAATGGACATTTTTTAGCTGCATGCAACGCTTGTGGGGTTTTTTGGTTTGTTTGTTGTAGGGTTGTTGTTTTTTTACTTTGGAGACAAAGCTCATGCCCTCCTTGAGGTCTGCTATGTAAAAATGAAGTTGCATTTCAAGTTTGAACCTCCATAAATCCATCACAAAAATTGACACAATTGGAAGTCTCTCCAGGTGAATCCCATGCCTGAGTCAGTAGAGGCTGAGCTAACTCCAGCCCTTGGATAGACTCAATCAATGTTGCCTCAGGGTCAGGGTCATTAGTGGCTAGCAACAAAGGAAAGCCACCTAGGTATACATCATCTCTGAGTAAGACAGGTTCCACGTGAGACAGGGCAGAACTCCAAGTTTCTTGATCTTCTGAGTGGTGACCAGTATGCAAGATTTCTCCTACTGTCCAGCTGCATTCCTTAGTGGAAGATTCTGGAGGTTCAGGTATTTTCAGTGAAGGAATTCTCAACAGGAAGTGACTTGGATTTCTTTGGCTGTCCATCCACTTTTATGTCAACCCACAATTTTGTGCTCTCAGTATCCTTGTGGTTGATCTACCTTATCAGTCAGTTCCCTACTAAAATGTATTAAATTAGTTCAATCTGTGATATCTCTTTCAGTGCTTCTTCAACATGGCCCTGAAATGCTAGCCTAGTTTCCTCTGGCTTCCCTGTTGCTCCTTTAGGACCTGGCCCTTTTTGCTCTGACTTGTGTGAATTTGTTTTGTTTTAAGCATTGCATCAAACCTTGCTCCCTCAGGTCTGTTAGCATCCAATCCCATTACTTTCTCAGCCGTCTTTCAGTGCTCACATGCTTCCTTTTTATGCTTAGCTCAGTGCTTTGGCACTCTCTCAAGCCTTTGATGTTTGCTCAGGTGCTTGGGGTAACTTTGATTAATTGACACAGCTCTTCTTTCTTGGCCCCACAGTGTCATGTAATGGTGTTTTCCCATACCGATTCACTGGATTTTCCTGCCAATTTTCTGCATCTGCATTCTTTGTGCTCCTGTGTATTTTTTTTTTCTTTGAACGCATTTATTTCAGGATGTGGTCCTCTCAGAACCTGGAGGAGGAAGAAAAGTAGATGTTGCAGAAATATGTCAATTTGGGATTAATGGCTGGCTGCATCCTCTGCCTTGGAGCTGATTGCGCGGTTGTCAGGTCGGCCTAAAAAGCATTACCTAGAGCTGCCAGTTTCATGGGAATGCATAAGTTGTTCCTGGAGCCATTCCCAAAAGTCTCCTGAAAATCTGGCTTGCAGCTATCCCACATTGCTTTAAGGACTTGTTCTCAGAGGATAAGCCCCTCTGTTTTGAGGAAGCCTATGTCAACACACACCCAACTTCCCACTGGTGTGCTTGGATGTACTTAATCATTCCTTGGCTGTCTCAACAATCTTTATTGTTCATTCCCCAAGGCTGAGTTCTCCTAACTGCGTTGATATTTTGCTCTTTGATGAAGTCCCCTGAGAGAAGTGATAGAAGATGTGTGCTATTTGGATAATGGTGATATTTGGAAGATGCAAAATGTGATTGGCTAAATATCACTCTACAGCAGAACAGCTCTGCTCTAAGGATCTGTTTTTTCTCTGTTTTTAAAGAATCTGGCTAGGTCATTTGGATTTGACTTCACTCCTGTTCAGGAATCCTCAAAGGCCAAGACAAACAGCTCCCTAAATCAGAACACCTTTCAAATAGCATTGCTGTGTCCTCGTGTAACCCACACACCTTCTGGGTGTGGTGTTCTGTCCCAACTAGTGACACAGAGACCACTTAAAGAGAGAGATAAAATGAGTCTGCTCTACAGCCTTAGTTAACAGCCAGTTGGCTTTTAGCTCATGTGGTAGAGGCTCATCACTAAGCTCCAGAGATCCCAGGTTTGATCCTGCCCACCAATGACCGGGATCTGTCGGTGATCCCCACCCTGTTGTTGTGAGGAATCACCCTCACCTTCAACACTTTCTCCTTTTTCCTAGGGTTGTCAAGACAATGTATATCTTACATGAAGATTCCACTGGCTGTGCATTCCAATGTAGAGATTTAGGCAATTATGGTTAGTAGGAAGACGAACCAAATCTTAGTACTGAACCCCTGAACTTTGTCACTGGATTCACTTGGTAAGTCAGTTCACCGCTCCATAGCTCTTGCCTTAGAGGGTGAAGACCGGAAGGCAGGCTACATTATAGAAGAAGGCTCAATGCCTGGCTAAATCTCTTTCCAGAAATGCACAAGCTTGTGTGGATGTAGACATGAGAGCATAGAACTGGCCCTGCCTCAGGCACAGGTGATCTTTGATATGTGTGATTCACTGGTAAGGGGGATGGCCTCAGTACTATGTGTGTCTACAAGTTCACTTGGCTGCAGGCATTCAGATTCTGTACAGAGGTCCATATACAATATAAAAACACCTTGAGGTCCTTTTGATGACTGGAGAGAACCTTTTGAGTGAATTAGGGGGAGACCTCTGCAGAAGGCGAAGAGACAGGGTGGCCTTCGTCTCATCTGCTGAGCCCAGTGCTTCATACACTAATTTTCTAGAGGCAGGAAGTGGAAAGGCAGCTGCTGGGAAGTCAGCATCCTCTTCAGAGACTGTGTATTGAAAGGTTCCAACATATATGTGGAAAAGACCACAGAATGTCCCATAGGTGCTGGGACTGAGGGTGCTGCAGCACCCTCTGGCTTCAAGTGGATTCCATTATTTACAAGGTTTACAGTTTGGTTCAAAGGCCTCAGCACCCGCACTATACAAATTGTTCTAGCACCCTCTCTCTGTTAAACCCACATGATTTTTATCCAATGAATTGTTGTATAGGGAGTTTCCCAAAGCCTTGGCCATAAAGAACTGTGGCCACTCACTGCATTACAGCTCCTTCTGACAGGCTGCCAGTCTTATGGTTGTGCTACAAAACTAACCTCAAGTTGGGTGTATTTCGACTCGATGTATTACATGCCTGACTTAAAGCCCATTGGAACAAATCACCTTCATTTCTTCAGCTTTCCTGAGGAAAATTTGAGGGATAATTTAAATTTTTTAACCTTAATAGCCACATAGGGAGTAGAAATAATTTAATGCATTTATGATAGAAATGTAGGTAGCATTTTGCTGCTAACACAACATGAGTGATAAGATCACAAGACAATGGATTCTTTTTCACCCTGTTAAAACCTAAAATTAACTGAAGCAATTTTGCCCCTCCTTTTTTTCCAGAATACTTGTTGTCATGTTTGCATATTTATGAAAACTATCAATTTTTCGCTCAAGATGTAATGAAAAGTCTATTGCTCTCATACAAAGAAGATTCTGAAACTGACTTTAAAAAGCTGTAGCTTAAAGTCCTACAGGCAGTGCCTAAGGCTGATAAGTATTTCATTATCTGTGGGATTCCGTCTGTGTCCTGAATACATAACATGTTGTTTATTGCAGATATAAATGGTTTTGTTTAAATAAGTATGAGGAAATTCTTTCTTTCAGTTTTCAAGGTGCATACCTAAATTTCAGAGTTAAAGCTAAATGGAATTCTGCCTTTCCCCTGGCAAAAAGTGCAACTGAATGCAAACATGCTTTTACTGTGGATTACAGGGTTGGTTAATCATCTGACAGACACTTTTAATGGAGTCAGAAAGACATGCAAAGGGAAACACACTGACCTTTTCTTTCTTTCTTTCTTTCTTTCTTTCTTTCTTTCTTTCTTTCTTTCTTTCTTTCTTTTCACCACTGCAAGCAAATGAAATGTTAATTTAAAACTTCTCAGAAAATTAGGTTTCAGAGTAGCGGCCGTGTTAGTCTGTATCCGCAAAAAGAAAAGGAGTACTTGTGGCACCTTAGAGACTAACCAATTTATTTGAGCATAAGCTTTCGTGAGCTACAGTTCACTTCATCAAATGTATGTAGTGGAAAATACAGTATCTGATGCATCTGATGACGCTCACGAAAGCTTATGCTCAAATAAATTGGTTAGTCTCTAAGGTGCCACAAGTACTCCTTTTCTTTTTTCAGAAAATTAGCTTTCATTTAAAGGAGCTTTTTATTTTACACTTCTTTGGGAGAGTTGAAGGTTGCTGGGAAAGCATTTCCAGTCTAAACTTCATTGGGATATTCTGTTTTCCATAGGAAATTGGGTTGTTTGAGAATCTCATCCAATCCTCTGTTTCAACACTTTCTTCTATGTCCCCTTCCCTGGTAGAAGACGATCAGCTTTAAGATTAGTGAATGATTTAGTGTAAATCCTCTAAGGCAAAGCTTTAGGAATCATTTAAAATGATAGACTAACGAATTCTGTTATACTTGCATCATTTTTATCCCATTGTGTCTTTGTTTTTGTTTTTTGGCCTTTAAACTCTTTTAAAAATTACTAGCACCTACTGAGATGCATTTTTGCACTTGAGATTCTTTTATTAAAATATTACAGATATTTGAGCTTGTACCTTTAAGTATTTTGTTGAAATCAGAATTTAAAACTGGGAAAAGCTCACCAGAAAAGCTTGCTCATCTTGAGGGCCTGGGATAGGGGGAAGATACCTAAAATAAATGGGGAAATTTAGAACTGGGGAGTAAACAATTAGGACATAAAAGTAGAAACTAGAAATGAGATGGAATAAGCAGAGGGCAGTGAAAAGACAAAGCATGATAAGGGGGTTGTGTTCTTGCACTAGCAGCAATTCCCAAGGTACCATCCTACACCTAGCAAAGCAGCTAGCACATGGTGTATTCTACACATGGATCAGATATGCCATATACTGTTGTATTTCTTGCAGATAGATGTACTTTTATTTGCTAGCCAGCAGCAGACAGATTGGAGAGCAGATCAGAGCTGCAGTTCAGAGAGAGAAAGATCATAGACCTTTGGTTCGTTGCTAGATCCAGATATACTTTTCTCAGAATCTGAGTCACTAGTGTATTCTCCACTGTCCTCCACAGCTTAGTTTGATTTGAGGCACAGGAGGTGAGTAAGCCTTTAGACCTTGAACCAATAAACCCTGCTACAAATTCTTCAGTTATCATCTGTCATGTGCAAAAGCTTTTGTTTTAAAACCAGTTTACTCATTAAAGTTTTTAACCACACTTTGAATATGTGTGGGGCAATGTAAATGGTACATTGTTCACTAGGGGGGCCAGTAGGGGCAGCAGGTTTGTATACATTTTGGTGATGCCCAGAATGGGTCCAAGTCTGCTCCCCACCCCCACCACACACACACTCCCTGGGAGGAGTTTGGGTGCAGGAGGGTGTGATGGGTATGGGCTCTGGGAGAGAGTTTGAGTGTGGGAGGGGTGTGGGCTCTGGGAGGGAGTTTGGGTGCTGGGTGCGGGCTCTGGACTGGGTCGGGGTTGGGGTCCAGGCGGGGGTGCGGGAGGAGGTTTAGGGGCTGGCTGCAGGATCTGAGCTGGGACAGAGGGTTGGGATGTGGGATGGTGTGCGGGGCATGGGGCTGGGCTGGGGATGAGGAGTTTGGGGTGCAGCAGGCAGGCTGCCCTGAGGCGTGGGGCCAGAGAGGAGGACTCCCCCAAGCCCTCTCCCCACTGGAAGCAGCAAGGTCCAGAGGAGCCCCTTCCCCCCCCCTCCCCAACCTCCCTGGCACGACACTCACCCAAGCCCCCCACCTCACCCCCCACCCCCAGCTGCTGCTCAGGAGGTCCAGCCAGGATAAGCGCCCCCACCCGCTCCCGGAGTCAACTTGGAGTTGCCTGCTGCGGGGGTTGCCATGCGCCTCCTCTCTTCGCAGGTGCAGCGGCCGTCTCACTCTGCTCCCGGCACCACTTCCTTGGTGCCGGCAGCAGCAGGCGAGGGAGTGCAGTGCGGCGCTACAAGGGGCAGCTGCCCAGGGCAGGCAGGGATGCTTGGGAGGTGCGGAGGGCGGCAGGCAGGGCCATGAGATGCTCCGGGGGAGAACATTGGTGAAGCCAGGTCCCCCCGGGCCCTGAATTTGCTGGAGCCCGGGCACCACAGGCCCATATAACTCGCTGCTCCTGGGGGCAGGGACAAATCCTTGGAACATTTCATGGAGCTGGTTGCTTGTCTTTAAAGTTTCTGAAGTTTGCATAGATATTTTTACGGCGCATAGCACTTCTTCTAACCTTGTATATTAGTTGTATAGAAACCTCTCTATGCCTTAGTGTTAGACTGAGCCTAATAGCACATGTGGCCATTTGATGCTAAGCTTGTTCTTCCTGGTTTGTGGTCTCACCAGTGTATAGGGGCTCCATTTCTAGTGTACTTGACTCACTGGAGAATACGTTGTGCAACTAGAGATAGCATGAACTATCACAGTGCTTGTGAAATACCTACACACACTCAAGGTGAATACAGAGTACAAGCAAATGTGAACACAAATAACAAATAAACAATAAAGTCAGCTATATGGGGGAAGGGCAGTATCAAAAGAAAGATGGCTTTGAGCAGCTTGGACCTCTCCAGCTCTTACCTCCACAGACTTAACCTTAGCAAACTACTCTGAGCCAGTGTGTGAGGGCTTTTTTTGTTTGTTTTGTTTTTTAAAAAGCTGTTCTCTGCCCTCTTTTAGAGTTAGCATAGTCCTAGCTGTGGCAGGAGCTTACTCTAAAAATTACTGGTCTTCTGTTTTGGATTTTTCTTCAAATAAACATAGTCGTTGAGGCAGAGCAGCTAGACACAAGTAAGTTTTAAATGGGACTGTTGAGTAATTGCAGTTAACTCACACGATTCACTAAAAAAAATTAATTGTGATTAAAAAAATTAATTGCAGTTAATTGCAGTTTTAATCGCACTGCTAAACAACTGAAATTTATTAAATATTTCTGGATTTGTTTCTATATTTTTAAATATATCGATTTCAATTACAACACAGAATACAAAGTGTACACTGCTCACTTTATATTACTTTTGATTACAAATACTTGCACTGTAAAAATAATAAAAGAAATAGCATTTTTCAATTCAACATATACAAGTACTGTAGTGTGATCTCTTTATCATGAAAGTGCAACTTACAGATGTAGAGTTTTTTGTTACATAACTGCACTCAATAACATAACAATGTAAAATTTTAGAGCCTACAAGTCCACTTAGTCCTACTGCTTGTTCAGAGAAACAAGTTTGTTCACAGTTGCAGGAGATATTGCTGCCTGCCTCTTATTTACAATGTCACCTGAAAATGAGAACAGGCCATTCGCATGGCACTTTTGTAGCAGGCATTACTAGGTGTTTTACATGCCAGATATGCTAAATATTCGTATGCCCCTTCATGCTTTGGCCACCTTTCCAGAGGACATGCTTCCATGCTGATGACACTCATTAAAAATAATGCATTAGTTAAATTTGTGACTGAACTCCTTGGGGGAGAATTGTATGTCTCCAGCTCTGTTTTACCCACATTCTGCCATATATATCATGTCATAGCTGTCTTGGATGATGGCCCAGCACATGTTGTTCATTTTAAGAACACTTTCACTGCAGAGAAGGTACCAATGTGAGCTTTCTAAAGATAGCTACAGCACTCGACCCGAGATTTAAGAATCTGAAGTGCCTTCTAGAATCTGAGGGATGATGTGTTGAGCGTGCTTTCAGAAGTCTTAAAAGAGCAATACTTCAGTGTGAAAACTACAGAACCTGAACCACCCAAAAAGAAAATCAACCTTCTGCTGCTGGCATCTGACTCAAATGATGAAAATGAACATGTGTCAGTCCGCACTGCTTTGTATCGTTATCGAGCAGAACCTGTCATCAGCATGGATGCATGTCCTCTGGAATGGTGGTAGAAGCATGAAGGGATAAATGAATCTTTAGAGCATCTGGCATGTAAATATCTTGTGATGCTGGCTATAACAATGCCATGTGAACACCCGTTCTCACTTTTAGATGATATTGTAAACAAGAAGCTGGCAGCATTATCTCCTGCAAATGTAAAGAAATCATAGAATATCAGGGTTAGAAGGGACCTCAGGAGGTCATCTAGTCCAACCCCCTGCTCAAAGCAGGACCAATCCCCAATTTTTGCCCCAGATCTAAATGCCCCCCCCCCAAGGATTGGGCTCACAACCCTGGGTTTAGCAGGCCAATGCTCAAACAACTGAGCTATGGGTTTGTCTTAGAGATTGGCTGACCAAGAAGTAGGACTGAGTGGACTTGTAGGCTCTAAAGTTTTACGCTGTTCTATTTTTGAATGTAGCTATTTTTTTGTACATAATTCTACATTTGTAAGTTCAACTTTCATGATAAGGAGACTTCATTACAGTACTTGTATTAGGTGAATAGAAAAATACTATTTCTTTTGGTTTTTACAGTGCAAATATTTGTAATAAAAATAAATATAAACTGAACACTACACTTTGTATGCTGTATAGCAGTTGAAATCAATATATTTGAAAATGTAGAAAATATAAAAAAGAATTAAATAAACGCTATTCTGTTATTGTTTAACAGTGCGATTAATCATCTGATTAATCATGCTTAATTTTTTTAATCGCTTGACAGCTCTAGTGTTAAACTGAACAGGAAAGTAAAGGTGAAGAGAAATAACAAATAAAAGAAGAAGAGAGATGGCAAATAGTAGCACAGTGTGCACCCTGCTCTCACCTTGCCCTCTACAAAAGTAAAAATTTGGGAAGCGAAGAGGAAAAGACGAAATACCTTTATTCCTTAAATTCTCTGGGATGAAGTACTTACGGCTTCTTTGTCTCACAGAAAAAGTAGAAATCTGTCTTGAGTTACATTTGAACAAACAGATTCCAGAGTCAGAGAGAATTTAAAAGCTGCATTGTCTTGTCTGTTAGTATTAAATTTTAAAGTCAAGATTTGGATGGGATTTGAGTTGTTTAGAAGAAAGTATATTTTTGTGGTACTTTGTTAATTAATTAAATGCTTAAGACTTGCATAAACTTTCAATTTCATGTATTGTATTTCAAATGAGTTTCCCAGAAGACTTACAGTTTTGGCAGTGTACTGAAAATAAGATAGGAAACATTGTTGCCAGGACTCGGATATAATTTAAATGTGGCATATGTACGTGTTCCATAATTATCATGTGGTATTATTGGTGTAGTAATGTGATTATCTAAGGCATTTATTGTGGCTTCTGATTTGAAATATATTTTCAATAAACATTTATTCAGTAGTGCTTACACTTGGCAAGCTATAAACACACACAATCATGCAATTACTTTTTTCTTTCTACTTAAATATAAGTGCACAAGGAGTGATTCTTATTTTTAGTTCAAAAATACAGTTGTGGTCCCTTTTTCCCCTCAGCTGACTGTGTCTGTTTGTGAAGTCACTTTGCCTTACTAACCAGTGTTTATAGCCTTATACTAAGAAACTGCTATGTAAGCCTACTGTTATGATTGGGATTTTCTGGCAAAATTCAACCTGAAGGAAATATAATCAAGTAATCTGTGTCCAAATTGTGTAGAATGTCAAAATTGTAGCTGCTTTTGAGAGACCTTTAGTAACCAGATACGAAATTAACGTTTCAGTGGGCCCAGAATTTGGTGCCAAGGGAAGAGAGCTTTCACAGTGACTTCAGTGAAACCTGGATTTGGCCCTCAGACTTGCTAATTACTTATACAAAGGCAGGTCCATCACTTCCCCCAGCAATAATAATAAAAATGTTCCAAATGGACAATGTAGTTGGACATGACGTAATGTGTAAATAAGCTTGTTCCAGTGAGAGCAGTGTTTCAGTGGGATTTGGGCTCTGAAATTAAAATTATTTCACAATTTGTGGAACTCTGTCACTGCATGCAGGGAAGGATTTTGGCTTCTTGCGAAGTTATCTTTGGGTGGGGAGTGTTGAGGCTAAAAGTGCAGGAATCAGACTTGACAGGGCACTTTAGAGAAGCTTGCATCAGTCTTTCAGTAACTTTTTCCTCAATGGACTTCTGAAGAACTTAAAAGATATTAAGTCATTAGGGACAAGTAGTGAGACTCACAGACTCGATACGAGTGGGAAACAAAGTAGGACGTTGAGTGCCCAGTGACAATTAGGCAAGCTCAGTTGTTCCAGCATCACTAAAACAAATACGTTAGTTCTACTTCGTCTCTTCCCAGGAAAATAAATCCTGTTTGAAGATGTTTCATAGGCTGTTATTAATTTGTATGAGGTAGCATTTAGTGGCCTCTGTCAGGGCTTGGGACCCTGTGCGAGGCAGTGTCCACACACCAAAAAGTGTTGCTTCAGTATTTTGTGTTGACTTCTTGAACATCCTGTGGTTTAGGGATAAAGTATCTCTTTGGCCCAACTGAGATCAAGGCCCCATTGCCCTTGGCATTATACAAACATCCAGGGCGAGACAGCCCCTGCCCTGAAGAGCTTGCAGTCTAAGCAGATAAGACTGACAATAGAATAGAAACCAGATCTCCTGGTCCAGTGCCCTGTCCACTAACACACTGACTCCCATAAGACCTGCAATGTTAAACTAGATAGTAAACATGGGTGTTTTTGTATTAAGAAAAAACTGTGTTTTATGGGCTTTACAAAGTCTGAAATAACGCTGCAAAACGTTTTAGTCCCAAGAAACAGTGTGAAGAAAAAAAATGTAATGGAAAGGAATTACGAGATATCATGAACTATTAAGTCCAGTATATAAAAAGGTTGCCTAGTGGTTAGGATGAGGACTCCTGGGTTAAAGTCCTGGCTCTTGACTGAATATGTACCAAGAGGAAGTCACTTAGTCTCCCCGTGTCTCAGTTTACCCATCTAGGGTGGAGCTGAGAATTAATTACATGTAAAAGGTTTTGAGATCCTCTTATAAAAAGTGTTGTGTAAGTGCATCATGTTACTGTAGTTGTTCATCTGCCAGGTGATGCAACCTTACAGGGGGACACTCTGACTGAAGGGGAAAGAGAGTCAGTGCCCACTTGGACTCAGGGCTCAATCCTACGTTGTTGAAGGCAATGGGTGTTTTGCTGTTGACCTCAATGCGAGCAGGATCAGGTCCTTATTCCTCTCTCTGGGATGAGAAGCTGCTTGTTCTGCCAAATTATGCCATTCTCTGTGTGATCATTTGTGATGTAAATTTCTATCAGCTGGGGACTTATCATGGACCACCAACCTCATTTAATTAAAGACCACATGTTGAATTCAGACAGTGGCCCAGAGGTGAAAGAGACAGACAGAGAACACCCAGCCCTTTGACCACATTTCAGACATCATCTGATGTCCAAGTTGCATCCTTTGTTTCCACACAGGAATCTGGGAAAACTGGGTCAGTTTATCCGAGTAGAAAGTCTTATTTTATTGAGTTAACTCTGTGATGAACTGCTGCCTCTTTGCCTTATCGAAATGAATTCCCTTGTGTGCCTTAAGTCTTGCAGTGGAAGTTTCTGGAGCCTCCAGTAATCACTCTGATTTCAAATCAACAATGAAGGGGCTTCTTTTTTCAGGCTGATGTTTCCTGGAAACAAGTGTCTGCTCTGTTCCTTGCTTGATCACTAAATCAGGCTGTCCTTTCTTATTGTGAACGTACTTCATGTAAAAGGTTTTGTGCTAGTCCAGCTGCAGAATATTAGAAAACAGTGTAAAGAATAGGGCAGAGCTACAGGTCAAATCAGCATTTGGAGCCGTTTGACCTTACCTGACAGAATGATATCATTTAAATCAAGTTTATAATTACCAGCTAGCCTTATAATTCAGCAATCCACTCCAATTATTCCCATTAAATCAAAACTGAGTCACAGATCTTTTTAATGAAGGGAAACTCATTTTAAAGAATTTGCATTGGCCCTATATATGAAAAGTAAAATATGTCCAACTAGTCTGTTTGGTGTGGGGTTAGGGACTCCTGTCATAATCCAAAAGGGAAAAATATTTTAAAAGTTCTGGTTTCTGCAGACACTTCAGAGGATTCCAGCCCCATATATACAATCCTATTCTCGCTATGTAAGGCAGAGATGTGGCTTTCCAGAAAGAGGTGGAGTTTGCCTCATGCTTGGGGAATTATTATTACACTTACATATGCAGAGGCTCATATTCATGAATGGAATGGAATAATATACCCAACTGAGGGACTAGCAACTTTCTCTTAAAATGCCAGTTAAGTCTCATGTACTCCTGCACTCAGCAATCCCAAACATGAGGTGTGGTTTGACCTAAAGTGGTACAAACTAGTCTCTGCATTTTTAGTGGCTCTGCAAATAGTGTTCCTGCTACACCCCCTAGTCTGCACCACTTACTCCTGTCCATCATGCTCATTCACACCACTTAGCCCAAGGCTGGATGAGCGTTTTTATGAGAGTCAGTGTGTTGGTTCTTTAAGATATAGTTGTTTTTTTTTTAATGTAAAATGAGTCTTAACTTTGGAGGTGAGGGTGGGAAATATGATTTCTGAGGGGGAGGAGAAGTGATATTTAGGTGTCTTCTGCCTCCTGCTGCAGAAGTGGTTCCCCAGCTATTTGTGCTGTCTTGTATAATTATCAGTATTTCAAATAAAGATTTGGTAGATGTCAGTAGAAGCTGGGGTTTTAGTGACTACTCAGGCCCGAGTCTAGGCCCCTAGGGGGATTTGTCTGCGCCTAAGTTTTAGCATGTTGTCTTGTTTATTTATTTAATATTATGGTAGCACCCAGAGGCCCCTCACAGACTAAGGGCTCCAGTGTGTGGGCAGTGTGCAAACACACAGTAAGACTATCCTTACATCTTAGAAGCTCTTCTGTAAGCATATGTAGCACTTACAGACATTTAACTATTTAATCATCTCCACTGTGCCTGCGTGGTACAGCAGATGGATGTTATCCCCATTTTACAGATTGGAAGGCTAAGGTTTGTAGGTTAAGTGACTTGACTAACCCACAATGGGAGTTGGGCTTGGAGCTGGTATTAGAAAGCAGGAGACCTCGCTCAGTCCTGTCCTTAGTCCTACTCCACCCTCCCTTTGGTACTATTGAGCTTCCCCTCCTGGTGGCCAGAGGTCACTGAGCAGTAGGCCCTTGTTAGGCTGCAGCCAGAAGGGGAGGGGCATTGCAGTAGCTGTAGTGCCTCCCTTCAGTATCATTTTTTGCAGCACTGCCTTCCCACAGAGGCAAACTGGTTGGCGATCCTCCCAAAATGGAGGGCCTATGACTCACCTATTCACTGATCCCTGTGCCCAGCCCTGGGGGACTGAAAAGGAAACTGTGAATCTTTAAGAAAAATCAGTGACATACCTTTGTCCTTCACTTCGAAAACAAACCAGTATGAACCAACATAACCCCATTGTTATCCCACAAGGAAAAGATAAATAATAGCTGAGCTTTTCCTTTGTCCTGCTTGTCCCCCACTCAGAGGAAGTCCATGGCTGCAGTTTTATGAATCAAAAAATTGGCTCTGCAAACCAAGAGGTTGCAGGTCCCATTGATAAATCATTTATGTATCACTCTCTGAAGCAAGTGTATCACTGGCCACGTGAGATTTTACAAAATTGCTCAAGTAACTCAGAGGTACAACTGCAGAATCTAGCACTCAGAGACACTATATACGGATGACGCTTCTCTATATATGTAGTATTTTCCATCTGCAGATGAGGGTACTGGGCCTGATTCACCACTCTGTTACTCCAGTTTTACACGGGTGTGAATCTGTTGAAATTCATGGAGTTAAACCAGTGTAAAACTGGAGTAACACAGTGTGTGAATTGGGCCCATTATTCCTCATTGAATAAAACAAGTATAATAGGGTACAAGTTAGTAATTAAAGAGAGGCCTGGAACTGACCCTGGGTGAAAAAGAGGCAGAGGGAGATGGAAGGAGCCACCCCACCCCTCACTGCACAGGGCCAGACTCAGTAATAACAGGGAGAAGGGCAAGCATTCCAGTGCTGCCAACACAAGATTCCACCAAGTTCCCCACTATCCTTCACACTGGCTAGCAGAGCTGAATGCAAGCAAGGAAGAGGGAGTATGCATGCTGCGCCCTTTCAAAGGATGGCACCTCCAGCACATGCTTCCCCAGAGAAGCTCCGCCTGGCTCCACACACAATGCTAGCAGTGGTTTGAAACCGTGACTTGCTCCATTCTTTGGAAATAGTCTTAATTTTATTTCTTATGAGAGAGAAGACACAGGAGAGTATGAATTGTAAATTGCAACTACTCAGGGCACCTGGCTTTTCAGTGGCAAGTCACACTCTTTTATTCTTGGAATGAGGTCTAGATAAACCTAGGCACACTAAAGGCCATTAAATGCTACTACATGCCCTACATGCAACTATTGAGCAGATGTACAGCACAATATCTTGTTTTAGCTGACAGCAGTCCACCTGTGGGGCAGCGCACTTATTCATTGTCAATTTTCTTGGGTAAAATCCAGTAAATAGAATTGATGACCTGCGTTTCTCCAAAGTGGGAGGCATGACTGTCTCATAGAAGAAATTAATGTAATGTTTGTAACCTGCTCGGAATTGACCTTTTGGTGCCCTATGATAGAACGGTCAAATTTTAGATATTTTTCCCATAATCATCTGTCCATAAAGAAAAGGAGTAACCTTAGAGACTAACCAATTTATTTGAGCATGAGCTTTCGTGAGCTACAGCTCACTTCATCGGATGCATACCGTGGAAACTGCAGCAGATATTATATACACACAGAGATCATGAAACAATACCTCCTCCCACCCCACTGTCCTGCTGGTAATAGCTTATCTAAAGTGATCATCAAGTTGGGCCATTTCCAGCACAAATCCAGGTTTTCTCACCCTCCACCCCCCTACACACAAACTCACTCTCCTGCTGGTAATAGCCCATCCAAAGTGACAACTCTCTTCACAATGTCCTTACCCATAACTATTTTACATTTGGGGACAATGTATACCTTCAGATCAGCGGCACTGCTATGGGTACCTGCATGGCCCCACAGTATGCCAACATTTTTATGGCTGATTTAGAACAACGCTTCCTCAGCTCTCGTCCCCTAAAGCCCCTACTCTACTTGCGCTATATTGATGACATCTTCATCATCTGGACCCATGGAAAAGAAGCCCTTGAGGAATTCCACCATGATTTCAACAACTTCCATCCCACCATCAACCTCAGCCTGGTCCAGTCCACACAAGAGATCCACTTCCTGGACACTACAGTGCTAATAAACAATGGTCACATAAACACCACCCTATACCGGAAACCTACTGACCGCTATGCCTACCTACATGCCTCCAGCTTTCACCCTGACCACACCACACGATCCATCGTCTACAGCCAAGCTCTGCGATACAACCGCATTTGCTCCAACCCCTCAGACAGAGACAAACACCTACAAGATCTCTGTCAAGCTTTCTTACAACTACAATACCCACCTGCGGAAGTGAAGAAACAGATTGATAGAGCCAGAAGAGTTCCCAGAAGTTACCTACTACAGGACAGGCCTAACAAAGAAAATAACAGAACGCCACTTGCGGTCACCTTCAGCCCCCAACTAAAACCCCTCCAACGCATTATTAAGGATCTACAACCTATCCTGAAGGATGACCCAACACTCTCACAAATCTTGGGAGACAGGCCGTCCTTGCCTACAGGCAACCTGAAGCAAATACTCACCAACAACCACATACCACACAACAGAACCACTAACCCAGGAACTTATCCTTGCAACAAAGCCCGTTGCCAACTGTGCCCACATATATATTCAGGGAATACCATCACAGGGCCTAATAACATCAGCCACACTATCAGAGGCTCGTTCACCTGCACATCCACCAATGTGATATATGCCATCATGTGCCAGCAATGCCCCTCTGCCATGTACATTGGTCAAACTGGACAGTCTCTACGTAAAAGAATAAATGGACACAAATCAGATGTCAAGAATTATAACATTCATAAACCAGTCGGAGAACACTTCAATCTCTCTGGTCACGCAATCACAGACATGAAGGTCGCTATCTTACAACAAAAAAACTTCAAATCCAGACTCCAGCGAGAAACTGCTGAATTGGAATTCATTTGCAAATTGGACACTATTAATTTAGGCTTAAATAGAGACTGGGAGTGGCTAAGTCATTATGCAAGGTAGCCTATTTCCCCTTGTTTTTTCCTACCCCCCCCCCAGACGTTCTGGTTAAACTTGGATTTAAACTTGGAGAGTGGTCAGTTTGGATGAGCTATTGCCAGCAGGAGAGTGAGTTTGTGTGTGTGTGTGTGTGTGTGTGTGTGTGTCCCGGGGGGAGGAAGGGGGGGGTGAGAGAGCCTGGATTTGTGCTGGACATAGCCCACCTTGATTACCATGCACATTGTAGGGAGAGTGGTCACTTTGGATGAGCTATTACCAGCAGGAGAGTGAGTTTGTGTGTGTATGGGGGTTGGGGGCTGAGAAAACCTGGATTTGTGCTGGAAATGGCCCACCTTGATTATCATACACATTATAGGGAGAGTGGTCACTTTGGATGAGCTATTACCAGCAGGAGAGTGAGTTTGTGTGTGTGGTTTTTGGAGGGGGGTGAGGGAGTGAGAGAACCTGGATTTGTGCAGGAAATGGCCCACCTTGATTATCATGCACATTGTGAAGAGAGTTGTCACTTTGGATGGGCTATTACCAGCAGGAGAGTGAGTTTGTGTGTAGGGGGGTGGAGGGTGAGAAAACCTGGATTTGTGCTGGAAATAGCCCAACTTGATGATCACTTTAGATAAGCTATTACCAGCAGGACAGTGGGGTGGGAGGAGGTATTGTTTCATGATCTCTGTGTGTATATAATATCTGCTGCAGTTTCCACGGTATGCATCCGATGAAGTGAGCTGTAGCTCACGAAAGCTCATGCTCAAATAAATTGGTTAGTCTCTAAGGTGCCACAAGTACTCCTTTTCTTTTTGCGAATACAGACTAACACGGCTGTTACTCTGAAACCTGTCCATAAAGAATTAGTGTACCAAATTTCAAGAATCTAGTTCAGTGGAACCATGGAAATTAAATATCAGTTACCTCATTAGAAGTGTTTGTTGAACTGTTTTATATTGGTGATTGCAACTGTGTGGAATATAACATGAGAAATGAATGCCTTATATGTTGTGGGTTTTTTGTTAATGCATGTGTTCGACTAATCTGTTTAGACACTGCAGTTGCATCGAAACCACTTTATTCCTCAGATAGTGTTAATCTGAATTATTATTATTATGCTGGTTTGTTTTGCCTGGTAAGGAAATGACTAGAAAATCTGTTAGGAATTGGACAGACAGAAGGACATGCAAAAATGCTTAAGTAGATGCCCACGTAGTTATAGCTTAACTCTGACTGTATACACCAGAATCACAGATCTGGACACTAGTAATTGGTGCATTTCAGAAGTTCTGAAAGTTCAAATAAGTGTTCAAAAGTGTGAATGATTATCTACAATTAATTCAGATTAGACCGCAAAAAGTGAGAAGGGTGACTGGTAACATCAATGAGATTGTATGGTTACTCTATCTACAAGGCCTGGTGCATGACAGGATAAAGTTGATAAGGCTTGGAAGGCTTTTTTTTAAATTCAGAATAAGTAACTGATTGATTTGTGTATTGCAGTGTTTGTTGTAGCCATGTTGGTCCCAGGATATTAGCAACACGAGATGCATGAAGTAATATCTTTTACTCAACCAACTTCTGTTGGTGAAAGAGACAAGCTAGCTCTGTGCAAGCTTGAAAGCTTGTCTCTCTCTCACCAGCAGAAGCGGGTCCAATAAAAGATATTACCTCACCCACCTTGTCGCTCTGATTTTGATTGTGGCAGAAGTGGGTCTTCAGAAGACACTTGAATAAGGAGAGAGTGGTAGCTTTGCAGATCAGCTTAGAAAGGGCATTCCATGTCTAGGGTCAGGATGGAGTCCTGCTCTAGTTAGCTGCAGAAGCCCCGTCCCATAGTAGAAAAACTTTGTTTATAGTACATCACCTGAGGCTGTAATAATGTGGTATACAGTTAGAGATGCTTCTGTGAATAAGATCTTTCTTTGTGCTCTTAGGTTCTTTCCATCTCTGTGGTGTTGGGCTTGGACATAGCAGCTTACTGTATGTCCTTCAATTGTTACCTCTCCCTTCTTCTATGTTTTGAATACTGGGCTCTCCCTATCACAGACTTGTGGTAAAATGTGGGACACCCTGCTTCATGATGACAATTAGTTAATATTGGTAAAGTACTTTTTGAAGATAAAAATCTCAGTGAGTGCAATTTAATTATCATTTCTCATTAAATACATTCCCATTTCAACTTTAGTGGAATCTGATAGCAATGCTTAGCATTTGGTTTTTTTCTCCTTTATATCAATGCCTAGATACTGCAGTGATGATGGCAGTTAGATCAAGGCGTAGATGGACAGGAATTTTATTATCAGTTCAGCCAATATCATAGACTCTCTCCTTTGGTGCACCGGCATCTGACTGCTCCTGACTCTGACCAGATTGTGCCAGCTTTCACTCCTCCTGCCCACCCACACCTTTTTTCATTAATTTCTTTTTACCCATCTGCTGCCATTCTATCCCTGTGACTTCATAGTGTCTGATTTGCTATCCAACCCCAGAAGTTTAGAGGCGAAAATTTTTATCTTGTTTCTGAGGTCTGGAATTTTTCTTCTCTCCTTGCTCTTCAGGGCTTCCTCCAGTTCCCAGTGAACTGATGAGGTCGCTGTATGGGTAGGTTCTGCACATTCCCTTCCTACTACAAGTGACTCTTATAAAATTATTCATGCTGGCCTTGCCTTTAGAAGTCTCTTTATTGGCATATCTCCTTCTAAGGGTGTTACAGCTCTGGAAGAGGCAATCAACTTTGTAGGTTTTTTTGTATCTGAACCACTTTGTGGAGTTCTCTATGGGTATGTCTACACTACGGAATAAGGTCGAATTTATAGAAGTCGGTTTTTTAGAAATCGGTTTTATATATTCGAGTGTGTGTGTCCCCACAGAAAATGCTCTAAGTGCATTAAGTGCATTAACTCGGCGGAGCGCTTCCACAGTACCGAGGCTAGAGTCGACTTCCGGAGCGTTGCACTGTGGGTAGCTATCCCACAGTTCCCGCAGTCTCCGCTGCCCATTGGAATTCTGGGTTGAGATCCCAATGCCTGATGGGGCTAAAACATTGTCGCGGGTGGTTCTGGGTACATATCGTCAGGCCCCCGTTCCCTCCCTCCCTCCGTGAAAGCAAGGGCAGACAATCATTTCGCGCCTTTTTTCCTGAGTTACCTGTGCAAACGCCATACCACTGCAAGCATGGAGCCCGCTCAGGTAACCGTCACCCTATGTCTCCTGGGTGCTGGCAGACGCGGTACGGCATTGCTACACAGTAGCAGCAACCCCTTGCCTTGTGGCAGCAGACGGTACAGTACGACTGGTAGCCGTCATCGTCATGTCCGAGGTGCTCCTGGCCACGTCGGCTGGGAGCGCCTGGGCAGACGTGGGTGCAGGGACTAAATTTGGAGTGACTTGACCAGGTCATTCTCTTTAGTCCTGCCTGCAGTCAGTCCTATTGAACCGTCTTATGGTGAGCGGGCAGGCGATACGGACTGCTAGCAGTCGTACTGTACCATCTTCTGCCAAGCAGCCATGAGATGTGGATGGCATGCAGTCCTTCTGCACCGTCTGCTGCCAGCCAAAGATGTAAAAGATAGATGGAGTGGATCAAAACAAGAAATAGACCAGATTTGTTTTGTACTCATTTGCTTCCCCCCCTCCCCTGTCTAGGGGACTCATTCTTCTAGATCACACTGCAGTCACTCACAGAGAAGGTGCAGCAAGGTAAATCTAGCCATGTATCAATCAGAGGCCAGGCTAACCTTCTTGTTCCAATAAGGACAATAACTTAGGTGCACCATTTCTTATTGGAACCCTCCGTGAAGTCCTGCCTGAAATACTCCTAGATGTAAAGCCACCCCCTTTGTTGATTTTAGCTCCCTGAAGCCAACCCTGTAAGTGCCCCTCCCGGCGTCAGAGTAACGGCAAACAATCGGGCATCTGAGAGTGCTGTCCAGAGCAGTCACAATGGAGCACTCTGATGGGGCTAAAACATTGTCGCGGGTGGTTCTGGGTACGTATCGTCAGGCCCCCGTTCCCTCCCTCCCTCCGTGAAAGCAAGGGCAGACAATCATTTCGCGCCTTTTTTCCTGAGTTACCTGTGCAGACGCCATACCACGGCAAGCATGGAGCCCGCTCAGGTAACCGTCACCCTATGTCTCCTGGGTGCTGGCAGACGCGGTACGGCTTTGCTGCACAGTAGCAGCAACCCATTGCCTTCTGGCAGCAGACGGTGCAATACGACTGGTAGTCGTCCTCGTCATGTCCGAGGTGCTCCTGGCCACGTCGGCTGGGAGCACCTGGGCAGACATGGGCGCAGGGACTAAATTTGGAGTGACTTGACCAGGTCATTCTCTTTAGTCCTGCAGTCAGTCCTATTGAACCGTCTTATGGTGAGCAGGCAGGCGATACGGATTGCTAGCAGTCGTACTGTACCATCTTCTGCCGGGCAGGCAAGAGATGAGGATGGCTAGCAGTCGTATTGTACCATCTTCTGCCAGGCAGGCAAGAGATGGGGATGGCTAGCAGTCGTACTGTACCATCTTCTGCAAAGCAGCCATGAGATGTGGATGGCATGCAGTCCTTCTGCACCGTCTGCTGCCAGCCAAAGATGTAAAAGATAGATGGAGTGGGTCAAAACAAGAAATAGACCAGATTTGTTTTGTACTCATTTGCCTCCTCCCCTGTCTAGGGGACTCATTCCTCTAGGTCACACTGCAGTCACTCACAGAGAAGGTGCAGCGAGGTAAATCTAGCCATGTATCAATCAGAGGCCAGGCTAACCTCCTTGTTCCAATAAGAACGATAACTTAGGTGCACCATTTCTTATTGGAACCCTCCGTGAAGTCCTGCCTGAAATACTCCTTGATGTACAGGCACCCCCTTTGTTGATTTTAGCTCCCTGAAGCCAACCCTGTAAGCCGTGTCGTCAGTCGCCCCTCCCTCAGTCAGAGCAACGGCAGACAATCGTTCCGCACCTTTTTTCTGTGCGGACGCCATACCAAGGCAAGCATGGAGGCCGCTCAGCTCACTTTGGCAATTAGGAGCACATTAAACACCACACGCATTATCCAGCAGTATATGCAGCACCAGAACCTGGCAAAGCGATACCGGGCGAGGAGGCGACGTCAGCGCGGTCACGTGAGTGATCAGGACATGGACACAGATTTCTCTGAAAGCATGGGCCCTGCCAATGCATGCATCATGGTGCTAATGGGGCAGGTTCATGCTGTGGAACGCCGATTCTGGGCTCGGGAAACAAGCACAGACTGGTGGGACCGCATAGTGTTGCAGGTCTGGGACGATTCCCAGTGGCTGCGAAACTTTCTCATGCGTAAGGGCACTTTCATGGAACTTTGTGACTTGCTTTCCCCTGCCCTGAGGCGCATGAATACCAAGATGAGAGCAGCCCTCACAGTTGAGAAGCGAGTGGCGATAGCCCTGTGGAAGCTTGCAACGCCAGACAGCTACCGGTCAGCTGGGAATCAATTTGGAGTGGGCAAATCTACTGTGGGGGCTGCTGTGATGCAAGTAGCCCACGCAATCAAAGATCTGCTGATATCAAGGGTAGTGACCCTGGGAAATGTGCAGGTCATAGTGGATGGCTTTGCTGCAATGGGATTCCCTAACTGTGGTGGGGCTATAGACGGAACCCATATCCCTATCTTGGCACCGGAGCACCAAGCCGCCGAGTACATAAACCGCAAGGGGTACTTTTCGATAGTGCTGCAAGCTCTGGTGGATCACAAGGGACGTTTCACCAACATTAACGTGGGATGGCCGGGAAAGGTGCATGATGCTCGCATCTTCAGGAACTCTGGTCTGTTTCAAAAGCTGCAGGAAGGGACTTTATTCCCAGACCAGAAAATAACTGTTGGGGATGTTGAAATGCCTATATGTATCCTTGGGGACCCAGCCTACCCCTTAATGCCATGGCTCATGAAGCCGTACACAGGCAGCCTGGACAGTAGTCAGGAGCTGTTCAACTACAGGCTGAGCAAGTGCAGAATGGTGGTAGAATGTGCATTTGGACGTTTAAAGGCGCGCTGGCGCAGTTTACTGACTCGCTTAGACCTCAGCGAAACCAATATTCCCACTGTTATTACTGCTTGCTGTGTGCTCCACAATATCTGTGAGAGTAAGGGGGAGACATTTATGGCGGGGTGGGAGGTTGAGGCAAATCGCCTGGCTGCTGGTTACGCGCAGCCAGACACCAGGGCGGTTAGAAGAGCACAGGAGGGCGCAGTACGCATCAGAGAAGCTTTGAAAACCAGTTTCATGACTGGCCAGGCTACGGTGTGAAAGTTCTGTTTGTTTCTCCTTGATGAAACCCCCCGCCCCTTGGTTCACTCTACTTCCCTGTAAGCTAACCACCCGCCCCTCCTCTCTTCAATCACCGCTTGCAGAGGCAATAAAGTCATTGTTGCTTCACATTCATGCATTCTTTATTCATTCATCACACAAATAGGGGGGTGACTACCAAGGTAGCCCAGGAGGGGTGGTGGAGGAGGGAAGGAAAATGCCACACAGCACTTTAAGCACAGCACTTTAAAAGTTTACAACTTTAAAATTTATTGAATGACAGCCTTCTTTTTTTTGGGCAATCCTCTGTGGTGGAGTGGCTGGTTGGCCGGAGGCCCCCCCACCGCGTTCTTGGGCGTCTGGGTGTGGAGGCTATGGAACTTGGGGAGGAGGGCGGTTGGTTACAGAGGGGCAGCAGTGGCAGTCTGTGCTCGAGCTGCCTTTGCTGCAGCTCAACCATACACTGGAGCATACTGGTTTGGTCCTGCAGCAGCCTCAGCATTGAATCCTGCCTCCTCTCATCACGCTGCCGCCACATTTGAGCTTCAGCCCTGTCTTCAGCCCGCCACTTACTCTCTTCAGCCCGCCACCTCTCCTCCCGGTCATTTTGTGCTTTCCTGCACTCTGACATTATTTGCCTCCACGCATTCGTCTGTGCTCTGTCAGTGTGGGAGGACAGCATGAGCTCGGAGAACATTTCATCGCGAGTGCGTTTTTTTTTCTTTCTAAGCTTCACTAGCCTCTGGGAAGGAGAAGATCCTGTGATCATTGAAACACATGCAGCTGGTGGAGAAAAAAAAAAAGGGACAGCGGTATTTAAAAAGACACATTTTATAAAACAGTGGCTACACTCTTTCAGGGTAAACCTTGCTGTTAACATTACATACATAGCACATGTGCTTTCGTTACAAGGTCGCATTTTGCCTCCTCCCACCGCGTGACTACCCCCTCAACCTTCCCCCCTCCCTGTGGCTAACAGCGGAGAACATTTCTGTTTAGCCACAGGCAAACAGCCCAGCAGGAATGGGCTCCTCTGAGTGTCCCCTGAAGAAAAGCACTCTATTTCAACCAGGTGACCATGAATTATATCTCACTCTCCTGAGGATAACACAGAGAGATAAAGAACGGATGTTGTTTGAATGCCAGCAAACATACACTGCAATGCTTTGTTCTACAATGATTCCCGAGTACGTGTTACTGGCCTGGAGTGGTAAAGTGTCCTACCATGAAGGACGCAATAAGGCTGCCCTCCCCAGAAACCTTTTGCAAAGGCTTTAGGACTACATCTAGGAGAACCGCAAATGCCAGGGCAAAGTAATCCTTTCACATGCTTGCTTTTAAACCATGTATAGTATTTTAAAAGGTACACTCACCAGAGGTCCCTTCTCCGCCTGCTGGGTCCAGGAGGCAGCCTTGGGTGGGTTCGGGGGGTACTGGCTCCAGGTCTAGGGTGAGAAACAGTTCCTGGCTGTCGGGAAAACCGGTTTCTCCGCTTGTTTGCTGTGAGCTATCTACAACCTCCTCCTCATCATCATCTTCTTCGTCCCCAAAACCTGCTTCCGTATTGCCTCCATCTCCATTGAAGGAGTCAAACAACACGGCGGGGGTAGTGGTGGCTGAACCCCCTAAAATGGCATGCAGCTCATCATAGAAGCGGCATGTTTGGGGCTCTGACCCAGAGCGGCTGTTCGCCTCTCTGGTTTTCTGGTAGGCTTGCCTCAGCTCCTTCAGTTTCACGCGGCACTGCTTCGGGTCCCTGTTATGGCCTCTATCCTTCATGCCCTGGGAGATTTTCACAAACGTTTTGGCATTTCGAAAACTGGAACGGAGTTCTGATAGCACGGATTCCTCTTCCCAAACAACGATCAGATCCCGTACCTCCCGTTCGGTCCATGCTGGAGCTCTTTTGCGATTCTGGGACTCCATCATGGTCACCTGTGCTGATGAGCTCTGCATGGTCACCTGCAGCTTGCCACGCTGGCCAAACAGGAAATGAGATTCAAAAGTTCGCGGTTCTTTTCCTGTCTACCTGGCCAGTGCATCTGAGTTGAGAGTGCTGTCCAGAGCGGTCATAATGGAGCACTCTGGGATAGCTCCCGGAGGCCAATACCATCGAATTGTGTCCACAGTACCCCAAATTCGAGCCGGCAACGTCGATTTAAGCGCTAATCCACTTGTCAGGGGTGGAGTAAGGAAATCGATTTTAAGAGCCCTTTAAGTCGAAATAAAGGGCTTCATTGTGTGGACGGGTGCAGGTTTACATCGATTTAACGCTGCTAAATTCGACCTAAAGTCCTAGTGTAGACCAGGGCTATGAGAATAATGGTTTTCTTCAGTAGTCAGGCAAATCAGCCTTTTGGACCAGGATTCTCCTTTAACATTGGATTTGGGTCTAAGTCTTGGATCAGCAGTTTTAGAAAACCAAAGTAACAGAGGGCACTATATCCTATGCAAACTGTTAAGTTCACCTGAAACTTGTGGGCAATTAAGAGATTGATGTAAAAGCAAGAAAACAAAAAAGATTTGTTTACACTATTTTATTTTATACTTTATTTGGTTTTCCATCATTGTTTCTTTTAACTTTAAAATGACAGGGAAGGTAGATTAAAGAAAACTTCAAGGACATTTTTTTTTTTTTTTTTTTTTTGCTTTTCAGCTTTCTTCTAATATATGTCTTTTCCATTCTGAAAGTATCTTTTGTACCGGCTTCCCAGCTCAAGTACTGCTTGTTACTTATCAGTCACATAAACAAAAAGGACATAGAACCCTTCTTGCTAGCTTTTTTTCGTTTTAGTAACTTTTAAGGGTTACTTGTGACACAGGTACAAAATTTCCTGGCAGAAATGTGACTTTTCAGGTTGACAAAATCCCTTAAACCACAAATTAGGTCTTAGACCATTAAATAAAGCTGAATTAGTACACCCATTTTTATCAGTCATAATGAAATCTACTCTTTTTACTCACACCCTGATATATTAAGCATACAGCTCCCACACACACAAGGGATATAGATATGTGGCTCTCATTAGTTGTAATGGGAGATACCATATAAATCCCCCACGCACAAATGGAAGAATAGAGCCCCCAGTGCTACTAATAACAAGGTACTCCCCTGTACTTACAATGGTTTAATAAGGATGGTTTGGAGGGCCGGGCAATTATTCATAGATAGTTATAGCAAGCAATTTGTTAATCTTTAATTGAAAACTTGCGAAGGAATTTTATTTTAAACAAGCAAAATCCGTGTCCTTGTTATATGAAGAAAAATATGAAGTTTAGTGGACAGTGTTTGTCGCTTTTCTAGGTGTCAATGGTAAACTGCCAGTGAAAATACATTAGTTAGAATCTGACCTATTTAAATTTAAGAATCTTATTTCTCTCCATTTGGTGACACAAATTTATAGCACTCCGACAAAATTCACATTTTGATGAAAATATATAGTTATTACTGTGATTAATTTGATATTTAGAAAAATGTGGACCAAAGAGTTTCTGTGCAGTAGATGAAACATTTGGAGTGACTGACTGTCCCTGGGGACAGAATCAATCACTGTTGTAGAAGAGGGTGACATTTAAGAAAGAAACTTGGAGGAAAATGTCATGCTTAAAAAATTAGATTTAAAGGCAATAGCTCTTGATTGATTTTTATTGCACTCAGATGGATACACTGATTGATTATCAGTTGTACGAATGTTTAGTACCTTTCTCACGTCTCTCATAATCAGAATAATCTAATTTTCAATATCATTTAATATACTGTATTCAAGGTTATAATAGATCATATTTCTAATAAAACACAGCAATTACATAATGAATAATGCAAAGGTACCAGGCAGAGTTCAGATTCACCTGATTTTTAAAACTATTACCGCCGATGCCTGGAACAGCTAATTTACATGGATGCAACATGCTATATGATGTCTTTTGAATGCTGGACCGTATTTTTCATTGCTTTTGGACTGCATGGAATAATGTCAGAAGATTCTGGAGATAGGTCAGGGGAGACTTGCTAGAGCAGAACATTATTTCTCTACAAGAACCTGTCTGCAGGTTTGAATCCTTTAAAATATATTATGTTCACGTCACACCTGGAGAAAAAAGAGAGCATGCCAAGTTCTTTATCAAATTTCTCCAATAATGTGTCTCTACCCCCCTGATTTTGATATACTACCCTAGAGATACTATCACATTTGATTCTAGATATTTTCCTGGATCTATTGAAGTGGACAGCTAACATGTTGATTTCTCTGATAAACTACAGGATAATCAATTTGCAGTATTTTTTTGCTTTTATGCTTGTAGCCATGTGGCTAATACTAAAGTGACTATTTTTACTCTGATATTTTCGGTTGACATGTTAGACTCGCAGCAGGAGTCTCCCTACAAGATGGGGGAGCAGGCAGATACCGGACATAGTGTTGGTATGTTATTCACAAATACTCTTTATTGCTTACAAAATAAACCACTCACTCCACATTCATAACCCGAGCATACAACACCAGAGTCTGAAGATCAGAATTGAAGTCCTGATGGCCAGTCGACATTCAATCCCATCACCAGATGCGGGGAGTCAGCATTACCACATCTTAATCCAAACAGGGCTCTGGATCCACAAATGACTCCAAATTGCGAGTGTATCTAGGGTGACCAGATGTCCCAATTTTATAGGGATAGTCCTGATTTTCGGGTCTTCTTCTTATGTAGGCTCCTATTGACCCCCACCCCCTGTCCTGATTTTTCACATTTGCTGTCTGGTCACCCTAAGTGTATCAAACATCTTTTATAATCTACTCCATCATGTCATCAGTTGTCTGGGCAATTTCAAAGAGACAGTTCTGGGCAAATTGCCAAAACCCAAGATGTTTAGAAACAGTCTCTGGCCCAAGATGTTCCTCTTTCCCCAGTTGTTGTTCACAACTGCAGCAGATACATTGCAACAGGTACATTGTCATGGCAGTGCCCATTGTTTCCTTATCTGATATTTCTCCATCTTTCTCATAACAAAGTTATTTTTCACAAACAGCTCTTGACCACTTAAAACCTCAAATTCTTGCTTCGGTTATCAACACGCAACTCACATCAAGCACATTTCATCCACACTAGGCCTATAACATATTACATGGATATATGGATTATGTATGGAGATATATATATGTATGTATCCCAACAGACTCTGTCCATAAAGATTGGATTAGGCAGTTGACATTTTTACTGCCGCCAATCATTCCAAATATGTCAAAACCCAAGTTTTGGTGTATGAATTTATTTAAGATGGTTTCCTGCTCAGTTTAAAGATTGTGCAGGTATGTGTTCAGCCAAATATTGTATAATCTGAAAATCATTGCTTTGGAAAGCCAGTTTATTTATACTTGCCTAGAGTTTGGCAGACTTTTGATGGCATATATGGTTATATGCTGTTAAGACATCAGTGGATTCTCAGTAATCTGTATTGCTGGCAAACCTGCCTACAGCCGGTTGGTCAAGTACAACTATATTATTTTCAGGAGTATTACATTGTTTCTTTTTGATATTAGAGCATTTTTGGAATTTATAGAACATTCGTGAAATTCAGTCCCATACAGACAACTTCCTTATGACATAGGAACGAGGCTACATTCACACAGGAAATTAAATGCAGTGTTAATTTTGGCTGTAGGGTATTTTTTCCCCCAGCTTGAATGCCTATAGGTAAGCACTGAAATCCACATTAGGTACCTGAATATGACTGGGTGCCTGGGCAACCAAGTTTGAAAATGTTGATCTGTGCATAGGACAGTAAATAATGTGTCTAAAGCTAGAGCTAGTCGAAAATGGGAAGGTTCTTTTTTAAATCTTTGTAAAAAGTGTCCTTTTTTTGTAAAATGTTTGAAATTTTTCAGTCAGTTTTTCTAGAACCTTTCTGTAGGTCCCATCTGCATGGGGCTCTGAGTTGTATTTAAACATTGACTTCAACGTGATTTATACAGAGCTGGTTGAAAAATGAAAACCTAGCTTTATGAAAAATGTTGACAATGTTTTTGTCTTGACACACAGTTCAGTCATAACTGACCAGTTCTGGTGTAGATATAAAAGTGGGAGCTGATCGGTTGTGACTCGACCAACATCCATGCAGTTATAACCCAATTTAGATGCAGCTGACCAGCTTGGCTGGTTGGTGCAGATGGTAACCAAACCAGGATATAACCTGGTTATAAAACCGTTTGTTAGCCCAGATAGAAACCTAGAGATCCGAATTTGGGGGCAATATGCATGGCAAGAGTACGCTGCCTGTTAGTACAATAAGCGTAAGGGAGTCTGTGGCCTTGTCTACCCTTGGAATAGTCACAGTTCAGTGTAGCTGTGCTGATGCTTGACCTCCAAGTGTAGATAAAGAGGTGCAGGGTTTGCACTGATTTAAGCAAGGCCTAGGGCATGTCTACATGAGCGCTTACTGCAGTTTAAATCTACCGCACTCCAACTTGCCAAGGACCGTGCATTAAATGTCCGTTTGGACCTTGCTGATGCCCACTGAAAGTTCCTACTGTGCAGGAGGGAGCTTTTAGCACACATCAGCAGGGTCCACATGGACAGTGTGTGATGTGCTGGGGCACTGTAGATTTGCACCCCAGCTTGCCACACACAAAGTGCTCGTGTAGACAAGCCCTGCTCACACTAACATAACCATATTTAAACATAAACATGAGACACACTTGTGGCCATGCTATTTTATAACCTGATTTATTCTTGTCTGTCTCAGTGTGCCAACTGCCATGAATTAATAGTGAATCACCTAATTTTGGGCCTGAAGCAGGAGCTTTCATGATGACACAAAAAGCTTCTCCTGTGTTTCTGCTCCCTTTAGTATTTGGGAACATGTGCAGGGTTTTGGGCAGGAGTCTGCAGGACAGAGGAGGCATATAATCCTTGCCATGGCCCTACCATAGGGCCCACGTGTAGGTATAAAGGATCAGGGGGTCAGAGCAGTGGAAGGAAGGGGCCAGGGAGAGCGGATAAAAATCCTGTAGCTGGGTCTTGGGAGGGGGGTCCCAGGGCAGTGGGAGAGAAGGATCATTATAATTGTGCAAGTAATTATCATTATTTGCACAATTATAATTACAATGAAAATTATTTTTATAAAAATATTAAATGTATCATAATTGGGGAAGTTATGCGCATTTGATCAAGTTGTCTTAGAGTAATTTTAAAACATTTTTATATGCTTTGAATATGAGAGAACTGATTTCTTTTTTAAAATACGTTTTTGAAGAATTATAAATATTACTGCACTTGTACTGGAAAGTGTAGTTAAGTCAACCTCTGGCCTAAATCAAGTAAATCTGGCTTGTCTAAAATCTGACTGGGACAAGTATCAGTCTTTAATTCAGTGCACATTATCTATCTTGGGGTTATGTACAGCAGCCCATCAGAAGTAATATGTAAGTGCCTTATGCGTAAAATAGGGAGTTGCAAAGTATGGTCTGGCTCCTCTCCCTTTCTACGATAAAAAGATAGGTTTGGATTTGGGTATTTCCTGGTGAGTAGTAGGGTGGTAGATGTGAAGCTATTCTTGCATGTCAAGATCACTGCTGCTCGCATAATTCTTTATTGAAAGATAATTGGAAAAACTTGACATATGGGTGGGGAGTAAGGAGAAGTTAAAAAGTTAAGACAGACCAAAACATGGAATTTATTTGGCCAAAAAACTCATGAGAATAAGAGCTTGTCTACATGGGAGGATAGGGCTTGTGTGTTAAACCTGATTGATTTGATGCATGTTATTTAACTCGCAGTATGTAAGCCTCACTAATAGTGTGCACATGGGATGGCTGTGCCTCTTTCAGTTTGCATCATTGTGTTCATATGGCTGTGGCTTGGTGCTTATTAAGCATGTGGCATTCTCAGAGGGGATCCCATGGTTCTTTGCGGCACTGCTGAGTAGGGTGCATTCTGGGACTTTTCTCACTCTTTATTGTAGAATGAATACCTGAAGCAAGGCAGGTTAAAAAAATTTTAAAATCCCATGTTTCCACTGTCTCCATCCCATGCTTCCTTTTGTGGGCAGGTCGGTGCCATTTTCAAATTGCTGTCAGCCAGCATAGACCCAACAATGTTCCACACTGCTAGGCTGATGACTGCAAATAGACAGAAGCTGCTTGGGCTGTATTTCAGCACTCAATGCCAGACGGATTTCATTTTGGACTTTACCGCACCATTGAGCAGATGATTTGTCAGCAGGAGCAGCTTCTGCAGTAGCTTCAGTGGTGGTGAAGGAAACAAGATGAGGGTGAGGAAGTGGAGAAGGAGACCAAGCAACTGATACTAGAAGAGCTGTTCCCAGAGCAGCTTCACACCATGCAGTGCCATTTATGGGTTGAGAAACAAGTCTGGATTGATGGGAAAAGATCATTCTGTAGACCTGGGATGACCAGGAGTGATGAGAGAATTTCAGGATGATGAAGGCAACCTCTTTTGAGATATGGGCTAAATTAGCCCTGAAGCTGCACTGGCCAGCAAACCAACGTGCATACCATACAAGGAAAGAATAAAAAGACTGAGAATGTTCACCTTAGAAAAGATATGGCTAAGGGGGGAAATGATAGAGATCTATAAAATCATGAATGGTGGGGAGAAAGTGAATAGGGATGGGCTGTTTACCCCTTCACATGCTACAAGAACCAAGGGGTTGTACGATGAAATTACTAGGCAGCAGGTTTCAAACAAACAAGCATAATATAAGTTAAGGGAGGATAGTCCATCAATGGCTATTAGCCAAGATGGGCAGGAATGCAACCCCATGTTCCGGGTGTCTGTAAACCTCCAACTCCAAAAGCATCTGGCAATGGCCACTGTCAAAGACAAGAATCTGGGCTACATGGACCGTTGGTCTGACCCAGTGTGGCTGTTCTTATGAGGCTTATGTGCCCATACCTGTGGAGAAGCAGGTCAGATAAGCTGTTGGGGCCATTGCCAGGCACATGTGTGATATCATGGAAAAGGTACCGTTGCACGAGGTTATAAAGCTTGGTAATGCCCAGGACAGTATTGATTGCTTTGGACACATGAGATTCCCAAACTTTGTTGGGGCAACTGATGGGACTCATGTGCCCGTTATTCCCTCCCCCTGCCCCACCCCCTGGGCTCAGAATTTATAAACAGAAAGGGTTATTTCTTCATGATGCTCCAAGGGCTGGTTGACCACTGTGGCAGATTGACAGGCATAAGTGCAGGGTAGTCTGGAAGGAGCCATGGTTCTAGAATCTTTCAGAACTCAGTTCTGTGCCTTAATGAATAAAGGGCAGTTTGTCCACAGGATCACTATGGACACGAATGGTGTGGAGATTGGGCGTTTCCTCTGCTTCCCTAGTTAGTGAAGCTGTTCAGTGGCCAGTTGGACAGAAGGAAGGAACTGTTCAGGTACCGCCTCAGTAGTTGCAGAATGGCAGTGGAGTGTGCATTTGGCCATTTGAAAGGAAGGTGGCACTGTTTGTGTAGTAGGCTGGAAGCTATAGAAAAAAAAATGTCCCTAAGATGATGGCTACGTGCTGCATTTTGTATTGTATTTGTGAGTAAGGCAGAAAACCCTTATGGATGGGTGGGAGGCTGAGGTGCGGAGGTTTTGCTCAGGGGTTGAGCAGCCAGGAAGGGGTCCAATAGAAAATGGAAACAGTCAGGGACATGTTGTCAGGGATCCCTGTTGCTCTTACTTTGAGTCTCAGGCCTGAAAAAGTTAACCTGTACAGCCAGCCATTAACCTGGGAGATGGTGGGGTGGAGGGAGATTGGGAGCAGTGTAGTGTTGTTTGTGGGTGGTAGAGTGAAGTGAAATGTCGTGGCAACCCTTATTTTGCCTTGTGCTTTGCCTAGATACTTCTGTGAAACCATATGAATTCATTAAAGTCCATGGATTTTCTGTGCAAAGTTCATTGATGACTCTTCGTAAATTATTTTTCCCTTATTTGAATGCTTCAGGAGGGGGATGGGGTGCAGCCTAAGCTGCCAGCCACCATTCTGAGCTGGCGAAATGGGTTTTGGTTTGTTTTTTGGCAGTGGAGTTAGCTGGATAGAGCAGAATCAGGGCGGGGACAGGAAAATAGGTAGAGGGCATATGTCCTCCATGATATGGGCTTGAAAAGGATCAGTAGTTGGGGCTTTAACATGACATAGGCTGATTGCACTGCCAAAGCAGCTGCCATTTTGAAAATGTGTGTGAGAGGGTCAAACAGACAATGGGGGCAGACTAAGGAGGCCTGGAGGCCAGTTGTTGGAGACTCATAAAGGTTGCTAGCTCACATCAGCCTAAAATGGCTGTGGCCATGGGGCATCCAGAACAGAAGCTAGCACAGAGCTGGATATCAAAGTAATAACAATACATTGTAAAGGTAGATAGATACATGCCGAGGTTCCCTTGAGAAGATCTGCCTCCTCAATCCCAGCCTGGGTTTCTGGTTGGGAATTGGGGTTGGTTGCTACTCAGCAGGAATCGGACTCACCTTCTACATGGCCACCATCAGAGTCCTGAGTCCTGAAGAGATACTGGTTTTCTGGGCACAGCTCTTCACTGGCCTCCTCACCTTCATCCTCTGATAAGTCTTGCTGTTTGTCCATGGGAGTGGGGGAGACAGAGCGGGCATCAGGGTCCACAACCTTCCTGGATTGGGTGGTCATGTAATTGATCAAAGTCCAGTCCAGCTCCTCAAAAAATAGAGGCCACATTTCCACTCCCAGATTTTTTCCTGGCATCTATGGCTTGAATGCAAGTCCTGAGCGGTTTGTTCTTTATCCCGAACAGTTCGTTATCCCAATTGTGGCACCTCGTGGACGTCTGCCTAGCAATGTCTCCAAAATGTTCTTTATTCCATGGGCTGGCCACAAGAGCTTCCTGTACTGATGCTTCTCCCCAGGTGGCAATGAGATCCAGGGTCTAGGCCTGGCTCCAAGCAGCTGCTCGAGACATGTAGGACTTCTGGAGTAACATCACAGCAACACTGATGTACTTGAATCCAGGCGCAAATGGGCAAATTATGGCCCCGTGCCTGCTTTTAAATTGGGGAGAGGACACCTGGTCATCTTGACACCAGAGCAATGGAGGGCAGGCAGGTAAACAAGCAAGGCAGGTCAGTCATTGCCTGCAGAACTGTTTGGGTTAGTTGCTGGGGGACTGCCAAAGTAGCGTGCAGCAATTTTACATGCACACAAACAATAAACCAAACTAACTTAAATAATGCAGCAACTGAGCCCTCAAAATTTAGTGCACAAAAAAAAAAAAATGAATTGAGATTTCCTACAATAACATTAACTCTGTCACATTAAAGATTATAGGCAAGATTCATAGCTGGTGTAACTTTAATAAAGTCAGTGAAGTTACACCAGGGATTAATGTGATCATGTACGTGTACATAGCAAGATATAGAAAGGTATCACTTATAAAATACAACATAGGCTGTAATCCAAAATCCTACACATGCACAAAGTGACAGTGTTTCCACAGTGTGTCTTTTGAATGGACTGATTTGTGTGTGTGTGTGTGTGTATTTAATACCTTAATATTTAAAACGTAACCGTGCCTTACCTTCAACTTTTGCACTGAATCACAGATGTAGTTGAACATGTGCAGTGCTTTGTGGTATTGAAAGTCTGTACCATTTCTGAATGAGATGCTACATTGCAGCGTTTTATGTTGTTATCTTATATGGCATGTAGACTCACCACTGGATCTGATTAGACTTGTTTAGCCCTAGTTGAGACAAATGTGGAAGGTAGGGTAGAATATCTGATTTAAGTGCGGTGGGGTGGGAGGGCTTAAGTCACCAAAAATTAAACCAGAGAAACTGGAGTGAATGAAGACTGTTTTATTTTTCAGCACAATTTAATTCCCCTTCCTTCCCCCAGTTCCAGCCATAGGATCTCTAGAGGCTTCAAAAGAAACAGGACAGAACAGGATCTATTTGGTGATGTGGTCTGGGCCAGCTGGTGTCCTGCTAAGAGGCCTTCAGAAGACTGACAACTGTGTGTAAAACTAACCTGAAGAGTTGGAGCAGCAAGAGCCATACACTAGTAGCTAAGAAGCAGTAAAGTGATTCCCGTGTGAATCATCTCCTTATATCTGCAAGTTCTTGGCAGCAGTTCCTAAGACAGCTTAAATAATGTGTTTGTATTCTACAAGCAGTTCAAAGCTATTGAGCTCAGTAGTTGCTGAGACCGTATGTTTAGCAAATTTGTCAATCAGCTCAGGAAACTATAAGTAAATGGGGCTTTATTACAAAAGGTTTATTGCTCTTTGCAACTGTGTGGGAGTTTACATAATTTTCTAAGGAGCCCTTTTATCTCTAAGTGCAGCAATGATTAAAATTTACTTCTGGAGTGCAGTAAGTTTGAAAGCGGTCATGATGTAAGGTAGGCCCTGAACGTTTATTCAGTGGCTAAGCATGTTCTTAAATTCTGTCCTAAAATCCAATAAACAAATCATATTTTTTGGCCGTAAGGTGTTATTTGGAAAGAAGGAGGGTGGGGGAACAGGCAGCCTTTACAAGCAGGGCTGCTTCTTTGCCTTCCCTGCCACATCTTCCCAGCTCCATGATGATCTTTTTGGACTGGCATCAAGATAGAATCTAACAATTGTGGCAGTCCAAGTCATGGCTCAGCTCTGCGAGGTGCTGAGCACTCTGACCCTGATCCCCAAAAGCACTTATGCAATGTGCTTGCCTTTAAGCATGCAAGCAGTTCCGCTGAAGTTAATGGGATCCTTTAAAGCCAAGCTTCTGCTTAAGTGCTTTGCTGGAACATGGTCAAGCTCTCAGTGTGGACCTCAGTGCATCTTGCTGCTATGTTGGTTATAGTAAAAAATGCCTTACGAATTAATGTGTTATGTCATTATGGAATGATCGCTGTTCCACAGTTAAGGTTGCAACTCATTTTCTGTTACAAGCCAGATTTATTTTTGTTTGTTTGTTACTCCTTTTCTCCACACCTTAACTTATATTGGCCTCAGTAGCGATACCCTGAGAAAATCAAACTGTATGTTATCCATTCTTCCAAAAAAGGTTAATCTCTCCAGTGACCACAAAAACTAGAACAGGGGTTCTCAAACTTCATTGCACCACGACCCCTTCTGATAATAAAAATTACTAGAGAACCCCACGATGGAGCACTGAAGCCTTAGCCCTCCCGAGCCCCACTGACCCGGGGGAAGAGGGAGCAAAGTTGAAGCCCAAGGGCTTCAGCCCCAGGCAGGGGGCCTGTAACCTAAGTCCCAACACACAGGGCTGAAACCAGGGGTTGGCACCACCATGTTGCACGACGGACACTTGGCAAAATTACCGTACTTAGTGACAGACATTGTGGGGGTTATGCCATTCAGTCATTCAATGTTTCTTGAAAAATTACCACGGACCTCAACATTTTTACCTCTGACACTTGTGTCCATGCACGGACATGTTGCCGACCCCGCTGAAACCCTCAGGCTTCGCCCTTGGGTGATGGGGCTTGGACTTTGGCTTTGGCCCTGGGCCTCAGCAAGTCTAAGCCAGCCCTGGCGACCCTATTTTAGTCGGGTCGGGAGCTCATGTTTGAGAAGAGTAAATGTCTGTGTGCTGATGAGGCATCCAGCACTTTTTCTTATCAGACAGAAGGTATATGGGAAACCAGTTATAGACTTGATGTTGTACGATGCACATTTTCAGTACTAAACCAGCAAGGAAAGGAAGATAGGAGGCTGGCATCAGTTTAGAGCAAAAGTTAAAGAAGTTTAGTGAAGGTACCTATGAATTTTCATATTTCAAATTTTCTTGTTGTTTTTTTAAATTCAACCCTAACTCCTGAATTCCTGGGCTGTGTGTTTCTTTTTAAAGGCATATTTTGATTTACTGCTTTCAAACTTCACCTTAACAAAGGTTGTTTTATTTGCTTTTTGATTTGGTTTGGTTTGACTTTGGTTTGGGGATTTTATATTAATGTAGATTTTGCTACCAGTCCATACAATGTGATTCAGAAGGAAGAATATAATTCTTCTCTTTCTTTACTGCGTTATTTAAAATCAATGAAATGTAACATAAAGTCTTGAAGATAATTTCTCCATTACATTTCTTCTATGCTTAGTTATAAATTTAATTGGTCTCTGAAAACAAAACTATTCATAAAATTAAAATCTGATGCTATTAGCTAGAGGGAATGGCATTTTCTTTTCAGGCTTAAAGCTTCCCTTTCACAAATACTTCACTATACATGAACATAATAATGGCCATATTGGGTTAAACCAATGGTCCATCTAGCCCAGTATCCTGTCTTCTGACAGTGGCCAATGCCAGATGCTTCAGAGGGAATGAACAGAACAGGCAATCATCAAGTGATCCATCCCCTATTGTCCACTCCTGGCTTCTGGCAGTCAGAGGCTAAGGACATTCGGTTGCATCCCCAACCATCTTGGCTAATAGCCATCGCTGGACCTATTCTCCATGATCGTATCTAGTTCTTTTTTGAACGCTGTTATAGTTTTGGCCTTTACAGCATCCCGTGGCAACAAGTTCCAAAGATTTGACTGTTCATTATGTGAAGAAATACTTCCTTTTGTTTGTTTTAAACCTGTCTGTTAATTTAATTGGGTCACCTGTGGTTCTTGTGTTATGAAAAGGAGTAAATAACACTTCCTTATTTACTTTCTCCCCACCAGTCAAGATTTTATAGACCTCTATCATATCCCCTCATAATAGTCTCTTTTCCAATCTGAAAAGTCCCAGTCTTTTTAATCTCTCCTCATACGGAAGCCGTTCCATACCTCTAATCATTTTTGTTGCCCTTCTCTGTACCTTTCCCAATTCTAACATATCTTTTAAAAGAGGGGATGACCAGAACTGTACAGAGAATTCAAGATGGGGGTGTACCATGGATTTACTTAGAGACAATATAATATTTTTGTCTTATTATCTATCCCTTTCCTAATGGTTCCTAATATTCTGTTAGCGTTTTTGATTTCCTCTGCTCATTGAGTGGATGTTTTCAGAGAACTATCCACAATGACTCCAAGATCTCTCTTGAGTGGTAACAGCCAATTTAGATCCCATCATTTTGTATGTGCAGTTGGGATTACATTTTCCAGTGAGTATTACTTTGCATTCTTCTTTTAGTTGTGTCCCTACGGTTGGTTCACTGTAGGTGTCTGCATCCCTACGCTGCTAATTGGAGAATTTTGGTAGCAGTGTCTGTTCGGTCTGTATGTGCTTTGCCCCCTTCCCATGCTTTGCCGTGAGGCTAACCAATGTTGTGTCGGTGAACCCCTCCTCAGTTCCTGCTTAACCATCCCGGCTAGAAACAGAGCTTTATCTGTCTGTTAGTGGATCATTAACATCTTCAGATTTGTTAATTTTAGCTAATTTTTTTTTAATTAATTTTAGTTAATTTTAATTCTGGAGCTTCCCTTTTCTTTACTCCTTTATCTTTTATTACCAGAACAAAACAAAAACAAAACCCAAACTTTATTTTAGACTTCATTTTTCTTCCATTCTCTCCCTTCCTCCCTACCCCGATCTGAGACCCCTCCGGACAGGGCATGTCCATTTAACCAGGCTTCTAGAAGTGTCTCAGTTGCAAGGAATCTATCCCTCGCAGTGTGTCTGCTGTCTGGGAGAGAACCACATACCACAGAAGTATAGTTTGTGCCAACAACTGTGAAGCCTAGATCCAGAAAGGATAGAGAACTGAGACTCAAGCTTCTCCTAATGGAGGTGGCCTTTCAACCACCTTCAGCTGCTCCAAGACCCCACACAGTGGGAAACCTCACCGCAACCCTCTATTTCTAAAGGAGGTGAGCCCAAGAAGTACGCCCACGAGCCACTCACACAAGGCCTCTAAGAAAAGGGTCATGAGTCCCCAAAGCGAGCCCCGACCAAGTCGAAAACAATCTCCAGTTCGTTTGGTATCTTGTTACCGATGGCATTGAGCTATCTAAGTCTGGTACCAAGGTCTCGCGTGGTACTGCACTGATGGAGCATGTTGGGCTGTCTAAGGACCCAGTGGGCACAGGCAAGGAATCATCAATACCAACTGGGCACGAGAAATCCAGAGAATCCACCCTGGAGAAGGCTCCTGTGGTATGGACATCAGTGTCAGTACTGTCTTCAGCATATCAGGTACCGGTGGACTACACTATCAGGTCCACATCACCGACTCCTTGGTGCAGACATCTCAGCGTGGACAACCACCACTGGTACTGACGCCTTTGGCACTGCTGGACTTTCGGTATGCAACAGACTTTTCAGTGTCTGATGCACCAGAATTGCCTCTACTCAGTACCGGGGCAAGCCTGGAGTTCCAGACTTGCTGGCAACATCATGCCATGCACCCCCATTTTTGTCCACTGAGTCAGATAGTGTGTAAGAGGAAGTGGTCTTCTGCTGCTCTTCTCACCCACCCTATGGTGCCCAATTCCAGTATGAACCTCAGCCATATCGTCCCTCTGATCCGCAGCTTCCCTAGTATGGGAAACCATAATACCTTTAGGTCCCTTCACACCCTCTCAGTGGCCCTACTGGGACCCTTGGCAGGCACACAGACACCATGCTTTCTGTACCTCTAGCATGGCTTATTGAGCCAAGGAGGCATCAATTTTTTCCCACCCGATTATCAAGAGGTTTCTCAAAGGCATAGTGGACCTCTTCCCCCAACCCAAGCTTCCTACCCCAAAATGGGACCTCAATCTAGTATTAAAAGAACTGACTAGACCACCCTTTGAACCCATGGCCACTGGTTCTTTAACTCACATTTCCATGAAGATGGCATTCCTGATCACCATTACCTCAGCAAGAAGGATAGGGGAGATAGCGGCCCTGATGGCACATCCTCCACTCACAGTAGTCACTCTTAGACCACACCCAAAGTTCACCCCCAGTGTGAGTTCCGTATTTCATGTGAACCAACTCTTTCACCTTCCAACCTTTTGTCCTAAGCCTCACCAGGATAATAGGGAAGCCATCCTCCATACACTTGATGTAAGGAGATCCTTGGTCTTTTATTTGGACAGGACAGGACAAGAGCTTTTAACTGTGGTGGCACTTTTTTGGTCCTCTTCTGATGTTTTTGAGTTTGGGGTATACAATTAATTTGAGCCTCTATTGTGTTTTTAAAATGTTTCCAGACAGCTTGCAGGCATTTCACTTTACCTTTTCATTTCTGTTTAACTAGCTTCTTCATTTTTGTATAGTTCTCCTTACTGAAATTAAATGCTATTGTGGTGAGATTCTTTGGTGTTTCCCCCCCCCCTACGAGGATGTTAAATTATATTATGGTCACTATTACCAATTGGTTCGCTTTTTTGACTCTTGTACCAGATCCTGTGCTCCACCTTGGCCTAAATCAAGAATCACCTCTCCTCTTGTGGGTTCCACAATTAGCTGCTCCAAGAAGCAGTCATTTTTGGTGTCAAGAAACTTCATTTCTTCGTCCCATTTTGAAGTGACATGTACCCAGTCAATATGGGGATAGTTGAAAACCCTCTTATTATTGAGTTTTGTATTTTTATAGCCTCTCTAATCTCCTGAAGCATTTCACAGTCACCATCCTGGTCAGATGGTCGGTAATATTCTTCTTCGTCAAGCATGGAATTACTATCTGTAGAGATTCTGTGGTACAGTTTGATTCATTTAAGATCTTTATTATATTTGACTCTATGCTTTCTTTCATATATAGTGTCACTCTCCTACACCACCTACTCTGTCATTTCTATACATGAATAAACAAGTATTGCTTTTAGAATTGTGATCATTTTAACATGCAAGAATTTGGAACAATACAGAAATATATCAATTTTTGAACTAAACAAACACAAAACCTACAGCAACCAGTGAGAGCATGGGGCAGAAGTTGCATATCCTCTCTTGACCTCTTCTATATGTTTTGGGAAATGCCACACTTCAGAACCTCCAGATAAGAGCCACTGAGGTACATTATGGCTCACATGCTTTGTATGTACGCTCCCTAGTCTGATACAGGGCCTTTGCGCATTCATGCGCACACACATATCATTTAATTGTTACTCCCAACAAGAATATATTATGCAAAATAGGGGAAGCAAGCTGATTAGGCCATGTATTGGTATTGCTGTTAGTATGTATGTGTGCCTGTTTGGGAGAGCTTTATTTTTATTTCCCATTAGATCCTCCATCTGGCTGAGGAGCTCGGTGGACCATTAATGTTAATTTTCAATAAGTTGTGGAGCACTGAGGAAGTTCTAGAAGACTGGTAGAAAGTTAATGTTGTGCAAATTTTTAAAAAGCGTAAATGTGATGACCAGGGTAATTATAGGTCTGTCAGCCTGACATTGATCCTGAGCAAAATAATGGAGCAGCTGACATGGGACTTGATTAACCAAGAATTAAAGGAGGGTAATGTAATTAATCCAAATAAGCATGGGTTAATGGAAAATAGAACCTGTCGAATTAACTTGATATCTGTTTTTGAGGAGATTGCAAGTTTGGTTGATAAAGGTGTGACAGTGTTGACGTTATAGACTTCTGAAAGGTGTTTGACTTGGTACCGCATGACATTTTGATTAAATAACTAGAATGATATAAAGTTAGCATGGCGCACATTAAATGGATTAAAAACTGGCTAACTGATAGGTCTCAAAATGTAACTTTAAATGTGGAATTGTCATTGAGTGGATGTGTTTTCAGTGGGGTCATGCAGGGATTGGTTTTTGGCCCTACGCTAATTAACTTTTTAACCAATGACTTGGAAACACCGTAAAATCCTCACTGATAAAGTTTGCAGATGACAAAAACATTGAGGGAGTGGTAAATAATAAAGAGGACAGGTCACTGATTCAGAATGATTTGGATCGCTTGGTAAACTGGGTGCAATCTAATAATATGTATTTTAATATGGCAAAATATAAGCAAATACATAAGAGGAACAAAGAATGTAGGCATACTTACAGGCTGGGGGACTCTATCCTGAGAAGCAGTGACTCTGCAAACGATTTGGGGTGGATAATCATTTGAATGTCAGCTCCCATTGGGATCCTCTGGCCAAATTCTGTGATGCATAAGCAGGAAATCTCAAGTAAGAGTAAAGCGATTATTTTGTCTCTCTTTTGACCCTGGTGAGACCACTGCTGGAATACTGTGTCTAGTTCTGGTGCTCATAATTCAAGAGGGATGTTGATAAAGTGGAGAGGGTTCAGAGAAGAGACACGAGAATGATTAAAGATTTAGAAAACATGGAGCTTCATCCATTTACCTTAACAAGGAGAAGGTTATGGGGTTACTTGATTATAGTTTATAAAAACCTACATTGGGAACAAATATTTAATAATGGGCTTGTCAGTCTAGCAGAGAAAGGTATATGATCCAATGGCTGGAAGTAGAAGCCAGACAAATTTCACCTGGTAATAATGTGTAAATTTTTAACAGTGAGAGTGATTAACGATTGGAACAATTTATCAAGTCTCATGACACATGGTGGATTCTCCCTCACTGACAATTTTTAAATCAAGATTGGATGTTTCTAAAAGATCTGCTCTAGGAATTATTTTGGAGAAGTTCTATGGCCTGTATTACACAGGAGGTCAGAATAGATAATCACAATAGTCCCTTCTGGCCTTGGAACCTATAAGGATTTTTTTTAATTGGAATTTTTACTATTGATTTCAAAATGCCTGCCATACCAGAATTTGCCCATTGTCTACATGCTTTTACATGTTAAGTTAAGTTTATACTGTTTGTAAAACAATGGATTCATAAAAGATATATCTTTTGAATAGTACTGTGATGGGTTTGGTCACAGAGAACCCATTGGGACTGTCATTTGATGTGTTGAAACTATCTCTGAGCCCGTTTTCTTTGTCCGCTTGGGACTCCAGAGCCCTGTCTTGTTGAGCCAGATACACTAGCCTACTGCAGCAGAGACCCAGGGTCTGAACTACACCCCCAAAGCTGCAAACTTAACTGAAAACAGCTCAGCAAGTACTCCTTTCTCCAGCACCAAGACACCCAGTTCCCAATGGGATTCAAACCCCAAATAAATCCGTTTTATTCTGTATAAAGCTTATACAGGGTAAACTCATAAATTGTCTGTCCTCTGTAACACTGATAGAGAGAGATGCACAGCTGTTTGTTCCCCCAGGTATTAATCACTTACTCTGGGTTAATTAATAAACAAAAGTGATTTTATTAAGTATAAAAGTAGGATTTAAGTGGTTTCAAGTAATAACAGACAGAACAAAGTAAGTTACTAAGCAAAATAAAACAAAACACGCAAGTCTAAGCCTAATAGATTTAAGAACCTGAATACAGGTAAATCTCACCCTCAGAGAAGTTCCAGTAAGCTTCTTTCACAGACTAGACTCCTTCTTAGTCTGGGCCCAATCCTTTCCCCGGTACAATCCTTGTGAGTTCCAGCTCAGGTGGTAACTTGGGGATTTACCATGACTGGCAGCACCCTTTGTTCTATTCCACCCCCTTTTATAGCTTTGGCACAAGGCAGGAGTCTTTTGTCTCTCTGGATCCCCACTCCTCCTTCTAAATGGAAAAGCACCATGTTTAAGATGGATTCCAGTTCAGATGACATGATCACATGTCACTGTAAGACCTTTTTCTTAATTACCTAGTAGCTGGAAGACAGGTACATAGGAAGGCTTGTGGGTAAACAAACCCATTCACAGGTCATTGATTCTGAAGCACCCTTAATGGCTTCCACTTAACATGTTTACATCAGTAACACAAGTTTATATCTTATTCCCCTAACTCCAGACATAGAAATAATACATGCAAACAAATGGGATGAACACACTCAGTAGATCATAAGCTTTGTAATGATACCTTACAGGCGACCTTTTACATGAAGCATTCCAGTTACATCATATTCACACTCATTAGCATATTTTCATAAAACATATGGAGTGGAACGTCACAAGTCCTATTCTGAGAGAGAGTTTCCTATGAGGAAGAAATGGTTTTAGGGTTAAAATACAGGACATGGATCCAGGAGACGTGGGTTCTGTTCCCAGCTCTGCCACTGACTTCGTTAGCTTAAGCAAATCACATCAACTCTCAGTGCATTAATTTCCTCATCTGTAAAAATAATAATAATAATACAGTGTTATTAACTCTTGCCTCACAAAGCTATTGTGAGACATTTCATTAATGTGGGTACAGTTGTGGTTGGGCTCCTCAGGGGGCAGACACCATAGAAATTTAAAGTACGTTATTTATCAATGAGATACCTCCAGAAGGTCTCAAGCTTGCTATGGAAAGTTGGCTTTTACTTTCTGTATGTGTACATGAGAAATTGGTGCATTGGCCCATCTCAATGTAATATTTCCTGATAGTATTTTAACAAACAAAAATACTTTTCTTCTACACTTATGCAACATTTTCTATCCAAATTAGCTTCTTCAAAGTTTAAAGTAAAAAAAAAAAATCTGTGGCACTAATTTTAAGAAGAGCTGTGAAAGCAATATGAAGTAGTCTCATTAACCACACCTGACCTGCCTCCTTTCTTGTCTCTAGCTGTCAGAAATGACAGGAACAAAAAGAAGAAAGAGCCTTCAAAGCAAGAGTTTACTGAAAACTATGAAATGACAGCAGAGTTGGATGATCTGACTGAGAAAATTCGGAAAGCTCACCAGGAAACCTTCCCCTCTCTCTGCCAGCTGGGGAAATACACTACGGTAAGTGCTGTTTGTAAAGAACACACTTGGAAAGGTACACAGGAGACAGTAGTGTTGGAATGGATATGTTAGACATTTTCTAAAAATTACAGTAAAGTAGATTAATTTCTTGAATCTCGTGCCTGCTTCCAGAGCTGACACGGCATTCGGTGATGCTGTTCTACGGTCTGTACTGAATCTGTAGTTGAGGTACTGCTCGGGAATCCCCTGAAATAGAGCACCCGTATGGACACAACTTGAAGAAGAAGGAGAGGTTACTTACTTTGTACAGTAACTGGAGTTCTTTGAGATGTGTGTTCCTAGGGGTACTCTACTACCCGCCTTCCTTCCCCTGTGCCTCAGAGTCTTCTTGCTGGACTTTTGAGAAGGAATTGAAGCACCAGTGGGTCTGCCCTCATAATATACCCTCACAACAGAGCATGAGGTTATCTAGGGCGCATGGACACTGCAAATAAAATCTCCGATCAAGAGTGCACAGGCAAACGCCCATCCTGAAGTGGGATATGCATCTCAAAGAACTCCAGTTACAGTACAAGGTAAGGGATCTCTTTTTTTAGAAAACACATCCAATCTTAATTTAAAAGATGGAAAGATTGAAGTATTGACCTAGCAAATAAATGGATGTATAGTCCATGGGACTACTTGCATTCGTAAAGTTAAGCACATGCATTTGTTTTTGTAAGAGGTGTCTTAATTGTTAAATTCCTTCACAAGGCTACAAACCGTGTTTGGGCTCCAGAAGACTAAAGTCTCCTGGATGAGGTGCTCTTAAACATTAATGGATTATAGCTACAAATCTTGCCTAATCCCAATCTCAAAACTAGTGAAGATTAGCTATTGGGACCAAGAAGAATGCAGATGTTACGTTCTCCATTTTAATTCATAAATAAACCAAATTCCAAAATGCCAGTTTGTAATTTAGGCTACCACCTCCACACCTCCAAATAGTTTATACTGTATATACAATTCTGTGTAGAAAGGTTAAGAGGTAGACTTCATCCCTCAGAATTTTCCTGTGTACATCTATATGTAGTGTGTGTTGGTAAATGGATAAGAGACTGCAGCACATACAGATGGCAGTGAAGAAACACATGTCAAGCTTTTCAAATGCAGTAGTTAAAGATATGCTCGATATGGATAAAGTCACCGTGAAAGTCATAGGAACATAGTAATTTCTGTACTGGAACTGACCTGTGTTCTATCTAATCCAGTGGTTTGTCACGAACAGCGGCAAGTACCAGATATTTGAGGAAGGTGCAAAATACCCTGCAGCAGGCACTGTATAAGACTGAGCGTGTGTTCTCGCTTGTTTGGCCATGAGATCAGAGACAGCTTAAATGGACAAAGGGGTTGGATAGATGATGTGATACTTGTGCTGTGCAGCCAAAATCAAGGGATCCACCCTGGGTCTGTGCATGAGAAGCTCTGTCCTGTAGTGCTTTGTCAGACGTGAAATTTTTCAATTATTCAAACCTTAATCAAGGAAAATTGGCATTGACGGACTTACTATGTACAGTATACTCTTTTTTTTTTGTCTTTTTCTTTCTTTACCAAGTGTGGGGGAAGTCAGGTTAAAGCTCTTAGATCCCTGTTTATAAGATCTCAAAATGAAATTGCAAGAAAGCAAGTGTAAATATTGTGCACAGGGTTGAAAAATAAGAAAAATGTAATATTTTCACAAACCTTTTACACATTTGATTTTGAGAACAACATAAAATTGTTTGTCCTGGAAAAAGCTTATACAGCTACGTGCTTCTCTGGCAGTATCTCCATACTCCTGCTCATGTTAGACTTAGTCAAAACAATCAATGCAGGCATGCCGTTAAATAACAGGAATTACTGAAGTGGCCAAGCACGTTCAACTCTCCTGGGACCGGTGCACTGTGCTGGGCTGTAAAGTTGATAACAGCCAGCTGGTGACATAATTGGAAGTTCTTAACTTCAGGCATCAAGACTGTGGGATTTGTGGGGAGGCTTTTCAGTGAATCTTCTGTGTTAGGTTCCTACCGAAAAGAAAGGTTGTGACTTAAGTCATCTTAAATGAAATGGCACATAAATAGACTCGCAGTTCAGTAAACATAAGGCCATTTCTGAAAGATATGTGTGGAAAACATTTCTGGGCTTAGGGGAAACCACGTTTTGTCCATGTCAGAGCTGATCATATGTCCACAGCTGGAATGTATGTCCTCAGACAGGAATGCGTTCCAGAGTTTTATGCTCACAGACTGTGTGGCAAACAGACTGTATCCATCTGATATGAATATGTTGTTGTGTTAGATTTATGTTAGGCTGATACAGTAGCTCTATTGTACTGGTATTTTGTGTGGCTAATGTGTTGTCAAAACATAAACAGGGGCCCCTGTATTTTTGCATTGTAAGTTGGATGCTAAGGTAGAATTATATTATTTTTTTTGTTCTTGGAACAAATAGAGGTGCCGTATCTGAGAATATTGCTCATTCAGTGCTGCCTGTAATGCTGCTCCTACCGCATCCAACTCCAGTGGTGTCTCCGAGCATGAGCCGCCACTGAGTCAGACAGCAGGGTTGAATGCCAGCAGGGATCTCAGAGCCCTAGCTGGGAGTCCCTCTCTGAGCTGAGTAACCCAGTGAAGCTGGACCTAGTTTGACTTAGAGACTTGATTTGATCGTTCCTCATGGGAGGCTGAGTCAAGTGGTTGCTGATATGGAGTCAGAGGACCAACCCCTGTTTGCCTGGTTTTGTAATGCTTATGGCATTCAGTGACTGTTTAGCTCAGCGGTTCTCAAATGTCCTGGCACTGTGACCCTTTCTGACAACAAAAATTACAGCACAACCCCCCCGCCACAGGGGGCCCCGCAAAAAAAGCTACGTTGCTCGGGCTTCGGCTTCAGCCCCATGCGGTGGAGCTCAGGCTTCAGCAGGGTCAGTATTAGACTCGCTGGGGACCAGGGCAGAAAGCACAAGCCCGAACCAGAGCACTGCCACCTGGCGTCAGCTTCCGCCCCGTGAGACGGGACATGGGCTTCGGCTTTCGGCCCTGGGCCCCAGCAAGTCTAACGCCGGGCTGAATGAAGAGAATGTGGCTAGCAGCTCTGCTAGTTTATGGTGCTTGGATTAAATAAGAGTCTTGTTTATTTACACTCCCCCACCACAAGAGTGCTGTTTTGGCTTAACCAGGATCTTATGGCCCTGCAACTGCAGGAAAATGTTCACAGGCTCTGAGCCATAGATACATAAAAACTGATTGAATACCACTTTAATACCACTACTGTCTTCAGGTTCACAGACAGCTTCACCCCTATATCTGAATTGCAGACTGTTTAAATCACTGGTCTGACTACGCTCTGGTTATCAGCTTAGCGTTTTAGATGGGAATCTGTTTTATTAACTCATCATTACTATGTCATGCCCCTGCCTATATCTTAACGGTTAGACCATAAGCACTGGGTTTGGGCTTTCACAGCTGGTTGCCCCTGATTATAGAACTTGGTAGATAAGAATGATCACAAACATCACTGTTCTGAACAAAATGCAATCTCACTTCTTTAGCTTAGTAGTTTTCTAATGCCAAAGATTAAAAAAGTTCTTACCTTACTGGGATGGAAGGGAGAAATGGAAGAGTTGTAAATTGGTTAAAATTTGTACGCTGGTCAATTTGCAGGGTTTGGTAGTACAATAAGCTGTCCTTTATGAGCCACATGAAATTGAAATATGGAAATCAGAGAAGTGCTAAGAAATTAGAAATAAACCATCATTTGAAAAATTATGAGGCCAAAGAAAGCTAGAAGTGCATAAAGTTTTTTACTCCACTTAATTGATTGTAACAATATATTGCAGCCAGATGATTACCTAGTCATGCTTTAATTGGGGGCCTTATTTATCATTTAGTAGAACAGTGAATCTAGACATCTTGTGAAAGACCGTTTTGCTACCAAGTGCAGTGGGTGGATTGGTTCTGTAAACTGTAAACAGTTTAAAAAACAACAGCAACCCTAGAGATGTTTAATTAACATATTGAAATAAAGTGTAGAACTGCTGAGACATCGTGAGCTTACTGGCTGGATCTCTTGAAAGAGGAAACTCTGCTCCATCAGTAGGATTCTTTTACATTTTTAGTAGCATTGCGTTTGACACCGATTTTGGTATTTTTGTTTCTAACAAGAGCAAAAGGCTCTAGAATCTGTAACAGCAGAAAACAAAGGGGCAAAATGGCTAAGACCAAAAAAGCACTACAGAGGGATGCAACCCTAGGAAATCTATCTAAGCATTTGGAGTGCAAGTATCAGAATATTCTTATTTATTCTTGAGCTCTGCAAGGAGCAGTTTATTTAGGAACCCAAGACTTTTTATACTAGGTGTTCTGTCCTGGAGGAAATATATTTTCCCCTTTTAAAAATTGTTTGTATTTTGTGAAAAATAAGTTTTAGACAATTTTATATCCATCCTTTCTATAAGGTGTCCCCATTGCTAACAGTTATAACAAGAAGAAAAAAGAGTCTACTTACAATAATTGAAGAATAATTCTCTCATATTAAATTCCCCAGGTCATTTGAATTAGCAGGTACATTTGCTGGGCAAGTGTAGCTCTTTTTATGATGAGAATCAGCAAGCAGTTTAAAGATAATGGATTTCAAAAGTCCATCATAAATAGATCTGTTTTATTACTGTCATCCAGCTAAGAGCAAGTGCATTAGTAATTTCTCTAGCGATGTCATACTTTATAATATAATTGAGTGTAACTATGCTTCTTATCCCTTGAGACTGATATTATTTGTAAGTCTACAGCTGTGTTGCATCCAGCCTCAAGATAGAGGGAGAAATTAAACAGAAAATACTCTGTGGACCCTGCTTCAGGTTGTCCCAAACAGCGCTTTGCTAGCTGAGAGCATACAAATAGGTATCCTTCGGGTATTTTGTTCTTTGTAGCTGTTCTACTTTAAAGTTACATGACAACTGTTCTGTACTGTTACAGAGATAATATATTAATATATCATGACACTGGCATTCAGCAAAGGTATGTGCTGAATTCCTTGATCACCACAGTTGCATTAGAATTAATGCATTGCTGCTTTTGCTAAGGGAGGATAGCCAGGGTCCTTGATTAAGCAATAGTGGTACCTATGAGCCTTGTTCCATTTGTAAAGTGGATTTTAAAGACAGTAGGGATTCCACTACGGGGTGCGTATTTTCCTGAATACATTGTTCTGTATTGTTATGTGGAGATAGAGCGGATTGCAATGGAGAATAAAAATGAACTGAAAAAACAGGATCAACTTATGGGGCAAAAATGACTATTTAATTGAATTTCATAGCATGGTTGGACTTTGTCACTGATAAAGATGTCACTAGTGAGCATTAAGTATTGTTCCGCCATATGTTCACAAGAATGGGATTACAGGAAGCACAGTCCTTAAACTTATGCATGTACTGCTCTTGGAAAAGGCCCCCAAAAAACATGCTTCTGCAAAACTGCTCATGTTTGAAGTTTTTTCATAGCGTGGATAGAGAAGATCCCCAAGCATTACTAATCAGTTTCTGTTTCCAAGAGGCATTTTATTAACCCTGTGTTTTATTGTTCAGCCTCTACATTGATGATGCAGAATCAATTTTATGCAGGACTGCTGCTAAAAACGTAGCTGTTTTCAATGAGACTTATCACTGTGTTCATTACCAAATAAAATGTTAAAAGGCTTTCTGTTTGCAGCATTTGGAAAATAATGCATTCGCAATTTTAGATCCAATGCCTATGAATCTGGCAACTAGTATAATTAAACACCAAATTATTGTGTTTTATTAACTGCCTCTTCTCTTCAGTTTGCATAATGGGGAGTTAGATTTACATCTTGTGAAGACTGCAATGCATTATTTTTAATAGACGACATGTCAAAATTCCCTTTGTCGGAAGTGTAGCATGATAAAATAACCTTATCTGATACTGATGAAGACTTTGTTCACACTTGCTGGTTTCATGCAACATCTTTTTTTCCAGCTGGATACCCTATTGTAAAATGATTTCCTGCTTTAGGCTCTGCTTTGTGTAGCTCTGTCCTATGCCATCTTTCTATGAACTGGATAAACTGCTTATTAAATTTAATTACAGCCTGAATGACTGCACATCTTGATCTTATTTTTCCCCCAATGTACTGTATTTCACCAAGGTCCTTGAGGATGAAATAAAATAAATCTGAAGGCTGCATACTCAGTAGCTGCAAGAAATATTTCAAAGGGCATTACAGTGACTGTTAACCCATTAGTTTTGGTCCATTTTGAAGGGAATTCTTTATGTTTAGAGTTATAGAGACGTTTCCTCTTGTCTTCTCTTGTGTCATTAAAAAATCAAGTTGATTTTAATAGCTCTGCAGGATAGATTGTAAATAGAAATGATGGGGTATTGTTTCTGTCTTTTTAAAAAGAGAGCACATTTAAACATAGAAATGACTATTAGAGGTATGGATTCATGTAAATGTTACAGACTTGATTCTCCACTCCAACACAGATTTGGATTTTAACCTCCTTTTAAAATTGTGAAAACATAAACTCCATCACTTCAACATGGATCTTGCAAGGAGGCATCTTAATCCAAAGTACATCTGTGTGTTCATATATAGGCACAACTAGTGAGGGAATATGTCTTTTTAGAATGTCTTCATAATACCTGAAGTTTGATAGGCAAACATGATGTAAAATGCTGAACTCTGTACTCTCAAATGAATGTACTGCCTTCAACATTGTGCATAGTGCTTTCATAGTCAGAGGGAGAGTTGTAGCATTATGTAAAGAATGACTCTTCAATTCATGAGGGACAGTATTTTGAGAGAGCTGTAAAACCTTCATAGAGCCACAGAGAGATAAATTAAGTAGAACCAATTTTCTAAGACCTTAAGAATGTGAAACTATGTTTCAAAATATTTTGCTGCTTTTTCCAGATGAGGAGCCAATATTCAAGATCCGCTGTTCATTTTATTTTCAGGGGTTCAAATGTAAATTGTCTGTCTCAATGCACTCATTATATAATGACAGGGAAGAATGATGATAGTGGTCATTTGTATTCTGTGTACAGATGGCCTCTGTAATCATAAGTAACAGAAACATTCAAAGAATTTTTAGGAGACTAATCCAAGTTTAAAAACAGCAGCATCACAACAGCAAACTTTTCAGAAAATGCCTGGAATGCTAATAGAAAGCGCTTCTAGCAGAAATACTGAGTTATTATTTTACTAGCAAATCAGTCTCTTCACTGAACAGGAGATTGCTGATTTATGATGCCTTCTCTTCTTTCCAGAACTCTAGCGCAGACCATCGGGTTCGACTGGACCTTGGGCTTTGGGACAAATTCAGTGAACTTGCTACAAAGTGCATTATTAAAATAGTGGAATTTGCAAAACGATTGCCTGGCTTTACAAGTTTGACCATTGCAGATCAGATCACTCTGCTTAAAGCAGCCTGCCTGGACATCTTGGTATGTATCTGTACCTTACAATCTATTGTTGCATTACAGATGTATTTTATACTGCATTGTGTTGCAGACAGAAGTCATTAGTGAGATAGAACCAGGTTTTGTGACAGTTCTGCTGGTGCAAATGAATCAGTGGGATAGTTAGAGAGCAGACATTAGTGCATACACACAGATATATTACTTAGAGTGCTCTTACCCTTTTAGAAACCTTCGTCACCAGTAACGTGGCAATGGATAACGTGAGAGAAGAGAAGGGAAAATAAAGGTTACCCTTTCAAAGCATGGAATCTGTCCTCAGGCTCTGTTGATTTTAGCCTGGCTGCACGAAGAGCAGAATTTGGCCCTATGTATCTACTCGAATGTGTTTAAATTGTGGTGAAAACAATTTGTTCCTCCCCCTCCCCCATTGTTAATGTGAAACTGAGGTTTTATTATGAACACTAAACTTACGGGTCTACGTAGGGGATGCCTAGAAAGACAGTTCACTATATAATAGCCTTGGGATGGCTTGTACCTCTGATGCCATGGATGTGATAAAAGAGTACAATGAATAAACCACAATTAGAGGACTTCAGGAGCTCAGACATAGGTTAGGGGTTTGTTACAGGAGTGGGTGGGTGAGATTCTGTGGCCTGCGTTGTGCAGGAGGTCAGACTAGATGATCATAATGGTCCCTTCTGACCTTAAAGTCCATGATTCTATGATAAATCTTTAGATCAAGATTTTCCCAAGTTGTCATGATGGAATCTGCTGAACCTAAAGGTGGAAGCAGGTGCAGAGCCAACCCTTAAATGCACCATATGTCAATACAGAAAACTTCTGGTAGTGCTAAAATTCACTATAGAGAAGTACTTTCAAATTAACACCATTAAATTTTAGCAAAATGCCAAGTTGAATTTTAAAATCAAATGTGAGGGAGTATACTCAAGAGCAGGGAACTGGACCAATAGAACTTTGGGGTTTGATTCCTGACTCTGCAACGATTTTCACTTTGTCTGTTCGGGCAAGTCACTTACCTTCCCTTGGCCTCAGTTTCCCCATCTGGCAAACGGGGGTAACAACACTGACCTAATGTTCTTCAACAGAGCACAGTGAGGATGAATTATTATTTTGCAGAGAGATCAGAGATCCTCAGATGAAAGGTGGTCTATAAATGCAAATGAACTATTCTATACTATTCACTATAATAATTCATAATAAAACTGAAATTGCGACAAGAACAAAATGTGTTTTGGGGAAAAATAATGATCTTCCCAGCTGGTTTTCTGATAAGCAGAACTATTCTTGTCTTTAGTAAACCCCAAAGTGTATGCAATGCCTCCATGGGCCTGAAAAGCCTTCTGTTGGATGGCTATACTGTATGTATTTTGTTTGGCCTCAGCCAGGAGTTTATCCTAGAGAATTTTCAGTTAAAGTAATTAATCATGGAATCCCTAACAAATGCACAACTTCAAATGAAATCATATTGAGGGGAATATTAACTGCTCTGACCTTTTCTTCTTGTTTTGTCAAAAGCCGTTTTGAAGGATCTCTTCTAGGTGACATTGATATATGGGAGAAACAGAGAGAGAGAGGGAGAGAGATTATTCTCTGGCTCATAAAAAAGGGAAAGTTGAGGTTTCCCTACAGTTTCCAAGATTCACCTCTCATTGGCCCCTTGCTTATAGGCTTTCATTCATACTGGACTGTCTCGTCGTTTTTGTGTGTGGTCTCTCCACAAGGCAGAACCATTTATTCCCAACTGCATGCCTGTCGTTGTTAGCACTGTTATGATAAGACCCAGCTAAGTTCTTCTTACACCAGAAGGCATACAGTAATTTATAAAGTATGACATGTCTCAAGCGTATTCTGCCTGAGTTATGGGTAGAGAATTGATTTATAATTGTGAAGTTGAAGTGACAAATAGTTAATATATTGCTGCAGAACGGTATGGGGAGAGTATACGTATCTTAATTTTTCACCCCTGAACCTTAGTTCTTAAGATGCCTCCCTTCTATTTGGGGCCTCTCATTCCATAGGAATGCTCATCAGCTGTAATTCTGATTGGTTAAAATCCAAATGTTAACTCTGCCTCAGCATTGAATGCTATCTTAGCTTTGAGGATATGCTCTCTCTCTATTTTGTGTCTCTCTCTAATGGCTATACTAGTTGCACATATTCCTTAGGTTTCTGTAGGTTATTAAAATTTTAAAAATTGTGAGGTGTAGACTTTGTAGCTGGTGCTTTATCTTAAATTTTCAAATACTCCTAGCTTATGGACAAAGTGACTGAGTGAAAATTGATTTGGTAGATTTTACAAAAATATAAGTGGTCTTTATCTTAGTAATAGCAAAATGATTGATGTTTAACTCTGCAAGTACATAGCAAAGACTGATTCTTGAGAAAGTGATGCACCACAGAAAATATGGCAACCTTCAAGCCATTCTTCAAAAGTTTATCAAAGCACGTCCCTCCTCATTATCTGCCCACCTTTCCTCTGCTCCTCTCAAAAAGGGAAAGCAGCAAAACTGCACGTGAGTTACAGCAAAAAACTTAAATTACCAATAAAGGGAAAAAAACCTGAAATTTGTCAAAAATAAGCTCAGGCTTCTATATAGTGGAGAGACATAACTTTTTCTTTTGACATTTATGCAGGTTTTATGTGACTATTTTATGTGCTGCTTAAAAAGAAGAAAAAGACAATTACCATAACAACCACAGAATCATGTGGCACATCTTCTGTCTGTGAAATGCCCAGCACATTAACTAAACCTGCGCTACCTGTATCTAATCTGAATAGGAATGCAATTACATATTTTTATTTAAGTTAAATGTCAGTAATTTTAGCAATGTATTAATAATACATGTTTTTTTCCTGCAATAGTCTATTTCCCATAATTATAAGGATGTATTTCAAACCCTTTATTTGGTTTTACATTTGTACACAGAATGCACACTCTATACACAAATGCTGCACATACATATGCATGATGTGTACATACCACACGTACTACATGAACATTGCACTTACATGTACACACCACACAGTGCCTGTACGTGCATATTGCTGAGATCATAATGCACACACACTGAAGCACCACACATGTATTGCTCCCACACACACATACCACATGCACACTCACAGCTATTTCTTTCCTTGTTTTGTGAACAGGGGAAATGAATCTTGCTGGTGGCCTAAGGGAACGGTGCATGCTGAAGGCAGCTGGAGGGCATGCCTGATGTGTCAATTCCTCTCATGACACCATTTTTGTTTCTGCCTTGGGAACTCAGCAAATGGTGTCTACTGTTACTTGTCTAATGTGGACATGGGCATGTTTTCACAGCTGGAATAGACCTGCATTCTAATGGGGGGACATATAGTGTTGAAATATACACGCTAATCTGGTCAGCTAAAACAATAAAGGTTTTGTAGGGTGCTCAACACAAACTCAGATCCAGTAAGAATTTCAGGTGTTGTGATTGATGTAATCTCCTCCTCATGTCTAGAAGCCACTCCTCCATAATTGTATTCCTCCACTTCGCTACTGCTTTTGACACTATGGACCATCCACTTGGTCTCTTCCTGGGGCTTCTGTGATTTGTATGTTTCCTGGCTCTTCTCTTACCTTCCCAGGTGCTCTTTCCCAGTTGCTTTTGGCAGATTCTCCTCTTTCTCCACCCCCCTCTCTCGGTCGGGGTTCCACCAGCTCTCTGTGCTGGGACCATGACTTTTTTCTCCTCTTCACTTGTGCTCCTGGTGGAGCTTCCTCTCCCATGGGTCTCTATTCTCACCTCCCTATTAAGGAGTGTCGAATCTGTTGTTATTTATGTGCGGGCAGTGTGCATCTCATTCAGTCTCTTACTCCCTGCCACATCTTTCTGTCTTTCCTGTATCACTTCTTGGATTCCCCACTGCTTCCACAGACTAAACAGATGAAAAACATATCCTCACAACTTTCTGCATGACGTTTCCCCAGCCTAGTGAACGGGCTGTTTTTTGCTCCTCTCTATACAGCTAGACTGACTGACTCCAGGATAGTCCCGTGTCTGGAGCAGCCTGTCCTAAACATGCCAGTCTTCCTTCTACATTCAGTTCAGCAGGATATGGTGTATTTTTTCCTGCATCAATGGTGGTGTGCCCTCCCAGGGGAAGGAGGGAGGAAGAGCCTGATTTGTGGCACTGGATTCCCCAATCTGAGGTGAACTTGTTCAACTTCTCCTGCCACCAGCCTCTGAAAAACTTATTTTATGGGAAAACAGAACAGTATTGCCCTATATATTCTCACATGCTGACACAACCTCATGTAAGTGCAAATAATTACGTGTGTGGATACACACACTAGTTATGAGCCAGGGAGTCCTTCCCAGGCAGCTCCACCTCTGAACAGACAAGGATGTGCTGCCTGGGCATATGGAAGTTTCCTTAAAGTTTCTGCCATTTACTAAACTCTGCATGCCCCTCTGCTCCTAGAAAATTGGTGAACTCTGCAGGAGTGTTTGTCCGGCTGCTCTCTGGTTCCACAGGCAGGGTATATATACCCTGCAGGCCTCAAGAGCCATGGATACTGGGACACACCAGATCTGGGAAGCCTTTTAACTGCAGGGCCAGAAGGATGCTTGACCCTGGAAACATGCCCTTCAGTTCTGTGGAACTTTCAGGAGTGCAGGATTGCCATGTGTGGCCACCTCCTTCCACAATGGAAATTCGTCCCCCACCCTGTCCTGACGTGTAGGGGATGCTGCCACTTCTCAGCTTTGGGTCACTAGGCAGGAGGAGATTAGAAGCAGTAGGCTCACAATCCACACTATCCTGCGGTTGCTAATCCTTTTCCTGTGGGCTGGGGGCTTCCTCTTCCCTGGCCCTCCACTGATTCTTGTTTTGAGGCAGGCTGGGACCTCCTGTTATTCTTTGGGTACTCCAGGGAAAAGGGGTTTCCTAGTCCATCACCTTGCTGCCACTGCTGCCTCCACGTTGGATTGACCAGGAAGAAGGGGACCACAGCTAGACTCTGATTTTCTTCCTCCCTGGCCTGCTGCCACTCTTTAGGTTGCCCTACCATAGCCACCAGCCAAGCAGTTGGGCCCATGTGGGACCCTCACCACCAACCCGAGAGCAGTAAACCCTGTGGGGGTGCTGTGGTCCATTCCCTGTGGAGACTCCTGCCCAAGTAGCACATGTAGGTGGTGCCACTAGGAATGGAGCTGTGGAGGTCAGGGACCCACGTTTTTTTTTTTTTTTTTTTTACATGCCTAGGGTCCCAGTTTGCCTTAGTTCAGCCCTGATAACATGAGTTCTGCCCAGGGTTCCTTTAGAGTTTATAAATTATCAGCCTTGTGGACTTCATATGGTAACTAACTACCACTGTGAACTCTTAAAATCCTTTATACCCTGGCAGTTTGACTGTGGCAATGAACTTCATAAAATCCATCCAGTGTGGGCTGTGGAATTCTTTTAAACTCAGAAAAATTATAGCGAATAATGCCAAGCTTTGGCGAACAGTTAGAAGCATCTGTCCTCACTGAGAATGTCATAATTTAAGCCAAATCTGAAGCCAAGACTTGTAGAGATAAAATGCTACTAAAAATAAAAAGAATTCAGAAATCTTTGCGGAAGTGACTGCTTCTTATTTTACAAGTCGCCATTTTTGGATTTCTTCTCTGCTTATCCACAAATTAACAGAAAAATTCCACATAAATTGGTTTAATGTTGGCAAAGTTAGTAGAGAAAAGGTTTGTTGAAAAATTGGTCACAGCCTTAAAAATGGAGAGATTACTGTCACTTCATAGTTCTGTCTATTGTTGTCTGTAGGTGAGAAGGAAAGTTCAATCTGTCTTCATTCCTTTGGTACAAGAAGTAAGAATTTCTCAGCTCTAATCCCTAAAATTATCATTCTTATTTTGCATGTTGTAAAACCCGTGCAGTGACACTAAGAAGGCATTCTTGTGTGCAAAATAATAGGTGCAAACTGACAATTATTTGGACATGCCACTGCTGGATTTTTGCGAGAGCACCTGCTGTGGCTTCTGTTTCCAGGAATTCGAACTGTCTATCAAACCGGTTAAAAAAAGTGAAGACAATATTATTGAAAGAAAGTCAAGACTGCCTTTATAAATCTGTTTAAAAGAGACTGCATAACAGCAGTGAGAGCTTTGCAAATTTAGCTTTCTGAATGTGTTCCTTTTCCTTTTGTGTAATATGTTATTTTGCTATTCGTTCTTCCTTCATGAGGAATCCAGATATTTGAAGATAAAAATATTCCTTAAAACAAAGGATGCTTTAATCCTTTGCATAAGAACTTTATTTGTGGCTGCAAGTGGCATTTCACTGCAGTGTGACAATTAAAACACTTGGCTGCACTCCGGAATCTAAACAATATTAAAGACGTTAGGGGAGGATGTTTCTAGACAGTGGTTCAGCTTAAAACAAAAATATCAGTGTATCTGTTGCTCTTCAGTGTACTGATATTCCCCGTTTGTTCTGCAATGAATCTAAACTTGATATTTACTTGACAAAGGAGTTTGCTTAAGAAAGGGCTTAGTAATGATTATGAAAGGCCATTGTGTTTTACCGTTCTGCACGAAGGGAACAAGTACCACACAGTTCAAAATGTTTTAGCTGACCTGTCCCATGGAGACACTTGAAAGAAATCTGGCAACTGATTGCTCCAGTCAAGTTCAGGTGCACTGCAGAAGAGAGACATCCAGGCTTCTGCTGTGCCAGTGTTTTAGTGCCCCTTCTCTGTCACATGGTCAACAGCACTGCTGACAAAGGCATCTCCATGGCCAGCCATTCTGGCAAAAATTGGGTGCATAATGCTCTACTGGTGTGGCTCCCTGGCACCTCTGATGGAAGCTGTCATGTAGACAGTGTTCAGGTATTTTTAGCACTGTGTCATTTAACCCCACTGTGAGTCCCACCCGTATGCATTGTTGAGGAAGAATGGGGGCAGGGGCGTGAATGGTACTAGCATAAAGGTCTCTACACTTGGGCTATGGCTTAATTTTGCAAATTATCTTGCAACTTCAAATTAAAAAGAACTGAAATCTAAGAATTGCCAGTCAGAAAGTTGGAAATCTGACCAGCATTGGCTACTGTCATATTGGAATACCACTGTTGTCACTGTGGTTCTCACAGCGAAGGAGTTACACCCCTAGAGGTTTTATAGAAGGAGGCTCGGTGTTCCCAAATAGCACCAACAGAGGAGTACACTAGACAACTTGGACAGGGTTCTCCAGCTCTGAGTTCCATGATAGAAGAAGCAAACCAAATCACATTGTTCACAACAAACAGCATGCTCTGCTAAGCGATAGATGTTTGTTTTCTCTACAGTCCACTGGGTTAAAGTGTATCGAGATTCTTGCTCCTTTAGCAGTTCATTTTATCTCTTCTTTTATTATAATTTTTAAAAAATGATTTAAGAAAACAAATCATTGACAAATAAGCTGCAGGAAACTGTGGGGTCCCTAAAGTGCAAAACATGGTATTATAAATTCATGGGGAATGAAAGTGGAAGAGATGCTTTGCCCACTTTTACTTATTGGCAATATAAGTGTGTAGTTTGTTAATATCTGCTAATAATCCTGAAATATACATTGGGCTAGTACCCATTCTTCTGTAAAGATTCAGGACATCTGACCTACCAACACTGTCTTAAACAAGAACATTTATGCTGGAGGTCATTTGTGGGTACAAAGTGTTAGAAGTGCCATGAATTAATCAGAATTGTTCATGTTGCTACCAGTTATATTTGCCTCTTTTGATCATTGATTAAAAAGGAATTTTGAGAGCATATTCTAATTCAAAGAAAAATATATTTAATTCTGACACACACATCCCCTCAACCCAAATTCTTAATACTTTGATGTATGCCCAGACTATGGGCTAAGACAGAAAATAGGGGAGGTGCCTTATACAGAAATATACCATATTAGGGCTTTTACAGGAGGTTTAAAAAGAGAGAGAAAAGCTTCCCTGTAGGTCTCTTAAATGCCATTCCCTTTGATTCTCCTCCCCTCTCATTTGGAACATTGTTGCCAGGCAAAGATGAAAGAACCAACCGCAGATTGGTCAGCAGCCAAGTATTTGAGGGCTTCTGAGTAAGAGCTTCTGTAGCTATAGAAATAATTAAAATTCTCTCTGTGTTAGGTTGTATTTGTGTAAATCTTTTTTTGTTGAGTCTCTTAAACAAAGTAAGCTAGCTGTACAGGAAATAGATGGAGTCAAACCCTGATAAAATAGCATTGTGAAGGCAAAGAATATGAATGTGAGCTTAGCCAGCTAATCAATTATATTTTTGTGTGTTTTTTCAAAGTAAAACCTGAAATTTTATAAACTGTTTTTCACCATATGTAACCTGAATGTATGTGATGGGCTGTGTCAGTTTTACTTATATCCTTGTACCCATGTTCTTCATTAACTCAACAACTGTATAAATTAATCCATGCCATCCAGGAAACCTTTACATATAATGGTTTTGTCTTAATTGGCATAAGAGTTCTTTCTATCTCTTAAGAAATGCCTGGCACCTACGTACTGAATGCATCACTGTGGTACCATAGAGCTTCCCCTGGCAACGCTTACTAATCGAATGCAGAGCATTCTAAATGTGTTATCTGTGCATTTTCCCCGCTATGTCGAGTCCTCCCCATCCTATAATGGAACGTTCTACTTTGCTGAGGGTCAGGCCTGACTGGCTTTACACACACGAGTAAACCTACTGAAATCTACGCTGCCTCAACTCGTAAAACAATGTAAGATGCTTTCAATGGCAGGAAAATGAATCTCTTCCCCAGCCAACAGGGTTCCCAGTGTTCTGATTGCTGAACAGGACCAAGTAAAGGAGCAGGCTGTAACTTAGAACAGGCAGAAAATATTATAAACGAAGAAGAAGAAGTTGGGCCAGCTCTGCAGACAGTCTGTCACAAGCTCGGAAGTGAGTTCCCAGGCTGGCAAAGGAAAGGAGCAGTTGCAGAGGTGTTAAACTCAGCCACTGGGGGATGGAGAACTTTTTGTGTTGATCTCTAGAGATCCTCCTACCAGCTTGAGGGAGTGGGTGCTGGTGTGCCTTCAAGACCAGGAAGAGTCACCAGGACAGAAGGTCTTTGAGGGCAAGGGATGTGAAGGGGGAAAAACTGGGATAACTTTAGTCTCTGTGGGGCTGTGTCCTTACACACCAAGAGAAAAATGAAATAGCATAGGTTCCGATCCTTCCCCCATTAAAGTCAGAGGCAAAAATCCCACTGACTTGAAATGGAGGCATGAGCAAGCTCAGAGGCGTGTGCGTCTGTAGCAAAGCTTTATGGGAACGGAGATATTTAGATCAACAAAAGATGAAAAGCACACATAATCAAAATACAGTACTGTATCAGATTATGATTTTTCACTGAAGTGACCACCCAAAACTAGAATGCTCTCAAATGTGAGCCTCACACCCAGTTGCATGCTGTCAGGAAACAGTAGTGAAATGCAGTATTTGTTACAGGTGAAAAATGCTTTTATGCTTCAATAGAACTATCCCCTCTGTGCTGCCTGCTCACTTACTAACTACCAGCCCTCACCATCTCCCAGGAAGTGCAGCAATCTCAGAGAGGTGTAGGGACCAGAGCGATGGCGGAAGAACACTTCAGAATGTATTGGGTACTGATTAAAAGTGTATTGTTCTGCGATCTGTTCATCTGAAAAATCACAACTGTGAATTTGCCTTTGCTTCTTTACGTGTCCTACCACTCCCAGTTAGGCCCTCTTCCGACTAGATCTGCTGACTCCTACAGAGCTGATTGTGTACAGATGGTAGCACAGTCCCGTTTGCTATGAAGTCTGCCTCTGGTCCCTGCAGTTCCACTCAGTTCTGTTACTTCTCTGACGCACACGCAGAGGGGACAGGCTCAGGAAAGTTTTTGTATTTCCTTATTCATAATATTTTTGAGACTTTACTCGGAATTGGAGCAGTTATATAGAACAGATCCACAAAAATCACTAAAATGTGTGTAAGCCCAAACACATGGCTGGTGTGCTGTTACTGATAGGACCAAGGACTGTGTGTTAGGAGCTAGAGTTACAAGGCTAGGGTTACAAGGAAACACCACTGTAGATTTAGACTGATAGTGGGTACTAGCGGCTTGTTGTGTATCTATCAGGATAATGTTCACGACTTACACAAACCTTGGGAACAGAAGTCTTGTGATCATTTTGGCTAAATGGGAGTTCATGGAAGAAGTTGACTGGCCTAGAAAATTGCCAACTTTTTAAACATTTAGCAGAGAGAAGACTGAGCATTTTCAGTTTGTCTCCATGCACTTTGTAATAATGAATTTTGGCAGCAATAGCATAAATCTCAACTTTATGTAATCAATATTTTGGGCTCTGTGTACTGTGGCCTCAGGAGTAGTTTGCTGTGTCACAAAAGCTGTCTGGACTCTTCATGACAAATCTTTTCTCGGATGAACATATCAAATTTCATTCTTTTTCCCTCCTCCCACAGATCCTTAGAATTTGCACAAGATACACACCAGAGCAAGACACTATGACATTTTCAGATGGCCTTACCCTAAACCGAACTCAGATGCACAATGCTGGATTTGGTCCACTAACTGACCTTGTGTTCACATTTGCCAACCAACTCCTGCCTTTGGAAATGGATGACACAGAAACAGGCCTACTTAGTGCCATCTGCTTAATTTGTGGAGGTATTGTACAGCGTGAACTTGGATACTTTAAAAACAAATCCATTAGGATCTCTCCTTTCTTAATAATTTACATTGCTAAAATATATAATAATTAGATATTTAAATAATAGATATTTAAATAAATATAGTATATATTTATTACATATAGATAGATAGATCTATGTAATATATTAATTTCTATATGCAAGTTACATTCAGGGCTTTTCATTTGGCCAAAGTTTGTACTCCTTATACAAGTAAAATTGTCATGGAAATCAGTCAGCTAGATCACTGGGAATTTTACCTCAGAGAGGAATGCAGGATTTATCCCATTGGGTCTTTTTTTTTTTATTGTAAACTGTATATGGTATTATGTACACACAATTTCTTTTGTACAACAGGGATTTTTAATTTTTTTTATCCAACTGCTGTCCATAAATATGTGTGCACATACACGTGGATGTGTGTATACACACACACACACATATAGACAGAGAGATCCTGGGCTCAATCCTCCTTTCCAAAATTGTCGTTATGAACAAGATTTTACTCCAACAAATACACCAGTGGTGCTGACTTGATTTCTTGGGTTTGATCATGACTTATGTAAACAGACACTCGCAAGTTAAACTCTAGTCAATTTCAAAAAGTTGTTTCAGCTGGACCTGAGTGTCTCTGCCGAATTTTACTGCTCTTTTTAAAATAATGCTTTTCTTTCACCTTTTACTGTGCAAAACTCTGACACAAGCAGGAGAAACTGACCTAAATTCGAAGTAGACGCTTAGGTGCTGTCAAATGCGCATAGCAAGCAACTTTGTTCTCTCTAATTTCTTTCAGCTGTAATACTCTTAGGCGTTACCCACAGCAATAGCTAGCCAAAAATGTAGAGACAGAAGTGTGATTGTTAAACTAGTGGTATACCTTTAATATAACTTTTATTTAAATATTTTTCTAAGCATAACACTTCGGAATAACTGGGTTTCTTAATGTGAGACATCAGCATTGGTTTCAGAGTAACAGCCGTGTTAGTCTGTATTCGCAAAAAGAAAAGGAGTACTTGTGGCACCTTAGAGACTAAATAAATAAATAAATAAACAAATAAATTGGTTAGTCTCTAAGGTGCCACAAGTCCTCTTTTTCTATCAGCATCAGTGCGAGTGGCAAATCAGAACCCTGAATGTTTCCAGTGACATCTGTTGTAGTTCAGGCTAGTGCTGCCATCTGCTGACAGGCAAAGGTAATTGACTTGCTCGTGGAACTCCTGATCCAATAACCAAATGTGGCCTTTTAACTTAGTTGAGTCTCATTATAAAAATAAACACAAACAAAATTAATTTCAAAATGTTACATTTAGCATCATGCTCATCCCCTGGGGTGGGAGAGACAGGAAGCAGGGTAGTAAGGGTTTTGCATTGCTCGTATTGTAATGCCTCCAAGTAACTGAGGAACAGCATGGGTAAGATAGGAGGAGACTCCCAGCTTGTTCTCTTCTGGCAGAAGGATGATGACCGAAAGAAGAGACACAGAGGGGTGGGCGTGAAAGAGGAATGAACTAAAAATCGGGAGACCTACAGAGTTTCATTCAAGAACATGGAGGAACCTCTTGTTGTTTGAAGGTTGTGAAAAACATTAGATTTATACCAATGGCAAAATTTTTATTTTCTCCAGACCGCCAGGACCTTGAAGAACCAGCAAAAGTGGATAAGCTACAGGAGCCATTGCTGGAAGCACTGAAAATTTATATCAGAAAGAGACGACCCAACAAGCCTCACATGTTTCCAAAGATCTTAATGAAAATCACAGATCTTCGCAGTATCAGTGCGAAAGGTACGGTGTGCGGTGGCCTCTTCACCATCACAGTGTCAGGAGACAGCTGGCATGTAGAACTGGATTTATGCAAAAACAAAACCCACCTTCTTTTATTTTTCTTTGCTGGGAAATCTTTGTTTAATTCTTTTTATCTATGTTTGTATCGCACCCCCCTGTAGATATGCACCGTGCTTTAACAGCACCATGCCGTGTATACAGAAAATGAGATTTTGGGCAAAGATGGGTTAGGAATGAAATTATGCATCACCAGGAACTGTCTTACCGGTTATTTTAACATCAGAATCAACCGCTGAATTGGCCTTTGTTAATCTTCTTTTGTACGCAACGTGTGGTTGATATTTGGTGGTCAACTATCTAACTGCTGCATCGAGGGTGACAAGGTGTTGCAGTCCCCCTCCAGTCTTCTAATTGTGCACTCTCTCCACCCCGTTTGATCACCTGCATTGCTGCCCTGTAGTTGAACTCTGAAGATAGGGCTGAGCCAAATTTCTGCATTGTGGTGAGCACTCTGTGACACTCGAGTCTAGGATCTGTGTCCAAGGTTGCAAACAGGTGGATGTAAGTTAGAGCTTCTGAAATTCATCAGCATGTCTTGTCCAGAGTTGCTGCCACACTGTGAGGATGTAGCTGTTGGCCTGGATATGCCATTGTTCATCTGAAATTGGCACTAGGCCAGCAGCACTGAACATGAGTGTATGAACAGCTGCTGAAAAAGGATGTCACAAAGTCAATTGTTGCAAGTCAGCAGGTGTAGGTTTTCCTTCTGGAGGTAGGCAGATACTCATCTCGTCAGCTTTACATATGTGTAACTGCATTGGCTTCAGTGGAGTTACACCCGACTTACACCAGTGTGAGAGCAGAGGCACGCCATGAATCTCCAGTTGAATAGTTAGTGCACTGATCCATTGTATCACCTGTCCCCTGTTTTTAATGGTCAGTATTCTACTTTCTTGAAAGTTTCCAGCCTCTCTCTTCTCCCCTGCAGATATCAAAAGCAATGTTAGGTTTCCTTCAGCTGCTAGATTTGTCAGGAGATTTCTGTATGTAAACTAATGGAATCTGTTATACTGATTTAAAAGGAAAACAACTGACTGCATTTGTATTTGACAGCATGCCTCAAAACTTTTCCCAGTCAGATCCCAGAAAAGAAGTCAGCATCTTAGTATAGTTGCTTTCAATTAAAATCTAAGTTGTCATTAGCTTTAAGACCACAGGGATCTAGGTTAAGAGGTTAGAATTCAATTTATATGGTGACGTGAGATTTATACGCTGAAGTGAAAAGTTAGCCTTAAGGCTTGATGTAAATTAAAAGATCATTCTAGAGGGAAGTTCCAGAACTGGAGTAGAAAGCAAAAGTGGTCCTCAAAGATCTAAATATCATACATAATTTAATAAAGCTCATCATTTGTTCATGAGGGTGAAGTTCAGAAAGTTGATTGTCTCTCTATCAGGCTAAATTTACAAAGTTAACCTGTAACAACATAAGGCTATAAAAATGTTTAGGAAAGGTCACCCAGTCTACCATACATGCTTCTGGGAAACTTTGTCTTATTTCCACTTTCCTGTTTTTTTTTTACCATAGCTCTTCTTATTGTAAGCGGGGGAATAGTCCCACTATTGTGGGGAACTTTCCTGGTTTCTGCACTACCCCGGTGAAGTGGGTTAGCGAAAGGATCTGAGTCCTTGCTCCCACTTCCTTTACCCAGTGGCCTCCCTGCCCTTGAGGACTCCCCTTCCCCTTCCACTCTCCTGTCTGGCAAAGTCCTCGTAACCCCAACAAGGCTGGGCCCAGGATTCCTGGGGGGGCTCTCAACCCCCAACCCTGCTGCAGTCACCTAAGACAGGGGCTAGGGTGTCCCCACTCCGGGGTACTCTCTCTGCACTGGGCACTTCTCTGACCCACTGATCATTACATACAATTTAAAGCAAATGCAAGTTATTTAACCAACAATTAATTTTAAAAAGAATAAGGAAAAATGGGAAAGGTGAAAGGAAACATCACAGTGTCTCTGGAATGTCAGGGCAGTTCACAGTCTGTTCCTTGTAGGTTCCAGGCTGCCTTCTCAGACTCTGGCTGTGCTCCAGGGATGCTGTGGGTTGGACACTTGCTCTAGTGGTGGCCACACGCTCTCAGGCTCTAGGTGGCAGGGCCCTTCTTCCCAATGTTACCCCCGCCCTGTCAGGGTTACCAATCCCCCTCTGAGTCTGGCCTGCAGAGCCTCCTGGCTGAGGCATCTCCCTGTGCTGGGCCCACCCTCGCTCTCCCCAGCTGCTCACGACGCCCGGCCCCAGCTCCAGCCCCACTCTGCCTCCAGCTCCCTCGGCTGCTTCTCTGATCCCTCTGGCTTTGGTTGCTTCAGCTCTCCTCCCAGCACAGGTCTGCTCTGTGGGCTGCTTCTGTGAGTCTGCTCCCAGCACTTATCTGCTTCCTGGGCTGTTTTTCTGGCCCCTCTGGATCTGGCACAGCTCTGCTCCCCAGCTCAGCTTGGGCCCCTGCTTTCACCTTAGCTCAGCCCCACTCTGTCTGACGCAGGCAATTCCAGCTCACAGTGAGGACAGGACCTCCCTGGCCTCCTGACTCCCTGATTAGCCTGCTCGCCCTGTCATTCAGGCTGACCTGGAGTATTGGCCTTTCTCCATTGTTTCTGGGGACTAAGTCTCAGGGTCCTGATTTCCCATCAACCCTTCCCTCTTTTAGTACTGGAAGCTAGCAACTAAAACACCCCCACTGAATGTTAGTAAGGGGGCAACAGTCCCCTTACATTATCCATGCAAATTACATCCAGGCACCTATATCCAAAATGCAGACGTTCAAAATACCTGCTCGGCTCCCCCCTAAGCCTGTAGGTGCCTCACTTTCCACTGGTAAAGTCCCCTTGGGGCCTAAATTTCTCCCACAGGGCATGCACCCAGCTGCCTGAGTCCTAGCACGACTGAGCAGCTTACTGGTTAAGCCCTGTAGGGTTCATAAAGTAGGTATTTGTCCCATCTTGCCCGCTGAGGCTAACATGTCTATTGGATTGAGTTCTGCATAAAATATCCACCACCATTAATGCCAATGATTAGAGCAATACCTGTGTTCAAATTCCCAGTCTGCCTGTTCCTGTGTAGCAGGAACTTGGGTCTCCCGTGACCCAGGAGAGAGTCCTAACCTCTCTCTGTGGCCCAATGAATACTTAATTATTGACACAGAAGTGGAATGTCTTCAACAGGAGACACAGAGATCCAGCTCATCCAGTGCTGCCTGCTCAGTTTTTTAAAAGGACTGATCTGACTTTGGCACCGAACTCCAGGGAAGGGTTCTCAGTCGTGACTCCTGAGTGGTCCAGAGGGAGGCACCTCCCTCTCAGGTTAGATGCCTAACTCCCTTTGAGGGGCAGGTCTTAGGATACGCTCCCCCCGCCCCGTCTGCTTTTTCCTATGAGATAGCTTATGCAGTTCCCTGCTCAGAATCCTGCTGCTTCTTCAACCCTTAGCTGAACAGTTGGCCAGAGCAATTGTTCATCATTTGGTCTGTTCCTGTATGACCACAAGGGCTTGAAAGCCCAAGAGGTCAACTTTGGAACAGACTTGATGAATCCATGTAATAGGAGGTCTGCCTCCATCCCTCGGTTGGTGGAATTTTATCCTGGATGTTACAAGCCGTCCGGAGAACGGCATTCTCGTGATATGTCTGAAAAGTGGAATACCCTGTCTGTGGACAATGGCCTCAGTAGTCTGTAGACCAGAGCGACTGTAAACAGCTGCATTACAAATTAAATAATTCCACTTGATACCCAATGTACAACGATGGCATTTTATGTGGAAAGCCTCCAGCTTTCCCCAGTCTGAGTGGCATAGTGTCCATGTTTCACAATCGTACAACTGTACAGAGAGCACACAGCTCAAATAGATTCTGAACTTGGTTGTTGTGCTGAGATTACATTGCTTCCATATTCATGGTAAACGACCCATGGCAGACGCTGCAATGCCAATCCGATGGAGAACCTCCATGTGCAAGTTGGAGCATGCTGGCTTTTATAAAACCTATTCTTAGGCACCTAACTCTCCCCTTCCATTGTAGAGGGCACCTGAATGCCTAACTTGGGGCTGTGAATTTGACTTGATGCCTAAGTCCCCCTGATGAATCCCACCCTCTGTGTATACCTACGAGCAACAGAAATGAATTACTGTGGTAACTGAAAAGGAAAGGGATTTTTCAAGGGAGCCTAATTCCCTCAGGTGCTGACAAAATCTCCACCATGCTAGCTATTTAAACCCAGTGCATTATCATCAGTTTCTTGAATTCAGGGTAGTTCTAAGGTTTATTTGGGGGTTATACAAGCAGTGAGGGAAAGTAAATCCCTTGTTAAGCTGCAGGCATGGAGAACTTTCCACATACGAAATGTCATACTGGATAAAACAGAGGCCTCTTTAGTTAATTGTCTTGTCTGATTGTGGCCAATACTAGATACTTTAGAGGAAGGTATAAAGAAACATTAGTATATAATTATGGAACTTATACAACAGATGGTAAGTTTCTTCCTATCCCATTAGTAATTGCTGGCTCATGCTCTGAAGCATATGAGCCCTTTTTTATTGTAATGCATTCTAGAGTGCCATTTCTACATAAAATACAATTAGTTCAGAGGAAACTGGTGCTATTACCTATAAAGTTTCCAAATACTTTAAACTACATTTTATTGCTTAATGGAGTACAATCCTTTTGTTAGGAGGGATATGATGACATGTTAAAATAGTTTCTATTTCATGGCATATAATGACTTCAGGTTGGAAAGAAGTCCGTGTTTAACCTGTGTTGTTCACATTTACCGTTTCTAGCACTGCATTTTGTAGTCTCTCATACGTATATTTAAAATGTCAAAAAGCCTGTGTCTGTTTATCAGCCTGTTGCAGAGGTTGCTGTAGTGTTGAAGGGTTTAGAAACAAAACCTTAGAGTATGCAGGGAGTGATGTTTTCTTATTTATTTTTGTAATCAGCTATAGAACATCCCTAGGAACAGACTAGTGGAAATATTGGAAGTGAGTGTGTGTAAAGCAACTCCAGCAAAAATATCAGAGTGCACTCTACTGCTAAACAAATAAGATTTTCTGAAATTTCAAAATTAGAAGCCTTATTCTGATCTCATATTGTTGTAAATCAAAAGTAAATGGCGTAACCACAAAGGAACCAGGCCCTGTACATTAAGGCAAATTCTGCCCTAACTAATATTTTATATCCTTTGCTGCTCCAGTACATGCAGTGGAGCTAAACTGATTATGAATCAGGACCCTCTCCCAGTCCTTTAATTAAATTTGGTATTTTGTAAAGTTTTACCAGTATGGATGATTCTGAAGAGAAGTTGAAAATGGTTTTCTTTCACTAAAAAGAAAGTTACTGGTCAGTCCCTTTACCCATACTGTAGCTTGTAGCTTTTATTTTGAAACTTCACAAACTGTTCAAAAGGAATTGATCTAATATTGCTTTTTAGTGACAAATAATTCTGACTGTTTTATGTGTACACTCAAGTACTGCTATTTTTACACTACAACAATTTATGAAATATTTTGCTTATAGAACCTTGTGCAACTCTGAAGGACATAAACAAACCACTGACCCCAAAATCTTGTAAGCAAAATATTTCATAAATTGATTACAGGCAAGGAGTTTAAACTGTCAAACAGAGAAAAAAATCAAAATGAAAGGTTTCACTGTATCCCATCTCAATGGGAATACTTTGTCTTGAACTGAGATTTCTAAAAGTAATGCTTAATATTAATATGAACAGCCCCGCTACTGTTAACCAAAAGGATTTTTCTGTTTTTAAAGGTGCAGAACGTGTCATTACATTGAAAATGGAAATCCCTGGATCAATGCCACCTCTTATTCAGGAAATGTTGGAGAACTCTGAGGGACATGAACCACTGACACCAAGCTCCAGTGGAAATACAGCAGAGCACAGTCCTAGCATCTCACCCAGCTCAGTGGATAATAGCAGTGTCAGTCAATCTCCACTTTTGCAATAAGACATTTTACAGCTACTTTAGACATTCCTAATACCTTATGTACAGGGATGAAAAAAACAAGAAAAACATTTTTACTTCTGCTTAGTTTCTGGACTTAATATATATATTATATTAAAACTCAACAAGGACCAAGAAGTTTTCATATGTATCCGTATATTACTCCTTGCTGTTTAAAACTAGAAAACGTTTGAAACTCTAAATCAGCCATTTCAGTCAGCAACAAGAAACTAGTTAAGCTTCTATTTTCTCTTCTGAACAACCAAGACTGCATGGTGACAAGACCAAGCTCAAACTTTAAATTCTGGTTACATTTCTGATGACTTTGTACATACAAATGTATGGCTCTACTGGCTGTTTGGTGCTTTCCTTTTTTGTCTTGCATATCTAAAAGGATCAGGACATCAAGTTTATAAAAAATGGACTACTTGTACATGTCCAGCTAAGAACATTTAAAAAGACATTCTGATTTAGTTAGTATGAAAACGTGTCATTGCTCTTTTTGATGCCCTCAGTTTCTATCTCCTTCCCCATAAAAGTATTCAAAAAATCTGCATCAGTGTAACTACCAGATCAGTTATTCAGATGTCAATTGTTCCACTGTTAATGTCACTTTAAAAGGTGGTTTATTACTTGGCTGATGACATAGCTACACATTTTTTTCAGTGCTAGCCTCCAAGGCAGAAACACTTTTTAGTGTTACCATGTTTTTGTTTACAAGCCATTAGGGAAACTTCATGGGATAACCAACAGGCTTATTCACTACTTTTGAACTGGTGAGTCTAGTTTATTTCCTTAAGAAACTGGGGCCAGGAGTTGGGCTTTCCCAACATGCCTGATGCCAATGGGCTACCACAAGGACTTCCAAAATACATGGGGGAGAGAATCTGGCTTCTTGACCTTGTTAAATCACCATGAAGCAGAGTGAAAACAGTGGTAGAAGGGTTAACTGATTTAAAAAATGTCAGTTTCTTACATTTCATTTAAAGCACTAGTGGATTTTTTTGATTGATATATATATTCTAGCAAGTCTGTGATGTACTTTCACTGGCTCTGTTTGTACATTGAGATTGTTTAACAATGCTTTCTATGTTCATATACTGTTTACCTTTTTCCATGGAGTCTCCTGGCAAAGAATAAAATATATTTATTTTAAAACTGTGTAGACGCAGTACCTGTAGTCCAAATCTTCACACAAGAGTGACAGGTTTTCCATTTTTAATGTTTAAACTTCATTTCAAAAAGCAGGTCTGCAGTTTGCAACCATGACAATTAAAATATGTGCTTTAGCACAGCTGACTAAAACATTTCTACGAGCCAGTCAGACAAATACATGACATTTCAATGAGTAAAAAAGATCATAAAACTGTAGGTGTAAGAACAAAATGTTAAAATGCCTACACACAATAAAAACCATCAATTACATCATCACATAAAATAAGTCAAATGTACAAAAGTCTGCGACAGAAGGGACAAAAGGACAACACAAGATATTTGTTGGAAAATGTTTGTGTGCTCTTTGGGCACTTAATTAAACATAGTAAAATCATCATCTTCATCAGACTCTGCAAAATATTTCACTTCTTTTCTAGCCCGACCCATCCGTGGCTTAGATGCTGGTTCAGAAGCAAAGTCTGACTGAAAGATGTCTACATCAGAATCCTGGTCAAAGGAGGCTTTCTTGGATTTCTTAAAAAGAAAAAGAAAACCCATGATGCGATAAAAATACAGAATTCTGACATTCACACTGGAAACAAACATTTCTATAACATCTAGATTCTAGACCTATCTAAAATCCCAGTTCAGAATAATGATCAGATTTAGACGTTTTAAAATATTGTAAAAATGCTTCATGTGATACAGAAAATAACAGCTGGATATCAAGAAGCCAAACCTTGTCCTTTTCATGCAACAACAGACCCTGAACTGACCTTGCTTGGGGCTGACTTGGGTGTTTTCTTCCCAGGGTTGTATTCACCTTCATTTTCAGAACCAGATGCTTTCCTTTTCTTTGATCCTCTACCCTTTCCTGGTTGAGAAAAAATAAAATAATTTTACTGATATTAAAAAAGTGAAATTTCTTGGTGTTCTGAATGTTAGCAGATAGATTTCTAAAACAGTTTAATTTCATCCAAAGGCTAAAACATTCTACAGTTTCACTTCTATCTATGCAAAATGTAAGTAAAATGCTACCATTCTGCCACTCCAATGTGTCTCACTTTCTGTTTCATTCCTTTATTTTGCTTCTTTGAAACTATCATCTTGTCATAGGAATCTCATTCTTGCATTTCATGCACTCAGTTCAGGACAAGGCAGTGCTCTACTAGATCTACAGCTGTTGGATCTCTGAGGCAGCGGTAGTTAAATGAGATCTCCACTCTCCTTACAGGCTATCCATGACCAACTGTCATCATCATCTATTCAGAGGAATTAGCCTGATGTCTCATCACTGAGGCATTCTTTCCATGTAGTCTCTGGCTATTCTGTTCAGTCTGCTGTGTTGTATCTACTTCGGAGCTCTCAACTGTGAGGGAGTGGACCTACTATAAAATTCAGCTGTGGCCATAGTGTGAGGGATGAAAGCTGGTTTCCCACTGAACTGATTCAAAGGGCCAAAACCTCCTACACTAGGATAGTTTTGCTGTCTTTTACTGGGAACATGAGACCCAAGAGTGAAAATGGTATCTGAAGAATAAAGGTTCCTATAAGAAACATGAGTAATTATGAAGAAAGAGGTTTTGTGCCATTAAATGAATTTCCATAAAGTACAGTTCACTTAGCAGTTTTACAACATTGTCTATTGTGGGAGATACCAAGTCAATGTGTAATGCTGTACCAATGAGAAACATCTCCTGGTGCAAGTGCTGGAGGAACCAACTAGGGCAGAGGTCTTCTTGACCTGCTGCTCACAAACTGGGAAGAATTAGTAGGGGAAGCAAAAGTGGATGGGAACCTGGGAGGCAGTGACCATGAGATGGTCGAGTTCAGGATCCTGACACAAGGAAGAAAGGAGAGCAGCAGAATACGGACCCTGGACTTCAGAAAAGCAGACTTTGACTCCCTCAAGGAACTGATGGGCAGGATCCCCTGGGAGAATAATATGAGGGGGAAAGGAGTCCAGGAGAGCTGGCTGTATTTTAAAGAATCATTATTGAGGTTACAGGGACAAACCATCCCGATGTGTAGAAAGAATAGTAAATATGGCAGGTGATCAGCTTGGCTTAACAGTGAAATCCTTGCTGATCTTGAACACAAAACAGAAGCTTACAAGAAGTGGAAGATTGGACACATGACCAGGGAAGAGTATAAAAATATTGCTTGGGCATGCAGGAGTGAAATCAGGAAGGCCAAATCACACCTGGAGTTGCAGCTAGCAAGAGATCTTAAGAGTAAAAAGAAGGGTTTCTTCAGGTATGTTAGCAACAAGAAAAAAGTCAAGGAAAGTGTGGGCCCCTTACTGAATTAGGGAGGCAACCTAGTGACAGAAGATGTGGAAAAAGCTAATGTACTCAATGCTTTTTTTGCCTCTGTTCACGAACAAGGTCAGCTCCCAGACTACTGCACTGGGCAACACAGCATGGGGAGAAGGTGACCAGCCCTCTGTGGAGAAAGAAGTGGTTCGGGACTATTTAGAAAAGCCGGACGAGCACAAGTCCATGGGGCCGGATGCGCTGCATTTGAGAGTGCTAAAGGAGTTGGTGGATGTGATTGCAGAGCCATTAGCTATTATCTTTGAAAACTCATGGTGTCGGGGGAGGTCCTGGACGACTGGAAAAAGACTAATATAGTGCCCATCTTTTAAAAAGGGAAGGAGGAGGATCCGGGGGAACTACAGGCCAGTCAGCCTCACCTCAGTCCCTGGAAAAATCACAGAGCAGGTCCTCAAGGAATCAATTCTGAGGCACTTAGAGGAAAGAAAAGTTACCAGGAACAGTCAGCATGGATTCACCAAGGGCAAGTCATGCTTGACTAATCTAATTGCCTTCTATGACGAGATAACTGGCTCTGTGGATGAGGGGAGAGCAGTGGACATGTTATTCCTTGACTTTAGCAAAGCTTTGGATATGATCTCCCATGGTATTCTTGCCAGCAAGTTAAAGTATGGACTGGATGAATGGAAGATAAGGTCGAGAGAAAACTGGTTAGATTGTCGGGCTCAACGGGTAGTGATCAATGGCTCCATGTCTACTTGGCAGCCGGTATCAAGTGGAGTGCCCCAAGGGTTGGTCCTAGGGCCGGTTTTGTTCAATATCTTCATTAATGATCTAGAGGATGGCGTGGATTGCACCTTCAGCAAGTTTGCAGATGACACTAAACTGGGAGGAGTGGTAGACATGCTGGAGGGTAGGAATAGGATACAAAGGGACCTAGACAAATTAGAGGATTGGGCCAAAAGAAATCTGATGAGGTTCAACAAGGACAAGTGCAGAGTCCTGCACTTAGGACAGAAGAATCCCATGCACCACTACAGACGAGGGATCGAATGGCTAGGCAGCAGTTCTGCAGAAAAGGACCTAGGGGTTACAGTGGACGAGAAGCTGGATATGAGTCAACAGTGTGCCCTTGTTGCCAAGAAGGCCAATGGCATTTTGGGATGTATAAGTAGGGGCACTGCCAGCAGATCGAGGGACGTGATCGTTCCCCTCTATTAGACTTGGTGAGGCCTCACCTGGAGTACTGTGTCCAGTTTTGGGCCCCCCACGACAAGAAGGATGTGGAAAAACTGGAAAACGTCCAGCGGAGGGCAACAAAAATGATTAGGGGACTGGAACACATGACTTATGAGGAGAGGCTGAGGGAACTGGGATTGTTTAGTCTGAGAAGAGAAGAATGAGGGGGGATTTGATAGCAGCCTTCAACTACCTGAAAGGGGGTTCCAAAGAGGATGGATCTAGACTGTTCTCAGTGGTAGCAGTTGACGGAACGAGGAGCAATGGTCTCAAATTGCAGTGGGGGAGGTTTAGGTTGGATATTAGGAAAAACTTTTTCACTAGGAAGGTGGTGAAACACTGGAATGCGTTACCTAGGGAGGTGGTGGAATCTCCTTCCTCAGAAGTTTTTAAGGTCAGGCTTGACAAAGTCCTGGCTGGGATGATTTAGTTGGGGATTGGTCCTGCTTTGAGCAGGGGGTTGGACTAGATGACCTCTTGAGGTCCCTTCCAACCCTGATATTCTATGATCTCATGGCTGACTAGTTCATATTAGGAAATGAACGGTTTTCATGACACTCAGTTCTAGTTTTAGGAACAGTGCTGTTTTTTCATTCACAAAACTCAATTTGATCCTGTGTTATACAGAGAAGCTGAGAAAATCAGACAATTCACTTAATACAACATGCTTGGAAGTGTAAGCTTTAGTGGTGATGGGGTAACATTAGTAAGATATAATGTAGTAAAATTCTACAGATATGTATCTAGAGTAAAATAATATACTAATCCTAACAATGCAGTGCACCAAAATCCTTACCTTTGGGTGGTGCAGTCTTCTTTGGAATGCCAAATTCTGAATCTGAATCAGAGTTTATAATTTCCATCTTCTTCCGCTTGGGAGATCTTTTAGGTTTAGACGGTATGTCTGAAGCTGGTTTTGCTGTTCACAAAATCAGAGATACTAAAGATGCTGAATTCACATATTAGGTTAATAAATCTTATAGTTAAATAAGAAGATACTAGGCACTCTGATTATAGTATAATTATCATGTAGCATGGGGTAATTAATTGTTTTTTGGCAAGGTCCAGATTTCTTGGTCAAGGTATTGTCAAGGTCCAGACTCCAGAGAAAATAATACAAAAACAATAACAATACTGATGATAAGTAAATAAAAAGATGTCACAGTCCATTCAAAAGCATCTGGCGGTTCGGATTTGGCCCATGGTCTGCCTATTAACTACCTCTGATGTAGCAAATGAGTAGGAGAGAAGAGTTTTCTGTACTTGGGAAAATTATGCCCCTTATACTCAGGCTGAAGCTTTCTCTCTGTTGCATTAGCTGGAGGTCAATATTTGTCGTTTACGGAATTAACTGCATCAATGAGGTTGGAGCGCAAAAACTGAAATGTTTTATTTAAGACTCTTGTGTTTTGTGCGCAAATAACTCAAACACAGCTTTGTTTTGAAGTCTAAAAATGGGTATTTGTTTATAAAAACAATGCATCACTTCAGTTTTGAAGAAAGTTAAATTGTCTGCATCCACATAGAGAGACTTCAAGTGTGCATATTTCTTTTTCACATTTATGACAGCTGAGAATGTTAACCTCAAAATGGAAAAATGTTCTATTTGAGTAAACATTTTTCTTTCAATGTTCAGTTTTATGGTTTTAGACTTACATAATAAATTAATAATAGTTATGAAAAAGGAGGGGTAGCAGGAAAGAAAGCCTACAAAACTACTGGGGGTGAAACAGAGGAGGCAGGATACAGAGGCCGGTGTCATGAAGGAGTAGATGAGCTGGGTGCAGGAGAGGGGAAGGGAAACATGAAAGAGACAAGGGCAGAAAGATATGGAGGGGCAGAGTTGTGCAGTGACTTAAAGGTAAGGGCCAACTAGTTTGAACACCATGTGGAGGAGAACCATATTTTTCACCATTTTAAGTTAAGGTGTGTGGTAAGAAAAACAAGTATCTCATCGTTCACTAAGAGCTAGCAAAGCACTTAAGTATGCATTTATAATTGCTTTGTTAGAGTGGGACATAAGTCTCTTATCCTTAAAAGAGGGATCCTCTCTCACTGCGCTAGCAGTCCACAGGCCAGTACGCCACGAGATGGAACCCATAAGGAAGGATTTGCCCAGGAGAAGAAATAGCCCGTGGAAAGACAGATCAAAATGAAAATGGGAAGCATTTACACAAGCACCACGATCAGAGGGTTGCCCAGAAAGATCAGTAGCTTTGTGCCTCACTTTCCCTTCAGAACCATGACTGATAGAGTTGAACCTCCTGATGAGTCTTGGCGCTGGCTAACAGATCTAAAAAAAAATCCGAACATCACTGCGGGACCAGATTCAGCCAATGAACGATACACTTACATGGGGACAATTCACCCATTCTAATTCTCTCTGCAGCACATGCAAAGGCCTTCCCTGTGAGCGAGACCAATTCTGTCATTCCCACTGAAACAAATAGGGGACCCCCAAAGCTTCAAGGAGGGCCTCTTATCCTCAGGATTCCTAGTATCCAAGAAAGACAACTATGCTAAGTGAAACTGACCTTAATCTCCAATTCCCTACCAGATTCAGAGAATCCTGGTGATTTCTCCTCAGCGCTCATGTTATCTTTTATTTCTCTTAAGAACAGCCGTAAGAGATCCAAGAAGTGCTCTGAGCCTTTAGATTAGTTGTTTGCTCAACCCACTGGAGAAAACTTCAAAGCATGAGCACCTTGGAGTGACTACTTCAGTTTAAAAGTGCCTCCTGGAGCTGTCCGATATGGACCTAGAGTTTCACTCAGGTCATGGAGCCTCTAATGGCCAAAAAAAATAGTTCATGAACACCAATCTAAATTTTAACACTAATCTCAGATATGGAAAGAATTAGGATCTGTGATCACAGTGGCCAGTGAAGAGAGACAGACTAATATAATTAAGAAGCTGGAAGGGGTTTGTACCCTTTGTTCCACACTACTGGGTCCCAAGGAAAGGAACTCCCACTATGGGGATCTGTAGAAGTAATGTTATTTAGGAGAGCTACTCTTTCAGTAAATAGGTTGATTTACTACAAATACAGCTAATTACCTTTTTTAGCCGCTACTGTTTTACTTTGAGTTTTTTCTGTTTGTTTCAGGGTAAATGAAGATGAGAAAACTGGAGCAGAATCCTCTTCATCACTGTCTAATTTTGTTGCATCTAAAAGCAAACAAACAAACAAATGAAAAAAGAGTTCAGGACATGATGTAAGCATATACATTGACTGCATGATTTAATTCTACTAGATATAAAATGTATTTGATTCCAGTTAAAGTTAAGGCTATGAAGAAAGTACACCTGACATTCTAGGGAGTCAATAAGGACATTGCAAATTCTTCTTATCTGTGATAATCTGACAACTACAAAACTTTTGGCATATGCTTTGTTTTTCTAGCATTATTCTTTCCAGATTTACAGAGATTTTTCTGATTTGACCAAATAACCTACAAAGTCTGTATTGAGAGTGTGTGTGTGTGTGTCTCTATAGTGTTAACTGAGTAAACATACCATCATCTGTCTTCTGAGAATAAGATGGAAATGAGAACAGGTTTCCAAAATCTTGATTCTTCTTGTCGTGAGATGTTTTTCTACTTTAAAAAAAATGAAAAAAAGAAACTGTATATGCATTGTGCTATATACATTGTACTGTACAGGCACTGTACTAAACACTTCAGAGATTAAACTAGTATTGTAAAATATATAGCACTTTTGCCACCTCTTTGCAAAAATTTACCACTATATAACTATTTCTCAGCCAAATTTTTTGACCATTTGACATTATTGGAAATTTTCAGTTTTGCTATTTTTGTCAACCTATTTTGTATACTAAAACTGAGGCAGGGGGCATGGTGACAAGCAGAGAAACTTAGCAATGCCATTTGGCAAGCAGCACCTTCAAAACTATAGTACTAGTTGGGCCACACTATGCTTGCTTCCACATAGGTGCACTGGAAAGGTGAGAATATGCTGAGAATCCTTCCCTCCAATCTACCCGTACAGGAGGCACTCATAAGGAGGCTGCAGATGCCGTTTAGGAAATATGGGGGAGGATAAGGTTAAGCTAAATCTAGGTTCCAAAGCTGGCATGTCTGTATGAGGCTATCCCTCCCCAGTCTCCAAACTCCGGGAAGGAGGGGTCAGGAAGTATTCCTAGAACACATTATGCTTCATTGACACACACAAGTGAAATGCACCTCCACCCCTCCCCAGCAGGTATAATTTGGCCTTTAATACCATCATTTTGTGTATGCATATTATTAACTTGTTAATCCATTGCCCAATTGTCCCCAAAATGATCTCCATGTTTCTGATTTGAGATGGACCAAAATCACTAAAGAGTTATCTTAAATTAAAAAATAATATTAAAGAAACTATTTGGTTACTGTACTTACTCTGGTGAAGGTTTTGATTTGACTGGAGAGAAGTCATATTCATCTTTATCTAAACTGTCTGATGGAACAAACTCATCCTCTCGGTCATTTATGACCGGAGATGCTTTTACTTTCAGTTCATCTAAATCATTATTATTGTTGGCATCATCGTCATCAGCATCATCTTCCTCTTCTGAGAAATCAAAAGTATACTTGGGTCTTTCAGCTAAGAAAAATGGAAAGCATTTCAATGTAGTTATTATTTTTATTATTGTAGCATATAGAATCATAGAAGATTAGGGTTGGAAGAGACCTCAGGAGGTCATACAGTGCAACCCCCTGCTCAAAGCAGGACCAACCCCAACTAAATCATCCCAGCCAGGGCTTTGTCAAGCAAGGCCTTAAAAACCTCTAAGGATAGAGATTCCACCACCTCCCTAAGTAACCCATTCCAGTGTTTCACCAGCTTCCTAGTGAAATAGTTTTTCCTAATATCCAGCCTAGACCTCCCCCACTGCAAACTGAGACCATTGCTCCTTGTTCTGTCATCTGTCACCACTGAGAACAGCCTAACTCCATCCTCTTTGGAACCCCCCTTCAGGTAGTTGAAGGCTGCTATCAAATCCCCCCTCACTCTTCTCTTCTGCAAACTAAATAAGCCCAGTTCCTCAGTCTCTCCTCGTAAGTCATGTGCCCCAGCCTCCTAATAATTTTTGCCCTCCACTGGATTCTTTCCAGTTTGTCCACATCCTTTCCGTAGTGGGGGCCCCAAAACTGGCCTCACCGGTGCTGAATAGAGGGGAATAATCATTTCCCTTGATCTGCTGGCAGTGCTCCTACTAATGCGGCCCAATATACTGTTAGCCTTCTTGGCAACAAGGGCACACTGTTGACTCATATCCAGCTTCTCATCCACTGTAATCCCCAGGTCCTTTTCTGCAGAATTTTGGATTTTGTTATATCTTTGCTTGCTAGATTGAAGAGCCTTCTATCGGTGTCCCAATGTGCTAGCCACTTCACAAACAAATAATAAAATGCAATCTATGTTTATGACAAGATGCAACAGGTAGAAAAAGCAAACAAATGGTGATTTGGGGGTTGAAAGGACAAGGTAATAAAATTAACAAATTTTGCATAAAAAGCAGAAATCACAGATTGCCAATGCCTAGCCATTGTCAGATGGCAGTGTTCTGTAGACACTAATCAATGCCATCTACATTCATCTCTTAAGGAAGGATGTGAAATCTATCTCTTAAGAGGGAACATAAATGACTGAACCCATCTCCATTCTTTATTATTTTAAAGCTTGAGCAAACTGTTCCTAAATCCCTAAATTTATGAACAATTTTCAGGATACATTTCTCAGATGCTGTCTATCTCAGACTGTAGTATGTTCATATAGCAGGAGCTAAATATTTTAGAACAGATTGTGGTTTTTCTTTTGGTAGTTTTATAGTAATCTGCCTCTGTTACCTAGTTGAAAATATATAATGTAACTGCTTATAATGTAATAGCTGAATCTTGTTTCCATTTACCTGTTCCATGAGTCTTTTTTTTTTCCTGTTAACTAGGAAGTATGGAGTTCTAGCAGCTGCCAGTCCACACTGCAAAACCTACTATTATAAAGAGTTAATTCCAAGAAACATTCATCTCTTAAGGAAGGATGTGAAACCTACCTCTTATGAGGGAACATAAATAACTGAATGTATCTCCTTCTTTAATATAAAGCTTAGTGTTTTAAGCAGAATTTTAGCAGTATTTTAGAGCAGAATTGACAACACAAGCTATATGCAGGTTATCAAGTCCCCTATTCAAAGTAAGGAAAGATCAGGATTAAAGATATTCTGAGAGGCATATTTAAGACTTAAGTTTGCATATTCTGTTCATACAGTAGTTCACCTACAGTCAGTCATTCTATAATACACAGTGCTTCTTTTGTAAAAAAACTGGGAGTACCTGCAGCTCTTCTAAGCAAAGAGTCCCTTGGAATAATCACAGGTTCATTTTCTTCTAAATCACTTTCAGACTTGGATTCATCATCTGACCAAGGGTTTCGTTTCTTCACTTTTTTTGCAGTGGATTTTGTGGAAGATGGTGTTCTTCTCACCCTGGTACCTACAATAAAATGAAATACTTAGAACGGGGTAGGGGAGGGAGGGTGTTAAGGGGGCCGGGGGGGGCACGGGGAAGGGGCACAGTGTTTTTTCTTATTCTTTATAATGCCTAAAATTGGCTTCCTACATTTCTGTAAAAGCTTTTTGAAAGGAGTATCAAGTTCTCATTTCCCCTTTTCTTCCCGAAGGACATTTACCAATCTTTGAAGGTCCAGGTAATACAACTTTACAGAAGAATGAAGCCCCTTCTCTTATACACACGCCTCTCCCTCTTTGTCCTTTACTTTCTCATTTTGCATCCTCTTTTTTGTTTGTTTAGTTTTTTGCAATCTATTTTTATTTTCTCTTTTTTGCTTTCCTCATCTATTTCTTGTATCACTAGAAGGTTACATGCTGCTCAGGACACAGACATCCACTGGTTATTCTGTGGTGCCAGGATACAAGTTCTGGCAACTGAGTTATATGTTCTGAGAACAGACATGCATAGCCTGGACACTGAGCTGCTTCATGACACTGTAGCTCTGTATGTATGAGCTATGGCCAGTGGTACTGGGGACCACTTCAAGAATATGACAGATATCCAAAAGCTGCCTTTTAATACTCACAGCAGCACATTTGTTCTTGCGAGTCAGGGGGCTTGTCTAGACTCTGGAAACCCACAGCTGTTCTAAGTGCAGCCTTCCCTCCCTGCTTTCACCTCTACCTCTGCAGTAATATAACAACCCCAAAGACTATTAAAAAGAAGTTTTTTTTATAATTAAGTAAATGTATTTTTCCACTCTATACTCCCAAATCTTAAGCATTCTGGCACAATTTTTTTTAAATCGTCTTTGGAAAGAGACAAAACCTGGAAAAACTCAGCACAATAGTGGTATTTTTAGTCAATTACTAGTTACTAAAACCAGGAGGTTAGAATGGATATGATTATGCAACTACCTACAGCATTTACTACCTCGCCTACTGTCATTGCTACTTTGCTACTAAACTATGGTATAGCTTTTCTAAAGCACTTGGACATAACCTTAGCATGAGAAGGATTATATAAAGCTACATAGTGGTAATTATTATGGTATGTTTCTCCTGTGGCAATGCTTTTAAAAATGCATATGGTCCCTTCCGGTACACTAATATAGTATAAAGCAAAAACGGTATGTTTAAGATTCCTACAGCCTCTAACAAACTAAAGGTACAAAAAAAAGTTGATAATATAATGAACATAAATATAGTACAAAGAAAAGGAGGACTTGTGGCACCTTAGAGACTAACAAATTTATTTGAGCATAAACTTTTGTGAGCTAGAGCTCACTTCATCGGATGAATATATATAAAAATATAAAATATATATATTATAATATAAAAAAATATATATAGTACGTAGCTTTGGTCATACATATCTTATATAATATGTAATGAGTTTAATTACCAGTGTGCAAGTAACTTACCAGGCTCCTTTTTCTCCCTCTTGGTTTTAGGGGTTTTAGACACTGAGACAGATGTATTCAGTGAGTCCTCGCCGCCGCCACCCTCTGCCGGGGTTACACCAAATTCCTCATCAAATTCCATTTTTATTGCTAGAGAATCAAGATCACCCTAAAAATTAAAAAGGAGGTGGATAAATCTGTAGTGAAAAGAAATAGCAATACTGTGTGCTTCAGGACCAAACTGTAATATATTTATTAGTCTTTGCCAAAGAATATACAGGCCAATACTGAGACTTGGTGAAAAAAACAGCAGTAAGTAATTACAATAAGCTTGCCAATATAAAGCAACCAGAAATTTAGTGCTGTCCTTTTTGTAGACTGTGTGCAATAAAAAGCAAAAGTGTCTTTATAGTTCCACTGGTCTAGTGGCTTGGATTCTTCCTGTGCAAACTGCTAACGTAAAAAGCAGTAGCACTTCCTACAGAACTAGTATGAAAATGATAAATTAAATAGTTTGACTTGCCTTCTTCTTCTTTAGCAATTTCTTACTAGCATCAGCTTTCATGGCAGATGTAACCTGTGGAACTATTCTTCTACCAAATGGGGATGGCATGGTCTCTTCTAACTGAAGTTTCTTCATCTTGGGTTTACCAACTTTACCCTTTATTGGTTTGCCAGCCATGCCAGCCAAAATATCTTCTCTTTCTTGAGCTTCTACTTTCTAATGAGCAATAAAGGGAAAAACAGATATAAGTAACTTGTTAAACACAATTCATAGACTATAAGGACAGCAGGGACCATTGGGACCACCTAGTTTAGATGTTCTCAATGGACTTCTCTGAATTAATTTCTGCTTGAACTAAAGCATCTCTTTTAGAAAAACATCCAATCTTGATTTTAAAACTTCCAGTGATGGAGAATCCACCATAACACTTGGCAAGTTATTCAACAGTCAGTGACCCTCACTGTTAAAAAACTGCACATTATTTCTAGTTTGAATTTGCCTAGCTTTGACTTCCAGGTACTGGATTTTGTTATATCTTTGCTTGCTAGATTGAAGAGCCTTCTATTATTCAATTTTGGTTCCCCACATAGGTACATATAGCCTGTGGTCAAGTCAACCCTTAATCTTTTCTTTGATAAGCTAAATAGATTGAGATTCTTGAGTCTTTCACTATAAAGGAATGTTTTCCAATTATTTAACCATTCTTGTCATCTTCTCTGAACCCTCTCCAATTTATCAACGTCTTTCTTGAATTGTGGACACCAGAACTGGACACAGCTGTTGTACCAAATACAGATGTAATATAATGTCCCTACTTCTACTCAATATTTCCCTTTTTATACATTGAAGAATTTCATTAGTCTTTTTGGTCACACTGGGAGCTCATGTTCAGCTGATTTTTCCACCATGATGCCCAAGTCCTTTTCAGGTTACTGTTCCCAGGACAGAGGTCCCCAATTTGTATGTATGGAATATATTCTTTGTTCCTAGTTGTATGACTACATTTGGCTGTATTAAAATGCACATTGTTTGCTTGCACCCAAAATACCAAGTGATCCAGATTGCTCTTTTTCAGTGCCATTTCTTCTTCATTATTCACCACTCCCCCAAACTTTGTATCATCTTTATCAGTAATGTTTTTGTTTTCTTCCAGGTAATTAATAAAAATGTAAATAGTGTAGGGCCAAAAAACAATCCCTGCAGAACCCCACTAGAAACACACCCATTCAATGATGATTTCCTGTTTTCAATACAATTTGAGACCTATTGCTTAACCAGTTTTTTTACTCAGTTTAAGGTGTGCCATGTTAATTTTGCATCATTCTAGTTTCTTAATCAAAATGTTGTGCAGTAGCAAGTCAAATGCATGACAGAAGTCTTAAGTATATTACATCAACATGATTATCTTTATCAACCAAACTCATGATCTCATCAAAAATGATATAGTTTGACAAAATTAATTTTCCATAAACTCATGTGACTGGCATAATTATATTACAAGGTATTAGACCTATTTGGGAACTAGCTCAATCTATAGACATTAAAATTTTGAGCATGTGAGGATTTTCTGTGCATTACAGTTAAGCTCAATTGTCTTTTTAACTTTTGGAATTACAGATTTCATCTAATTCTGGTCAGACTGATCCAAGTGTAGCCTGGAACCACTTTAAACTTGATTTTACATTCAATATTCAAAGGTAATTATGCACAGTAATTATTCCAAAAATCACTTCTTTCAGTTTGTTCTTATTGCCACAGGTATGAGGAACAGAAGAAAGAGACACACTGAGGAGACAGTATTTTGCATGAAAAAGGAAACCTGGGATAGGATCTACAATTAACATGTAAGTAAAGAATCACAGAATCACAGACTTTAAGGTCAGAAGGGCCCAGTATGATAGTCTAGTCTGACCTCCTGCACAATGTGGGCCATAGAATCTCACCCACCCACGCCGGCAACAAACCCCTAACCTATGTCTGAGCTACTGAAGTTCTCAAATCGTGGTTTAAAGACTTCAAGGTGCAGAGAATCCTCCAGCAAGTGACCCGTGCCCCACGCTGCAGAAGAAGGCAAACACCCCCCAGGGACTGTGCCAATCTGCCCTGAAGGAAAATTCCTTCCCAACCCCAAATATGGTGATCAGCTAAAACCTGAGCATGTGGGCAAGACTTACCAGCCAGACACCCAGGAAAGAATTCTCTGTAGTAACTCAGATCCCACCCCATCTAACATCCCATCACAGCCATTGGGCATATTCACCCCTATTAGTCAAAGATCAATTAGTTGCCAAAATTAGGCTATCCCATCATACCATCCCATATCCCATCATACCATAAACTTATCAAGCTTAGTCTCGAAGCCAGATATGTCTTTTGCCACCACTGCTCCCCTTGGAAGGCGGTTCCAGAACTTCACTCCTCTGATGGTTAGAAACCTTCGTCTAATTTCAAGTCTAAATTTCCTGATGGCCAGTTTATACCCATTTGTTCTTGTGTCCACACTGGTACTGAGCTTAAATAATTTCTCTTCCTCCCTGGTATTTATCCCTCTGATATACTTATAGAGAGCAATCATATCTCCCCTCAGCCTCCTTTTGGTTAGGCTAAACAAGCCAAGAATCGTATATTGTGATCTACACCTAGCAAGGGACATAACAGGCAATAAGAAGAGCTTCTATAAATGCATTAGGAACAAGAGAAATATTAAGGAAAGTGTAGGTCCACTACTTATCAGGGAAGGGGAGCTCATAATAGACAACAGCAAAAAGGCGGAGGTGTTTAATGCCTATTTTGCTTTAGCCTTAACTAAAAAGAGTAATTGTGATTTTGTAATTGTAATATTAGTAACATAGGGGACAGAACACAAGACAGAACAGGAAAAGAACAGATTAAACATTCAGATAGGTTAGATGTATTCAAGTCAGCAGGGCCTGATGAAAGTAGACCTCGGGTACTTAAGCTGAAGCAATCTTGGAACCATTAGTGATTATCTTAGAGAACTCATGGAGGACAGGTTGAGGGCCCAGAGGACTGGAAAAGGCCAAATAGTATCTATCTTTAAAAAAGAGAAAAGGACCCAGAGAATCATGCACCAGTAAGCCTAACTTTGATAAATGGAAAGGTATTGGAACAAATTATTAAACAACTAATTTGTAAGCACCTAAAGGATAACAGGGTTATAAATAATAGCGAGCAAGGATCCGTCAAGAACAAATCATGCCAAACCAACCTAATCTCATTCTTTGACAGAGTTATTGGCCTACTGGATATGTGATATATCTTGATTTTTGTAAGACTTTTGTAAGACAGTCCCCCAAGACATTCTCATAAGAAAACCAGGGAAATGTGGCCTAGATGAAATTACTACAAGGTGGATACACAACTGGTTGAAAGACCATATTCAGAGAGAGTTATCATAAATGGCTCACTTTCAAACTCGGAGGACATATCTAGTGGGGTCTAGTCAGGATATGTCCTGGATCAGGTACTTTGCAACATTTTCATTAGTGACTCAGATAATGGAGTGGAGAGTATGCTTATAAGATTTGCAGATGACACCAAGCTGGGAGGTGTTGCAAGCACACTGGGAAAACAGGATTAGAATTCAAAATGACCTTGACAAACTGGAGAATTGGTCTGAAATCAACAAATGAAATTCAATAAAGACAAGTGGAAAGTAGTACACTTGGGAAGGAAAAATCATATGCACAAATTCAAAATGGTTAGAACTGGCTAAGGCCAGGCAGCAGTACTACTGAAAAGGATGTGGGGATTAAAGTGGATTACAAATTGAATACGAGTCAACAATGTGAGACAGCTGCAAAAAAGGCTAATATTCTGGGGTGTATTAACAGAAATATTGCATATAAGACACGGGAGGTAAATGACCCACTCTACTTGCACTAGTGAGGCCTCAGCTGAAGTATTGCATCCAGTTTTGGGCACATTTTAAAAAAAGATGTGGACAAATTGGAGACAGTCCAAAGAGCAACAAAAATGATAAAAAGTTTAGAAAACCTGACCAATGTGAAAAAGTTAAATAAATGGGCATGTCTAGTATTGAGAAAAGAAGATTGAGAGGGGGACTGGATAACAGTCTTCAAATACATTAAGAGCTGTTATAAAGAGGATGGTAATCAATTGTTCTTCATGTCCACTGAAGGTAGAAGAAGAATGGACTTAATCTGCAGCAAAGGAGATTTAGGTTAGATATTAGGAAAAATGTTTTAACTATAAGGACAGTTAAATACTGGAACAGGTTTCCAAGGGAAGTTATGAAATCCCTGTCACTGGAGGTTTTTAAGAACAGATAAGACAAACACCTATCAGGGATGGTCTTGGTATACCTGGTCCTGCCTGAGCATGGGGGGGGGAAATAGATGACCTGTTGAGGTCCCTTCCAGCCCTACCTTTCTATGATTATATGTAAGGCTGTCAAGTGATTAAAAAAATTAATCACGATTAATCATGCTATTAAACAATATCAGAATACCATTTATTTAAATATTTTTGGATGTTTTCTACATTTTCAAATATAGTAATTTCAGTTACAACACAGAATCCAAAGTGTACAGTGCTCACTTTATATTTATTTTTTATTACAAATATTTGCACTGTAAAAAATAAAATAAATAGTATTTACAAGTACTGTACTGCAATCTCTTTATCAGGAAATTTGAACTTCAGGAGATACTGCTATTCGCTTTTTGTTTACAATGTCACCTGAAAGTCAGGAAAGGCATTCGCATGGCATTGTTGTAGCCAGTGTCACCAGATATTTGAGACAGATGTGCTAAAGATTCATATGATCCTTCATGCTTCAACCACCATTCCAGAGGACATGCGTCCCTGCTGATGGCGGGTTCTGCTCGATAATAATCCAAAGCATTACAGACTGATGTGTATTCATTTTCATCATCTGAGTCAGATGCCACCAGCATCCACGGTTGATTTTCTTTTTTGGTGGATCAGGTTCTGTAGTTTTCGCATCAGAGCGTTGCTCTTTTAAGACTTCTGAAAGCATGCTCCACACCTCGTCCCTCTCAGATTTTGGAAAGTACTTCAGATTCTTAAACCTTGGGCTGAGTGCTGTATCTATTTTTAGAAATTGGTACCCTCTTTGCATTTTGTCAAATCTGCAGTGAATGTTTCTTAAAACATGTGCTGGGTCATCATTTAAGACTGCTATAACATGAAATATATGACAGAATGAGGGTAAAACAGAGCGGGAGACATACAATTCCCCCCCCTCACCCCCAAGGAGTTCAGTCAGAAATTTAATTAATGCATCATTTTTTTAACGAGCAGCAGCAGCAGCAAAGCATATCCTCTGGAATGGTGACCAAAGCATGAAGAGGCATACAAACGTTTAGCATATCTGGCATGTAAATACCTTGCAATGCCGACTACAAAAGCGCCATGCAAACACCTCACTTTCTGATGACGTTGTAAATAAAGAAGCGGACAGCATTATCTCCCGTAACTGTAAACAAACTTGTTTGTCTTAGCAATTGGCTGAACAAGAAGTAGGACAGAGTGGACTTGTAGACGCTAAAGTTTTACGTTTTATTTTTGAGTGCAGTTATGTAATTAAAAAAAATCTACATTTGTAAGTTCATGATAAAGAGATTGCACTAGAGTACTTGTATGAGGTGAATTGAAAAATACTATTTCTTTATCATTTTTACAGTGTAAACATTTGTAATAAAAAATAATATAAAGTGAGCACTGTACATTTCGTATTCTACGCTCTAATTGAAATCAATATATTTGAAAATGTAGAAAAACATCCAAAAATATTTAATACATTTCAACTGGTATTCTATTATTAACATTGTGATTAAAGCTGCGATTAATTTTTTTAATCAATCACATGAGTTAACTTCGATTAATTGACAGCCCCAATTATATGTTGATGAAAGAAAACAGCCATCCTGGCACGACATATCAAAAGATTTCCTGCTCCCAATTTATTGTACATTATTTCTATAACTGCTTTTTAAGGAAAACAATAACAATTAAAATGTTAATTCTTAATAAAAACTTATTCATAAATGTATTTAAACATACATCAAGCTCTTCAATGAAAGCTGCTAAATCTTCTTTCCAGAGATCTGAAGGAGACTTCCTCCGGAGGTCAGTGAGTTCTCTCCCCTAAAACATAAAGGTAGTATGTAGCAATTTAGGTTACTATATAAAGAATACCAAATTTGAACATTCACAATATAAATGCTTTATATTAGATCTAATGGTGCTGATGAAATGGTTTCAAAATGTTTTTTCCACAACATTCAAACCTTTGAATCTCTCTGTTTAATTAGATCTTCTACTTTCTCCTTAGTAAGACACCACAGAGACATGTTTAAGATGTAGTTAAAATCAGGGCCTGAGGTAGAGCCTGAAGAAGAGGAGGCATCATCATTCAGATTCTGTGTTTCTTCCTCTTCTGCTGCCTGCAATGAAATCGTATTCAAACTGTAATTTCAAATTATGATTTTACACATACTTTAGAACTATAAAAGAGACTGAATTAGATGGCAGTGCATTCCAATCACATTATACAACTGTCTCTTTCAGGAAAGGACACTAATATTTTAGTTGTTATCTGGAACTGCTTCCATAACCAAGGGTGTTATGAATTTTAGTTTTAGAGGGAATCAACATTTCTCCTTCTCTTATCAGAAATTCTATTATTAAATACCAAACACAAGATGTGTAATGGTAACATGATGATACATTATATATAATTAAAATATGGTAGCAATAAGAAAATAATTAAAACACACACACACACACAATATAAAACAGATAAAATTAAATAAATTAAATTAAAAATATTTAGATAAGTAAATAATTAAACAGCCAAATTCAATAGCAGCATTAAAAAATAGCTGATTAAAATTAAAAACCTTTTTCATAAGTATTTCTAACATTTAAAACTTGGAAGATAAAGTGAAATCGACTATGAATCAGTTTAGGTCAAAAAGAGCTCTTAAATCTTCTTACTCAAAGAAGTTACTTCAAATAAAACACTTCTAAAAATGAAATATTCTAGTAAATTTGACTCTGTCTTATACATAACTAAAAAGAACAAAGGTAACATTTATTTTGTATTCCAAAGGTCAATCTCTCATATGCAAATAAATATCATACTGTATGCTCAAAAGAACAGTGTCAGATAATGATCAGTCATGCATGTATGGGTTGCATCAGTAAATTGAAGTGTAATACTCTGTAAATAATGTCTGAGGAGGCCAAATTATTGTTCCTCTGAACATGATTATTTTCACACAGGATTGGAAAGGGTTAAGATGGCCAGGCAGGCCAATTAATTCCACAGGCTGCACCAGGAGGACTCAGGAACCAGGGAACTAATTAGAAACAGGTTCAGCTGTGCAGAAATAGGCAGGTTGCTGGCAAAGAAGGGGGCTGCTGGGAAAGACTGCAAGAAGGCAGGTAGCAAGAGGGATGACGGTTTGGAGCTGGAATACCCAGAGTAAGACGATGAACCAGGTGTGGTAGGAAGCCATCCAGGGAAGGAGCAGTGAGGGCTGAAAAGGAAAGCCCAGTACTCCTGAGCTGAAGGTCCTTGGCCTGGAATATGGAGCAGAGGGCAGGCCCAAGTTCCCCTTCCAGCCACTGAGAGTGGCATCACGGGGCAGTGAGAGGGAAGACTGCCTAGGACTACTAGAGAAAAGGGACTGCAACCCTGGAAGGGGGGAACATTGGGTGACCTGGCCAGAAGGCTGAGTCACAAAGAGGACACTGTGGGACAAATGAGGATGAAAGAGGAGCTGCAGACCTGTGTGAGAGAGAATATGACAGCATGCAAGCTGCAGAAGGGGGCGTTGACCTCAAGAGCTAATCCCTAGAGTGACCAGGAGGAGCGGTGCGCCCTATGACAGATAACTGTTTACATTTCAACTTTGAATTAGCCCAGTTTGGGGTTTTTAAATGTATCTATATGCAGGAGAGTGATATGTGGCAATGTTCTTACTTAGTTAATTTCTCTTCAAGATATTAATTTAAATGGTAAACTGGCAAAGGGAAGGAGAGAGAGAGAGACTATTTTTTTTTATTGTCATTAACATACATGGACAAAAAATATAACCATTTAAATTATACAGATGCTTATAGTTCTTAACACTAACCTAATAAATATTCATAATTCCACACAAGAATAATAAATCTTATCCATAACTATAAAACAATTTCCACATCTCTCCCCTACAAATACCACAATATTTAATCTGCAAAGAATCAAGAGGGACTCAGATCATTTACCTTTTCTTGCGCTTCCTTCCAGGCTTTCACTGGGTCAGATTCAAAACCTCTCTGGACTAACATTTGAATCAAATCTCTCTTTGACCTATTCTCTATGTGTGAGAGACAAAATAAAAGTTTGGGTCAAGAAAACGGATGCCTTTTTGTCTATATGTTATTTTGATCTAAATTACTTCTCAAAATGTTTTTTCTCCATTTATCAGTTCTAACTTGTAAGTTTAATAATTTTTCTTCTTACCTATGGTAATTTTCCCCTGTATCTTCTCTAGAATGAAGCGAGCTTGATTGTTAAGCTTGGTAGATTCTGCCCCCAACATTCCTACAAGCCACTCTTTGCGTAAACTATAATAATTTAATCGTAAATCAAAGAATTCTTTCAGAATATCTTGCACAGTTTCATACTTCTTCAGACATCCCATATGATCAAATAGCACCTACAGAAGATCCAAACAAAATAATATTTTTAAGTTAAACACCACATACGTGAGTTTATGTATATTCTAATGTTACATATACACATACAATGTATATAGAATTGGATTTTTAAAAAGTTTCTTACAGAGGTGTAAATCAAGATTAACTGCATTGACATCACTGTAGTTTTACCTATGTACAACTGGTATGAGATCAAAATCAGTCCCTAATGTACAATCATACAGCACATGAACATGCATAGTGATAGAAACAAATCCCATCCAGCTAATGCACTAATACTTTCAAACACTATTTGAAATATTTATGAACATCCCTGAATTTAGCAGAGGCATTCAGGGCCTAATATTAACATATATAAAGTAGTGCAGTCAATTAATCGCAGTTAACTCAAGTGATTAACTCAAAACAAATAAACTCAATTTAAAAAATTAATTGTGATTAATCAGTTTTAATCAAACTGTTAAACAATAATAGAATACTAATTGAAATTTATTATAAATATTTTGGATGTTTTTCTACATTTTAAAATATATTGATTTCAATTACAACACAAAATACAAAGTGTGCAGTGCTCACTTTATTATTATTTTTGATTACAAATATTTGCACTGTAAAAAAGATAGTTTTTTTCAATTCACCTCATACAAGTACTGAAGTGCAATCTCTTTATCGTGAAAGTGCAACTTATAAATGTAGAATTATTTTTTTACGTAATTTTTGCACTCCAAAACAAAACAATGTAAAACTTTTGAGCCTACAAATCTACTCAGTCCAACTTCTTGTTCACCCAATCGCTAAGACAAACAAGTTGGTTTACATTTATGGGCGATGCTGCTGCCCACTTCTTATTTACCATGTCACCCGAAAGTGAGAACAGGTGTTCGCATGGCACTGTTGTGGCTGGCTTTGCAAGGTGTTTACATGCCAGATATGCTAACCATTTGTATGCCCCTTCATGCTTCGACTTGTAGATTGCCCTATTATATTAAACCCAGTTTCAGCTGAGTTTGTACTTGGCACAGATCAGCTGTGCCTCCATTGCCACTACCAGTGCTACGGAGACAACACTGCTATTTATACTCATGCTAGCTCACTGAGAGCTACTGCAAGTATATATGGACAAGCAGGGGAATCGCCCTCTCGCTCATAGTGTACAGATGTAGTGTAAGGTAAGGCGGAAAATAAGTTTTCATATGAAGAATATCTTTTAGATTTAAATGTTATTGCCTAGCTGCCCAGCTTTTGGGTGAAAAGAAATTTAAATCGTCTAGCTGACAGAAAAAAAAATGCAGTTACTTCAGGCTGAAAGATACCTGAGCCCTACAATGGATGTGCTTCTTCTGAGATCTTCTGCATATTTTAAAGCCATTGAACCAAATTATTAATGTCATTCTATAATTACAATACGATATTAAATATTTTTTAAGTATACAACATTGTCCAATGCACCAGATTTTTCTGATGAAGCTTCAAAATTTAAGTTTCACTGCCCAAAACGAATGAATAAGCTAGAGACAAATCTGTTGTATCACAGAACTAACAACTTAAACGCTCAGTAATTCTTTTTGTTAGTAACAAAACATGAAAGAGATGTGCTATGTCATGTATTGGACCAATAAAGTGCCACCAGCAGGCCATCACAAAAACAGGTGAGCTCACAACAAGCTACCGTAATGATTCTGGTAGTCAAACATAGAAAAGTTACCATAGAATTACAAGTAAGACTTGTTTGAAGTTTAAAGACTTTGTGCAATCCAGCAGCTTCTGCTTGAGCAAGTTTTTCTTCCGTCATTTTCACAACAAATTTCACAGTTGTATCAGTGTGGTACTCTTTGTAATCAGAAATTAATGCTGGAGTTTTTTCGGTCCCATTCAACATAGGTTCTAGCACCTGTTCTTTGTATACCTACACGAAAGATAGCAAACAGTAGAAATGAACAACATAAAGCAAAAATTGTAATTCCTCAACATGACTGAACAATGCAAATGGATATGCTCCAAAATCACACAATGTTAAGGGATTATAATGCCCGATGTCACCAAGAGTCACTCATAGAGCCACTTGGTAAAAAAAAATTAGTATCTGAACCTTTTGACGAGACAATCTGCAGACCAGAACTGGTACCAGTCGTGCAGGCATTTGACGTCCCTAAGCAAAGAATGGATGGCATGTTTGAAGACATACAGAGAAGAAAAGGGATTGCAGATTAATTCAGGAAGAAAAAATGGTATTCCTTACAGTAAAACACAGTAGGTAGCATGACAATAAACATACCTTCTACTGAGGCCAAGCAAAAGGAAACCCATGCTTTGTTTCCTGAAATGCATACTAACATCAGCCTAAAGAATTCATCTGAATATGTGATTAAGTAGCCTAGAAAAGTTGTTTTAAACTAAATTTATTTCATTGTAACTAACCTGGGTCCATGTTCTCACTGGAAGCTCTGTAATCTCTACTGTATTCCTGTCCACCACAAATATTTCACCACTAACTGCATACTGATTCTGACCAAGTTCCTGGATAGTTCCTTTAAAGTTTTTGTAGTTTGGAAGCTGCAAGTGCAAGTAATAATACAGATTAATAATGTTCTTCAAAACGAAAAGTTGGGAAGAATTATTTGTTTCACATAAAGGTGTAAGTTTGCAACAAAGTTTGCAAGTTTGTAAGTTTACAATACACTGCAGATATATTACAGTACAAACTAAAACAAATACATAAAATGGTGAGAACATATAATTAGAACCCTTTGTGAATAGGTGATACTTATTTGGAAGATGGAATTGCACCAGTGACCGTGAGTTTTTTAGAAAAATGCTAGTGTAGATGTGACATTATCTGATTAATATATGACCATAGATCATTGTTGCAATCACTGTTATAGATTTGCAGCAAATATTGTACAAAGGTTGTCAAGTGAGGTATCTATGAAAAGGTTATGTTTTGCTATCTGTATTCATGTATCATTTTTGTATGTGAAGTTTTAAGTATTGGAATATCCACCAGCTTTATGGGGATTGTCTACCCTATTCTTTGCAGTTCACCCTAATTGAGTGACCACAGCTATCCCAACTGGGCTACCGGTCACAGCCAGATATACCATGTACGATATCTGCAAAAATGTTATAATTTGCCAGATATGATAATCTTGTTTATATGTTTATATCATCTTTGTATTATGAGTTATAGGTATGTATGTATGTCTGTACTTCAAACTTGTGCTATGCTTCTGGGTGACATCCCCAGACAGTTTGGCATCAGCACTGCCTAGCCTGCTTGATGGCCCGTTAAGGACCATCAACTATACAACTGACCCATTGAGAGAAGGCAGATACACCTTATGACTCAGCAAGGTATGTAGGGACACGCCTATGGACAGAAGTCTAAGGCTTCCAAGCCATGTGCTGGGCAGCTTGTGTTTGAAACAAAGGAAGCACAGGCTGCATGGCAAAAGACTATAAAAGGCAGCTGCATCTTCTCCATTTTGTCTTCAATCCTGCTTCTTACATCTGAAGGAACTTTGCTACAAACTGAAGCTCTGAACAATGGACTGAATAACCCATCCAACCTGTAGATGTACTCCAGAGACTTGACTTAAGCCAGCACTTGATTCCATCACTGTTACAAACTTGAACCAAAAACTTTGCCATTACTGTATATAAGTGAGTCCTTTAATCAGTTTGAACGTTCACCTTTTTCTTTCTTTTTATAAATAAACCTTTAGATTTTAGATACCAGAGGACTGGCATCAGCATGATTTTGGGATCATATCAAAGTTATATATTGACCTGGATGTGTGGCTGATCCTTTTGGATCAGGAGAACCTATTATTTGATGAGACTGGTTGTAAAGAACCACTCATCTCTGAATCCAGTGGTTTTGGTGGTGATATAAAAACTGAAATGTCTGAGGAAACTGCCTTTATGTTAGCCAGTGTGGTGAAACAGGAGTTTACTTTTGTGGCTGGTTTGGTATATCTTATAAAAGAATAACCACCAGTTTTGGGTTGTGTTTGCCCTATTTCTAAGCAGTTCGTCCTGAATTTGGCATCCTCAGTTGTGACCCACTAAGGCACAGTTACATTAGACAAGGTCCCTTTGGCCAAACAGGACAGAATGCAGGTTAAATACACTGAATTCTCAGGTTGTCCTAAAAGGAAGGCCAACAGATTCCAATTAGTGAAGATTTTCATTTATGTGGCATTCCCAGCAGTTGGTGAGAGGAAATCCTGTGTTGTAAAAGCTGAAGCTGCTTTCTCAAACAAAGGCAGTGAACTGGGATCGAAGTGCAGAAGTCCAGCAAGTGGAATCTGAACTGAAAAATAAAATTTAAAAAATAAAACTTTGTTCTATGAAACGGGCAAATCTAACCCAGCACTCATGTCCAAACTAGTAATAAACATGAAAGGGTTGTTTCTGCTGTCTAGATTTCAGCTGAATTTATGCCGAAATGATTTCAGACTGAGCTGGGCTCTTCTTTTCTTCTAGCATTTGAAGCCTTTTCAGGTACGTGGCAGCACTGAGAGCTTCCCCAAAAAAACTTTAAACAAATGAACACACAAGAGTTATGATTTGGAAATTGTTGGTTTTCCTGTTTAATAACAGTATTTTTCTTCTAGCTATAGAGGAACATAAAAGGGAACATAGTTTAGTCGAGACAAAGGATGCTTTAGAGATTCCAATGCAAGCCATAGAGGCTTTCAGGTTGGCTGAAGATATACTGTAACTTATCTTAAAGAAATGACTGATACAGCTTTTTAGCTACCAGATCGCAATATTCAATAGATCTTTCCACAACTGTGATTTTGAGAGCCCACTGACAAATCAACGAGTAGAATGGAGGAAAAAAACATTAAAAGAATCAGTAAAATTACAATATACTGATTTCAATGGGAATAAGACATAAGACAATAAATTCCTCTCCAGAGGTGATAATCATTTGGCAGTGATGTGTTTCTAAAGTGATATAAGATGCTCTTTATAAATGCAAAACTCAGGTTTGTTTAGGAAACATAAAAATAGCAGCATACACTGTGAGTTACATTACCATAGGATGGGGATCCAAGCCATCCAGCATTCGTCTGACGTTGTTCACAATCTCTCTGGTATCATAGTTAGGAAGTTTACACGCCCATCCTGTACCAATTCCCTCAGCACCATTTACTAAAACCATGGGAATGATGGGAATATACCACTCTGGTTCTACACGCTGGTTATCATCATAAAGGAATTTAAGCAGGTTGTCATCCACTGCAGGAAAAAGCAGCCGTGCTAAAGAGCTTTGAAAAAAAGAAGAAAACAACATACTTTAACAAGAGCCCAGTAAGTCAAAAAATGTGTTACACGATGAAGATTAATGGGCCCAAATTTCATCTCATTAAAAAAAATTGTATTTTCTCTCTTTTTAAATTGTCATTATGAAGCTGAAAATACTGTTTTCTGAAACAAGGACAGATGTATTATTGAACCTTCACAGTGGAACAATCAGTTCATAATAAATACAGGGTGCTTGGGTTTTTTTTTTTTTTTTGAGGGGGGGTTATGACCACGTGTGCATATATCTTACCATCCTATGTTTAAAACATACAGAAATCCGGTACACTAAAGTACTCAGGACTCATATATTTCAATACCTCTCCTCAAAAGACTAGAGATAAGTCAAGCAGACAGTTAGAAAACAGCAATGTTCACAGTTTCATACCAAACCAAAAAAGCCAAGCTTAACTGTAGGCATAAAAGCCTCAAGAGTCCATGAGACACTTTACAAACAGAGGTTTCATCAGTGGGCCCTTTACAAATTATGCACAATAAACTAGGCAAATCAGTCTTCTAGCATATGATCAAATGAACAGGAGAACATATTAAATCTATTAAAGTACTGTACCATAGAAACATTTATATGTGGAAGGAATACAAAACTGATATTCATGCAGAAGGGGATATAACTAGAATAATCAAATGAAATTAACAAAAGGATTAAGGCTCAATATCAATGTCAAATAATTTATTAAGGGAAATGGTAGAAGCCATATAATGTAACATTTACAATCAGACTGGACAAAATATTAGAATTTACTATAGGGAGCAAATTCTGTCTGCCAAATTACACTCTAACTTACTTCCAGGCCACTCCACTGTCTTTGAATTATACTCTCAATTATACCTATGAAATCCCATTAGTTTACATTGTGGTTGCACAGGTGCAACTGAGATCATAATTTTGTTTGCAGAACCTAAATACTGGCCATATGGAAGAAAGAAACAACACAGCTTGACTTTCAAAGCCTATACTGAGTTGTAAGGCTGCCATATAGAAATACATTCATGGGTAAAAGGATTGTAACACATTTTATGTGGAATCAGAAAGACAACATGAAATCGCACAGTTCCATTTTTGAAGACTGATAGTTGAACTGGATGATCTGCCTTTTCAATCTGTAACCTTATGATTCAAAGTAAAATTTGTACAGCTAACTTTTTTTTAAGTCCACAAGTACTACTCTCACAAAATTAGCAGGAAAATCTGTGCGCACGAAAAACGTATCTGCACATGTGAATCAGGAATTTGAGCATACCCAGCTACTTGGTTTCTTCGTCTCTTACATACATCCTCACAAACAAATACATGCTTGCAAATCTTGTAGTGCAGTAACAAAGGCAATTTGAAAATTTGGCTCTATGTGTTTTTAGTTTAATTTGTTTTGAGCAAGCTTTTACCTTAACATTGTGAAAATATATCGAGGGCTGGCAGCATCCTTCCCGCCATGAAGCCTGGTACCAAACTGACCGATAGGCTGCAGCAGATTAACATTGTTACTTCCAACAAAGTTCTGAGCCAAGTTGACAATAGTCATCATTAATGCTTGCTGGAAGAAAATACATAGACATGGTTACTATTCACTGTAAGAAATTGTACTCTTTCCTAATCAGCTAGTATAACAGGTTTTCATTGCCAGATAATCCATAACTCATTCTACCCTGATTTCAAACATGGTCTCTCTGAAAAATGGACGGCTATAATTTATTACAGAAATAGGGAATCTGTTGTTCAACTGTTAAAATATTGTATTCTCTCTCATTGTCCTTCTGTACAAGGAAGTTTACATATGTATTACTTTCTCATCCCCTACCCTCACACAAATGTTTTGAGTTTTCAAACACTCACTTCTGTGTACAGGAGAGAATAACCTCTGCTGATTGTGCATCATCACTCCTCTCCCACAAAATGATGATGGTGGCTTTTTGAACGTATATTTTTATATTTATATTTTGACAATTCTATTTTTTGGCAGTATTGATAATATTCCAGATAAATACAAGAAAGGCTGGAAAACAAATACTTTAATCTTATTAAATGCAAGAAACTGTATCATACAATTTCAAAACGTTCTGGAAAGAGATCACAGAATCCCATTTTAACTTTCTTTACTTTTACATAAAAACAATTTGTCTTTCCTGCCTAAGTCTAAAACGTGGTCAGGTATACAGCTGGCATGACTGAGGACCTGGTGCAAATCCACTAACTAGCTGCCCCAGCATAATTTTCCACAGCCTAGAATCTTTGTTTGGGACATGGCTGTGCATGAAGGAATAAAACTAACTAACTGTCTTCTTATCAAAATGGATTCCATTTAGTTCACTTTCTTAAAAAGGTTCTGAACACTTCTACTAGAAGGACTCTTGGTCAATTGTTAAGCGCTTTTGACAAAATAAAAAATTCACCTATATTCTATATAGAAAAAATACATCCTTCCCATTTTTCATACTCACCTCTCCATGATGATAAGCTGACATTTCAGCAACAGAACCAGCCAGCTGAGCAACTTTAACCTCACGTTTATCGTTTCTCTTAAAGCAGGTGAACAAAACTTTGCGCTGCCCTGGCTTAAAACCTGTTTAGAAGAATAATGCTTTTTAAATATATATACCCCCCCACACACCCCTTTTTGAAATTATAAATTCTGTCTCTCTCTCTAAGAGAACACATTTCTAATCTCTTTTGAAAGGGAGATAAATTTTATGTTGAATGAAAATAAATCTATACAATATTAGCAAATTCATAAACACAGCATAAAAGAACACATTTATATTAACCAACTGTAAGCGAAAATCGTGCTGATGAAAAGAGACAGCGATATAAACTGAAGTTTTCTAGCTAATTAACTTAATATTAACATGCAGCATTCAATAATTCCCCACACTATCCAGCTAAATCTCAATCCTGTCCCTGGATTCAGAAACGTGCCTTTTGCGTTCTCAATGAAAATCCACCCAAATATGGCAGAGTTACTTCTGAAAATGACATAGTTTACTAGTGGATTTTATAGTTACCTACTAGATAGCAAAAGAGTGTTTGGCACTCAGAAAACCTGGGTTCTGTTCCAGGTTCTGGATGGGAGTGTGTTTTAATGGTTACAGACCCTTCTGCACCTGTCCCCACCCTACTCCTGTTCCCACTGTAGGGTGGCCCTTTACCTATTCTAGCCTTTGCCACTCTCTGCTCCTAACCCCTCTTTGTTTGAGTCTGCCTACGTCCTGCTCTCGGGTTGTTTGGACACCAACAGGAGAACACAGAGCACAGGGGAGACCCAGCTCTTAGTACTGGTGCCCAGTGCCACCATAGACCTGAGCAGCTGTGAGCAACAACTGCAGGGAAAGTATTGCCTAGCCTTGGGCTGGAGGATGCTCAGCCCATATGAAATGTAAAATTTAGCTGCCAGCCTCTAACAACAGATGTATGCAGAGCATGTGCAAAGGGTGATTCCTCTCTAGTGACTCATCTACATAAAGGTCACCAGCCTACTATTTCTACCAGTTTTCTGTTTCTCAGGCAGTAGAGGTTTTTGCTATGGATATAAAAGTTCCAACCCCACTGATAACCTATGTGGGGATGAATATGGTTCCACATGATGGAATTTCTTTCAGTTTGCTTTATTTAAAAACTGAGAAAATTGCATACAAAAGTTATGTTAAAAGAACATTAAGGTTGCAAAGTCAAGCACGCAAAAGTTAAGAAATGCCAGAATTAATGTGATCCATTCAACCCCTTGTGCAGATGCACATTACAGTCTTTATTTACATGATCAAATACTCTTCTTTTCGACCCTTAAGGGAGTTTTGAGATTTTTGCATATGCTTTCCCTAGATGCTTTTGGTTGGGAGCTTGTATGCTGTTCTTCCTCATCTGAGAAGAGGTCAATAGAGAAGGGGCAGTAGAAGGTTTACCTTTCCATGAAGGGAGAAGATATCTGTCCTTCCCCCAGGCTGGCTAGCCCCCATTTAAGTACTATGAGCAACGAACCTTAGGCTTCTCACCTAAATTAGACGTAGTCTGATTAAGGGTTCTTCTCTATTGCAGCTGGATGAGAATGGCAGTCTTTGTGTACCTCTCTCTGGGTATCACCTGTCTTAAGTACACCTTGTGCTTTGTTGTGAAGTCTATGTTGTTGAGGGAAAGGGGGAATCCCATCCCACCTATGAGACTCCAATCCCCTTTTTCCTGGATGAACAAGAGTACCTGGGCTGAAAACAGGATAGGCATATATCTCCCCTTCTCCTGCTATGAGCTTTACAAATGGAGCATGCTTTGTGTCTGGGGTGCTTCTTTGCATATCCATGCTGCTCCATGGGAGAAAAGGTGGTAAACCTGAAAGATCCCAGCATGGGTCCAATGCCTCCAAAACACTGTCCTTGATGTGAGAAGGGGAGAGGACAGGACTTTCACTGTAATCTGCTCCCTACTGCTAATGTGAATTGAATGTTGATGAATATGAGCACTTGAAAGAAAGGAACGCTTGTAACAGAAGCAGAGCACCTGCACAGTCCAGGGATGAGGTTTGGCCAAGTGGACAGGTTGTTAAGCTACAACTTGATCTGCCTCTAGTTTCACTTCAGAGAGGAGACAACTCAGTACTGTACATTAGAGGCAACGTAATGAAGCAGAAACATACAGGTTCTCAATTTCTCTCACTAATTCCAAAATTTCATTCTCAGAGTACCAACTTCTTTTCAAATACAGTCATCTCCTTCAAAATGACATGGATAAAAAGGTACATCCTCATAAATCACCATGAATATCTACTTACCATCAACCAGGGATGGAATGGATCTCTCATTGTCTGAGTTTGAGAAGAGAATCAACTCCTTGTTAATGAAGTCATTGTAAGTCAAATGCTTTGTTGCTGTACCATACAGAAATTGCTAAAAGAAAATGTATATATCAGTATAATTTCAACATTGAAACCGCATTAATTTTAGCCATCATCCTCCAGGCCTCTTCTCCTCATTTAGAACTAACCTCTGGAAGGCCATGTAACCGACGCTGTCGTCTGTCTTCCATGAAGTTTGTTAACCACTCTTTTCGGTCATCAATTTTCTTTTTACTGAAGGCCTGCAAATATTTCAGATCATATTATTAGTATATACAGCATTATACATGTGTCATTTTAATAATTATTGTAAAATATTGCATGGTTCTTGTAAATATACAGTAACTTTTATTAAAGGTAAAAATTATAAAAACAATCTGTATAAATTGCTGCTCTCATAGAGGAATTATTTAAATACATATCCTCTTGTATACCCGCTCACAACAAACTACTCTCATTACAGTCAGAACAATTATTGTTGGTAGGTTTTCAAATGGGCAGTTCTCTGATCAGCAGGTTCTTGAGCTTTGCAATACTTTTTGAGATCCACACATAGTGGGCCAAATCTTGCAGACCTTACTGAAGAAAAAAACTCGCACTTTTCAGAGTAGAACTGGACTTTCAAGTCAAACCTTAAGTACCTGTGAGCTTCTCTCACATACAGATTGCAAGGTAGGGCCCAATGAACCACAGCCTAATACCAATATGAAGCTTAAATAAATGGCTTTGGAACTAGAGAATTCTGTAGGTGTCAGAAGAGATATTCTCTCTCTCCCCTGTCAGCTTATATCCCAAGTCTGTTCCACAGCCACAGGGCTGCAATACCACCATCCATAACTGCTAGCCACTCACTCCATATTTGGGGGTGAGAGTGGATCCACACACTTGCAAATCTACCAGATGCACTGTTCCCCAGCTAACCACCAACCAACCAACCACCTACTACAGAACACAGAAAAAACCCAGAGTGCAGACTCCATGCATCCTGCCCTCGTTATCTCACACAGCAGAATGACTTTGATTATACTATCTTTCACACTCACATGGGTGAGGGAGGGATTGGGTAAGATTTGTTCCGAAGAGTGAATGATTCAGAAACACAGAAATAATGGTGTTCTAATAATTACGAAAAGTAAATGACAATCATGCAGTATGGCCACTAGTAACTTTGAGCTCAATTCTAACTGAGATATGCAGGTGCATATTAATAAATTATGTGAAAATTCCCTACTGCTTATTCAACTACAAAAGTGGCTTTTGTATATGGTGTTGTAATAATGCATGTATATCTGAGATTAGAACTGCCACTCAGTGGTTACCCTAGGTGAAAAAATATATTCAGAAAAGCATATAATTTCTTTTTCTGGAATTTAAATTTACCAACTACCTGGTTCAAACAGTTGCCACCACGTTCATTTCTGTGACCAGACCAAATCTTAGCACACTGTCTTGACAATGACCCTCATGATCCAACCATATATAATTCAGTCCAGGATGTAGCCACAGTCAAGGACAGTTCCTGGTAGCACAGCTTCATTGGAATTAAGCTGCTAAGGAGCAGGAAGATGCCAGGGATACAAATTCAGTTCAGCAGTATAGGCCTCTTGTGGATCCCAATGGCCGCACAGACCATTCTGTGAGGGGAGAGGGAAGTGGCCAAATCTGTCCCCCTTTCCAACTAGACCAATGGAGGAGAACCTTTGTAGGTTACGGTCATGAACTTTTCCTTCTCCCTTAACTAATTGCCTTCAAGTTTTACTGTAGAAAGGAGCAATCTGGTCCTTGGTTTTCACACAGATTGAGTAGAGACAGAGTAAAGAGCTAGGATTTGGTCCTGTGTGTTTTGGGACGAGCAATTCCGGCTCACAGACTGTCCGTTTATCTGTGCCATCTAGGTGTATCATGCTTCTCCAGCACAGAGTAAAAATGTTTTAAAAGACAATGTATGTGGCAATTATTTTCTGTATGCTATTCTATTTCTATTTTATAAACCATTCACTAAACTCCCCTAAAAAATTATCTGAACTTTAAAAATTCATTTTATTCTGCTCTGATACAATCCAGTACAACTCTTTTTAGTAGTCCAACCATACAAGCCCTAGAAGGTCCCACTTCCATCCTCCAAAAAACCTACTCCTAAAGAGATATGTGAAGCTGCCAGGGTGGAGTCTGAAAGAGAGATTAAATAAGTATATATGAGTTTGCTGCCTTCCACCTCCTACAACTCCAGATTTTCAGGCCCCTTCACCAAAAGACACTAACAGAGCTAAAAAAACTTTTTGTTGAAATTAGTTAATTTAAAAAATCATATTGTCAGTATCCCTTTAAGAGCTGTTGTAAAGTCCTTGCACAATGTCAGGTGGTGAGACAGATGTTCACAAGGCGCAGCCTCTGAATGTGAATTGTAATATTGTTCAAACATCAACAAAATAACCTGAAAAATGAAGAAATAAAGTAAGTAACCACTGTACACTAAGAGTCAGGATTTCTTGACCCAATACTAACTGCAAGTGATGGCATTCATAAAACATGGCGCATAGTTTTAAAAGTTCTTACTAGTGTAATGGCAGCATCATCTTCAGGACCAGCATATCTGAATAAGATTCGATGCCTCTCCATGTCAGCAAAGTATTCCTTTGCTTCTTTAGCAGTGCTGGTACCCAAACCTGCAAGATGAGGAGAAAACAATTACTACATAATCATAGTATTTGAATTATCATGTTTTCCTAACAATTTACGGTGACTGACTTTGAAATAACTTCCGAAACTATTCTACAAGTGCTTACTAAAACAGACACCACCCAATTATTGCTTTTTCAAGTCCATGAGTGTTTTTTTAAAAACAAACCTTTGTAGTATTTTATCTTCCATGCTTTATGATTCTCCATATGTTTCTTCCACTCATCAAATTCAGGGATACTGTAGAAGGCAAGTTCCTGCTTACTTTTGCTTGCCTTAAAAATAACAAAAATATACCTAGTCAGCCTTTTTTATAATGTTATCTACAATACATCCAAACTTTATATTGTCAGTATAAGATGTACCTTTACAATGGGAGTAATGAATTCCTCAAGAAAACCATGTTTCAAAAGAGATGGCCAATTGTGATGAATAAAATTGATTAACAGGCCTTTTATGTGAGATCCATCCTGATCCTAAATATGAAAAAGGAACACTATCAGTGAATATGGCATATTAGCTCCAGTGCAAGTGAACTGACAAAAACAAAGACAATATATGATTAAGGAGTCAACGTGTCAATAGTTACAAATCTCACTGACCTGGATAAGAATGAAGCAATGTTTTTTTAGTGGGAAACATTTAATCAAATGGGTAGTTTCAGTTCTGGGTTGTACAAGCATAGCCCAGGGGATAAGACCTCCCGTAGAAGAAGTCCTCAGAGCATGGTTGCCAAAGCACAAAGTACCTACAATCTTCTTTTCATCAGCAGCAAGACAGCAGAGATGCAGAAGTGTACGGCTTGAACTGAAAGGGGAGTGGCTGAATGGATCCCCTGGACCGGTTCTGTTGATAGGGCTCTTCAGCAACTCAGCAGCAATTTAACAAAATGGTTACTCACCCTGTGCAGTAACTGTGGTTCTTCGAGATGTGTCCCCCTGTGCTTCACTCTGGGTGTGCTTGTGCCCCCTGGTGCCTTTGATCAGAGACTTCTCATAGCAGTATCCTTTCGACCCATGCATGCATGTTACTCAGCCTCATGCTCCATACTAGTTATATAGCACTCCACAGGTGAACCACCCTCAGTTTCTTCTCTACCACGATGCTCCACAGCAGAGAACTCCGAAGCAGAGAGGAATGAGGGTGAGCAGTGGAGCACCCATAGAGACAGACATCTCAAAGAACCACAGTTACTGCACATGGTGAGTAACCATTTCTTTTTCTTTCAAACAGTGTCCCTGTGGGTGCTTTACCAGGTGACTACTAAGCAGTTCCTCCTAAGGAAGAGGGGGCTTTGGAGTTGAGTCCAATACAGAGGAAAGCACAGCTGATCCGAATGCTGCATCAGAAGCAGAATTGTGAGTTACTGCATAGTGCTCAGCAAACGTAAGTATAGAAGTCCAAGTCGCAGCTCTACATATTTCAATGATGGGAACCATTTTTGAGAAAGACTGTAGAGGTGTGTAGCAAGGAGGTGCGGCCTCCCTCAGGGAGTGACAGGAAGGAACCATAACATGCCTCCTGATGGGCAGAACCAGGAGAGCCATGTCCACTCTGCTGGAAGCAGAAGGGCAGGACAGGAAGCAGAAGTAAAAAAGACGGGCCCTGCAGCTCAGTTGGGCTGGAGCCACCACAGGAGACAGATGCATCCCGCCTGTTGCTGGAGCCTGCAGATGTGCTGCCAGGGCTGCCTCCTGAGGACTGGCCAGAGCTTCCTGAGATGGCAGACAACCCCCATGGTATAGAGGTACCAAACCCTGGGGATGTAGGAAGTAGCCCAAGAGAACTAAACGCCCGTCTGGTTGACTGTTGGCCTGATTCAAGGTCACCGTGTTGCAGGCGGATCCCCCGCTGACACAGTGGCGGACTACTCCGCCACTGTTAGGGCCCTGGGCTGGTATGCAGTGGAGTTGGGCAGGCCCATGTCCCCCTACCATCTCACCCCTGAGGTGGCAGCACCCCCATCTTAGGCCAGGAAGCCTGTGGTACCCTACCATCCTCTGCTGCCTAAGCCCCTAGACTGTGCTGGTGCTCGCCCTTCCCTGTGGCTCAGACTGCTTAGCCGCTCTGCCCTGATTGCAGGCCAGAGCCTACTAACTGTTCGCTGCCCTGCCGTGACCAAGGGCCCGGGGCTCATACACTGACGTACTGCTCTGCCTGGCTGGAGGGCTGCAGCACTAGGTGCAGCTAATTCCACCCTTCTGAACTCACCTTTAGAGGTATGTGACAGTGAGGAGGCGTGGCCTCCCTCAGAGATTAATAGGGAGAGATGGTTATGCACCCTACAAGGTGAAAATAGACCTCATAGAGTGAGTTCATATGTCTCAGGGTATTTGCAGATTACAAGATTGGTAGCAACAACTATATAGTTGGCTATCGACTTGGAAAGTCTTTGTTTAGAGATTGTGGACCCTTTTGATCTGTCTGTGATCAAAACAAATAATTTGGAAGTTTTTCTGAAAGGCTTAGTCCTGTCAAGATAGAAGACCAGGGCTGTCCTGACCTCAGGTGTGTGTAAGAGCACCTCTTCTTTGCCTACGTGAGGTTCAGGGTGGAAGATTAGGAGGTGAATGGGTTGGTTGATAAGAAACACCTTGTACTGAAAGTAGTCCTGACCAAGAGCAAAGCGTAGGCATTTTTTGTGTAGCTGGTGGATCTATAGGGCCCTATCAAATTCACGGCCATGAAAAATGTGTCACGGACTGTGAAATCTGGTCTTTTGTGTACTTTTACCCTATACTATACAGATTTCACGGGGGAGACCAGTTTTCTCAAACTGGGGTACCAACCCAAAAGAGGGCTGGGGGAGAGGGAGGTGTCATAAGGTTATTGTAGGTTGATTGCAGTACTGCCACCCTTACTTTTGCGCTGCCTTCAGAGTTGAGTCAGGACCCCTACAGTTACAAGACTGTGAAAGTTCAGATTTAAATATCTGAAATCATGGACATTTATTATTTTTAAAATCCTATGACTATGAAATTGACTAAAATGGACCGTGAATTTGGTAGGGCCCTACCTATATGTAAATATGCCTCCTGAAGATCTAGGGCCGAGATCTAATCTCCTTGGTCCAGTGATGGAATTATTGCTGCAGCATCATTTTGAATTTTTGCCTTCACAAAGATGTTGAGTAGCCTTAAATCTAGGATGGGTCTCCCAACTGCTGTTCTTTTTTGAACCATGAAATACCTGGAATAAAACCCCTTCCCTCTGTGTTGCTATAGAACCAGTTCTATAGTACCCAACAGTAGGAGAGAACCCTATTTTCTGTTGTAGAAGATTTTCATGAGAGGGGTACCTGAAGAGGGACAGGGAAGGGATGTCAGGAGCGACAACAGAAGTACAGTGAATGGAGTACGCTGCAAATATAGTCTGCCAAACCCATTTGTCTGTACTGATTGACTCCTAAGCCCACTGGAAGTGGGAAGAAAGGCAGGTGAATCAGTGCAGCTGGTAAGAATGAGGATGGCAACTCAGGACTCGACCACTCTGTCAAAACTGGAGCTTGGTGGTAGAAGGCTATGAGGTCAAAGGTTGAGAAGTTGGTGGTTTTCTTCTCTGGAACCTCTGTCTCTTGTGTTGAGGTTCTTCTGATCTCTGGGAGCTTGAGAACTGTGCAGGATGGGATCTCTGTGCCTTCTGGGACTTATTAAACTTTCTCTTTTGGGCAGGTGTATAGATCCTGAGAGAACACAAAGTAGCCCTGGAGTCCTTTAAGAAGTGCAGAGATTGGTCCATACTGTCAGCGAACACTTTACTACCATCCACCGGGTGGCAGTATCAACAGTCAAAGGAGGCCTGCAGAGATCTTCTGGCGAGCAGCTGGCCTTCTGCAATAATTGCCTGGAATTGCTCTCTAATGTTCTGCTGATAGATGCTCAATAAATGAGTTCAGCTTGGTATAATTTGTATGATTATATTTTGCCTTTAAAGCTTGGTAGCTGGCAATTCTGAATTGTAAAGTAGCCAACTGAGTGTTGTCAGTAGAATGTCCATGCATGCGCTGAAGTGATAGTAGCTGAAGGAGCTGACGTTACTGTGAACCTCAACTGCTCCGAGGGGTGTGCAGATAGAGCCCAGGCAGCGCTCTTCTTGCCGCCCTGCTCTGTTGACAGTAACCGACGACGGTAACCGAGCCCAGAACTTTACAGTCTTTGAACTTGACAGTGCCCTTGGTACCCGAGGAACCAGCAGCCTCATGGGTACCAGATTGGAGAGCAGTGCGTGCCAAAGTAGATGGAATCATCAGAGACCATGACTTCTTTGAAGTAGATTCCCTATGTGAAGAACTTAGGGGACAGCCTTTGGGAGTCTTATGAGAGGAATCTTGGGTCCTCCTCTTAGATGCCATCAAGGAGTGTGGTTTGGAGACAGGGGAGGCAGCAGATTACTCAGAGACCATCATATGGGGGGATTCCCCTGGCCATGGACAGAGGCTGGGCGCAGTAAGATCTCCATCATGAAGAGTCAAAGTTTGATCTCCTTGGTTTTTTTTCTGGCTCTTGATTTTAATGCCAGACATAAGTTGCACTTCTGGGAAATATGAGATTCCCAGAGGTAATGGATGCACCAGGAGTGTCCGTCACTCACTGGGATTGCCTCCCAGCACAACAGGCAACCTTTGAAACCAGGAGAACCGGGTATGTCCTCCCAGTAAAGTAAAAATCTCTCAGGAGGGTAGAAACTAATATCCTGTTTTTAAAAAGTTTTTGTTTTTAAACTAGTACAGCTAAAACTAGTACTAAGTACTGCTAAGGACAACTACAATAAAATAACTACTAAAAGAATTAAGGGGACACGGTTGAGGTAAAACTAAACATAGACAATGTTAAGGCTCCATCTCAAGCCAAGGCGGTTGAGAAGGAAATGAAGGCAGCTCACCCATGCAGTGCTATACAGCAACAGCACATAGCATGAGATGGTGTAACATACATGCATTGGCTGAACTAACATTGCTATGAGAAATCTCCGATCAAAGGCACAAGGCAGCATAAGCATACCTACAGTGAAGCATCCACAGGCACACTGCTACAAGAAGCAGCTTCCCTTCCCAATGGAATCCTGTACACTTTCTTGTGGTGAATACACCAAGGGATACATCATTCTCCGGTGACTCAACAAGTTGTGATTAGCCCAATATAAAGCCACAGACTTTCAAATGACGATTGCCTTTCACCATAACGGTATGTAGTCCCAGATGACTACTGAAACCATTGGTGCACCTAGATTCTCAGGTAGCAGCAACAGACAACTGTCTTTCATCATCTATGACTGGCTGAAAAAATTGCAACTATTCTTCTCTAAATTGCAATAGTCATCCATGCTTTTGTTAATTCCATGCTAGACTACTGAAGTGTAGTTCTTATGCCTATCCTTGAAGTCCACCCAGAAACTTTAGCTGGTAGAAAATGTAGCCTCCCATGATCTGAGACTGATGAGTCACCACAACCATAAAACACCTGTACTGCTATATCTGTGCTGACTTCATATTCACTTCAAGTTGTAATCACAAGTGTTGGTAATAATCTTCAGAACCCAGAGTCATCTGGGACTCAACTTTGACATCACCTTTCATTCTATATCCCATTGCTGCAGTTCACATTAATATGGAAGATTTTGCTTTCAGTTCCAGGTGTCCAGGTGTTAAGCACTTTGGACAAGATTTTCAACAGTATTTAGACATCTAAAGATACAGATAGGTGACTAATGGGATTTTCTTAGGTGTCTATGAACCTAACTCTCATTGAAATCAATGAGGGGGCATTGGATCAGCGTCCTCGTTGTGCCACCCGCCAGTACCTGACAGCAGTCAGGGAAGCTAATGATCCAACCAGTGAGCCGAATTCCATGAGCACCAGCTCAACAAACCCCAGCACTGTCATCACCAACAACCCGAACGTGCAGCCCGAGGACTTCTATGGAGTTGGTCCAGCTCTATGCGTGTTACAATTCAACGTGGAGGGTTTGTCGGCTGCCAAGTGTGATTTACTTGGCATTCTTGCTCATCGACATACTATCGATATCATTTGCTTGCAAGAGACACATGTGGCAACTGCAGAAGTCAGGCGTTACAGTATCGACGGCTTCGACCTGCTGTGCCATGAGGCATATCCGAAGCATGGCCGAGCCACATATATTCAGTCCGATACTGCAGATGCCATTCAGCTGATGTCTACTGAATTCTGTGAAACCATACAGGTTGGCGGTTTCTGGCTGGCAAATGTATACAAGCCTCTAAGAGTCAGCTGGAACCAACAGGTTCTACCAAGCCTACCACACCCAACTGACTATGTTGGAGACTTACAGACATCACACAGACTGGAGATATAAGGAGGCTGACACTGATTGTGAACAACTTGCAGACTGGGCATCTTGAAATGTCCTCGCCCTTATCCATGATGCTAAGCAGCAAGACACGTTCCATTCTTCTAGATGAGATCATGACTACTGTCCTGACCTGTGCTGGATCAGTTCAGTTCATGGCCACCCTCAGCCAGCAACATGCCCATCTTGGATAACTTCCTACGCAGCCAACACAGACCGCTGATCCATATCGAGCTTCCAGTTGTCAAGAGTTCCAAAAAGACTTGGTGAAACTTCCGAAAGATACCGGGAAGCGTTGGAGAAGAGCGTGGTGACAAATCAGCCCGGCATATCTCAGTAAATGAGACCTACCGTCGCTTCTGTGTGCTATCTACAAAGCAGCCTGCAGAGCCATCCCATGCGGTTGCCGCCGGGTCTACATCCTGTCTCGACGCAGACAGCGCTGCCTTGTTCAAGCGGTATGAGGCATCTGGTGATCCAGATGTCGCTGACCATCTGATCGAATCATTGGACACTGCTTGCCGAGCCAGATGGGAGGAGACGACCAAGAGGATGAGCTTTACCCGCTCCAGCCACAAGTGTTGGAGTCTACTCTGACGCCTTGGAGCAGCACAACAGCCACCTGCATTCTGCCAACCCTCAGTGACACCCAACCAGGTAGCTGGACACCTACTTAAAGTGCCCAGAGAACCTTTGGAGAAACAGGTGCAAAGACAAATGAGGAACGAATGGCGTATGTTTAAACGTGTAAACCAGATCAGATACTAACCACAACCATTCACTGTAACAGACACTGGGTAGCAGCAAGTGTGGAACACCTGTGGGCTATGACAACATATCTCCAGAATTCCTGAAAAACCTTGGCTCCCATGCTTAACTTTGGCTTGTGAAATTCTTCACAAGGGTCATCAGTGATGGAAGGCTACCAAAGATATGGCACACCGCAAAAGTCATTGGCCTCCTAAAGCCTGGAAAGGACCCAAGTCAAGCATCAAGCTATCGTTCCATACCATTATTGTCGGTGTGCTTCAATGCACTGGAACGCTTGGTCCTACTGCGCATATTACCCGACATGGAGAGAATTTTGAGCCTTGACTGAGCCGGCTTTCACCGAAGCCGTAGCACATGCGACCAAGTTCTTGCGCTGACCACATTTGTTGAAAATGGCTTCCAGAGAAACTTGAAAACAGGCGCTGTTTTCATCACTCTAACAGCGGTGTACAATACGGTATGGCACACTGGTCTGCTTGTGAGGGTATCACGGGTCCTGCTACCTTGGGTCACAGGCGTCGTTGAACTGTTCCCCCGCGATAGGCAGTTCAGAGTCCATATGTGGGAGGAGACGAGTGCTTGGCGACGACAGAGCAATGGGTTATCCCAGGGCTCTGTGCTTTCGCCAACCCTGTTCAACCTTTACATCAATGACCTGCCAACAACAAAGTCACGGAAGTTCGTTTACGCAGATGACATCTGTTGCGGTACCCAGGCCCAGATGTTCCACGAGCTTGATGCCACCTTAAACCGGGACATGGCAAAGTTAGCCCACTACTATAAGACTTGGCGCCTTCAGCCAAACGTCATAAAAACAGTCTCCAGTTTGTTCCATCTTCATCACACCAGCACAACCTGGAAACTGAATGTTTATCTGAATGGTCAGAAGGTGAAGCATGAAGTAGAACCAGTATATCTAGCTGTGACCTTAGACTGCACACTGAGTTACCATGCCCACCTGAAGAAGACAGCAGCTAAAGTTAAGACGTGCAACAACCTTCTTAGCAAACTGGCAGGTTCATCATGCGGTGCTCGTGCTCAAACTCTGCGGACATCAGCTCTTGCCACCTCGTATTTGGTGGTGGAGTACTGTGCACCAGTATCGAGCCGATCATCACACATCAAACTGGTGGATACGCAGTTACATACCGCTATGCGTATCATCTCCAGCACCCTGTATCCAACTCCACTTCCATGGCTCCCAGTTCTGAGCAATATTGCTCCTCCTCCTATCAGATGAGAGGTTGCCACTGGCAAGTTACTGGAGAAAGTACGTGCCAACTCAAGCCTGCCGCGGCATAATGACCTTTTTAAACCACCGGCTGCACCTCTGCCGTCACTCCACCCAATATGGTCTCATCCACCATGCCAGGATGTTAGGGCGGAAACACTCTGGTGAGAGGAATGGATATCTATTATAATCCCCAGCCAGTCCCTCGTCGCTGACCTCACAAGTTGCCCGCCTGGTTTTGACCTGCCCTGTCGCCAATGGTCTCTGTTAAACAGGTTCTGGACTGGGCAAGGTTTCTGTGCAGCCAACCAGTATTTCTGGGGCCTTCATGACAGCCCTTTGTGCAGCTATGGCGCAACACAGACGATGACGCACATTGTCAATGAATGCCTACTGATTAGGTTCAGTGGTGGCCTAGAAGAACTGCATCATGCCACTGAAGATGCCATCGCTTGGCTAGACAACTATGCACACACTAAATAAATTGAAATCAAGCAAAGGAGTTCACTCAGTTGAGGACCCTACCTCTGGAATTTGTTCCCTGCGGCTATCTAACAGACAGATTGTCTCGTAAAACAGCATAATCTAGTTGATATGGCACAAGTTTAGGAATCAAACACTCCTGAATTCTAATCCCCGTTCTATCACTTATTCACTGTGTGGCCTTGGGAAAATAACTAAAGCCTAATTATTCAAAATTGTCTACTTTTGTGTGCATGTCCAACTTTAGACTCTGGAGCCTGATTTTCAGGGCCAATGAGAACCCACAACTAACTTCAATTAGTGTTGTGGTAGTTCAGCACCTTTGACAAAAATCAGATCAGGTGGACTTTTGAAATTTTGGATATCAGCTTCCCCCTCAGTTTCACATCTGTAAAATGGGGATAGTACATAGATACTTCAGAGGGGTATATGAGGATTGTTTGTGAAGTGTTTTCGAAAAGGGAGGTACTAATTATTATCAGTGAATTTCAAAACACAATGTATAAAAAACCTTGTTTGATTTAGTTTGTCTGCGTTTTGTTTTTATTATTCCTAACAAAAGGACACTGGTTTTAATACCAGTCATTTTGGAGAGGATCCATACAATATTTTCCCCTAACATTTATCTCTTTTTTTAAAAACGACACTACTAATAGTATATTTACTATCCCCTGAGCCACTTTCTACTGTCATTTCTCCTAAAACTTGGCCTTTGTCCCATTTTTTCCACTCGTGCCTCAACATATTTACGTGTGCTAGGTCAGATGTGTTCTCATTCACACCAATGGAACAAAGATTTGAAATCAGATGGGTTGCTCTGGTATAGTAAAGCAGAATTTGGTTATCTGTTTGATACCTGTTGTAACCTATACAATGGTTATAGGGAGTCGGGGAATTTCCTCTTTGACATGGTCTTGGGAGGGGGAGTGTTAGCTCTCCTTTTTCCACGTCCTTTAGGAGACAGGTCCCTTCCTTTCGGGATGGAGGAGAGGGGTCTGTCGGAAGCTGCCTGCCATAATAGGGTGGCAGGAGAAGTTTGCGAGCCAGTCTAAAATGGGACAGAGGGACTTCTCCATTAGGATGAGCTTCAGTTTAAGATCCCTGGCTTTCCTAGTCTGGGTCTTAAGATTGTGGCAATATGTGCACTTTTGGGGCACATGAGTTTCCCCCAGGCGCTGGACACACTGTGAGTGTCTGTCAGAAAGCGGAATTGCCTTGCGACAGGAGCGGCAGTTTTAAAGCCAGACGACCCTGGCATTCTGAGGAAAATAATGTCCCTTAAGGGGACGAAAGGAGAAAAAAGTTTTTGGTCCTTTTTTTTAAAATGAGGAGAAAAAGAAATAAAAGGTTCTTAACCAACTAAGCTAACTACACTAAACTACTTGACTAATCTAACTAAACTAAGTCTGAGGCGAGGAAGCGCACTGCCGGAGCTCTGACTCAGACCAAGGATGGGTGTGAAGGAACTGGGGAGCAAGGGGTCCGCACAGCTCCAGTTAACTGCCACTGCAGGCCTGAGACGGGGAGAGTGCATGTGCAGCCCAGCCAGGTACTGCTCTCAAAATTCTCCAACTCGAGGCACAGGGCACACAATCACCCAAAGTGAAGAACCCACAGGAACGCCACTCGAAGAAGAAACAGTAGTTATAGGGAAATCATCCCCCCAAAAAACATTAAGCAGTGGGGAGCTTCTCTGCACAGACTTGTGCCCTCCTTCTGCAAAGGCTAGGTAAAAGTGATACCTACAAAACTAGCAAAAATGAAAAACCAAAGACTCTAAAATATCTTAGTTTTGTGTTTTTTAAACCTGTATACCTCAAACTAACCTGATCAGTCATGATCATAATCTTTCCGTATCTCAGGGATTTTAGAGATTCTGGATCTTCATAGCTTTTCTTGTACTGCAGACCAACTATTTTGATAATGTTGTTGATTTCTGCATTTTCCATAATCTGTGTAAAAAGCAGAGATTCAGCACGGGGTAAAAAAGCACCATGAGTTGATACCCTGATATTTGTATAATATTACATCAGCTATACCAAAACCTCCCCATATTTAAGAGTCTCTTAGTTCAGGTGCTGTCCTTCATTACCCAATGTTGCCAACTCTTATTATTTTTACCACAACTTTTGCAATATTTTATAAATTCTGGAAGCCTCATCTCCAAATGTCATTTTATTAGGTGGGAATCTCAAATTTCAATAAAAAGTAACTCACATCTGCTGAGAATTTTTTGAAAATGTGAACTCTGAAAGCTCAAACATCAAATAAAGTCACATTAAAAATCATTATTTTTAAAATTTCACAATTTTTAAGCCATTATATACACTGAAGCTGACAAGATTTTTTTAACGTTGGGGGTTGGCAGTACTGCTTACCTGCTTGTGAGAAGCTTCCCGAACATTGAGGATTTTACCCCTGAGTGGGAATACCCCATATCTGTCTCGTCCAATGACCCCTAAGCCAGATACAGCTAAAGATTTAGCAGAGTCTCCTTCTGTTAAAATCAACGTGCAGTCCAAAGAATGTTTGCCACCTGGGGAGGGGTGGGAAAGAGGCAGGAAAGAAAGCAAACCAGAAAATATGTTTGTACTAAATTACTGGTTTTCTCCCTAAACCAAAATGATAGATAATTCTTTAATACAGGGTCTCAGAATGTGAGACCGTCCATACCACTTAAGCTCCACAGAGGGAGCAAAGCAACCTCCCCACCCACTCCTCCTTTGAGGAGGTCCTCATCCCAGCAATGGGCTGGAGTGGAGGGGAAGATGAATGCAATGGAAGAGGGTGGAGATGTCTCACACAAATCCAGGGACCTAAAACTCCTGCATAAGGAAAACAGAGGAGTACTGGCTGTTATATCTTTGAGTGAATAGCCACTTCTGGGTGGTTGTCTTGCAGCCCTACACGGTCTACAAATGACATACACTTATATATGCATATATACACTAAAGATGGGTTTTTCATTCCCCCACCCATATATCTGCATAATTTTTATACAAGTAACTTCATCTTCCACTGGACCTCATTATGTCTGGTTCTCTCATACACGCAGAATCCACAAGTCTGGACTGGGTAACCACATGCAAAAGCACGCACACATGGAAGCTGCTCAATGGATCAAAGTATTGTTACCCCCTCTATCTTCTCTGGAACCAAGCCATAATTCAAGTGTTCTGCCTCCATCTGACAGAAGCAGAACAACAAGACAAGAATACTTGTTTGCCTAGGGAAAAGGCTAAGATTTGGGACTTCTCCACAAGCAGTTCTCATTCGTCCTAAAACATTAACGTATTAAAACAAGATGATTCTCTCTTGTTCCTCCCTCATTGCTAGGGCTGCAGACAGTCTATATATTCATAGGAATCCTTCCTGGAAGGAAAGCCAGATATTAGCTCCACTCTTCTGGAGCCTACTCCATTCTTCAAATACCAATGACGCTCTCAGAGGCTGGAGAAAATGACTATTTAATACTAAACCTCAAAAAAAGGCATATATAACTTCCTCAGAAAAAAAAGAAGTATTGTGTTCTCCAGATTCCTCACAGTAATATGAGTCTCTCCCTGACTTAGCAGGTTGCCTTTTTGAATCTGATGATTTGAACAGTGGTATTTCAGAAACAAACAAGGCTCTGAAAATTTAAGAAATGGACTTTAAGAGTATGTCTACATTGCAATTAGAAACCGACAGCTGGCCTGTGCCAGCTGACTCAGGCTCGTGGGGCTCAGGCTAAGGGGCTGTTTAATTGTGGTGTAGACATTCAGGCTTGGGCTGCAGCACAAGTTCTGGGACACTCCCATCTTGCAGGGTTCTAAAACCTGGACTCGAACCCGAGCCCTGATGTCACTGCAATTAAACAGCCCCTTAGCCTGAGCCCCAGAAACCGCAGGTTTTTAATTGGGTTGTGGACATATCCTACATTCTCAGAAAACCCCATATGAAAATGAAAACCCTTAAAATGAAAATGCTTAAAGAGGGCTACTCCTTTCAAATTCTTAATTTTTGGAAGCTAAAGTGTATGCAAAATGGCTTTCTTCCTGGTGCAAAGAGATCAGTTATCAAATTATACTAAATGCCCAAAGGTCAGACTGTTTCTCTGTCCCTAAGATCTCATCCCTACCTAAAAAACACCAATCCCAGGTGATGGAACTGTTTCTCCCCAGGTTTCTGTGGCTAAAAAACTAGAAAATGTTCAGAAAAGATTACAAAGCCTCCTCAGCTGTCTTACATGGTGCTACCTAATCACAATGAATTATTATTTCTATATAGTCAGTGAATATTGACATATATTATAAAAAACCTAACAGAATATTGGACACACTACTTATTGTGATGTACCTCTCTAAATAAAAACCAGACCCTAAGTCAGAACTATTAACTCCTTACTGTAAAGCATCTGGTAGTCTTAGCATCAGACTGACAGCTACAACACTAAGGGGTTCACCTTTCTTTCACTGATCATTAAAAATTTGCATAGAGAAGTATGCAGTTCAAGATGATAAAGTCTGAACAGAAATATACTTTGAATAGTTTGAACAGTTAAAGGTTGAACAGAAATATATCATTAACATAACAATAAACTATCTTAAACTTGTGTACAACAGATTTAGAGCTTCTAACAGTGATTTAACAATTGTTGATAACATTAAAGATATAAACATAATAAACTTCTTGGCATGAAGTAATCATATTAAAGCTCTTACCAGCATCATTAGCATCATCTAGTTTTGGAATGCCCTTGATTTTACTGTGCTTCACTGATGAACATTTTTTGTTCAGCTGAGTCTGTGCCTTGAATTTGACCCAGTTCAGAATACTCTCTACGATACCACAATTAGAGGCCTATAAATGATAGATTAGAGTTGTGCATGAGCACAGAAGTAGAGCTTCACACACTAACTTAAAATAATACAGTAAAATGTAAGAATCCAATCTAAGATCCATCAGTGGTTTTCAAATTCCCCTAAACAATTTCAAAAAAGCATGATTTAAAAAATATTTAAGCAACTAACACTATATGTACATTAGCATCCAAACAACCCCCAACCTACCCTATGTATTCCTTTCTTTTATTTTATATCCCCCACATGTTTGTTATTATGCTTCTCCCTAATTCCTGCTTCCCTTCCCCATGTCTTTATTAGTATTTTGTCTAGGAGTTCTCTATTAAATTGTAAACTTTTAAAGTAAGGGACCTGTCTTATACTAGGTTTATGAAATGCATAGCACATTTTAGGTACCATGATCCTGATTCTATTTACACCAAGGCCAGTTTACACCTCTCCAGCAGTGAGCTACATTTACACGCACTTTAAAGACCTCTTTATATGTTCAGAATGGTATAAAATGGCCTGAGTATAAATGAGAATTGGGCCCTATATCAGCAAACCACCAGAACTCTACCCAGGAATTCTATACCAATGCAAGACAAATTTATGCAGCATGAGTAACACATTTCTATAGCAAATATTTCCACATAGTAACTAGTTGGAGAGATAATTTCACGTCAAAAGAAACCACCACTGGATGCAAATACCACGTGCTTTGGCTTTTCACTATTCCCTCATCATAAAAAATTCACTGGTTAGCGATTTCACTGCACATTTAATACCCTTAAATATAAAATGCACACTTCTAGCAAAGAGTACACACACTGCAAATAAAAAAAAATACTGCCAGAAAGAAAAGACATAATAAAGTGCAATTCTGGAGGTTGCATCCAGTCTCACATTATTATGATTTGTTGCTTTTCCCTTACGTACTAAAAGGTTAGAAAAATGCGGCTGATTCCATGTGATGAAACTAGGTGTTTTTTTTTTAATTTGTTATTAAGGCAAAGTTATAAAAAAAATCTTAACATACTACGTTGTATATTACCTATTCAACATCAAGTTAATCTTCAAAGAACCTGGCTAATGATTCTGGCCTGCTGGGTGGGAGGCCTTTCTCCTCTGAATTTGATAAAAAAAAGGTAGCCAAATTTCTAAATACCTTCCTCTTTTTGGAGCTTCTCTTGTGTACACACTTGGCTATGGTATAGTTTAATACAGTACAGTATAGTTTAATACTGTCCTTGTAATGGAAAAGCTTTCACAACAAGTCTGGAACTAGTATTTTAAGACCAAGAAGTTGCATTTTTTTATTTATTCAGTGTAAATCTGTTTGATGTTAGGAGTACAAGCTGTAAATCTCCTACTCACATGCTGTTACATTTCCATTTAGGTTACTGGCACTAAAGAGGACGCAGTTGAATGAATTCTGGCTGAAATTTAATTCTACTTTTTCTTATTTAATAGAGCCTTATAAAGAGGCACCGGTGAGGGGGAACCTGCATTTACACCACTGCATCTGTTTAAAAAGGCTTTACCTGAACTGTCTGAATTAAAACATAAACCCGTATTTTCAAATTATATTACTGGAGGAGAGTATATATTTTTGAATGGCATATTAATAGTTATATGTTACTTGATTCACAGAAGAAAAGACAAGTTCTTCTATGCACCCTTTGCTAAATAGTATAAGACACATTTTAAAGGACAAATTAGCGAAGATAATAATCCTCAACTCAAAAGGTACTGTTACAACCAAAATTGGAAAATGCCTGCCTTTGGATTAGAAATTTACTAGCATAAATAGTATGTAATCTACCATAGGCGGGTGAGCCATGGAAATGAAATGAAATCGGGCAATGGCACAGTGCAGCCTATTGCCTCCACTACTCAGACTAGAAGGGCAGCAGAAATCCTTCCATGCCATTTGCAGTTTGTTGAAGTCTCTGGATTCATAAAAATGCAGATTCTATAACCCAATTAATCTTGTACTTTCATTTGGGAGCACATGAAAACCTGATCCAGCATGGAATTCCTGTGTTCCCATCATAAAATCATATCATATACTTACTGCTTTGAAAAATTTCTCTGATAACTGGCACTTGGACCCAAAACTTTTAGGCTGAAGGGTCATGTTTTCCTTTGTCTGAGAATCAAAAGTTGGATTTTCTATCAGGCAATTCACAAAAACCCATATATGATTCTTCACCTGTTGAAAAAACAGAGAAATCAATTCACTTATCAAAACTGTTGCCTCCATTCTTTTTCAGTATTTGTTTTTAATATACATGAAACTACTTGCCTGAAATGGTTTCACTGAAACTCCAGCTTTGTTTTTCTTCTTCACCACCTCTATCAATTTACCAACAATCTGATCCACTACATAATCAACATGCCTACCACCCTTAATGAAAAAAAAAAGAAAAAGAAAACCACTGAAATTCCAAACATCTTGCAATTGTGTTACCAAAAATTACTGTATTCATGTTGAGGTTGAATAAACTATATACAGTATGCCATCACTTATTCAAGAATATTTATCATTATATTATAATGTAATGCTAGAAAAATTAGTTTAAAGCTTTTATTATACCATATAGTAGTCATCATCTGTGTGGATGCACAGATGCAGTCTAAGGCAAAAGGAGCTTTATCTTTTGCACACTCTGCGCAATGGCAGTCCACAAATATAATCCATGACTTCACAATATAGGAGCATGCATGCCATCCCTGTTTGTCTGACAGCTCTGAAGACAGCTCAGAGACCCTGAAGATCAGTAATGGTATATACAACTCCACATGACCCTCAGCAGGGACCTTTGCCTAACAGGCAAAACTGGTTTTAGCATATGTTAACACAAGCATGAGAGTGTGTTCTCTTTCTCATCAAGTCAAATTCTTCTCATTGCAGGGATTTAGGCCCAGATCCACAAAGGCAGTTAAGCTCCTAACTTCTACTGAAACTTTTGTAGATCCAGGCCTGAGTGTATAAAATCTGGCCTGCACGTGCATCCTCAGATTTACACCATCCATCACTATCCCTTCCTTCACCTATGCAATCCATCTCTGTTTTTCTTAGCAGAACTTCTAAAACACTCCTGAAAAACACTGACAGCTATTTGTGTGCTGCGAATTTGAAGCAAAACCTTTTCCTTGCTACTCTGTGCCTTATATTAGTACTTAGGAGGAGGAGCAGACCAGTAATGACCTAGCAGAGGATCCAAGAAACATCCCACGAGCACAGAGCAGGAGGATTTGGGGAAGGTCAGCAGCCTTCTTACCACTGCTCAGGCGCTACACGTACTCCTTATTCAATGTCTGCTGCTATGGCACCATAGACTCAGGGGTAGAGTTACTATATTTGAACATTCAAAAAAGAGGACACTCCATGGGGGTGGGGGGGGTATTTGCTCACGCCCCCCCATCCCAACTCCACCCCTTCCCCGCCCCCATTCCAACCCCTTCTCCAAAGTCCCCGCCCCAACTCCGCCCCCTCCCTGCCCCATTGAACCCCTTCCCCAAATCCCCACCCCAGCCCCACCCCCTCCCCTGAGCATGCCGCATTCCCCTTCTTCCCCCCTCCCTCCCAGCTGTGTGAAACAGCTGTTTTGCGGTACAAGCGCTGGGAGCTAGGGGGGAAAAGCGGGCACTCTCTTGAGTGATCAACATTCACTTTCTTTCTCAAATGATCAACATTCACTCTCTTTCTTGAATGATCAACCTTTCTTTGGGGAAAAATAATAATGGCAAAATCCTGGACATTTTTAGATATTTAAAAATTCCTCCCGAACGACGATTTAAGAACCAAAAAGCCGGACACGTCGGGAAAATACGGACGTATGGTAACCCCACACAGGGGGGCATATACCTCATCATATCACAAAAGCCAGCTGACTTACCCACTCTTGGGACAATGGAGCAGTTAATTTTGGGTGCATTAGCATGCAACCATTTGTCTAGCACTCAATAGCAGTCTGTTGGAATCCTGTCCATATACTGCCTGGATACAGGAGAAAAGGAAAGTGGTTCTCTGTACCCTAGAAAAACCTGAGTGTCTCTGGATTTAAGTTTAGAAGTGTGTGCAACAAGAGTGATATAGTGGTGGGAGTCTGCTATCGACCACCGGACCAGGGGGATGAGGTAGATGAGGCTTTCTTCTGGCAGCTCACGGAAGCTACTAGATCGCATGCCCTGATTCTCATGGGTGACTTTAATTTTCCTATTATCTGCTGGGAGAGCAATACAGCAGTGCATAGACAATCCAGGAAGTTTTTGGAAAGCGTAGGGGACAATTTCCTGGAGCAAGTGCTAGAGGAGCCAACTAGGGGGGGCGCTTTTCTTGACCTGCTGCTCACAAACCGGGTAGAATTAGTGGGGGAAGCAAAAGTGGATGGGAATCTGGGAGGCGTGACCATGAGTTGGTTGAGTTCAGGATCCTGACGCAGGGAAGAAAGGTAAGCAGCAGGATACGGACCCTGGACTTCAGGAAAGCAGACTTCGACTCCCTCAGGGAACGGATGGCCAGGATCCCCTGGGGGACTAACATGAAGGGGAAAGGAGTCCAGGAGAGCTGGCTGTATTTCAAGGAATCCCTGTTGAGGTTACAGGGACAAACCATCCCGATGAGTCGAAAGAATAGTAAATATGGCAGGCGACCAGCTTGGCTTAATGGTGAAAACTTAGCGGATCTTAAACATAAAAAAGAAGCTTACAAGAAGTGGAAGGTTGGACATATGACCAGGGAAGAGTATAAAAATATTGCTCGGGCATGTAGGAATGATATCAGGAGGGCCAAATCGCACCTGGAGCTGCAGCTAGCAAGAGATGTCAAGAGTAACAAGAAGGGTTTCTTCAGGTATGTTGGCAACAAGAAGAAAGCCAAGGAAAGTGTGGGCCCCTTACTGAATGAGGGAGGCAACCTAGTGACAGAGGATGTGGAAAAAGCTAATGTACTCAATGCTTTTTTTGCCTCTGTCTTCACTAACAAGGTCAGCTCCCAGACTGCTGCGCTGGGCATCACAAAATGGGGAAGAGATGGCCAGCCCTCTGTGGAGATAGAGGTGGTTAGGGACTATTTAGAAAAGCTGGACGTGCACAAGTCCATGGGGCCGGACGAGTTGCATCCGAGAGTGCTGAAGGAACTGGCGGCTGTGATTGCAGAGCCATTGGCCATTATCTTTGAAAACTCGTGGCGAACCGGGGAAGTCCCGGATGACTGGAAAAAGGCTAATGTAGTGCCAATCTTTAAAAAAGGGAAGAAGGAGGATCCTGGGAACTACAGGCCAGTCAGCCTCACCTCTGTCCCTGGAAAAATCATGGAGCAGGTCCTCAAAGAATCAATCCTGATGCACTTGCACGAGAGGAAAGTGGTCAGGAACAGCCAGCATGGATTCACCAAGGGAAGGTCATGCCTGACTAATCTAATCGCATTTTATGATGAGATTACTGGTTCTGTGGATGAAGGGAAAGCAGTGGATGTATTGTTTCTTGACTTTAGCAAAGCTTTTGACACGGTCTCCCATAGTATTCTTGTCAGCAAGTTAAAGAAGTATGGGCTGGATGAATGCACTATAAGGTGGGTAGAAAGCTGGCTAGATTGTCGGGCTCAACGGGTAGTGATCAATGGCTCCATGTCTAGTTGGCAGCCGGTGTCAAGTGGAGTGCCCCAGGGGTCGGTCCTGGAGCCGGTTTTGTTCAATATCTTCATAAATGATCTGGAGGATGGTGTAGATTGCACTCTCAGCAAATTTGCGGATGATACTAAACTGGGAGGAGTGGTAGATACGCTGGAGGGGAGGGATAGGATACAGAAGGACCTAGACAAATTGGAGGATTGGGCCAAAAGAAATCTGATGAGGTTCAATAAGGATAAGTGCAGGGTCCTGCACTTAGGACGGAAGAATCCAATGCACCGCTACAGAGTAGGGACCGAATGGCTAGGCAGCACTTCTGCGGAAAAGGACCTAGGGGTGACAGTGGATGAGAAGCTGGATATGAGTCAGCAGTGTGCCCTTGTTGCCAAGAAGGCCAATGGCATTTTGGGATGTATAAGTAGGGGCATAGCGAGCAGATCGAGGGACATGATCGTTCCCCTCTATTCGACATTGGTGAGGCCTCATCTGGAGTACTGTGTCCAGTTTTGGGCCCCACAGTACAAGAAGGATGTGGATAAATTGGAGAGAGTCCAGCGAAGGGCAACAAAAATGATTAGGGGTCTAGAACACATGACTTATGAGGAGAGGCTGAGGGAGCTGGGATTGTTTAGTCTGCAGAAGAGAAGAACGAGGGGGGATTTGATAGCTGCTTTCAACTACCTGAAAGGGGGTTCCAAAGAGGATGGCTCTAGACTGTTCTCAATGGTAGCAGATGACAGAACAAGGAGTAATGGTCTCAAGTTGCAGGTGGGGGGGAGGTTTAGATTGGATATTAGGAAAAACTTTTTCACTATGAGAGTGGTGAAACACTGGAATGCGTTACCTAGGGAGGTGGTAGAATCTCCTTCCTTAGAGGTTTTTAAGGTCAGGCTTGACAAAGCCCTGGCTGGGATGATTTAACTGGGAATTGGTCCTGCTTCGAGCAGGGGGTTGGACTAGAGGTCTGGGGTCCCTTGCAACCCTGATATTCTATGATTCTAACCCTCTACCCCATCCAAACACATCAATGCAAGACCAAACAGGATTTTTTCTTTATTCCACCACAAAAGCTGAGAGTGCAGAATCCACAATGCCTGTCAGCTCCCCCCTGTCCACAAATGGTAGCTCACAAAGCTTGTTCTTCTTCCTTATAGAGAATTCTTCAATTAGCTACTCTGTCTTCAGATGGGCCAGAATTATTATTTTATATTAATGAACTGAGACAACGTATTTAACTCCCAACTAAGATTTCTACCTTCCAACCTTGGTACAATGGAAACTGAATATAGGACACCGTCTACATCCCAAAACTTCGGAGAAGTTCAAACAGAAAGAATACTCAGCTACCATTTGTATATCACTAAATAAACGCTATACTGTACCACTAAAAAAACCCAAATCTATAAGATGTAGGATCAGACACACCCATTTGGAATTAAACTGGTTAGGGATATAAAGGCAATTCACACAGGCTTTATGCAGGAAAAAAAAATCAAATTACACCCTAACAGTGATTGTCCTTAAAAAGAGGCACATGAAAGAAATATGACAGATATAAGATATATACTAAAATAGATAACTATAATTAAAATAAAACCACCACAAAGAGAGAGGCAGTAAAAAAATGTTCTTATCCATCAGGTAAGAAAAACTGTCCATTATCTGGGAGAACAAATTTAGTCTGTTAGATGGGTTCTACATGTTCTCTTAACACAGTAGGACAGAATTATTTTACCAAACACTGCATGTGCAGCAACATATGTATTTATTCTATTTCAGATAACGTCTAATTAAAGCATGCGTGGAGGACCACACAGGAGCTCTGCAGATTTGTTCTAGGAAAATATTGCCTCAACCCTACTCCAAACAGCGAGCCCTAACCCTTGTAAGCATCACAGTACCAGAGTTACTGCTTATGGCGTGCAGTACATGCAGGCACGCATCCTGCAGGTCTGCAATAGTAAATAGTTCCCTGAGACAATAGTTAGTAAGACTGATCAAACTGATGGTGATGAATCTGTTTAAACAGTTCAAGTCCAAGATAGGACAATCTCCCCATAGAGTGAATGGGAATCTTTATCTAGGAGGAACATCATTCTTCTTATGGCAAAGAGGTGCTGGGCTATTTTTCATGCCCTGGATATCTTTTCTGGGAGTTGTGAGGAGGGATTGGAGAATGGGGAAGCTCGTAGAAGTATGTAGTAACCATCTGCAACAACCAATATTCTCTATAATAACGAGCCTGTACTTTGCAGCCTTGCAGGATGATCCTCTCATCTTGTAAGTATGGTAAATCTCTTATTTCCATTGCTCATAAAAAGGGGATGAATACCTGAAGTTAGGTTTGGGGAAAGAGTAAAACCTGCAGGTTGAGGCTTCCATCCACGCACCCATTAAATGGAGGTCATGAGCGATTTTATTCTTTAAGTCTTAAGTGCTTGATTTAAGGGTTCCCCAAACAGATGTCTGCTGCCATAGGGAAGTTGTATTTTGCTGAAAATTCTCCTCCAGATCAGGATCTCTGTCTAAGTGCACTGTAGGCTAGAACTAGCATAGCCTCTAATCTAGTTGAACCTGACAGATTCATGCAGTACCGGTCCCAGAATATTAGAGAGACAAGGTGGATGAGGTAATATATTTTACTGGACCAATTTTTGTTGGTGAGAGAGACAAGCTTTCAAGCCATACAGAGCTCTCTGAAGAACTCCATGTGTCCCGAAAGCGTGTCTCTCTCACCAACAGAAATTGGTCCAATAAAAGATTTTACCTCACCCACCTTGTCTTTTTAATAGATTCATGGTAGCCATTGTCCAAATATTCTGACATCTTATCTAACAATATGAAAATCCTTCTGGGAGAGTGGGAGACTTTTATGTAGTATTGGAAAGCTGGTGAACAGAAACCTTCAGCCAAGAATAGAATTTATGGAAGCACTTCAAAAGGCCATTTGTTTGACTAGGATCTCAGGGGATGATGCCAATCTTTATCAGGAGAGAGCATATCTTCATCTTTTCAATAACTAAACTGTAGAATTATACTCTTGTTGATTTGTTTAGAGTTTGCTCCAGGTTCCCTTGTCTTGGAGTTATGATTGTTTGGGTTAGACAAACTGCTGGAAAATTCTGGAAGGACAGCTGTAAAGTTTTTTTACAGACTAAGAAATATAAAAGCCAGGAGGACCAAAAAAGAATAACCCAAAAGAGGGGCTCAGCTTGGCTGCTCTGTGTCTTTGCTTTTGTTAGATTTGTATTGTGCATGTCTTTTTTCTTTTTTTTATTTTACACCCCAAATTGTAGGTGTCAAGCCCATTGAATCTCAGGCCAGAGTGTTTCTTGGATGTTGGCACCATATCTCAACTGGTTCCAGGATTTAGTTTTGCCTCCTCACCCGACACTGTCTTCACTAGTTCCTATCACTAAGAGAGAGGAAACTTCATTAAGCCTTGAGCCTATGTTTCCAAACCACGCCTTCCAACTTGTCCTAAACAACTTGGACCAGAGACTGCCTCCCTGAGGAGAAATCCATGACTTCATCCTGAAGCTGACAATAGTCAACCAAAACTGTAGAGGAGGATCAATTCTTTTCCTTTTCCTTTCTTATATCTTTTTTTGTATGTATTTATTTGTTTGTCTGAATTTGTTGGGGAAAATTACTAAACAAAATTCTTACTTTCATAAGTAACATTCTATCATTTAAAGTAAACAAGTTAAAACAATGCTGGTTTTGTAACTTGCAATTTTTTTGGACACTTAGGGTAACAACGTAGAAGTGTTAACAACCAAGACCATTAAAAAGAATCCTAGCACACCATGCTAGCTGTGGGGTATAAAAATAATATTTAAATAATTCTTATCGCTATGCCAGGTGAAATTAGAATAAAGTACAACCCACATATCAACATTTGTTTCTGTACAGTTAGGAAAAGGGAACAGCATCATCTGGCTGGTTCTCAAACTTATATAACAGCTCTGCCTCATCTGAGGAAAGAAGGATTAGCTTCAGCAAGTAAATAATACTTCAGAATAAGAGATAAATCTTGAAGTGCAAAACACCAAAGCTAATCACCAAGTTCATCCTGAAGGTTTCACAGAAATCAGGTTCAGATAAGTATATCTGTCAAACCGATTGGAGAGAAAAGAAAAGTAACTGAAAGGACAGAAAGCAAACTCCTCTGCATCAACTGTTTGCAGTTTGTTTAAAGGCTCAGTATCAGACTGGAGAGAAGGAGGAGGACAACTTAGCCCTGATTGGTGAGTCTGAAGAAGCTTAATATTGGCCGTCTCTTTAATTTATTTTTAGCCTTCCAATTATCCAGCTAAACTCTGGCAGGTACAAACTCATTGGTCAAAAGAACACATAAGTCTGGGAGAAAAGGGGAGACTTCATTCATACCTCAACGTCTGAATATGTTTTAAAGGTCTCTGGAGCATGCCTAGGGCTCTTCAACTGCTGAGCTGATCCTCTCCAGTTGCCATTGTGGCTAAGAGGCTCATCATTACCTCAAACACCATCAACAACCACAATGATTACAAAGTTTCATGCAAGAAGCAGAGAGACTACATCACACAATAGCACCCCTCGAGGCATTTACTGATTTTCTTATTAGCATTCCACAATTTTTCAATCATTTAAGTGGGTCACAGGCCTAACTAAAATCAGAGTAAGTGAGGCAAAAATGAACGTTTAGAAATGAAGAATGAGAGCAAAACATTCATGCTGTTTACTCTCCGCAAAACAGTGTATAACTAAAAAGCTGACAGGAGTTTTGAGACAATCTCTACTGGTGCTCCAAAACTGTATGCCTGGTCAAGGTTGTATTAAACAAAACCCCATCTAGACAGAGAAGAACTTTGTCTACTTGGAAAAATTCTTTACCAAAAGCACTGAAACAGATAAAACATATAGCAATGTCTTTAAAATCAAGGGAGATGAGGTGGGGATGAAAGTTGAATCTAAAATGTGAATACAAGAACTTTTAAAAATAAATATTTTGGTTTAGTACTACTTGATCATAATTCACATAAAAAAATGTGTTTGAATATAATGATTGTGAAATTTTCCACGCTGACAATACTGTAGATTGAAATCCTCAGTTATTACAAAAAAGGTGCAAGGAAAGCAGAAATGTAAGCTTCCCTTCTGCAGCTGACTAATGTGCCTCTAACTCAGTGCCCACTAACTCTGCAAGGGTGAATCATCTCTATTGTAGATATGTACAACAACAGATATTCGGTGTTTTGTAACATACTAAATCAAGGTCCCTACCTCAAAAAGTTTACAATCTAACAGACATTAAAATAAATACAACAGTTAAGTTGTATAGAGACATCATTGATGAGTAGACCAATGAAAGCACACTTTTCTGCTTCAAAGAACACAGGAAATTTGATTGCAACATTTTAAACACAGGAAGTCAGTGACGGGATTGGAGAAGCGGTAATGTAACGCCCCTACTCTACTTGCGCTACATTGATGACATCATCATCTGGACCCCTGGGAAAGAGGCCCTTGAGGAATTCCACCAGGATTTCAACAATTTCCACCCCACCATCAACCTCAGCCTGGACCAGTCCACACAAGAGGTCCACTTCCTAGACACTACAGTGCTAATAAGCGAAGGTCACATAAACACCACCCTATCCTACTGACCACTAACCTACTGACCACTATACTTACTACATGCCTACAGCTTTCATCCAGACCACATCACATGATCTTGCACTTAGGACGGAAGAATCCAATGCACCGCTACAGACTAGGGACCGAATGGCTAGGCAGCACTTCTGCGGAAAAGGACCTAGCGGTGACAGTGGACGAGAAGCTGGATATGATCAATGGCTCCATGTCTAGTTGGCAGCCGGTATCAAGTGGTGTGCCCCAAGGGTCGGTCCTGGGGCCGGTTTTGTTCAATATCTTCATAAATGATCTGGAGGATGGTGTGGATTGCACTCTCAGCAAATTTGCGGATGATACTAAACTGGGAGGAGTGGTAGATACGCTGGAGGGGAGGGATAGGATACAGAGGGACCTAGACAAATTGGAGGATTGGGCCAAAAGAAATCTGATGAGGTTCAATAAGGATAAGTGCAGGGTCCTGCACTTAGGACGGAAGAACCCAATGCACAGCTACAGACTAGGGACCGAATGGCTAGGCAGCAGTTCTGCGGAAAAGGACCTAGGGGTGACAGTGGACGAGAAGCTGGATATGAGTCAGCAGTGTGCCCTTGTTTATTCATAGATTCATAGATTCATAGATATTTAGGCCAGAAGGGACCATTATGATCATCTAGTCTGACCTCCTGCACAATGCAGGCCACAGAATTTCACCCACCACTCCTAAAAAAGACCTCACATCTATACCTGTGCTATTGAAGTCCTCAAATTGTAGTTTGAAGACCTCAAGGAGCAGAGAATCCTCCAGCAAGTGACCCGTGCCCCATGCTACAGAGGAAGGCGAAAAACCTCCAGGGCCTTCCAATCTGCCCTGGAGGAAAATTCCTTCCCAACCCCAAATATGGCGATCAGCTAAACCCTGAGCATATGGGCAAGATTCATCAGCCAGATACTACAGAAAATTCCTTCCCGGGTAACTTGGATCTTACCCCATCTAAAAACCCATCACAGGCCATTGGGCCTATTTACCATGAATATTTAATTACCAAAACCATGTTATCCCATCATACCATCTCCTCCATAAACTTATCGAGTTTAATCTTAAAGCAAGATAGATCTTTTGCCCCCACTACTTCCCTCGGAAGGCTATTCCAAAACTTCACTCCTCTGATGGTTAGAAACCTTCGTCTAATTTCTAATCTAAATTTCCTAGTGGCCAGTTTATATCCATTTGTTCTTGTGTCCACATTGGTACTGAGTTTAAATAATTCCTCTCCCTCTCTGGTATTTATCCCTCTGATATATTTATAGAGAGCAATCATATCTCCCCTCAACCTTCTTTTAGTTAGGCTAAACAAGCCAAGCTCCCTGAGTCTCCTTTCATAAGACAAGTTTTCCATTCCTCGGATCATCCTAGTAGCCCTTCTCTGTACCTGTTCCAGTTTGAATTCATCCTTCTTAAACATGGGAGACCAGAACTGCACACAGTATTCCAGGTGAGGTCTCACCAGTGCCTTATATAATGGTACTAAAACCTCCTTATCCCTACTGGAAATACCTCTCCTGATGCATCCCAAGATGACATTAGCTTTTTTCACAGCCATATCACATTGGCAGCTCATAGTCATCCTATGATCAACCAAGAAGGCCAATGGCATTTTGGGATGTATAAGTAGGGGCATAGCGAGCAGATCGAGGGACGTGATCGTTCCCCTCTATTCGACATTGGTGAGGCCTCATATGGAGTATTGTGTCCAGTTTTGGGCCCCACACTACAAGAAGGATGTGGAAAAATTGGAGAGAGTCCAGCGAAGGGCAACAAAAATGATTAGGGGTCTGGAACACATGACTTATGAGGAGAGGCTGAGGGAACTGGAATTGTTTAGTCTGCAGAAGAGAAGAATGAGGGGGGATTTGATAGCTGCTTTCAACTACCTGAAAGGGGGTTCCAAAGAGGATGGTTCTAGACTATTCTCAGTGGTAGAAGATGACAGGACAAGGAGTAATGGTTTCAAGTTGCAGTGGGGGAGGTTTAGGTTGGATATTAGGAAAAACTTTTTCACTAGGAGGGTGGTGAAACACTGGAATGCGTTACCTCGGGAGGTGGTAGAATCTCCTTCCTTAGAAGTTTTTAAGGTCAGGCTTGACAAAGCCCAGGCTGGGATGATTTAATTGGGGATTGGTCCTGCTTTGAGCAGGGGGTTGGACTAGATGACCTCCTGAGGTCCCTTCCAACCCTGATATTCTATGATTCTATCCATTGTCTACAGCCAAGCTCTAAGATACAACCTCATTTGCTCCGATCCCTCAGACAGAGACAAACACCTATAGGATCTCTATCAAGCGTTCTTAAAACTACAGTACCCATCTGCTGAAGTGAAGAAACGGATTGACAGAGCCAGAAGGGTACCCAGAAGTCACCTACTACAAGACAGGCCCAACAAAGAAAGTAACAGAACACCACTAGCCATCATCTACAGCTCCCAACTAAAACCTCTCCAATGCATCATCAAGGATCTACAACCTACCCTGAAGGACGATCCCTCACTCTCACAGACCTTGGGAGACAGGCCAATCCTCGCTTACAGACAGCCCCCAACCTGAAGCAAATACTCACCAGCAACTACACACCACACAACAGGAACCAAACCCTGCAACAAACTCTGGCGCCAACTCTGTCCACATATCTATTCAAAGGACACCATCATAGGACCTAACCACATCAGCCACACCATGAGGGGCTCGTTCACCTGCACATCTACCAATATAATATATGCCATCATGTGCCAGTAATGCCCCTCTGCCACGTACATTGGCCAAACCGGACAGTCTCTACACAAAAGAATAAATGGACACAAATCTGACATCAGGAATCATACATTCAAAAACCAGTAAGAGAACACTTCAATCTCCCTGGTCACCAAATAACAGACCTAAAAGTGGCAATTCTTCAACAAAAAAACTTCAAAAACAGACTCCAAAATGAAACTGCAGAACTGGAATTAATCTGCAAACTGGACACCATCAAATTAGGCCTGAATAAAGACTGGGAGTGGCTGGGTCATTACAAAATCTAATTTCCCCCTACTTTTACTCACACCTTCTTATGAACTGTTTGAAATGGGCCACTCTCATTACCACTATAAAAGTGATTTTTCCTCCCTTGGTATCCTACTGTTAATTGAATTGTCTCGTTAGACTGACCTCCCAATTGGTAAGGCAACTCCCATCTTTTCATGGGCTGTGTATTTATACCTGCTACTGTATTTTCCACTCCATGCATCTGATGAAGTGGGTTCTAGCTCATGGAAGCTTATGCCCAACTAAATTTGTTAGTCTCTAAGGTGCCACAAGGACTCCTCGTTGTTTTTGCTAATACAGACTAACATGGCTACCACCCTGAAAGAAATAGTAGCTGTGTTTTGAAAGTACTGTAGGGGAAAGAAATTAAAAGAAAGAAGGCCACAGAAGAGAAGGGTACAGTAACAATGGCAAGAAATGATTAAGGAGTGACCAAAGGTTTTACTATAAGGGATGGACGTTGATGATATCAGAGAAAGAAATGGCTGGATTTAGTGTGAGACAAGATATGGTGGAAGATGATAGGTCAGTATCCATTCCCATTCAGTCCTTGATCTCTGCTGAAACTGCAGGTAACTGTTTCAATTAGTTCCACTACTCAGTCTGGACCTTTTGATATGAACACCTGAACTGAACTGAGGCCACCAAACTCACTCAACAGAGACTCATAAAAGTCATAAAACAGAGAGGTCATAAAACAGCCATAAGACGATAATGACTTTTGGTCATTATCAAACTGGGCTGACAACCTAGATGTCAAGGAATCGATATACATTACCAATCCTCTGGGCCATCTAGTTCCCCTTTCATTTGATATGATAATTTATCTCAGGAGAAGTAGGAACACAGAAATTTGAAATGTGTACTCTATTTGACACGATTCTGTAAAAGAGAAGAGTAATGGGAACATTTACTCTAAGACTATGCCTACACTTGAAGATGGAGGTATGATTCCCAGCTTGAGCAGACATACTCACGCTACCAGTCAGAGCTAGCATACTAAAAACAGAATGTAGCTGAGTCAGTCTGAGCAGTAGGAGGGGCAAGCCATCCCAAGTACATACGCAGTGTCTCAGAATAGCATGCACACTGGGTGTCTAACCTTTCCCACTGTTCGTGCTATCTCAGTTACATTCTATTTACATACATGCTAGTTCAATGAGAACTAGTGCGAATATGTCTTCTAAAGCTGGGAATCACACCCTCAAGTTGAAGTGCAGACATACCCTAAGGCTCCAATCCTGCCATCTGGCCAAGTCAGGCAGATTACTGCATCCATTCATAGCCTCTCAACTTAACTAGTAACATGAACCAACCATACTTTTCAAAAAGTAATAATAGTGATTTTTTTTTAAAAAAAATCTATCCATTATTTGTTTCTTTATAAAACACTAGACTCCAGTTTTATTCACAGTAAGAAAGTACTACCTAACAATGCAGGATAGTTCTATTTACTGAAATTTAAATTTGTGCCCTGATATTTTAAGGAAAGAAAACCATAATACATTTTTCAGTTTGTAAAAAGAACTATTTATGACAAATGTCTACTGACCTCTATATTCAAAATGTCCATAAAACATTGGCAGAACAATTTTTTTTCAAAAAGTATTTAACTAGTTTTGTTACAGTTTTACTCACCACATCATTATAGTTCAGACTGTGTCAATATCTCTATTATAAATCCTATTTCAAACGTTTATAGCTAGGTTATAAAAATCTGTTTTTACCACTTTTAATATTTTGTAAAAATTGTAGTTGTTGATATATCAAAAAATTATAACTACTTACCTGAAATTCTTGGTCTCAGAAGATAATAGTTATAATAGTTCCCCACTCTTGGGTCCATTCCTAGTGTGCATAATTGAGTGAGGGATGTTGAGAGCTCGAAGTTAGGAGCCTTTAAACCTTTAAGCCATCTCACCAGTAGGTGGCATACTTACGCAATAACTTACAGCCTGTAACTGCCCCAACTGTCAGTACACTTTAATGAAAGTTCACAAGACTGAAAAGCTAGCTCTATCTTGCAACTCTGAGGGGATGTGGAGGGGTAACTATTATAACTACCACCTTCTGAGAAAGATAATTACAAGCACATAATTTTCTTTTCCCGAAAGGTAAGTGTTATAATTTAACCCCACTCTTGGGCACTCAAGGCTGCAGGGATGTGTCTAATAAAATGGTAACTGGTCAGTTCCTACACTGTGGCCCGGTCTACATTTAAAAGTTAGGTCAACATAGCTATGGCCCTGAGTACCAACCCCTGATCTAACCCCTGGCGTAGACAAGGCTATGTTGATGGAAGATTCTTCCGTCAACCTTGCTACCGCCACTCAGAGAGTTAGATTACCTAGAGCAATGGAAACCCCCTTTTGTTGCTGTAGGAAGTATCTACACTATAGCACTACAGCAGCATAGCTGTAGTGCTGTAGCTACAACACCACCGAATATGTAGACATGGCCTAAAAGTACCATTAGCAGCCACAATACCCAGTATTTTGTGACAAACTAGACCTAAATTCTAAGGAAAGGCCAACAGTTTGCGTGGCAAACTGAAATTTCTATAACTTATATAAATGAATTGCAAAGTGGAGGTTTTCTATGAATTAGATTTGTAAATAGAATTGTTACAGGATCCCTTGTGGTGTTTATTTTTCTATTAATATTAAATTCAATTTATTTTAAACTGTCACCAATTTCTAATTTTCAATATGCAAGGTCTGGGCCATTGGTTGGATAACAACTGAGACTTTGATGATCTAAGAAGCTGTGGAAGATGGAATTCATCTCCTCCTCCTCCTCTCTTGTGGATGGGGTTAACATGTTATTTTAAATTCTGGGAGGGCCTTGAATTTCTCACTACCAACACCAACAAATCTTAACAGCACACAGAAGAGTCCCTGAACCCTCCCTTAAATTCACAGCATCTTTATTAGAATGTTTCTGCTAAAATGATCAGTAGTGAAACATTAACATATTTAAAATCATCATTTGACTTCAGAGCTAACAACTGAGCTGATTAATACTGTTTATACTTCTATTACAGCTATTATTGAAGCTGTTTGAGAAATCAGGAAGACAACATTTAATAAGTTTACAAGTGTTTCATGTTTGGAAGGTTAGCTACATAACCAAAATAGCTAGAAACATTCTTTTAAATGAAATCTTTTAAGATTCCCAAGTAGAATTCTGTAGCAAGTGGTAGATTCTGAAGAACTGTGAATGCACAGGGACCTGACCATTATAGACACGACAACAAATTTACAAAAAACAGGGATTGGTACCTCAACATGCTACCTGAAGAAAACTTATTTTTAACTGACAGGTTTTTTTTTAAAAAGAAAGTAGGGAAAAGAATTACCACTGGCTGAAACGTATCTAGAAACAGAAAATGAAAGGATTTTGGCAAACAGAGCGATATACAACCAAAAAACAGCTGAAATGAGCTCCTCACCTGTTAGCAGATTAAAGGGAACAGGCAGTTGACGCAGTTAGTTACTAGCCATTATGTCTCATCAGTGGGTAGTTGCACATCAATTGCTGGTGAGGTGGATTACCGGCTCCGAACACTCCACATCCAGTCACATACATAAGGCATGGATCCAAGAGTGGGAGAAACTAGAAATTACAACACTTACCTTTGAAGAATACACAGTACTTTTTTCTATGAATTTTCATAAAGAATTTCTGATAGTACACACGTGTATGTGCATGATAGATGAAAACTGGACCAAAGGAGTCATTCTCAAGTCTCTTTCAGTAAAGTGATATATTTACTTAAGATTGAACAATTGCTCTTTCCCCCCCCAGATAAATAATATATGTAATAACTTTCTATCAGAGACACTTATTCATATTCTGTATGTGAAATCAGCTGTAGATATGCTTTCCCCTTGATTCTTAACTTTTTTCACAAACTTAATATTAAAAGGTAACCTGTGACAGACTTTTAAAAATGGGATTTGCACACTTTTTTTGCCTCTATGTTGTACAAAAAAGGCCTGAATTAATACAGGGGTTCTACTTGGGTTTTTTCATTATTATTTCAGAAATACCAAGAATGTCAAGTCTGTTTTCCCCCCATTTTGACAAGCATTAGTTAGGAATTAATATTAAATAGATGTTTTTTTTAAAATAACCGTGTCTGTATTATGGATTTTTAGCAAAATATTCCCACCATTCTGTCACTCATTCAACTGCACTGAAGACATCACTGGTATGAACTGTGTAGTAAAAATGACAAAAGCCACCAGAAACATGTCTACACTTATGCTCCCCCCAGTACTACCACTGATTTCACTGGAGCCTTGATTACAATAGTGCTCTTACTATGTGCTACCACTGGTACTGCTGAACCAGTGGCAGCAGGGCACTGGTAGAATTAGTATTAATATTTTTTGTACAGTTACCTAGCATAGACCTGATTAAAGAGTTTTAAACTGTCTTATTAAAAATCCATTTCCTTCTCAATAGTTCACCTTTCAGGGACACTCATAGTTAAGCTTCCCTAAAAATGGTTTAAACAGTCTCCAGAGAATTTTCCCTTCCTTACGTGATCCTTGAATTGAATAAGAACTGCTGTAGCAGCTCTTACATCACTCACCCCCTGCAACTTGTGCAGTGGATATTGCCAGGATATTCTTTTAACTTGGTGATCCCTGGAAGCCATATGTAGCTGGTACAAGTTAAGGTTGTTTTAATTTGTGCCAGACAACTGGCCTGGTGCAGGGTGATCCCAGGACCAGGGGAAGTACAAAGGTGGCCTAATGTGAATTTTGCACTGTTGTGAGGTGAGCAGACTGCTTCTTGGCCATGGCCGTTGATTTGGCTCTTATCAATGTGTGACTTCTTTAGTCAACATTGAGCCTTACAGTGTAGACAACACTTGGATATCTCATGTAAAAACACAAGCAGGGGAAAAAATAACCCCAGCATTTTAGGCCTGCTTTATATCTCAGAAAGAAGTAACAGGAAAGTAAGAAAAAGGTGCAGAAAGAGAAGGAGGGGAGGGACTCAAGCCCATTTTTTTCACCACTTTGCAGGTTACTTTTTGTACATAATTTTATTTCCAAACTAGTATCAGTAATATTTTATTGCAGTATGTGTTTTAAAGGTAAATATAAAAATGCTGTGAATGCTAAACAATAGTTGCAGTTCATTTCACATCCTTACCCAATATCATCAGGTGTATTCATAAGTTATTTGCATCACTGCAAATGACTACTAGTATTTTAAAATAAATCAAAAAAATGTATTTAGAAATACAGTTCTGCCATGAAGAGATTTTGATTGCACTCAACTGCCTTGGCAGACTATTATATTTCATGTAATAGGATTAATTCACCCATTTTAATTTTTTGTATAAAAAAGATTTATTTATAAAATAACTAAGCAGGCATAACTTTAGTGTACATTTTTTATCCCTTACATTTCACTCATTTAAAATATACATAAAACTACTCACCTTTGTGGTAGCTATGCTATTTACAAAGCTGATTTGCTGAAACCCTTTTTCACTTAAAGTGAGACACACATCCCATCGTTCATTCACAAGTTCATGAATAACTTTGAGCGCAACTCCAGTTTCATCCAACTTGTCCTTTACGTAAAGATCTACGTAACTCCGGAATCCATTTACCTATGGGTTCAAAAACATAAGCAATTACTGTCCTCCTACTTACCTATGCAATTTATAAAGTATTTTAAATAGAATTCTTACAGGTAGTTTCTTCCCATTAAACATAACTTTGACCCCTTTGCATGACCCAGCCAAATCATAAGCTCTTCTTGTCATGAGGGCCATAATATCCTTGTCAAGCTTTTCCATCTTAAATTTAGAAAGATCTGGTTGGAATGTGATGCATGTGAAGTCATCGCCTTCAAAATGCTTAATCTTGGGATCAGAAGTCTTCATCATATTGTTCAGCCAAGTCTTTGGAAACAAATTTTAGATGTTAATTACAATCGTCTCTAGTTTACAACAAAACAAAAAAAAGAAAAAAACATAACTAAAAAACCCCTTTTTTCAGATTCCAGTTATTCTAACTTAGCACTAAACTGTAGTATAAAAAATTTGCATATTTGACCTTACAAATTTCTCTGCTAACACAGTAAACACAGAATCAACTGTTTTCCCATGTTTCTGCATGAGTATTAATATGGAGATAGGCTCAAGGGCTTTGTGGAAGGGAAATTATGCAGGGAGATCATGACATCTAAGTGAACAAGAAAAACCAAGCGTCTGGCTGATTGTCTATGTTCTCTGCTGGGAGGTGGGGTGAGTAAACACGAAACAAAACAGCTCACTTGTGTAAACCTTTTTCTTACATAATTTTTCTTGAAAATGCCCAATTTCTTGAAAATGCCCAATGCTAAACTGTGAAAAATTTTAAAACGAACTCTACAGAAATCTACATTCATGCCACCGTTAATATGATTTTTAGCAGTTCTGCAGAAAATATAAAAAAATTAAAAAGCCTGGTAAACAACAGCTTTTTACAAATCATTTACTGCTCATTACAGTGCTATATGAAATAGTTGGAAACTAAAGATTTATCCACCAAAGAGACATAGTAAAAACAGCAAGATTCCAAACAGAATACCCCTAACCAAAGTGCCTCAAACCTATATCAAAGTGACCACCTCTAAGAGTGAGAAGGTAGATCAATTTACATGCCCATTCAATCCTTGGTCTGTGTGCTGAGAATGTCGACAATGAACTACACAGGTTGGTGTATTTTACGAAGTGGTTGCTGGTCCATTAGGGTTAAGGATATTAATAAGAAACATACACAGAAAAAAAACTGTTTAATATATGATTGTACAAGGTTTTGTTTTATTTAGATTTTTATATAAGGAGCAGGACAATCTTTAAGAAACTACTAGGATTCTCAGACTATTGCAGTTCCTATCTATTTTTAACATATTAGTAAGATTATCAAGAACAAATATAAAATTCTTACTCGAGAAAAATTCTTCAACTCTAATGAGTACCAACAGTAATTTTAATCAATTAACCTTGTTGCCTACATAATTGTTACTGCTGGATTTTCAATAATTTATTTTATGGAGCTCAGAAAATGTGTTAAAAATTAAGTTTCTAATTACAAAAATGTAGAAGAGAAAGATCAAAAACACCTGCATACCTGTTTGAAACTGTGTTTGTATTCTTTGCAAGCAGTTTCAACTGTAAATTTTGTACTGAATATATTACAAAGTTTTGCACCATAACCATTACGACCACCTGGAACAACAATTAAATGTGGTAAGTTTTTAAAAGCAGAAATTACCTGTATCATATTACAAATTACTTCAATGAAATAAAATATTCCCTTATCAGGGACTTCTACCAGGTGCAAGGGACCATGCTAACAGACATCAGTGAAGGACTGGGACCTAATTTAATAACTTTTTGCCCTGGAAGTTCACAAGGAAGTTGCACACACACTTTTCATTTTACAATCTGACTGGGTATCAACCTGGGACTAAATGTTACTAATCCATGGGGGGCAGCTTTGCAGAAGAGGTAAAGGGGTGCAGTCCTGGAATTCCCATGGATGCACTAACTCCACGGGCAACTCCTGGCAAAATCCCATGCAACCATGCCAAATTATTATACTTTAGTGGCACAAACAGATGCACTAGAAAGAAACAAAACTTACTTTCATTTGTGACCTAAATCAGGATTTATTACGTGTTTAAGTACTGAATCGGGACCTGTCTGCATCATTTAGTCCACTAAACTTTTCCTTCCATTTTGCCAGTTTAACCTTTTTAATATTTGTATGTGCATATAAACTACTATTTTAGATTAACCGTATATGATGTATTACATGTAAAAAACCGGTTACTCACTTTTTCATAACTGTTGATCTTCGAGATGTGTTGTTCATGTCCATTCCAAGCAGGTGTGTGCGCGCCGCGTGCACGCCAGCCGGAAGATTTTTTCCCCTAGCAGTGTCCGTAGGGTCGGCCTGGGTGCCCCCTGGAGTGGCGCCTTCACCTCAGTTCCTTCTTGACGACTATTCCGACAGAGGGGTAGGAGGGTGGGTATTGGCATGGACATGAACAACACATCTCGAAGAACAACAGTTACGAGAAAGTGAGTAACCGTTTTTTCTTCTTCGAGTGATTGTTCATGTCCATTCCAAGCAGGTGATTCACAAGCTAGAGCTCAGGAGGCGGGGTCGGAGTTATCCACAGAAAAGAGCACGGCTTGCCCAAAAGCTGCATCATCCCTGGACTGTTGTATAAATTGCATAGTGAGATGTAAATGTATGTATCGAGGACCACGTGGCTGCTCTGCAAATTTCCTGAATAGGGACTTGTGCCAAGAACGCTGCAGAGGAGGCCTGGGCCCTGGTAAAGTGAGCGGTTATCTGCGGAGCGGGCTCCTTTGCCATAGTATAGCATTCCCTAATGCAGGACGCTATCCATGACGATATACATTGACAGGATACAGGGAGGCACTTCATTCTGTCCGCCATGGCTACGAAGAGTTGGACGGACTTCCGGAACTATTTAGTTCTCTCTATGTAAAAGGCTAAGGCCCTACGCATGTTTAGTGAGTGCAGCCTGCGCTCCCTATAGGAGGAGTGCGGCTTGGGATAAAACACTGGGAGGAAGATATCCTGGGTCATGTGAAAATGGGAGATGACCTTTGGGAGAAAAACCGGATGAGGCCTGAGCTGGACCTTATCCTTATGAAAAACTGTGCAAGGGGGCTCAGACTTGAGGGCCCTGAGCCCTGAAACCCGTCGAGCCGAGGTAATTGCCACGAGGAACGCAACCTTGAATGAGAGATATAACAGGGAACAGGTGGCCAGAGGTTCAAATGGTGGGCCTGTAAGCCTGGAGAGGACTAAATTGAGGTCCCAGGCAGGGACAGGCTGACGCTTGTGTGGGAAGAGCCTGTCCAAACCCTTGAGAAAACGACTGACCATAGGGTTTGCAAAGACCGAGAGACCATCTGAGCCTGGATGGAAGGCGGAGACAGCGACCAAGTGGACCCCTATTGATGACCGGGACAAGTCTTGATGATTTAGGTGAAGGAGGTAGTCCAGTATAAATGGTATGGAGGCGAGAAGCGGCGACTGACTATGTTGCTCCGCCCAGATGGAAAACTTTTTTCCACTTGGCCAGGTACGTAGCCCTGGTGGAGGGCTTTCTACTACCCAGGAGGACTTGTCTAACCTGGTCCGAACAAGACAGTTCTGTAGCACTTAGCCATGGAGCATCCAGGCCATAAGGTGGAGTGACTCCAGATTCGGGTGCCAGAGTCGGCCCTGGTCCTGCGTGATCAGGTCGGGGACTAGCGGTAAGGTGAGTGGGGCCGCTATGGACATTTCCAGGAGCGAGGTGAACCAGTGCTGACGCGGCCACGCCGGCGCTATTGGTATGACTCGGTCCCACTCCCTGTGGATCTTGAGAAGCACCCTGTGCACTAGGGGAATGGGTGGGAAAACATATAGCAGGCAGCCCTCCCATGAGAGAAGGAAGGCATCCCCGATGGACCCCGAGCTGTGGCTCCCAAGGGAACAAAATGTCTGACATTTCCTGTTGCCTGGAATGGTCTATCTGGGGAGAGCCCCAGAACCGGAAGATTCAGCTCACCACGTCTGGCCAAAGGGACCACTTGTGGCCATTGAAGGTCCGGCTGAGGCTGTCTGCCAGAGTGTTTTGCACCCCGGGAAGGTGAAGCCTGCAGGTGGATCAAGTGCTCTATGCAGAAGTCCCACAGCGCAAGGGCTTCTCGGCACAGGGGAGAGGAGCGTGCACCCTCCTGTTTGTTGATATAAAACAACACCAAGGTATTGTCTGTGAGGATTGAAACACATCTGCCCATTATGCGCGTTCTGAAAGCATAGCATGCCAGATGCACTGCCCTCAGCTCTTTGACACTGATGTGAAGAGCGAGGTCCACTGAAGACCAGAGGCCTTGGGTCTTGAGGTCCCCTAGGTGAGCCCCCCAACTCAGATCCGAGGTGTCTGACACCAAGGTGAGCGAGGGCTGAGGGCTGGCAAAAGGCACCCCTGTGCAAACCATTCAAGGGTCAAGCCACCATAGGAGGGAGTCCAGTACCAGGTGGGGCAGGGTTACGACCCTGTCCAACACATCTCTGGCTGGTCGGTACACCGACGCCAGCCAAGACTGGAGTGGGCGCAGCCTGAGCCTGGCATGCTGCACCACGTATGTGCAGGAGGTCATGTGTCCCAGCAGCTCTAGAAAGTTTCTTGCCAACGTCATGGGGAACTGTCTGAGATTCTGTAATGATGTCCTGAAGTGAGCGAGACCTGGCCTCTGGGAGGCACGCCCTGGCTTGGGTAGAGTCCAGGACCAAGCCTATGAACGCTATCCTCTGCACCGGGGACAGAGCAGATTTCTCCTCGTTCAGGAGGAGACCTAAGACAAGGAAGGTTCTCCTTATAAACTCGACCTGAGCCTCCACCTGGGCTCTCGAGCGACCTTTGATCAGCCAGTCATCGAGGTATGGAAAAACTTGTATCTGGCGCTTGCACAGGAATGCTGCGACGACTGCCATGCATTTCGTGAATACTCAGGGGGCAGTTGACAGTCCGAACAGGAGGACGGCAAACTGGTAGTGGCCTCTGTTCACCACGAATCTGAGGTAGCGTCTGTGATGTGGGACTATTGCGATATGAAAATACATGTACTTCAAGTCAAGGGCGGCATACCAGTCTCCTGGATCCAGTGAGGGGATAACGGAGGTTAGTGAGACCATGCAAAACTGGAGTTTCTTTACGTACTTGTTGAGCTGCCGCAGATCCAGTATGGGTCTAAGGCCCTTCTTGGCCTTTGGTATGAGGAAATACTGGGAGTAGAAACCCCTTGCCCCTTAGCTCCTGAGGAACCTCCACCAGCCCCTACTGAGAGGAGGGACTGCACCTCTTGAATTAGAAGTTTCTAGTGAGAGGGGTCCCTGAAGAGGGACGGGAGGGTACAGAATTGGATGGAATATCCCCTCTCTACCGTGCGGAGCACCCATCGGTCTGAAGTAATTTGAGACCAGGCACAGTAGAAAGGGGATAGATGGGACGAGAAAGTAAGATGGGAAGTATCCAAAGGTCATACTGGCAAGCCGTCCTCGACCGTACCCTCAAAAGGGTGGTCTAGAGCCCGGTGGGGCCCTGGGCTGGCCAGAGCTTTGTCTAGAGGGAGGGCGTTGCCTCCTCCGAGTACTCCTGTTCCACCTATGTGGAGCGTCCTGGCGGTTTTGGGGTTGGCAAGGACGAGGGGCAGGTTGAGTCCTCAAACGTCTGCACTGGGTAGCAGGCGTATGAAGCCCCAGCGAACGAAGGGTAGACCTCAAGTCCTTCAAGCTGTGAAGTCTCTTATCCGTCTTCTCACAGAAGAGAGCTACACCCTCAAAGGGAAGGTCTTGAATGGTCTGCTGGACCTCGTGGGGAAGACCAGAGAGCTGTAGCCAGGAGCCTCTCCTTATAACTACCCCTGTGGCCAAAGTGAGGGAGGCCGCATCCGCCGCGTCCTAGGCCGCTTGCAAAGACGCTCGGAAGACCAGTTTCCCCTCCTCCATGAGCGCAGAGAACTCGCCCTGAGCTTCCTGAGGCAGAAGTTCTGTAAACTTAGCCATAGACTAGCAGGTGTTATGCCCGTAGCGGCTTACTATGGCCTGCTGGTTGGCTACACGAAGTTGCAGACCTCCTGTCAAGTAGACCTTCCAGCCAAACAGGTCCAGTTTCTCGGCATCCCTGTTTTTAGGGCTGGATCATTGAAACCCTTGACAATCTCTCTGATTGGTCGCGTCGACCATCAAGAAGTCCAGAGGAGGGTGGGTATAAAGATGTTCATACGCTCTAGAGGGAACAAAGTAGCAGCACTCGGATTTCTTGGCTGTAGGCGCCAGAGAAGCAGGAGTTTGCCACAAGTTCTTAGATGTTTCGGTTATCGACTTGATAAATGGCAATGCAACCCTGGATGGGTCGGAGGGAGCCAGGATGTCTATGACAGGGTCTAAATTCTCTTCCACCTCCTCTTCCTGAATCCCCAGGCTTTGGGAGGCCCTCCTCAAAAGCTGCTGAAGAACCCGGTTGTCCTCCAAAGCTGGGGCCGTCGACGTCCCCGTGACCGCTTCATCGGGTGAGGACGAGGAAGAGAGAACAGGAGGTGGGCCCAATTCACTGCCTTCGGCCCCCCCAGGGTCCCTCAGCACACGATACTCAGGCTGTGGAGCAGGTACCGATGAAGAACTCTGCGCCGCAGCTGGTGCCGGGGCAGATAAATCGGCAGGACCAAGACCGCTGGGGTTAGTAGGGACGGAGCTGAGGCTTCCACCGGTGCCGTCACCTGGAGAGCTGGTGCCGGAGCTGGCTGAGGTATCGGTGCTGAAACCATGTGAGTCAGCGGGGCCACTCCACCTGAGGGTGGCACCGTCATCGGCGGTGCCGGCGCTGATTGTGGCACGGATGACGCCGATGACACCGACACCATTCTGGAGCGTGGACCATGGACTTGACCCTGGCTCTGATTCTATGCCCAGGGTGTCCAGAAGGGCCATCAAGCAGGTGGTTGCCACTGTTGCTGCCACGGTGCCGGGTATGGTTGGTGACTGCGCAGGGACCTGGACCTTCTGCTCCGCGATCTGCTAGATCGAGCTGAGTCCACCTCCGACTCCGAGTTCTCCGAATAAGAAGACCACGGAGGAGCAGTCCCCTGGGTCGCCAACAAATGACGACGCGATTCCGGGGAATGGTGCGCTTAGAATCATAGAATCATAGAATATCAGGGTTGGAAGGGACCCCAGAAGGTCATCTAGTCCAACCCCCTGCTCGAAGCAGGACCAATTCCCAGTTAAATCATCCCAGCCAGGGCTTTGTCAAGCCTGACCTTAAAAACCTCTAAGGAAGGAGATTCTACCACCTCCCTAGGTAACGCATTCCAGTGTTTCACCACCCTCTTAGTGAAAAAGTTTTTCCTAATATCCAATCTAAACCTCCCCCACTGCAGCTTGAGACCATTACTCCTCGTTCTGTCATCTGATACCATTGAGAACAGTCTAGAGCCATCCTCTTTGGAACCCCCTTTCAGGTAGTTGAAAGCAGCTATCAAATCCCCCCTCATTCTTCTCTTCTGCAGGCTAAACAATCCCAGCTCCCTCAGCCTCTCCTCATAACTCATGTGTTCCAGACCCCTAATCATTTTTGTTGCCCTTCACTGGACTCTCTCCAATTTATCCACATCCTTCTTGAAGTGTGGGGCCCAAAACTGGACACAGTACTCCAGATGAGGCCTCACCAATGTCGAATAGAGGGGAACGATCACGTCCCTCGATCTGCTCGCTATGCCCCTACTTATACATCCCAAAATGCCATTGGCCTTCTTGGCAACAAGGGCACACTGCTGACTCATATCCAGCTTCTCATCCACTGTCACCCCTAGGTCCTTTTCCGCAGAACTGCTGCCTAGCCATTCGGTCCCTAGTCTGTAGCTGTGCACTGGGTTCTTCCGTCCTAAGTGCAGGACCCTGCACTTATCCTTATTGAACCTCATCAGATTTCTTTTGGCCCAATCCTCCAATTTGTCTAGGTCCTTCTGTATCCTATCCCTCCCCTCCAGCGTATCTACCACTCCTCCCAGTTTAGTATCATCCGCAAATTTGCTGAGAGTGCAATCCACACCATCCTCCAGATCATTTATGAAGATATTGAACAAAACCGGCCCTAGGACCGACCCTTGGGGCACTCCACTTGATACCGGCTGCCAACTAGACATGGAGCCATTGATCACTACCCTTTGAGCCCGACAATCTAGCCAGCTTTCTACCCACCTTATAGTGCATTCATCCAGCCCATACTTCCTTAACTTGCTGACAAGAATACTGTGGGAGACCGTGTCAAAAGCTTTGCTAAAGTCAAGAAACAATACATCCACTGCTTTCCCTTCATCCACAGAACCAGTAATCTCATCATAAAATGCGATTAGATTAGTCAGGCATGACCTTCCCTTGGTGAATCCATGCTGGCTGTTCCTGATCACTTTCCTCTCATGCAAGTGCTTCAGGATTGATTCTTTGAGGACCTGCTCCTTGATTTTTCCAGGGACTGAGGTGAGGCTGACTGGCCTGTAGTTCCCAGGATCCTCCTTCTTCCCTTTTTTAAAGATTGGCACTACATTAGCCTTTTTCCAGTCATCCGGGACTTCCCCTGTTCGCCACGAGTTTTCAAAGATAATGGCCAATGGCTCTGCAATCACAGCCGCCAATTCCTTCAGTACTCTCGGATGCAACTCGTCCGGCCCCATGGACTTGTGCACGTCCAGCTTTTCTAAATAGTCCCTAACCACCTCTATCTCCACAGAGGGCTGGCCATCTCTTCCCCATTTTGCGATGCCCAGCGCAGCAGTCTGGGAGCTGACCTTGTTAGTGAAAACAGAGGCAAAAAAAGCTTCTTGTGCCTGTGCAGGAAGTGCCGGAGACGGAGACCGACAAGCCATCATGGTTGGCTTACCCCTGGAGTGGAACAGGGACCGTGCAGTCGCCAGAGATTTGTCTCTCCTTTGGGTGGAGGACGGCACAGGGAGGCGCATCAGGTCCGTTGCCGCCTTGAACGCCTCCAGCGTCGATGGTGGTTGTATGTCCACCAGATGGTCCGGGGACCGACGAGGGTTCAGACTCGACTGGAGCTGGCTGGGGCAGGAGTCGACGAAACCCTGGGCGGAAGCGAGACGGAGGCGGTCTGTCCCAAGCCACTCGTGGACAGCACCGGACCCTTAGGTTTCAAGGGGGGTGATTGGTTCCTCACCAGCCTCTTCTTCTTTACCGGAACCGGAGATGGAGAACGGTGCCGAACTGAGGCAGACGCCCTATGGCCCGAGTAGTGGCGGTGCCAATGGGCTTTAGAGTCCTTAGCCAGGTCTGTTTCACGCGCCGTTGTCGCCGGAATGCTGCACACCGAAGAGGACGTGCTCGGGGCCGGGTTGTTTGGCCCCGGGTCGGATTGCAGTCTCAGAGCCGCCTCCATGGGCAGGAATTTTAGTCTCTGCTCTCTGTCCTCAAGGGTTCTTGGGCAGAAACCCTTGCAAATGCAGCACTTGTCCTTTTCATGAGTCTCACCAAGGCACCGCAGGCAAGACGAGTGAAGATCACTCTTGGGGATAAACTTTCCACAGGACTCACTGAGTTTAAACCCCAGAGACCTGGGCATACCCCTGAAGGAGAAATGAACTATCTAACATACCACTACTAACTATATGAAAAAGTATAACTATAGAGAATAACTATTGAACTATGTACACTAAGAACAAAGACACCGCTAAGGCGCTCGCTGTAAGAGCGAGCAAAGTTCCAGCTAGCCATCACGGGCAGTAAGAAGGAACTGAGTGGGTGGGGAGGTCAGTGGGGCCCAATATTGGGCTCCATGAAGGCGCTGCTCCAGGGGGAGCCCAGGCCGACCCTACAGACACTGCTAGGGGAAAAATCTTCCGGCTGGCGTGCACACGGCGCGCACACACCTGCTTGGAATGGACATGAACAATTACTCGAAGAAAAATTTGTATTTTATAATATATTTTGAATCCTGAGATTATACAAAAGAGAAGGCATATTTAAATAGTGATTTTCTTTGTCAGGACAATGCTAAGGGGACAGCTACATATAAATGGGTGCTGCTAGTACATATAAATGGGTGCTGTACTTGCAAGAGTACAGTTCTCTCTAAACAGTATTTGTGTAAAAAACAAAAAAAAACCCATGCAAACAAAGTTTGTTTTTAGATAATTTTATAGAAACAGGAAAACTGGCAAATAATGACTAGGAAATACACAAATAGTCATCTCTCACGAAGGCTCAAGAAAAGAAAACTCAGAAAATAATTAACTGTTTAACCAGCCAAAAACAAAGCATATTAATACGAGTCTTGCCTGTAACTTTTTTCTCATCATCATCATAGTTGCTAGATGTTAACAGCTGTCCAAAAATTAAAGCAGGAACATACACTTTTTCTACTTTGTGTTCCACAACTGGAATTCCTTTCCCATTATTCCAGATACTAATAATGTTTGATTCACTGCAAAAAACCAAATAATGACATCCATTCAAATGATTTATTAGTACCAAAACACACCTACAGAAGTTTTTACACAGATTTAATTAATATAAATCAAGAATATACTATCAAGGACTGTACCTAGCAATTTAAAACCATTTTTATTGTGTTTACTCACATCCTTTTGTCAATTTTATTCATCAAGAAACATCTGTTTAAAATGCTAGTATATGAAGGACATCTATTATTATTAAATTTGTCTAAAAACTTTCCTTTACAAAAATTATTCTTGTGATTTTTTTTTTTTTTGAGAACTCTAATGTCTCCCTGGTGTAAAGCAGGTCTTTGAAATCTACCCAACTGATAGTCCTGAGGTCAGGGAGATGGCTTTTGCTGGCCTCATGAAAATCCACCGAGATCTGACCCAGTGATAACCTGCTGAAAAATCACCATTTCCATCTACAATTTGCCTGCTAGTTCCTTTTTGGCAGCATGCCAAAATCCCTCAACATTCTATATGACTGCACATACACCCATTGCCTTGGTTTCTTACTTCAGCATTTCACATAGTTCAAACTCCTGATGGGAGATAGCCAAAATGATAATCATCTTCATTCTTCTCCCATTCCCTGTGAAAAATTTTCTTTATCCAATGAGCGTGCGCAACGCACTGGAAACCAGAAGATGGTGAGTTTTTTTACTCACTTGTCCTCCTGACTGGTGTTAATAATTCTGTGCCCTTCACAATTCTTATCATTAAGTTAATGCCTGTTAATGCCTATTGAGAGATTAGATAAAATGGGAACAGAATCCAGATCTCTAATATGGCAATCCGAAATGCCAGTCACACAGCTACGATGCCTCTCAGAAAGAACCTGCCATATTCTTATCCTTAGCTATGCTGTTTATAAAATGGTGCTCCTCACTGCTTCAGTCTGTTATGCATCCTCGCCTAGTAAATGGTTTACATAAAATAGCTGTATGCTGTTGCCAGCTAAAATAGTTAGTCTGGTAGCTCAAGAGGTAGAAGTCTATACTGCAGAGCTCAAGGTTCAGCATTCAAACCCCATTTGTGATCTACACTGATGGGCTATTAAAGTTGTACACTGTCTAACTTGCCTCAACTTTGAATGTTTAGATTATTTCAGGTTTTATCAGCTCTGTATACAAAATTTATTAAAGGGTAGTTTAGATAAGCAAGTTACTTTAAATTCAAAATGGTGATAATTATTCATCACATTTTCAGAACAATTTCTCCTTCAAATATAAAGAGTAAATACTTTCAGTACAATATAAGAAAATGGTAAATTTCATTGTATATAATCTGTTGTAAGAAGTTCAAGTCCAATTTCCCCGACAGAGAAGGGCAGCTAGGAAGTTCTTGTACTTACGGATCAATGGAAATTTTAATACAGGTCATATTCTTGTCCCTCTGCTTATTGTCAGCGGCATTTACTACGAAACAAATTAACACTTTTTAGGGGCAAAAAATAACAATCAGTTATTTGATGTACAAAGCTAATTATATACACACTCCATGACAAGTTACAATGTACTGAAAATGTTTGAGAAACTCCCCTTTTGACATTTTCTTTACCTTCTTACTGAACTCAGGAAATATAACCAGGTATCTACAACAATCTGAAGGAAACGATTTGATTCCTTCAATCAGACTTTCTGGGATTAATTTTTCTATTTCAAACAACTAAGCTAGAGGTTAGAGGTAATCAATGCCATGGAATCTTACTTCAAGTTGTATTATACTTTCACTCACTATTACCTATTTCTCCCTGGCCTCAAATCCCTAAATAATCTCTTAGAGAAGAATATTGCTAAAGATAAACATAAATTAAAAATTCATCAGCTCTAACAGATTGCTCTTATTATTATTAGTATTACAGTAGTGCCTTATCTAGTTTCAAGGCCCCATTGTGATAGGAATTATACAAACACATATCAAAAAGACGGTCCCAACTCAAACAGTATAAGGAGTTAAATTTACAATTAATTAGTATTCTAGGTGACTACAGCACAAAGCAGCCATTCATACCAGCATGTCAATTTTGGTTCTAGACTAACCCTCATTCTATGGTGTTTTGGATAGATAATTAATTACATCTATTATATTAAAATTACTGTTTTCCTAGTAGAGAGACACGGTGGATAAAGGGTAAATATAAAAGCTTGAACCAAGCAGTTGAATACAATAGAGGGTGGTAGGGAGGAAATTCAGTTTATGATGTTCTGAATTTTCTTAACAGAAGTTATAATAACTAAAAAAAGAACACATAGTATGGATCACCAAATTAGTTTCTCTCTCACAGTGTACTCAGATACCCATTCCTCATTGAGAGTCCAATCCTGCAAGTTACCGCAAGTGGAACCTGTGCTGAAGTTAAAGGGAAATTCCTTTTAAAGAGCTTGAATGATTGATTCCAAATAGTGTTAACTCAGAATAGCTATAAAAGCCAGGTTATAAAGAAGTTAAAATTTAATCAGGAAATTAATTAAACTACATTTGAATTTGTGTGAACTACAAGCAACTGAACTCAGAAATTCTAAGGTTGCCATCGAACATGAAAACATATTACAGTAATTTTCAGAATATGCCTCATCAGACAAAATATGGATTAAAATAAACACCCCAAGCCAGAAAGATAAACTCTGAGAAAAATAAAACACATTTTAACGGATGGAAAGAGAATACAGTATATCCCAGTGCAATATGAAATCAGACACATTTCAAATGCTCTTGTTAAAGATCATTAAGCAAGAAGTTTCATTAAAAAAAATGCACAATTACAACAATTGTAATCTTATGATGCTTTTATATAGGCCAGCGGTTCTCAAACAATTGTCTATGAAGCACAAGATGGCAATCTGCAGAGAGGTGACAAGCTATATGGTGCTAACTTCTCACATAAACCCCTGTTGGGCACCTTCCTTTTGAAAGAGGCAGGCTGGAAATGGCTCTCTTTTAAAGCCTGTAAATTATATCACTGATTCAGCAGCAGGAACATAGAAAAAGTGATGCAAGGTACTCATTTTCATACCACTCACTGTTTATAAGATATTTATAAATCTGAAAGTAAAATCTCTCCCTTTCTCTATATAGCCAAAAGAAGAGGTTACTCACCTTGTACAGTAACTGCGGTTCTTTGAGATGCGTGTCCATATGGATGCTCCACTCTAGATGTCTTTGTGTCCCTGCACCGAAGATCAGAGATTACTGGTAGCAATGTCAGTTTGGGATGCACATGTACTCTCCCCATCTCACACTGTGTTTGATCGCTATATAGTGCTATGTGGCAAGCCACCCTCAGTTTCTTCTCTACCACAGAGCTCAGAAGAACTCCGAAGCAGAAGGGGAGAAGGCGGGTGGTGGAGCACCCATAAAGGGACACATCTCAAAGAACTGCAGTTAAAGCACAAGGCAAGTAACCTCTTCTTTGAATAGTGTCCTTATGGGTGCTCCACTCTAAAGTGACTAAAAATTGGTGCCCCTGCTATTAGGATGGGACTTCGGAATTGAGTCCATTACTAATGATAATGCAGTCAAACCAAATAACGCATCAGATGCTGAGTCATCAGTGACTGCATAATGTATGGCAAATGTGTGAGCAGATGCCCAGGTTGCTAGTCTGTAAATTTCTGTGATTGGACTGCTGAGAAAGGCTAGGGAACTGGAGATCTTGTAGAATGTGTTCGAGCCCTGAACATGGGTTGTAGATCATGCTTGCGATAGCAATAGTTTATGCATTCGGATATCCATCTAGACAGTCTTTGCACCAATGCAGCTGTGCCGCTGCAGCGTGGACGGTAAAGATGCGCTATGCCAATGGGAGAGCGCTCTCCCGTTGGCATTACTCCACCTCAATGAGAGGCGGAAGCTTTGTCGGCAGGAGAATGACTCCTGCCGACACAGCACAGTATGGACTTAAGCTGAGGTAACTTGCATCACTCAGGTGTGTGTGGCTTTTGCACAACTTTGAGAGACATAACTTTTAAGCGGTACTGTAGACAAGCTCTTTGTTTAGATACTGGGGATTCCTTATATCTGTCTGTGTTGGAGGGGAATCATCTCATAGATTTTTGGAGTGGCTTGATCCTTTGATCCTAATGCTCTCCTGATGTCGAGTGTGTGCAGTGTTGCCTCCCTTTTATCACAGTGAAGTTTGGGAAAGAATGATGGAAGGTGGATAAGTTAATTCATGTGGAAGGCTGAAGGTATTTTTGGTAGGAACTTGGGGTGCAGCTGTCATGTGACCCTGTCCTTGAAAAAAATGGTAAAGGAGGGGTATGCCATTAGGGCCCCTTTCTCTCCCACTCGCGGAGCAGACATGATGGCTACCAGGAATGCAGTTTTCGTAGAGAGATGTAGAAGTGCGCAAGTGGCCATGAGCTCAAAGATTAAGGTCCCACAGTGGTGCAGGATCTCTGATTAGAGGGTAGAGGTTACTCATGCCTTTAAGAAATCTTTTTGTTATGACTTGAGCAAATACCAAATGACCATCTATCTTTTGATGGAAGGCACTAATGGCTGTGAGGTGCACTTTCACCCAGCATAGAGATAGCCCTGATTTCTTCAATTCTAGAATGTAGTCCAGCACAATTGGTAAAGGAGAGCATACAGTGATAACCTGTCTTGTGTCACACCAGATTTGGAATCTCTTCTATTTCTGCATGTACGTGTGACAAGTAGTTGTTTTTCTGCTATGTAACAGAATTTCATTTACCTCATCAGAACAGCTCCTTTCTACATTCTGGACCCATCAAGGAGCCATACTTTCAGGTGGAGAACTTTCAGGTCTGGGTGATGGATCTGGCTCACATATTAAGAGAGAAGATGTGGAACACGGTGGAGAATGACTGGTGGTCACACCACCAGCTGAAGAAGGTATGGAAATCATGTCTGTCTTGGCCATGTTGGAGCTATAAGAATAACTCTGACCTTTTCTTTCTTTATTTTGTATATTGCTTTGGATATTAGCAGAATTGGAGGATATAAATATAAAAGAGGTCTATTCCATTTGAGGAGAAAAGCATCTTCAAGAGAGCGATAGCCCCATCCTGCTCTGGAGCAGAACTGAGGGCATTTCTTCTTCTTGACTGTGGTGAAGAGGTCTATCTTTGGAGTTTCCAAGTGTGTGAATATGCTGTGAAGGATCATAGTATCTATTTCCCATTTGTGATTTTGAGAGAATTTCCTGCTGTGCATATCTGCTGTCGTGTTCTGAATGCCTGAGAGGTAAATTGCTGAGATGCTGATCTGGTGACAAATGCACCAATTCCATAATGTCACTGCCTTGGCTCGCAGGGAAGGTGACCTTGACCCTCCTTGGCGTTTTATGTAGTACATACATGCAATGTTGTCTGTCATTTTCTGACTGCTCTGAGCGCTAGTAGATTGACAGGTATTATGGATTCCAACAAGGACCATTTGCCCTAAACTGTGTAGGTGTTCAAGTGGTTACCCCATACGAACAGGAATGCATCCAACATTAAAATTAGCAACGGGTGGTTGGATGAAATGAACCCCCACATACATGTTGTGAGGATATGCCCACCAGTCAAGAAAGTTTTTGACCGTCAAGGGCATTCATAGAAGTTTGTTTAGATTATGTCTTCTCAGAACATATATCGTTCTGAGCCATCCTTGAAGACAACACATGTGGAGTCTCGCTTGCTGTACAACAAAGGTGCTCGCCGCCGTGTGCCCCAGTAGTTGGAGGCAGCTTCTGACCAAGAGCTGAAGACTGCCTTGATCTGTCGAGTTTAAGCTGTCTAAAATGTTAAATCTGTGCGATGGGAGGAAAGCTTTGGCCTCCACTGTATCTAGGTAGGCTCCTATGAACTCTAATTGCTGTACTGGGGTCAAAGTGGATTTTTGAGTATTTAGTTGAAGTCCCAGCTGTAAAAATAGGTCCACGGTCTTTTGTGTGGTTGCCAATGCATCATCAAAGGAAAGTGCTTTCAGCAGGTAATTATCTAAATATGGAAATATCATGATTCCTTGTTTGCGAAGGTGTGCCACCACCACAGAGAGGACTTTGGAGAAGACCCTGGGTGCCAATGACAGGCCAAATGGGAGCACTTTATATTGGAAATTATCCTGCCCCAGAATGAATCTCAGAAACCTCCTGTGGGATGGATGAATCATGACATGAAAGTAAGCATCTTGTAGTTCGATGGCCAGGAACCTGGTCCAGAGATGTGATTATTGCTGCCAAGATAACCTTCTTGAAATGTACTTTTACAAATCTGTTGAGCACCCTTAGATCTAGAATGGGTCTCCAACCACCGCTCTTTTTCTGTATCAGGAAATATTTGAAACAGAAACCCTCCCCTCTGTGTTGGTTCAGAACTGGTTCTATAGCACCTCGTTTTAGGAGGTAGTTTGTTTCCTCACATAAAAGGTACTCATGAGAGAGGTACCTGAAGAGGGACGGGACGCGAGAGTGGGGATGAGGTAAAGTGGACTGACTATCATGTGGTGATAATCTCTAGTACTCACTTTTCTGTGGTTATACATTTCCAAGATTGATGGAAAGGGGTAAGGTGGTCACCGAACTGATGGAGATGTTCTGGCTGCTGCAGCAAATGAAACTGGGGGTGGTAACTCAGGGCCTGACCAAGATCTCAAAATTGCTGTTTAGATATAGATAGCTGGGATTTTGATGATTGTGGGGAAGACGCTCTACGTTTTTGTACCCTCTGTCTCTTGCTTTGGAGCTCATAATATCTGTTAGGAGGAATAAAGTGTGATCTCTGTGTCATCTAGTATTTACTGGGTCTTCTCTTTTGGGCAGGAGTGTAATACCCAGAGAGCATAACAATTTCCTGGCATCTTTTAATGAGTAGAGGGATTTGTCAGTTTTGTCCGTGAACAATTTTGATCCCTCAAATGGGAGGTCCTCCACTGTGGCTTGCACCTTCTTTAGAAAGCCAGACAGATGAAGCCATGATGCTCTCCTCATGACAACTACTGTAGCAATTTAGCTGTGTCTGCAGCATATAGAGAAACTTGCAATGCTGTCCTCTCCAGGAGCTGACCCTCAGTAATAATTGCTTGAAATTGGTGTTTTTCATCTAACAGAAGGTATTGAATAAACTCACTTAATTTAGAGTAAAGTGTGATTTTACTTTGTCATAAGGGCTTGATAGTTAGTGATCCTAATTTGTAGGGTCACTTAGGAATACATTTTGCATCCAAATAAATTCAATCATTTCCAGTCTTTGTCACATGGTGTTGTTTTAGCATGGTACCATCTGCCACTTTCATTAACAGCATAGACGACCAGTGAATCTGGGGAAGGATGAGAAAACAAAAAGTCCACGTGCTAGAGGGCATATAACATTTCTTGTCTGCCCTTTTGCACATCGGGAGTATAGTGGCCGGTATTTTCCGAATAGCTTTTGCTGGGTCCAGCAGTGCCTCGTTGATAGGGAGTGCAATTTTTGCTGATGCCGACGTCTGCAGGATCTCATGCAGTTTGTATTGTGACTGTTTAACTTCAAGTGGGATTTGAAGAGGTCTTGGAACTGCCTGAAATCATTTGCTGTTGGTGGTGGGGGACGCATGATCACCTCTTCAGATGAGGACAAAGAAATATTGGTCACCAGAGTGGTATCTTTGTCTAGTCTCTCCTCCTGTTCTTCAAAGATCTCCTTTTGAGGATCAGGAAGTCTGGCTATGGAAACTGACAGGGATTTTCTTACTCTCTCTCTGGGTGACACTAGAGGACCTGGAGAATTGTTGCCTATATCCAGCCCACAGGTCCCACTATGGCCACTGAGGTGGTGGAAAAGGCATGGGTGGCGCCCCAACACGGTCCATACCAACCATGTGAATCTCATCTACTCTGTGGTGGTAGCTTGGAGGAGTATAGATTTCTATTTGGGTAGCACCCTGTTGCTGCGGTGGAGAACCATGAGCCAACCCAGAATATAAACCATCCCCCTCCTCCTCTTCATCATCGCTGGAAAGGGGTGGAGCAATCATGGACAGCAGAGTAGCCTGTCTTGATACTGCATGGTAAGCCCGGGGACCTGGGTGTAATGCATTCCGCAATTATGTAGATACCCAGTAATGGTGAATCAGGCATCTCTGAGACCAGCAAGTATTTAGGGAAGCAAAATTCCCAAAGTACCGGAACAGTCATTGGTACCATTGAGAGCAGCAGCATCAGTGCCATTGAAGCAGAAATAGTTGTCAGTACCATAGGCACTCTGTGCTCCAAAGAACAGCGAGAAGGCGGTACTCTGGCTTTTTGCATTCCCTGTGTACTTGGTACTTACTGACTGCATGACTCCATCGTGCTGTTTTAGAGAGCTGGGTCTGTCTTTGCCTCTCCTTTCCCCAGACAGTGCCATTCTGTCCGAGCCTGCCCTCTTAGGATCTTTGGTCTTACTGGTGGCAGCCTCATAGGTACTTAATCACGCAATGGTTGGTACCGAAGTAATAGACCACGCCAGGGATTTAGTTCTTTTAGCCAGTTCCCTGCTCGGCGAGCTTGTGGCCCATTTCTTTGTGGCTTTCTGAGAGGAAGCTAAGGATTCCCTCTTTTAAGTCATTGGAGAATGCTGCTCAGATGCTGCTGTCAGTCTTGATGGGGACTGTTGTCGGGGGGGTGGGGAACACAGATGGACGTGGCGTCCCCAGGACCAGGGTCAGAGGCTGGTCAGAATGAGCTTTCCATCATTAATAGTCTTAATTTCAGCTCATGACTCAGATTCTTGCTTTTATTTGAAGCAAAATGTGCACTTCTGAGGCATGTGTGTCTCTCCGAGTCAGCAAATGCAGAGGGAATGGCTGTCGCTGACAGGAATGGCTTCCTGACAGGCAAGACAATGTTTATAACCAGGGGAGCTGGAAATACCCTTTTTAGGGTTCAATTCCCTAACAGGAAGAACTAGGGAAGTTTAATATATACTATTCTACAATTGAAAGAGAAAAATAAAAATAATATTTCTTAAGGAAATGAAATAAGAAGAAGGAAAGAGAGAGAGTATTAACACTAACCAACCAAAGAGCTATTTCTACTAACAAAAGGAATTATTAAGAGGAAACACCAAGAGAAATCTCTCTGAACAGGCTCTGCTAAGACTTCATGTCAAGCCAAGGGCAGCTGAGAAGGAATTGAGGGTGGTTGGGCTGCTCAGCACTATATAGTGATTGAATGTGGCGCAAGACATGGAGAGCACATGTGCGGCCCAAACAGACACTGCTACCAAAAATTTCCAATCTTAGGTGTAAGGACACAAAGATACCTAGAGTGGAGCATCCACAGGCACACTACTCAAAAGAAGAATGTATTCTTTCCTTTTCATTTCAGATGTCACCACAGCTTTAGAGATATAGGGTAAAATTCTGACCTCAATGAAGTAAACAGCAAAACTCCCACTGACTTATATTTACACATGGTATGTGGAAGGATCACTGCCAACCTCAAGACCTTAAAAATCACCTACCAGCCAAAGGATTAACTCTATTAAGACTAATACCTCAGCAGAGTCAAGGGAAATTGGGAAATTACACCCTCCCGCTGCTCAAAGACTGCAATTTCTGTGCCTGTTACAAAGCCAAATGTCTCAGGATGAGAAAGGTCATGCTGAGTCAAATGTTTGCATATGAAATTTCCAAGAGACACCTTTGTACTGTAGGAGGCAGCGCTGGTGATTCAGGAGGTGGTACCCTTTCATCTGAGTCAAGACTGAATCAACTTCCCACCATGGTGTTAGGTGTGCAGGGCTGCTGGAGGATTCTTCTTTCAAATCAGTTGTAAAACTGAAGTCATGACCACTTTTTCTTATTAAAAAAATCCATAGTAACTGATTCTAGTGTCATGGTAAAAAGTTAAACTTGGGTATTTATACTCTGCCTTCTTGAAACTGCCCTGCAGTTTCAACTGGAGATAGTACCTCTTCCTAAACTGCTTCACCTCCTTTTCTAAACTGCTTAATTTCAGTAGCGGATCAAAGTATCCCTGTGTGTAGTTTGTATATCTGTTTAATATGTTAAGTGCTTGCAGAACCTTCAGGAGGAAACGTGCTGCATAACTGTAAAAATATTATCATTATTAAAAACACTTACCAAGAATTTCATCAAAGATCTTGTACAAGCCTGGGACAAAGGTAACTTCTCTGCAATTCATTCCGACCTCTTCATCATAAACCCACATTAACTACATATAAACAAAGTAAAATAAAAATATTTATTGTCTTGGATTCAAAAGGAAATGTTCATGTTGATATAATACGGATTATTTCACATTTCAAGAATTTGATTTTACTCTCTTCGCCACATATCTTATTTGATATTAAGCCAATCAGTCCGCCCTTCAAAGTAAATAAAAATAAAATAAAAAAATAAAGAGTGGTAATTACTTCTATTTTTATCTTAGGCATTTGTAACCATTTGATTGGCATATTATATTAGGTGGATCCTCACTTCCCCACAGGGTAAGCTATTGCATCTATTTACTTTACAGTTACTTCAAATTCAGTTATGGGGACAGATTCTGTATACCTCTCTGGCCTCTGCATGCCACTCTGGAAGCATACAGAGGCAGTACAGCCCATAGGAAATATAGTGCAGGCTGTTCTAATGTATAATGAGGACCATTTCAACCTCTAGAGCAGCCCAGAATTCAGAAGATACAAAGGTGGCATGCAATAACTTCTCACTTTCCCTGGGTTCATAGTCAAATCCATGGTCAGAAATAGTATTATGTACAAATTTTACCTTAGCAGGATAAATAACAAATCATAATAGGTTACATTTCAGCAGCTGGATATACTAAAAATACCAACACACACACTCTGAATCTGATAATCTTGCACAGATGCACAACATTTTTGTCTTTACATCACACTTAACATAACACTTTTCCTAGGTAGCTAGCTATAAATCTAGCTTTGGTAACAAGCCCCTAAGTTCCATTGGGGACTTATAAATGCCTCCTCCTATATTGGTGTATGTACTATTCAATCACAAATACAAAATCAAGCTGAAAGAGAAGGAGGCCAAATTTCTGCTCTAAGTTGCACCACTGCCCAAATAACATTGTTCAGATACTACATGGATAAAAGCTATGTAAATATTTAGGAATAGTAAATAAGAAAACAACTTTTCTTAATCAGACTCATTTCCCATTCCCTTGGTTTGAACTTATGCCACAATTATCTGTCTCAGTTGCACTTTCGACAAAAAACGTTTTTACTACAAATGGACGATCTGCTGGTTTTGAGCTCTCAGAAATGCACAGCACAGAGTAAGTGAAAAACTTATCTTGCTTAATTTCTTTCCTAGTTTTCAGGTTTAACAATATTATTGTGAGTTTTACTTTTCCATGCAGCTAACAGGTAGACCCAAACCAATCAATCTGGCTCAGGTTAAGTCACATCTGCTATAAGAAACCCCATGTGACATTATTCCCAAAGCTGTAAAATATTGATAAGTGTGTTAAACATGGAATTAATTCACTTGTATCTGTAGAGATTCAAACGGAATATATACATAGGTATACAACCATTTATATTGTATGTACTGATACACATACATAAATATACACAAGTATCTGCAGGACAGGCAAGCATAAAAGATGTAGAACTATCTAGGGATATCTATTCCACACATTACACTTAACATTCAGGATTGTCAGACTCAGAAACTAGAAGAAAAGAGATACAGCGGGTGAGACAAATGCTCCCTCTCTCTTTCCTGTTTTCATGTTTGAAAATTCTTTTGCAAGTTATAAATAGTGGTAAAGATCTCAGGGAGAAGAAAACAACTCTGAGATAACAATATACTGTACTTTTGAGTAGTTCTGCAGGAGGAACTGAACTGCTGAGGCAGATGCTACTCTACCTCCCCCACACCCATAGGTTGACAGGACTCTTCTTCCAAAGGAGAAGGGAAGGATTTTTTTGTCGACAGGGAAGGATTTATTTATTTATTTATTAGTACCTGACAAAAGAATCAGTATTGAAACATATGGCAGTTTTATATATCTTCATACAATGCTTGTCTAGATTAGGAGAAGAGTGTGGCTTCTCAGGGCCCCTCTTATCCAATGACATGCACTTTGAAAAGTAAAGCACCAGCCCAGGGAGCAAAAGACACTCTCCCAGCAGTATCTTGGCAGTAACACTGGTGGCAGAGGCAAAATCCAACTGGACTCCTCCTGAACCCTCTAGACGATACTGTTTGGTTGGCTGTTTTTGTTTTTTGGAGGGGGAAGCGGGCGGGAGGGAAATCTTCCTGGGGCATCAGGCCCTATACAGCCCTAGCTCCAGGCCTTTGAGCTTGGAGAAAGTATAGCAGCATCTACTGGGAACAAAGACTCCCATGGCAGGAGCCTGCCCTCACATTCCCCAGACTCTTGTGATATCACCAGACTGCTCTCTTCAGTTTAGAATTAGGATGTTATTCTAACGTCCTCTTACCCAGTCCCTCACAATCTTCCAGCTACTGGGCTCAATCCCATTCTCCAGGCCTTTCTACAGCCTTCCTTCCTCTCCCCCACTCAATGTCTTTTTTCCCCTTTCCTTTGTCTTGTCTATTCCCTTGCTATTTATTCATCCTAATTACCCATTAAAAACCAAAACAAAAAAGTAATTAACATGACCTTTACCAACAGTGACTCTGCTTTTATGTTCCATCCCTTTGTCCTGCCACTTGTCCATCTTGTCTATTTAGATTGTAAGGTCTCCATAACAGGGGTAGTCTCTTACTATGTGTTTGTAAAATAGGGCCAGATCTGAGTGGAGCCTTTAAGCATTACTGTGCTACAAATAATTAATAAAAACATGAAATCTCTCTGCTCACCAAGTAGACGTCAACCTGGTTGTGTGAGCTGTAATTCTATTAGCACCTTTGGATAATTCGGTGTTAGATTTCAGAAAAACCATTTTAAAAAGGAACTGGTTACCATAATATGAATAAATATTACATAACAAATTTGAGATGCCAAAAAGAACTTGTATGACTTGTCTTGCTGTACCTAGTATAATTTAATGGCAGCCCTGTTAATGCTGCTCCTTCTGAGTTTAATCATTTTGTGTCCACAGTTTTCTCTAGAGCAGGGGTTCTCAAACTTCATTGCACCGCAACCCCCTTCTGACAACAAACATTACTGCACAACCCCGGGGGGGAGGGAGGGGGGGGCGCGGTGGCGGCAAAGCCTTAGCCCGCCCAAGCCCCACCACCCTGGGGTAGAAAAGCAGAGCCAAAGTCCCACCTCCCCAGGCTAGGGGCAAAGCCAAAGCCCAAGGACTTCAGCCCCAGGCAGGGGGCCTGGAACCTGAGCCCTGCCATCCAGGGCTGAAGCCCTTGGGCTTGGACCCCGAGCCCTATCAAGTCTAAGCCAGCCCTGGCAACACCATTAAAATGGGGTTGTGACCCACTTTGGGGTCCCAACCCACAGTTTGAGAACCGCGGCTCTAGAGACTCAAGGATGAGACAGATTTGACACCTATTTGTATCTCATCCTAACTACTGAGATCTTTTTTCAGTGTGAATGAATGAGTTTCACCACCTTTTCCACTTCACCATGGATGAATAGAGTTCTGGATCCGTCCAAATGAGAGTGCTTTGAGAGGAAGCTGAAAGTCTCCTCATCCTCACAGGAGAGCAGAGACAATAGCTTATGATGCCTCCTTAGAGCCCTCGGGAAAGAGGGGCTGCACCTCTTAACTTTGTAGAGCTTCATATGTTTCTTAATTTTAGACCCTGTAGCAGCTACGCTATGCTCCTTTGATTTTTGGAACTCTTCAAGGAGGAATAAATAATTCTAGACCATGTAAAGCTATGCAGTTTAACTTTTTAAAGATAACTGCTAAGAAATTTGTCACAAATCGGGACCATTAGGGTGGGGGTGTTTCCCCAGTAGGAAAATGGAGAACTGATCCTCCTCCAAAATCAGCAGCATGTTTAGATAGTGAATCACTTTAAATTTCAGAGCTGGTTGGAGGAGTTCCTGTCTGTACACCTTCCTTCTGTTCTTCTCAGAATGTATCCGTTTTGAATTTGATAGTGAACATGTAGATATTAATGTTAAGGCCCTCCCTGGGCACTTGAAGCAAAAGGAATGAACCACCAGAGTCATTTCAGGGGTTCCAATTGGTACATTTTATCCCCCATGTAGTGAAGGTTGAAGCTGGCCACTCAGGGTAGGATCTGTGGCGGCGGAGCCTGGCTTCCAATGGTGTCCAAGTACCAAGAGATGCCCCACAAATGCTGAAATTCTCCCCAAACTATGTGGTTGTCTGCTGTGGCGAGAGCTGCTAGCTCTGCTGCTCAAGTTATGAGAGCAAAACAATGGCCCTTTAAATCCCCTACTGCTGCAACCCACAATGATAGAATAAAGTTGCTGCTTCTATCCATCTCCCCAGCTTTGCGCCCTATTTCAGTAAAGTCCTTCTCCCAACCAGACTGCTGCTGCTATGCTAGGGGAGAGAGAAACCGAAACATTTGGCAAAAATTAAAGAGTTTTTTTAAAAGGGGAAATCACAGCTGAGCTCAGGAGAGCTTCATGATGAACCTCCATAGCTTCCTGCTTCCTGGCAGGATCCTAGGGTGTGCAACATTGTTTAAAGAACTCAAGACATCAGTAAGAGGCGTCTGCTAGCCAATACATACATATATATACACACACACACACACACACACACACACTCCTCTTGCTGATGTCTTGAGTTCTTTAAACAATGTTACACATATATAGATATATCCCATGAGGAGTCTTCTGTCTATTCTCTATCTAAAAATGAGGCAGGTAAACTCATCAAGTATTGAATATGAAATAGTAGGCACCCAAAGAAGACAACAACATAAATAAATAAAGACTATCAGTATACTAGATTTGAGCATATGTTGTTTCAAAATGTTGCTAAACAATGCTTCTCCTGACCTATTTCAACGCATGCATGAACAAACTATAAAAGCTTTCAACATGATATTCTGGAATAAAACAGCCACAACAGTAATTTCATCATTGAAATGACAGAACACCAGGAAAACTGTAAATTTAATAGAAAAACTCACCTGAGTTAAAGGTTCCACTGATCCAATGTACGTATCAGGACGGAGGAGGATATGCTCAAGTTGAGTCTTTTTCTGATAAACTCTCTCAACTGACATCTTCTTTGAACTATCATTTTTACTAATGTTTTCTGACTCTTCTTTTTTTGAAGCATTGTTCTGATTATCAAATAGAGTCTAAAAAAGAGAATGAGGCATATTACTAACAATCTAGTTCATAAAGCTAACAATTCATCTTTATAACTCTCTAAAGCTGTAACCAAATCTTGACTGCAGTTTAAATTAATTTAGAGATTCATTTCAAATTCAATTCTTGAACTCTGAACACTGGTTACAGAAATAATTCAGCATATTTCTAGATGGTTTCCATTCTAATTCCCACAGCTTTTATACCTCTTTCAACATACTCGTCGTGTGATATATTAAGATAAAACAGCATTTACAAAAGGAATACTTTAAATTAGGCTTCTTTCTGTTTGTGAGATAAGGACACTGAATTTCAATTGTATGTTTAAATGTATTAACTCTGAACTCATTCAACTAACACTACTCTAAACAATGAAAATCATAGAATCACAGGACTGGAAGGGACCTTGAGAAGTCACCTAGTCCAGTCCCCTGCACTCAAGGCAGGACAAAGTATTATCTAAACCAGAGGTGGGCAAACTACGGCCCGTGGGACCGTCCTGCCTGGCTCCTGAGCTCCTGGCCTGGGAGGCTGTTCCCCCTCCCCTGCAGCCATGCTGCCGCACGGGCAGTGAGGCTACGAGCTCCTGCCGCTCTGAGCAGCATGGTAAAGGGGTGGCAGTGGGGCATGCGCAGTGGTAAATACATTCGGTAGGCGGTCCCGGGGGGCAGTCAGGGGACAGGGGGCGGCTGGATGGGGCGGAGGTTCTGGAGCGACAGGGGTCGGGGAACGGGGGGGGTTGGATAGGGCGTGGGAGTCCCGGGGGAGGGGGGCTGGTTTGCAGCATGGGGTCCCAGGAGGGGGCAGTCGGGGAAAAGGAGCGGGGGGGGGGTTAGATGGGGGGCAGTAAGGGGAGGGAAGTGGGAGGGGGCAAATAGGGAGCGGGGGGCCAGGCTGTTTGGTGGGGGGTGGGGGGGAACAGCCTTCCCTACCCATCCCTCCATACAGTTTCGCACCCCGATGTGGTCCTCAGGCCAAAAAGTTTGCCCACCCTGATCTAAACCATTCCTGACAGGTGTTTGTCTAACCTGCTCTTAAAAATCTCCCATGATGGAGATTCCACAACCTCCCTAAGCAATTTATTCCAGTGCTTAACCACCCTGACAGCTAGGAAGTTTTTCGTGATGTCCAACCTAAACCTCCCTGGCTGCAATTTAAGCCCATTGCTTCTTGTCCTAACCTCAGAGTTAAAGAAGAACAATTCTTCTCCCTCCTCCTTGTAACAACCTTTTACGTACTTGAAAACTGTTATAATGTCCCCTCTCAGTCTTCTCTTTTCCAGACTAAACAAACCCAATTTTTTCAATCTTCCCTCACAGGTCATATTTTCTAGACCTTCAATCATTTTTGTCACTCTTCTCTGGACTCTCTCCAATTGTCCACATACTTCCTAATATGATGTGCCCAGAACTGGACACAATACTCCAGTTGAGACCTAATCAGCGCAGAGTAGAGCAGAAGAATTACTTCTCATGTCTTGCTTACAACACTCCTGCTAATACATCCCAGAATGATGTTTGCTGTTTTTGCAACAGCATTACACTGTTCACTCATATTTAGCTTGTGGTCCATATGACCCCCAGATCCCTTTCCGCAGTACTCTTTCCTAGGCAGTCATTTCCCATTTGTATGTGTGCAACTGATTGTTCTTTCCTAGACGGAGTACTTTCCATTTGTCCTTACTGAATTTCATCTTATTTACTTCAGACCATTTCTCCAGTTTGTCCAGATCATTTTGAATTTTAATCCTCCAAAGCACTTACAACTGCTCCCAGATTGGTATCATCTGCCAACTTTATAAGTGTACTATGCTATTATCTAAATCATTGATGAAGATATTGAACAGAACCGGACCCAGAACTGATCCCTGAAGGACCCCACTCGTTATGTCCTTCCAGCATGACTGTAAACCACTGATAACTACTCTCTGGGAATGGTTTTCCAACCAGATCAATACATGTATTCCTTTAAATTTTGGTGTGGACTCTTAGGCCCTGATCAATTTCAGCGGGGCTTCAGAACAGGTAAAAGTGCTGTCCTGAACAGGAATGCCTTCTGGAATTTAGGCCTTAAAGCACACCAAACATAATTTACACATCCTGTTTAGCTCACTGAGTAATTAAGGCTGGATTCAACCCTGGTTTACATTGGGTTTACGAAGAAGCTAAGCTGGATGCAGGACTGTCAGCAGTAAAATAGGTGGTGAGGCTCCGATGACAGAAAACAGACACAACCTCCAATCCGTTGGCATAAGGAGAGGACAATCAAATCATAGTTGTAACTTGAACGATTCACAGTACTGGGAGGGAGTGGGAGGAAGAGAAGTATGGCCAAGTCTTCCAGTAATGTGCTAATTAAGGGCATCTACCAAAGACCAACCCCTGGTTAAAGCTAAACATTTCCTTCCATCACCACCCTCTTTTTCACTAAGAGGGTGGTGAAACACTGGAATGCGTTACCTAGGGAGGTGGTAGAATCTCCTTCCTTAGAGGTTTTTAAGGTCAGGCTTGACAAAGCCCTGGCTGGGATGATTTAACTGGGAATTGGTCCTGCTTCGAGCAGGGGGTTGGACTAGATGACCTTCAGGGGTCCCTTCCAACCCTGATATTCTATGATTCCCACAACATAAACTCCAAAGGAGAGGTTAAATCCTTTTAGAGCAGCAGCTTTAGTGAAGCACCTCTCTGAGTCAGCCAAGGCAAATCTAGTGAATGATCAGACACAGATATTGTATGGTGTTTATCCTTATTTGTACATAAGGATTATTTTAATTGGAATCATCCACAAAGATATCTGGGGCCATATTACACATTTGCCTGACTGGCAGAGAAGTTAATAGGAGACATAATTCTGGCAACATTCTCCTGTATATGAAACAGTCCTCTCTCACAGCCAATTCACTGATTTAGAAGCAACTGTTGATATAAATATTAAAAGTATCAATAAACCAACAGGGCCAACAACATGTTTTCTGAAAAGGGAAGGGAAGGAAGAAAGAAGGGAGTAGGACTGTGTGGGTGATTCCAGAAAGGAAGTTTACATAAAAGGAAGCAAACACATTTCTCCCTAACCGGTTTGACAATACAGACACCTGGGCTCCAATTCTAAACTCAGTGCAGCTGTGGGAGGACAGACCAGGTGAGACTACACTATCTTTGTGCCCTTTCCCACCCATGATTCTGCAGCCACATGAGCTATAAAATAACACAGCCCAACAGCTGCTCTAACTTACACTCAACTATCCTAAACCCAAAGAGTCAAATACAATGGCTCTCCAGCCATGCCCCCAAGCCAAAGGCAGTGAAAGAGGGTGGCATGCAGGTATTCTGCTATCTCTATGCCATCCAGGGAATCCTCCTGTGTCAAAGGAATTCCCAGTTGGCTCGTTCAGCTAGCTTTATGGAGAACCAGTTTAAAGTGATCCCAGTAAAACCCAGCAGCAGGACCCTAAGTGCTGAATCACAGTACCCAATAAGATTCTGTATTTGACTACATCAATTACTTAATACTTTATGGACATACCCTATAATAGCCTGTGACAGGGTGCTGGGAAAAGGGTTGCAGTTTCAGCCCTCCATCACACCTGCTCCTCGTTAGGAGAATAAATTAGAGTGGGCTGGAGGTAACCTAGCCCTAACTGGGGAGGCAGAAACAGCTGCTACCTAATTAGCTTGGGGCTGCATAAAAGTCTCAGGGGAAGGAAACCAAGGAAGAGCAGGACTAAAGGGGAAAGGCAAGGAATGGAAGCAGGGAGGTAGCTCTCCCTCGCTCCTGCTGATAGTGAAGGGTTACTTGTATGTGGCGAAATGGTGGTGGGAACAAGCCTGAGAATAAAGTGCACCAGTGGTTACAAAACCCAGGGTGACTTTATGAGCCTAACAGAGGCAGAAGCCAAGGGGGCCCTGCCACACTCTGTTACATAGCCCAACAAAAGAGATGTGATTTCTAAAGGTGGTGTAGGTAGTGCCTATACTGAAGTGTTCCAGCAGCACTACTGTAGCTCTGCTGCTGTAGTATTTCGAGCATAGATATGCCCTCAGAGGCCAGAGCTGGCACTCCTTTATGTTCCAGTGATCTTTGGCTGCAGGACTGGGACCTTGAGACTCTTGCCAATCAGCATAAGGGCTTGTCTATATGAGAAACTATTACCCATTGTATTGGCATAGTTAAACCTATAAACAGTAGATTCTGCTTAATCGTTATCCCAATATTAACAATTGTCACTTAATAGCAACATTTGCCAGGAACTGATCCCATCCCATTGACTTTACTGTTCATGGGATTCTGATATTGGCAACAGGCACGCTGCTTACTAACACCTTTTTTTGGAAAGCGCAGGTTTGCAGGGCTGCAGCTAGGGAAGGAAACACTAGGGCTGCACAGTACTTCACCCTGTGCTCTCCAACCTATATCCTGCCCTGGCACTGGGGCGGGATCAGTACTTTCCAGCACCTCTTTCCCTGGCTGCAGCAACCTCCTCAGGTTGGGGACCCACTGCTGACACAGAAGGTAACAGGCTGGGGTGCGCGTATCTGTGCCCAACAAGGGAGCCCTTGCCGGAGTCCTGGGGCTGCAGGCAGGGAGGGGAGGCTGTGGCCTGCGCAGCAATGGTGAGGGGGGCTGTAGCCCAGACACCAGGACTTTCCATGGGGAATGGGGATCCTGGGGACCCACAGAGCTGCACAGTACCTTTCCCTGTGCTCTCCAGGCTATGTCCTGCCCTTGCATCAGGAGCCCAGGTTCTGCATGTCACAGTCCTTCCTTCTCTTACTTCAGTCCTACAGGCAGGTTTGCTGGGCTGAAGCCAGAGAAGGAAGTGCTGGAACATGCTGAACAATGGTCGCCTGGCACTTTGTAGAGATGCAGTCAGAAAAGGCATGTCCCAGCACTTCCCAAGCTGCAGCTCCAACTAACCTTCCACTTATTGGCAATTTACAGATAATAGCAACTTTTTGCTGGAAAGCAAGAGGTTGCTAATAAACAGAATCCATTGTAGCTATATCGGCATAACTTCCTGTGTGAATGGCTCTTATTCCAGAACACAAAAGTTTTTTTTGGATCATCTTAAATCCCTTCCAAAAAGAGATGATTATCCCCTCCCGCCCTCCTCCAAAAAGATACACATACTGAAATAAGATTGTCAAGATGGTGAATTATAACAATATAACTATATTGGTTTAAATTCACACCTTATCTTGTACCACCATAACCTTCCCATGTAGACGGACCCTAAATTAAAGTAAGCTAGTTTACTGTGGGGACTGGACTAACTTCAGGGGATGCTTAAATTTGCACCGTCCTTCCTGAGTTGGGCCAAAGTGCAGGGAGGATAAAAATCAATTATTTTTTTTAGCAAATTGGATTTTTTTTATTTAAATCAGACTTTTTTATAAAATGCTTTTTGAGGAAAAAAACCTATCTTAATTAAAGCTCAAACATATCTCATCATGGAATAGTGATTATAAATTATATAGTATGAGACAATATATTCATGTAATGTTTAAAAGAAGTTTTGTAAATGAATTCCAACAATTCATGGATTAGGGACCCAATATTATGGGGTTTCAGGGGCTTCTGTATAGATTATTTAGGTTAATCTTCCTATCTACCCAATGGAACTCAGTGCTCAGTCTAGAAAAGACCATCAGAGATGCTTAGTTTTGCAGTTCTCAAACTGTGGATTTGTGTCTCCAGAGATAACATGCTTGCTAACAGCAAAAATGTTTTAAATAAATAAATAAATAGAGGTGAGAAATAACAGACCCCAACCCTATTGTCCCTCTGCAAATTTGTGTACACAGAGTCAATCCCTTACCTCTCTCTAAAAATGCAAAGTTTCAAAAAGTTCAATGAACAGAAGATTGTTGGGGGCGGAATAGATCTGGACAAGGAGAAGAAGTCTGGAAATAAATGTGAGAAGGAAGTGACAGGCAAAAATGAAACTGTTTGAGCAGCATATTCTAGAAGTCTTGAGGTCTTTCTGAGTGTGTAGCCTTCACTGACTTGAGATCTACCATACCATTCTCTCATTAGAAGGGAAAATCTATAATGGCAGCAGGCCGTAAAAGAGACCCAGTTTGGGAATATTTTAATGAAGTTCCTCTACCTGGGGGGTAAGACAGGGATGTGTGCAAATTGCAAACAGTGCAACAAAGAAATGCAAGGCCTGGTTGCCCGAATGAAACAACATCATGAGAAGTGTTCCTTCTCAGGAAGAAGCTGCATTGAAGATGATGAAAAGAACATGTCTGAACATGTAGGATCTTCTGGTTGGTAAACTTTTTTATTTCATACTTCTTTCTTAAGGACTGCCTGTCTTCCTTCTGGACTATTCTTGAATTCTCATGTTTGAGCAAAAAAAATATAGTTGTTACTCTTTGGTACTATCACTTTATATGCAGTTGTGATAAAAAATAAATAGCTGAAATAGGCAGATCTTCCTTTTACAATTTCACCTTTAAAGTAGTACCGAGTGACAGTGAATGCAATGAGCAATACTAAATGAGCAGTATGGTAATAATAATTAAATAACTGCATTGACTTATTTTGTTTAGGAGAATCCATCCTCAACATACAGGATTCTGAAGACTCTCCTTCGAGAGCACCTTCATTTTCTATAGTTTCAGAGTTATCTGCCAATGATAGTGTTTCAGTCATATCATGTATATCACATAGCCACAGTATATCACCTGTAGCAAAAAGAAAAATCTCCATCATCCAGAAACAACCACAGATCAGTTTGTAGTAAGAACCAGCAGATTACAAAAAGAGGTAATTGATGAAAAAATTGCCCAGTTTGTTTATGCAACAAACTCTCCTGTCTGATTGAGAATCCACACTTGATTAACATAGTTCAGTTATTAAGACCAGGATACAGTCCACCCAACAGAGTAGATGTCGCAGGCAAATTGCTGGATAGAGTGTATGAAAGAGAATTAAGCAGTGTGCAAAAGGTCTAGCAGTTAAAATTGTTAACCTGAGTCTTGATGGGTGGAGCAATGTCCACAATGATCTTGTTGTATAAGCTTGTGCGACAACAGAAGAAGTGAATGACTTCCTTACAGAAACAACTGATACATCAGGAAATGCACACACAACAGAATACTTACAAGAAGTAACAGTAAATGCTCTAACAAACTGTGAAAAAAAATTCAGATCTCTAGTACGCAACTTGGTCACCGACAATGCTGCAAATGTATCCAAGATGAGAAAAAATATTTAGAAGAGAGTCCCAAGCTAACAACATATAGTTGCAGTGCTCATTTGATGCACCTCCTAGACAAAGACTTCAGTGTTCCAGAAATAAAGGCTAATGTTGTTGAAATTACAAAATACTTCCGTAACAGCCACTTTGCAGCAGCTGCTCTGAAAAAAGTGGGAGGAACCAAGCTAACTCCCCCACAAGACGTGCAATGGAACTCAGTAGTGGACTGTTTTGAGCACTATATCAAGAACTGGCCTAATCTGATGAGTTTGTGAACAAAATCTTGAAAAAACAGATGGCACTGTCACAGCCAAAGTTCTCAACATTGGGCTTAAGAGAAATGTTGAACACATGCTGAGTATCCTGAAGCCTATTTCTGTAGCCTTGAACAAAATGCAGGGAAATAGCTGTTTTACTGCTAAAAGAAAAGGAGTACTTGTAGCACCTTAGAGACTAACAAATTTATTTGAGCATAAGCTTTTGTTAGCTACAGCTCACTTCATCGGATGCATTTTATTGCTGACGCTGTTGAAATCTGAAAGGAACTGACTTGAGATCTTAAAAAGAGAAATATGCAATGAAAGAGTTAAATTACATGCATTAAAAAACCAAATGGGACAAGCACGATCTCCAGCTCATTTTCTTGCAAATATTCCCAATACTTGGTAACAGGGTCAAATCTTAACTGCTGAAGAAGAGGAGTTGGCTATGACATGGACATCCAGCAATCATCCCTCCATAATGCCAACTATAATAAACTTCAGGGCTAAGTGTGAACCATTCAAAAAATGTTTGCTGATGATGATTTAAAGAAAGTCACACCACTGAACTGGTGGAAGTCACTTAAGCACTTGGATTCAGAGACTGTTGAAGTGATAATCTCACTTTTAACAGCAGTAGATTCTTCTGTCAGTGTAGAAAGAATATTTTCTTCCTTTGGACAAATTCATTCCAAACTGAGAAATTGTTTGAGACCTGAAAAAGCAGGAAAGCTTGTTTTTCTTTTCCAGATTATGAACAAACAGGAAAATGAAGGTGAAGACTACTGAGTTAGCTACAGAAGCCAATATTTTAAGTTTCTCATGTTGACCTGGCTGACAGTCAATTTAATTTTTATTTTAAAAAAAAATTCATTAACTATTTTAGTTAAAAACAATTTTAACAAAAACAAACCTGATTTTAAAAAACCTGAATGTTTAACTACATTCAAAAATTCATATGCTTGTTTTGTTAAAATATTATGTTTGCTGAAGAAAAAAATCCAGAATACATAAACATTGTTTTAGTTAAATAAAACAATTTAAATGTCTGTCTGGTGATGTTCTCCTCCTAATACAGCATGGCAAGAAAATCCTCCAAATATTAATGATTAACCTGTTGAATTGCAGATAGTTCACCTTCCAATGACTTCATAAATATCTGCTTCAATTACCTTTGCTAAATGAAATAACCAAGCAATCATTCATTTTCTGATATAGCTGTAAAACTAATCTGAAAAGCTTTCAAAATAAATCACTTTTAAAATGTATAGTGTGTAACTTCTAAAAATGAAACCTACATCTGTCTCTGAATTGTGAAGAATATGTATTAAGGGTATAACAACCAACAAGAATTCACTTTTAATGTAGAAATCCATGATTAAATCGAGTCTTCCTGACTAGTGATTTAAATCAAATCCATCCTGCCAAAGCGTGAAGAAATTCCATTTCCAAAGGCCTGTGTCTCCGACAGGCTAACATCAATTTTCCTTGGATAGTCTATGAATCCACCCAAGCCATTGCTTCTAGAAAAGTAATTGCTATGTAATTCTAGAAAAATCTATTTTCATATCTGCTTTTCCCTAGATGCCTCCTTCTATTATACTTCAAGTGAAAAGATGTTGCAATGCTGTTTTTTCTTTATTCACGTCAGGCAGTACTAAAGACCCGTCAACATCTTTCAATGCTGCATCCAATTGTTCCCAAGAAACCAATGGTCACTCTTCAATAAGGAAATCAGATTTGTTTTGGAAGCTACACTGCTTGTTGTTAAAGGATTAAATCACAAAATTTATCTCTTAAAGAATCTAGTTGTACTGCATAACGTACTTCTAAACTAAAAACTAACTAACGGGGTGGGTGGGGGGGGGGTGGGAGAGTTGGCTTTTCTGGCCCTTTCTTCTGTACTTTTTCCTAAGCTTCTACCTAGGCCACAATCACTCAGGAAGCATAAGTGCAATGAATGGCTAGATACAAGGCCTTAACTGAGGTTTTGTAGACTTTAGGTCTATAAAGGGACTATAGCTAGTCTTCTCTCATATCTGTGCAGGACACAGAATCTTCTCTGGGGTGGTACAAGACTTTGGAATGAACTCCCCTAGGAACTAAGGACTATCACAAATCTCACCATTCTGCTCCAAGTGAAGGCACATTTCTTTGACCTTCCTTTTGGTAATACAAACACGTGGCATCAGTATATTAAACACCTTACCAAACCAAGACACTTTACTCCCCTCTCCCTCTGAGGATGAAAGAACACACAACATGAGACAAGACATGTAGTCATGTTGCTTAATGCACAACTAGACGGCACTCAGATACTATCTGATATAACAAACGTATACAGAACAGAATATCACCAATTAGTCTTTTAAGCAGGCATTAAGGGACTGATTTTCCCAATTCTTTGTTGTCCTGGGGTCCAAAGATCCATTACAATGAGGTTTTTACAGCAGTGATCCTTCAAGGTGAGAAGCAGGATCACTTTTAAAAAAGGGCACCCAAAATTAGGTAAATTATATGACCTTCATTTTATCTTCCCCTGGGCATTGACGTATGGAGAAGACATCTATTGAAAAAAACCTGTCATGGATAAAGACTGAGTGATCAATATGTAGATTCTGAGTACTGTAAATCCTGGCAGCCACATGGCCACCTAGCAGATCTCATTACAGGACACATGACTTCTCTCCTCTGAGACTGTCAGTGCTTCTACAGATTGGATTTTGACATTTCACAGAGGGAAGGATTTGCTTTAGGAATAAATGCTATGATAGTTATGAGGACTTCATGTCTGAATCAGAAATACAATATGACGTGTCATTAGAGAAAGCTCCCAGCTTCAAAATTCACCATACTGAAGAAAGTAATTATCAGGAAGTCTATTTCAATTAATGGAAAATACACTGACACCTGCCACAAGGGTTCAATTGGGTAGCAACCTACAGGACGAGAATGAAAATCCAAGGATGTGCACTCAATTCCTATGGGGTTGGAATTAGAAATGATACCATCAGGGAGTATTTAATGTTGCGCTTTGTACAAAATTTCTTGAACATTCTGAGAACACTATAGTACAAAGATTTGATCTTTTATTTGGACTTCTTCATATATCCTCTTGGAGGAATGCAAGGCTATGGTTCAGTTGTTTAATATGGTAGTTAAACCATGGACTTTGCTTCACCCAGTAGAATGTTTTTTTGTTGACTTCGACTGGTGCTCTGATTTCTATTGCTGGCATGGTCCTGGGAAGCAGTGAAAGAGGTTGGAAGACACACAGAAGTGACATTATCCAAGTCTCCAGTAGTGTTGTAGCCAGGTCAGTCCCAGGTTATGAGAGAGACAAGGTGGGTGAGGTAGTATCTTTAAACGAACCAACTTCTGTTGGTGGAGACAAAAAAAGCTTTCAAGCTGCACACCCACCTTGTCTCTCTCATTATCCAAGTTTGTAGGAGATCATTCAGGGAGAAGCCATAGGGCACTTTATTGCTTTTTCAAATGCAAAGAGGTCAATCACCAATTCATCAAACTGACTCACCAAGAATGAAGATACATGTGTGTACAGATTCCATTCTGCTTAATGCAATATGCCATGTAAGCCTGGGTGTTCATCTTTCCCTTGATGGGCACTGCAGAGAGATAAGAAACTTGGCTCTGCCCAGAACAGGAGAAGCTGACTTTCTCTCTGGAGTGAGCTGATCATGTTCTTCCTCATGAAAACACCATCAGAGATATTGACTGTCATGACCAGAACAAGCCTTACCCATAGAAATAAGAGTACTCCCAGATCTCAATAAATTCCACCAACAGGTACGGTTTTCTTTCTGGTACCTATTCCCTGAAATCAATCGGGAACTGAATGAGCCCTCTCCATTACCTTCAGTTAGCATCTGACATAAGGATTGTTCACTAATGAGAGGATCCCTTCAAAAATTTGCTTCTCTGCATTCACCAGCTAAGAAAGCGAAGAATAGACAAAAGGACCTCTGCAAACCGATGTGATAGGGTGAGGTGTGAAGGAGATAATTATTGGGAGGGAATAATTACTGGAAAGGAGTTACTGGGTGGGCTTCATATGAATTCTTAATAATTATTACCAGTCATGTTTATTACGGTAGTGCCTAAGGGACAACCAAGAATAGGTCCCCATTGTGCTAGGCACAGTATGAACAGAGACAGTCCCTATCCTGAAAAGCTTACACTCAATATAGACAAGGCAGACATAGGGGAGGGAAGGGGTATTAACACACAAGCAGAGTAAATATTGTGATGGAAGCAAATGTCCTGTTAGTTCTATAATTTTTTTTCAGGGGGAGAGGGTGTTACTTAGGAGGCGATAAGCTAAATGGCAAGAAAAAGGTTAGGGAAGGGTGACACAGAGGTCAGGGAAGGGGAGAAGAAAGGAATGGCAGGTCTGGAGTGAACCTGAGGTGAAGAGATTGGGGGGGGGGGTGCGAACAGCTAATCAGCACAGGGCAGAGAAAATCCAGTCAAAAACTATAGAAAGTTCTCTGAAATGTCTAAAGTTTCCTGCTTTGGCTGCTTCTGCAGATGCTACTCCCAGCTGGAGTCTGTGGCTGGCTCCTATCTGCTGTTTTCCCCCAAAGGTCCCATGAGGGAAGGGAACCAGGCACCACCTCAGTCCCACTAGTGGGGGAATGAGGGTGTCCTTCCTGCACAGGTCTGGGTCCAGTGGGATGCTGGGAGAAAAGACAATGAGATCAGCATTCCCCCCCCAACAGGCTTCACTGAGAACTGTACTTTCGTTTCTGTGACATCACTTGTTCCCTTTATGACTATCTTCATCTTTTGTTAACATTCTTATGAGATAAGATCTTATGCCTAATAGGGGTCATCCTCAGCATACATCCATGGTTTACTTCGCAGGTGCCCTGTTTGTGTTTGTCAGGAATACACCACACTCCAGAAACTGTCTCACACTGTATTTTTCAGCTTTCTGCAGAGCCCTGATCAGCAGGGCATCAATTTCCTTTTTCCTTGAAGTCAATATTAATACTACCATGATCCTGGAAAAGACCCTGGGAGCATTTGTCAGATCAAGTGGTAATGATATCCTGGCATTTTCCTGGGCTGTTTGAGATTAGAAGTGGGATAAAACTGTGCCTGTGATTCTTGCACAGCTCCATAAAGTACCACTCCAGGCGATGTCCGGTGACCTCATTTTAACTCAAGATGCAGGTAGTCATTTGCTCCAAAACTGGGGTCTAACTCCAGACAACACTGGTGGGAGTCATGTAGATTGCACTGAGGCACCTGAAGACCACTACTGACCTCACCACACCACCTGATATATTCAAGCTACTCCTCAGGCAATGTACACACTACAGCTTAGGTCAGTATAAGTTATGTCGCTCAGGGGTGCGTATAAGCCACCCCACTAGAGCGACGTGAGTTCCACCGACCTAAGCGCTGATGTGGACAGCACTATGTCACTGGAAGAGCTCCTGCCAACATAGCTACCACTCGGAGGGGCTGGAGTAGACAGGAGAGCTCTCTCCGGTCAGCTTAGAGCATCTGTACTAGCAGCAGTGCAACAGTACAGCTGCATCAGTACAGCTGTGCTGCTGTAAACTCTGTAGTGTAGCCATAGCAGTATTCTCTCTTGTACTTGCAGGACTTCAACTTGCCATGTGATCTGTATTTCTTTGTACAGTATCTGGTAAGAGCCAGGATTGTAAATCTACTTTTCCAGTGATCCATGAATAGCCTCAACCTTCAATAAAGTTTCAGCATGAAGGGAGCTGGGAACTGAGCTGCCTGAGCATCTTATCTCAAGACAAAGGAGTGCATGAAACAGATGTGTCCCATTATCTTTTTTAGGGAGAAGTATTTCAGCTCTAAGATTTGTTTAGGTTGAGAGAGAGAATACTTGCAACAGTAACCACCCACATTAGCACTGCCTGTGAAGCCCTTTGGCAGAGGCCTGCGCATGAAATCTTTTAACATGGGGAAACCGGTATGCAGGTTGTGACCACACAAGACTTGACAGGAGGAAAACCCTGACCCAGTGGCTGTGCTGCAGCCCTCATCTGCCTTCACAGCTGCAGAATACTAAAAGGTCCTCTATATGCACCTGATCAACAGTTGGGGTCTTGTGAAGTTTAGACCACAGTTAGTCGAGCCTACCCTCAGACCTCCTCACCAAGGTGGACCCTACCAGGAGTATTAAAGCTCCAGACAATGTGGTTCTTAGGGTCTTTAGTCCACGAAAGCCTCTCCTCCATGCCAACACCTATGTCTCCTCCAAGGTTACACCTGTCACTTCTGTAGGAAAATCTGCAGGGCATGAATTGGGCTCCTCAGCCACTTAAAAACCCACCAATGAACCCCCTTGGCAAACATTATCCTCGCACTGAGGGATAGCCAAAGAAGAAGACCTTGTGAAAGCATGTGGAGCACATCAAAGTTTTTTATTTTTGTTGATGTTATTCTGATGTCACTAGACAGTGTTTACACCCAGGGAAGGGAGCTGAAATGAAATGAAAACTCCTATACAGTAAGAAGGCCACTTTCAGAGAAACAATATGCTTCATTAGAAACACCAAAGATGGCAGTGTTTACTGTTGGTAGTGACATCAGGTTGAATCTGAACCAGTGCAGAATGGGGCCGTATAAAATAGATGTTAAGGGCCTAGAAATAATTAAATAATGGGCCAAAAAGATCGATCGATCTCTCTCTCTGCCTCTTGTTGTTTTACATCTGGGCTGCCCTCCCTCGAGTTATTCCTTGGTGAGCTGTGGCAGGGAGGAGAGTGAGGTGGTGGTAAGGCATAGCAACAGATGGAAACAATCTGGATATTACAGCATAGCTACCTACCACGGCAACCAGAGTAACAGCCCAATACCTCCCTAGTCTTTGAGGTATGGCAGGAAATTCCTATTCGTCTACTATATCTTCCCAGGGAAGATGGGGAAGGATAAATAGCTATAGTTAGACCAGCCACAGAGGTGCTAAGCATACTTTCTCAGTACTCTACCTGAATATGTCTGTCTTCTGTTTCGTTTTTAATATTATATATAAGGCCCTACTTAACTTGTGATATTGCAGATTCTGCAATATTAGGTTTCCACTGCAATTTTGACAGCAGAAGCCCTGCCATGCTTGGGGCTGACAGTAGGAGCCCCAGCTGTACCAGGGCTGAGAACAAGAACCCCCACGACCCCACTCTAAGCTCCGGGCAGCTGACAGCAGGAGCCCCCCCAACGCCAGGCACCCTCTCTCAGCCCCAGGCAGCCGAGAGCAAAAAATCACAGAAAAGTAATAATGGACTTTATTACCGCAAATAATAAAGTCCATTATTACTTTTCTGCTATTTTCCTGGCTTGCCTGCAACTCAGACACAATTCTTTGACAATCATCCCGCAATTCAAGTAGGACCTTAATTATATATTACTTGATCCCCTAACTGTAATTCAGACAGCTGGACTTGCTTGCCTGCAGAGGAAGAATTTCCTTTTTTTTAGCAAGTGCATGCACCGAGACAAATCAGCACAGATCTTTGGCTTAGTCTTTTCTGCATTAATCCACCATGATGCACTCCATGAAGATGAGCTGTGCTGATTTTAGCTTCTTTGTTGTGTCCAGTGCCTTCCATCACATCCAGAGGGGAAGACACAGTAGACCTCCACTGTCAGTGGCTGCTGAGGTACAGTCTGGGCACTTAGATGTGATTTTCCATCTGGCTAGCTGCCCCTCTGATGTTATTCTGTTCACATACATGGGAGAAGGGGAACTGCTTGCCCCTGAAGTCAGCTATTCCAAACCTGCCTGCCTCTTTGAGTGGTGTGTGGGGACAGAAGGAGCAACCTTGTGTTGACTGGGCTAAGGCTTTCTTGGCCTAGCTCTCTCCCTAAGCTGCTGCAAACACATCAGAAGAAAAGCAGAGAACCAGGTAAGTCTCCCCAAAAGGCAAACGTAGCCCTAGGAAGCCCCAGGGAGAATCAGTCACATTACTGAGCCAAATTGTTCACCAGAAATTTGAAATAAAAAGGTTGGAATTTTCCTCAAAAAACCTCTGCATAGAAGTCTGATTGGGCACACCTGCCACTGTGCAGACAGATAAAGCTGCAGATAATTTCAGGAAATTGTCCATTTCACTTCTGTCAGTGACTGACAGGTCTGGTTCTTCTCCAAGTTGCAAGCCAGCTAAAGCACTCATTGTAACACAGCTGCAGACCTTAATACAATAAAGAATATCTTTGCCATCTGTTCCCCCAAACGAATCAAAGGCACCAGTTCTCATCAGAACCAATCAGAATTAGTTTGGAGTTTCCAGCCCAAACTATTCTGGAGCTAGGGAAGTTAGGGGGAAAAACAGATCAAGCACTGAGCAGCTCTTTTTTTTTTTTTTAAGACCCATTTCTCCCTACTGTTGTGTAGTATTTGCCTCATATTCAGAGGGGGAAAACTCTATTTTATTCCCATAAAATTTCTATGATACTGGTTTAGAGTTAGCAAAGTTTAGTAAAGGGGGCTAGGCATTAAAGTCAGACTTAAAATACTAGCCTAGCCTCCCCTTCCCTGGGAGACCCACTGTAAATTACTGAATTTTATGAAGTAGCAAGTAAAACAAACATGACAAGAATAAGGCATCACATCATCTTTGAGAAGTGAAAAGAGGCCACCCTTTTGTGCAAATTAGCATGGTTCTACTAGAACTGTTTTCAAACTGAAGAGTGTCATGTATATTACGAGCAATTACATGCCAAAGGTACTTTATCAAGAAGTTATTGAAGCAACAGCTCCACTACGATTTGGCACACGTTTCAACAGACAATCATAACACTTTTCAGGTTCCACTCCTTTGAGTAAAATAATGTGAAGCACGTGGCTAATGTCTCTTCTAGACAGGATCATCACAAGACATATTTTAAGGTCAGTTGTGGGCACTTATGAAATTACATTGATAATTCACAAATGGTAGATTTAAAACAATCAGTAGCTAAACTGTATCCAAAAAAGAAAGTTTATTGTGACCACTAGAAACACAGGTCACTCAATATTAAGGTGCCATTCAGGTCACGGATCATTAGGTAACGATTTAATGAGGATTCCATTAGAATTTATTTTTTCCTCCCATATAATTAAATCTCTTTGGATACTAGCACTCATGTTAATTTGAAGGACTTAAGCTGTACTCAAGCAAAATTATTAACAGCCCTGGTCTACACTACGAGTTTAGGTCGAATTTAGCAGCATTAGATCGATTTAACCCTGCACCTGTCCATACAACGAAACCATTTTTGTCGACTTAATGGGCTCTTAAAATCGATTTCTGTACTCCTCCCTGATGAGGGGATTAGCACTTAAATCAACATCGCCGGGTCAAATTTGGGGTAGTGTGGATGCAATTCAACGGTACTGGTCTCCAGGAGCTATCCCACAGTGCTCCATTGTGACCGCTCTGGACAGCACTCTCAACTCAGATGCACTGGCCAGGTAAACAGGAAAAACCCCGCGAACTTCTGAATTTCATTTCCTGTTTGGCCAGTGTGGCAAACTGATCAGCACAGGTGACTGTGCAGATCTCATCAGCAGAGGTGACCATGGAGTCTCAGAATCGCAAAAGAGCTCCAGCATGACCGAACGGGAAGTACTGGATCTGATCACTGTATGGGGAGACGAATCCTTGCTATGAGAACTCCGTTCCAAAAGACGAAATGCCAAAATATTTGAAAAAAATCTCCAAGGGCATGAAGGACAGAGGCTATCACAGGGACCTGCAGCAGTGCCGTGTGAAACTTAAGGAGCTTAGGCAAGCCTACCAAAAAACCCAAGAGGCAAATGCCCCCTCAGGGTCAGAGCCCCAGACATTCTATGATAAGCTGCATACAATTCTAGGGGGTGCCCCACCCCTGTACGTGGACTCCTGCAAGGGGCGGTGGGGAGGGAGTCTCACGCAACAGGGATGAGGATTTTGGCGACAGGAAGATGAGGAGGAGGTTGAAGATAGCGCACACCAGGCAAGCGGAGAAACCGTTCTTCCTGACAGCCAGGAACTGTTGATCACCCTGGATCCAATATCCTCCCAACCCAGGCTTCCGGACCTTGAAGGCGGAGAAGGCACCTCTGGTGAGTGTACCTTTGTAAATATAATACACGGTTTAAAAGCAAGCGTGTTTAATGATTAATTTGCCCTAAAGACTTGGGATGCATTCGCGGCCAGTACAGCTACTGGAAAAGTCTATTAACATGTCTCGTAATGGTGCGGAAATCCTCCAGGGACATCTCAATGAAGCTGTCCTGGAGGTACTCCCAAAGCCTTTGCAAAAGGTTTCTGGGGAGGGCAGCCTTATTGCGTCCTCCATGGTAGGACACTTTACCACGCCAGGCCAGTAGCACGTAGTCTGGAATCATTGCATAAGAAAGCATGGCAGCGTATGGTCCCGGTGTTTGCTGGCATTCAAGCAACAACTGTTTTTTATCTCTCTCTCTGTTATCCTCAGGAGAGTGATATCATTCATGGTCACCTGGTTGAAATAGGGGAATTTTATTCAGGGGACATTCAGAGATGGCCATTCCTGCTGGGCTGTTTGCCTGTGGCAGAAAAGAAATCATCCCTACTGTTAGCCACGCGGTGGGGTGAGGGGTAAAGCAATCATCCCAGAGAATGGGGGGGAGGGGTGGTTAGTTGGGTTTGTGCTGCATATTAATCCAAAAAATCAGCCCCTCCTTTTAAATAGCCAATGTCCCTTTTTCAATTTTAATGTCCCTTTTTTCCTCCCACAGCTGCACGTTTCAACGCTGCAACTAGCATCTCTGTCCCAGAGGCTAGCGCAGATAAGAAAGCGAAAAAAACGCACTCGCACTGAAATGTTCTATGAGCTCATGCAGTCCACCCGCACTGAAAGAGCCCAGCAGAATGCATGGAGGTAGACAATGGCAGAGTCCAAGAAAGCACAAAATGAACGTGAGGACAGATGGCTGGAGCAACAGGAGAGGTGGCGGCAGCATGATGAAAGGAGGCAGGATGCAATGCTGAAGCTACTGCAGGATCAAACTGATATGCTCCGGCGTATGGTTGAGGTGCAGGAAAGGCACAGACCACCACTGCAGCCCCTGTGTAATCAACGGCCCTCCTCCCCCAGTTCAATAGCCTCCACACCCAGACACCCAAAAACGAGCCCACTCCACCCCACCCCCGGGCACCCAACTACTCCACCCCAGAGGACTGCCCAAGCAACAGAAAGCTGGCATTCAATAAGTTTTGAAGTGCAGTGTGGCTTTGTCCTTCCCTCCTCCCCCACTCCTCCTGGTCTACCTTGCCAGTTATCCCCCTATTTGTGTGACAAATTAATAAAGAATGCATGAATTTGAAACAATGACTTTATTGCCCCTGCAAGCGGTGATCGAAGGGGGGAGGGGAGAGCGGTTGGCTTACAGGGAAGTAGAGTGAACCACGGGGGCGGGTTTTCATCAAGGAGAAACAAACAGAACTGTCACACCGTAGCCTGGTTTTCAAAGCTTCTCTGATGTGCAGCACGCCCTGCTGTGCTCTTCTAACCGCCCTGGTATCTGGCTGCGCATAATCAGCAGCGAGGCGATTTGCCTCAACTTCCCACCCCGCCATAAATGTCTCCCCCTTACTCTCACAGATATTATTACTGCTTGCTGTGTGCTCCACAATGGGAATATTGGTTTCGCTGAGGTCTAACCGAGTCAGTAAACTGCACCAGCGTGCTTTTAAAACATCCAAATGCACGTTCTACCACCATTCTGCACTTGCTCAGCCTATAGTTGAACAGCTCCTGACTGCTGTCCAGGCTGCCTGTGTACGGCTTCATGAGCCATGGCATTAAGGGGCAGGCTGGGTTCCCAAGGATAACTATACGCTTTTCAACATCCCCAACGGTTATTTTCTGGTCTGGAAAGTAAGTCCCTTGCTGCAGCTGTTCATACAGACCAGAGTTCCTGAAGATGTGAGCGTAATGTACGTTTCCCGGCCATCCCACGTTGATGTTGGTGAAACGTCCCTTGTGATCCACCAGTGCTTGCAGCACCATAGAAAAGTACCCCTCTCAGTTTACGTACTGGCTGCCTTGATGGTCCGGTCCCAAGATAGGGATACGCGTTTCGTCTACGGCCCCACCACAGTTAGGGAATCCCATTGCAGCAAAGCCATCCACTATGACCTGTACATTTCCCAGAGTCACTACCCTTGATAGCAGCAACTCAGTGATTGCATTGGTTGCTTGGATCACAGCAGCCCCCACAGTAAATTTTCCCACTCCAAATTGATTACCGACTGACCGGTAGGTGTCTGACGTTGCAAGCTTCCACAGGGCTATCACCACTCGCTTGTGAACTGTGAGGGCTGCTCTCATCTTGGTATTCTTGCACTTCAGGGCAGGGGAAAGCAAGTCAAAGAGTTCCATGAAAGTGCCCTTACGCATGCGAAAGTTTCACAGCCACTGGGAATCATCCCAGACCTGCAACACTATGTGGTCCCACCAGTCTGTGCTTGTTTCCCGGGCCCAGAATCGGCGTTCCACGGCATGAGCCTGCCCCACTGCCACCAGGATGTCCAAATTGCTGGGGCCCGTGCTTTGAGAGAATTCTGTGTCCATGTCCTCATCACTCTCGTCACCACACTGCCATCGCCTCCTCACCTGCTTTTGCAGGTTCTGGTTCTGCATATACTGCACGATAATGCGCGAGGTGTTTGCAATGCTCATAACTGCCGCGGTGATCTGAGCGGGCTCCATGCTTGCCATGGTATGTTGTCTGCAGGAGAGCAGAGTGACAGCAGAAGCGGTCGTTCAATGACAATGGTTTGCAGACCTACTGCACCATCTGCTGCCAGGACACAACAGCTGAGCTGGCTGCATGCTTGCTGTGTTATTGCGAGACAAGAGCAGCCAAGCAGAGCTGCAGCGGAAGCGACTCTGTGAGACCACCAGGAGAACAGAGTGGCAGCGGAAGTGGTAGCTGATGACCTGTGAGGTGGATTTATGAAAGCAGGAGAGCAGAGTTGCAGCGGAAGCGGGAGCCCTTGAGAGACAACATGGAGAAATTCGCTATGGAGACAAGAGCAGGAGAGCAGAGTGGCAGCGGAAGCGGTGGTTCAACGATGACAGTTAGCAGTCCTACTGCACCGTCTGTTGAAAACAATATGGCGCCCACAGGGAAAAAAGGCGCAAAACGATTGTCTGCCATTGCTTTCATGGAGGGAGGGGTGACTGATGACATGTACCCAAAACCACCCGCGACAATGTTTTTGCCCCATCAGGCATTGGGAGCTTAACCCAGAATTCCAATGGGCGGCGGAGACTGCGGGAACTGTGGGATAGCTACCCACAGTGCAATACTCCGAAAATTGACACTAGCCTTGGTACTGTAGACGCACTCTGCCGACTTAATGCGCTTAGTGGGGACACACACAATCGATTGTATAAAATCACTTTCTAAAAATCAACTTCTATAAATTCAACCTAATTCTGTAGTGTAGTCATACCCACAGTTATATCTAATTCTAAAAGTAATTGCAAGAACATATGTGCAATATATATGTCAAGTTTTAGAACCCTGCGTGAATGTGCACTAGTTCAAAGACTAACCCTGGAAGGTAGAGGGAGAGACAAAAGTTCTGCAGTAATACACCTTAGCAATAAGCCAGCCAGAGAGCAAGCTTAAGGGAGAGTCTGGGCTTGTCTACACTACAAGTTATGTCGGTATAACTTATATTGCTCAGGGGTGTGAATAAGCCACCCTGCTGAGTGACACAAGTTACACCGACCTAAGCACTATTGTGGATACTGCTGTCGGTGGGAGAGCTTCCGACATGCCGCTGACATAGCTACCGCCTTTCACGGAGGTGGTTTTATTATGCCAACAGGAGAGCTCTCTCCCATAGGCATAGAGAACATCTTCACCAGATGTGCTTCACTTCTCCTGAGGGCTAGTCTATACTGTAAGGGAGTGGTGCTGCTTTCAAGGCTTTATTACTAATGTTTCTGAAGACACAGAATAAAGGAAAATATCAGGGGAGGGATGTAATTGTGGACAAGAATATTGTGTGTATCATGCAGGAGAATGGCATACCTGCTTATAAAAGCTAACTTTTCATTTAAGTGGTAAAGGTCTTTTTTTTTCTTTTTTTTGACACTGAAAGCAGCACTCCAGTCCTGGTTTTGCACATTGATGCGTATTATTAAATAATTCTGGTTTGTTCATTCATTGTTGAGTGAAAGCCGACCATTTGATTTTGAAGCATGAAAGTGTGGGGTTATGCAGAAACAGAAGCAGTGACATCACTGGGATCTTTCTTCTGTTTCGACTGGGCATTTTTTCTACGTAACTAGTTGACCACCCAACCCCTCTATGATTAGTCTGCTGCAGCAGACTAATTCCCTTACCCTCATATCTTCCTATCTCAGTCGCTGTTGCCCATCACTTATTTCCCCTACTCCCATGCTTTGGGAATTCATCTCCATTTTCTTCTTTTGTCAAATCCCTCATTATATAATCAACAAACAAAACCACCCACAGAAAATAGTATTTGTCACATATCACTCTCTTGCAGCCTTCCACCCCCTCCCTCCCAAATCTTTTCTTTTTCTTGTTATTTAGACTGTAATATCTTCAGGGCAGGAAATTAAGATCTACAGTCTTCAATTGTTATTCTTTGTCCACACTATGGAAATTTTTGAACAATTCTGTATTGCTGACATTACCCATTCACCTTAACTGGTACCAGCACCAGAGTGCTGTTTGCATGTGTACCACCTAGCCCTACTTTTGAACAAGACTAATCACAGTATTGAAGACAGCATCAACCAATGATAGATTGTCTTCACTAGCACTCGGGAGTGCCAACACTGGTTTATGTAAACTGGTGTTAGCATTAAGAAACTTTAGAATTAAGAGCATTCATGACTTTGCAGTAGGCACTTAGCATCTTGCTGGACTAGGCCCATTAATTATTTTGTCTGGTAATCTAACGTGTGTGACAAAACTGTTAAGGATCATTTAGTTTTATAAATATAGACCACTGCAGAGGTGGGCCACAGCCGGCCCACGGGACTGTCCTGCCTGGCCCTTGAGCTCCCGGCCGGGGAGGCTAGCCCCCGACCCCTCCCCAGCTGTCCCCCCTCCCCTGCAGCCTCAGCTCGCCATGCCGCCAGCATTCTGGGCGGCGGGGCTGCGAGCTCCTGCAGGGCAACGTGGCTGCGAGAGCCGCCGGCCTGCCCCAATGCTCTGGACTGCGTGGCTGGCTCCGGCCAGGTGGCACGGCTGCCGGTCCTGGTGCTCTGAGCGGCATGGTAAGGGGGCAGGGAGCATGGGGGTTGGATAAGGGCAGGGGGTCCCAGGGAGCAGTCAGGGGACAGGAAGCAGGGGGCAGTTGGATAGGTGTGGGAGTTCCAGCGGGCCTGTCAGGGGGCAGGGGTGTGGACAGGGGTCAGGGCAGTCAAAGGACAGCGGGGGGATGGAGAGGGGGTGGGATTCCGGGGGGGACAGTTAGGGGAAAAGGAGCAGGGGGGTTGGATGGGTCAGAGGTTCTGAGGGGGGCAGTGAGGGGCAGGAAGGGGGAAGGGGCCAATAGGGGGCGGGGGGCCAGGCTGTTTGGGGAGGCACAGCCTTCCCTACCCAGCCCTCCAAACAGTTTCAGAACTCCAATGTGGCCCTCAGGCCAAAAACTTTGCCCACCCTTGGACTACCGAGACTGTATCCTACCTCTTTAATATACAAGTTTAACCTCAAACCTTCTTGAAAAAAAATATTCACACTGTTTCCTGCTCTTAAGTGAAAACTGTATTAATTTTACAGAATCATGGGACTGGAAGGGACCTCGAGAGGTCATCTAGTCCAGTCTCTTGCACTCATGGCAGGACTAAGTATTATCTGGACCATCTCTGACAAGATATCTGAGGAGCAGTTGCAAATGTAGCTGCCTCTATGAACGGTCAGTTTTATAAACCAATGAATGGGTTATGCACATTATTCTAAACAACCACATAACTCTTAGTCTTCTTTGACCTGCCTCCCCATGTTTTCCTTGTATTGATTTCCTATGTCATGTCTTTATTTAGTCCAATCTTGCAAAATGATCCACATAGATGTGCCCTTTTAGCCACAGCAGAGTCCCTCTGAAGTCCATTATTACAGGGTCCTATTGTCACCCCCAGAGATTACCTTAAAGGATCAGGACCTTAGACTATTAACTCTTTGGGGATGGGATCATGGTTGCTGTATAGGGACTAGCATGTTTTGGGGAGTTACACAACAAAAAAGGAAAATGATATAATTAGGTGTGATCTTTATCATACAGAAGCCAAAGTCTATACAGAGTACATTATATTTTTGTAACATTATATTGAAATAGATTTTGTTCAAAGACAAAGAAAGCAAATCACAAATTCTGCCCAGGCATCCTTGATAAAGACTTTGCTTGGTGAAAATACTGGATTAATCCACTTAACTACATTTCAAATGAGAGGAAAGCTATACCCAATGATTGCTGATTCTATGTTAAGTTATTAATACAGTGTAGTGAGACTGATGCTGTATTTGATTTATTGGATTTCCAAAACAAACAATACACTTGGCAATATTATTAATTTAAAAGTCTGGATACAGGGAATATCCTAATTTTTATGTGCATATATTAGTCACTGTGCTGCTACCTAATCGTTTTAACAAATACAGATTTAATAGTCTCATCACTGCACATACTGGTGGAGTAGTTTGATGGCAGTATGATAAGCATTCTTTAACTAGAGAGCTTTGAACCACTCTTAAAGGAAAGAGAAGGGGTAAAGACCAATATGAATATTCAAAACTTAAACCTCATAACTACGTAGCTTTGTAAGATCCATGATCTCTGATACGGAGAAAGAAGGAGAAATGGCATGGAGTCGAATTGGATTAGGTAGATAAATTTCATATTTTCCAGAACTGAATTATTTGTGAGAATTCCATACAGTAATACAAGGAATTGGGATAAATGTCACTAAAAAGGAATGAGAGGAAGGAGAAATAACTGGAATGCTAATAACTTTGAGCTCTCAGATGGTGCCCCATTAAATTTGTGGTGTCACTGACAAAAGTGCCCTGCTGAGTAGAGATGAGTCAGACCACAGTTTCCTGAACTTGAATTTGTACAGCTTCCTCTGATAAGATGAGGTCTGCACTAGGCCAAATCAGGTGTCAAGGAAGCATACTGTTGCAGGCACCTGAAGTATGACAACATTTGGAATGGTCTTTTTTAGGGCAGTTACACAAAGAGTGAGCAATAACTTCCCTTTTCACTGAATAGGCCCTCTCCACTGAGGTATTACCCTGACCTGAGTATGTGATAAAAGGCCTGGAAACTTGAGCCACACATACTGCCATAGAGATATTCAAAGTGCTAAAACCCTTGCAATCAAATCTGAGATATCAAGTGAGGCTTGCAGAGTGTAGTTACAGAATGATGTTCACGTGTTATCTTTGGCCTGTTTTTTCCTTGCTCCTCCAGCATTGGTTCAATGGGTTGTACACTGCCTACTAATTTTAAAACACAATTTTTATATCTCAAAAGGAGATGTTTCTCGACAAACCATTTATCTTCTCTGTCTCTCAGAAGATGCAAACATAAGGGATGTTGGTGATAGGTGCGTAAAAGAATGCACAAAACCTGTTGAGGCACTTGGTAAAGCTTATCAGACTTTGATACAGAAGGCAGAAGTACCATACAGTTATCCCTGACTGCCTCAAGAAGGCATTAATTCACATGTAAAGTAATGAGCCTTCTGAGCTGCCAGAGTCCCAAAATTCAGAGCAGTGACTCTCAACCTTTCCAGACTACTGTACCCCTTTCGGGAGTCTGATTTACCTTGTGTACCCCCAAGTTTCATCTCACTTAAAATCTACTTGCTTACAAAAATCAGACAAAAAATACAAAAGTGATACAGCACGCTATTACTGAAAAATTGCTTACTTTCTCATTTTTACCATACAATTTTAAAATAAATCAACTGGAACGAATATTGTACTTACATTTCAGTGTATAGTATATAGAGCAGTATAAACAAGCCATTGTCTGTATGAGATTTTAGTTTGTACTGACTTTGCTTATGCTTTTTATGTAGCCTGTTGTAAAACTAGGCAAATAACTAGATGACCTGATATACCTCCCGGAAGATCTCTGCATACCCCTGGTTCAGAGCATCTGCCATTAGAGGGAGATGTAGAAGAAACCACCACATTCTCAGCCTAGCTTAATATTTCATCAGCTATCTTGGTCTGCATAGTATCACCTCCCATATCCTACCTGTGATGTTACCCTTCAGATTTAGACAGATCCTATGAAGGAACACGTGTTTCAGCTGCTGAAGGAAGGAGGCAAGAGACTTCTAAGGATCATGATTCTGCAAGAGGCTGGAAGAGTAGCCTGGACTGCAGACTTGGCCTTCCTCCTGTGGTCTGAATAATACCTGACATAAGGGCTTGTCAGTGAGGCCAAATTCATTTAATAGCAACCAAAAGGAGGGTGCTGGATGAAGTCACCACATGAGATTTTAAAGTCTCCTAACCAAGGCAAGAAATGGAACAGATCGTATCACAGCTTGGGTTAGTTTATTCCAGGAGGTGCCCAGGTGAACCTCTAAATATATCCCAGACGATACCAAAGTCAATTCAAACAACTCCTGGAAAAGCAGCATCAACAGAGGGAACATGAGAAGAAAGACTGATCAGATCCAATCAATGGTTATGCAGTATCCCCTGGTACCAAAGGATCCAATCTCTTCTCTTTAGCAGACAGAGACAAAAATCCAGAAAATTGGTAGCACACCAAGGACTAGATACACCCTTTGTTCTGGGGGAGACTGAACCATGATTTCTGAGCCGCTCCTTTGATATATGTCTGTACAAGTGTTTCTTTGGAGATCAAGATTCCTTTGGCACCAACTAGATCACAGAGCTCCTTTTCCTCTTGCCCACATACTTGAAGGTAGGGGACAGAGGACTCAGGCCATCTGGAAATTCAGGTTTAACTCTACTGCCGGCATGGCACTAGTGGCAGAGCAAGGGTCAACAGATACCTTTAAGGCCAAGAACACCCCGTGCACTAAGGTGCTGACAGTAACAGCAGAAGCAGACATGCAGACAGCATAGACTCAGCAGTAGCATTCACCAACAATGCCTTTGTTGCATTACATGCCAATGTTACCATCATTGATCCTTTGCTGTGGTTCCAGAGGATGGTGCTGGTCCCAGCAGAGTCCAAGTCTGCTTCCAGAGGAGGACCTTAGCCCTGAACAATTCCCAGACCTTTAGCCTCATCCAGGCCTGGTCTACATTATATGGAGTTTTAGTGTCACAAAAAACTCTCTTTCTGGCAGCACAGGCATCTACACAATTTTGAGACCTAGCAACAATGCCCTCAGCTTTCAGTGGCAAAATTTTACCAGTCCCCCAAGCAAATTAAGCCCTCTATCAAAATGCTGGTGTGGATGTAGAAGTACCTATACAGATATAAGCAGTCCTCCAGCAACGAGCCCACAATGCAGCTGTTCCTACAGCCATGACCTCTATGGTCCAGTTTTTCTAACTTGCTGCACAGGAGTCAGTGACCAGCAGTCCTGTACAGGCATGGCTCCAGTTCACCCTTGTCCTGCTGCATGGACACCTCTCCTGGATTTCTCAGGACATGCAGGGAGAAACATGTGTGGGCACAAACTCCCACAATTTTCTGGGAGGAATGATGGCATCTCATAAATACAATACAAAAATATCCCACAGCTGGAGACTAACAGCTGGGGCCTTTGGCAGCCAGGGAGTGGTGAGAAGTTGTTGGGGATTGTAGTAAAAAGTACACCTCCACCCAGATATAATGCTGTCCTCGGGAGCCAAAAAATCTTACCGTGTTATAGGTGAAACCGTGTTATATCGAACTTGCATTGATCCGCCGGAGCGCGCAGCCCCGCTCCCCCGGAGCGCTGCTTTACCGCGTTATATCCGAATTCGTGTTATATCGGGTCACATTATATCAGGGTAGAGGTGTATATTATTTGGACTTTTACAAAAAGTAATCAGCAGTGAAATAGTTTATTCATATTGCCAATGAAATTGATCCAAACGCAAAATTTACAACAACTCATGGAAATGAATAGGGAAGTTCAACCTCTAAGAGCTATTGTTTCAGGCTATGCGCATGCTCAGGAAGACAACAACGCATCAGTTCAGGTTTTCAAGTTTTCTTCTAACTGTAGAGGTTACACTTTTTTAAAAAATTAAAGCTTAGATTCCACAGCACAGTTCTGCAGGAAAAGTGAATTCTGCAACAAATTCCAAGACCTCAGAACTCAAGGCCATGCCTGAACCAGATACTCTTCCCTCTCTCAGCTAAGTTTACAGATATTTTCACCTTTCTAAACACTGGCGTGGATATTAGCTTATCCATAGGCTACCATAAGAAGTTTTATGAATTCTGCATGGGAGTATGTACAGTTTGCCATACTTTTACGCGGAAAAAACATCAGTTACGGGCTCCTAAAAATATAAAACTAGGCTCATGCATCAGTTTTTAAAGGGAGGTGAAAATGTTGAAAGCTTCAGGCTTACGAGAAAAAAAAAATGCACGTTTGAGTATAAGTGAAACACACTGGTCCAGATTCTCATCTGGTGTGAAGTGGCATGGCTCCACTGAATTCACTGATTTACACGAGGTGAGGATCTGGATCACTTAAAAAAAAAAACACCCTAAAGATATATTTTGTGCTGAGCTGTGCCTCAGAAGGAAGATCTCCTCCACCTAGAATCAGGACTCTTATGGTTTCTTTATGCTGCCACAGCAGCATCAAAGGGCCATGTTGGGAAGGAGATTATCCAAACAGATTCCATCCTTTACTCCCCTAATAAAAAATAAGAGGAGAATGGCAAAAGAGGGTCCATGCAAAATTTCTGGCTTTTCCCCTGCAAATTTTACAAAAGTACAAAAATCAGGCTTTTAATAGGAACAGCCTTATAATCCTAACTATGGAATTGCTGCTGGTACTTTAGGATTGGTATAGTTTTATGCTTGCTGAGCAGTGACTTTATAGTAGAGTACAATTGCTAAACACACATTTATATTATAGTGTATTTTAACAGTTCTTTTGCAGAACAGCACTGTAAGGCTTGTATGATATAGCCCTATAAAAGAATTCGGTATATGATTAATTACAGCCATTACAATAGATTAAGATTCTAGGTGGCAAACAAACAGCAGCAGTATATTTCACTTAATACTATGGACCAGATAACAACCAGAAATTAATAAGACAAGTGTCATTTTCATGTTTTTTCACATGGAACAGTTAGAAATTTAAAAGCAATCATAGTCTCAGACCTCTTCCTTTGAGAGAGCAAAACCATAGGATATTATATGCCTTAACACTTTCATCTTAAGTGACTATGCTAACACAACTATTTTTTTAATCAACAAAATATTTTAGAACTATTAAAAGTTTGTCTTCATGTTACAGATTAAAATAGCACACTAATTTATTTTAACAGTTTGAATCTTGTTGCACAGCTAATGATATTTTGTTGACACTTTACAGATAATGAATTTTTCACAAATCCAATAAATTTGATTAAAATCTCTGACCCCAATCCTGCAGAGAACTCCATGAAGAGGATCACAGGAGTTTCAAATAGATTCATAGCAACCTAGAGAAACAGAAGGATGAGAGAAAAATCAAAGCCTTTCATATCAGGAAGAACCCTTAACCATGGGTATTTGAAATCCATGGCTGTTCTCTACATCCTCCTCTACCATCATTCCCACAGAAGTTAATGGGAAAGTCTTCTGGACATGGCTCATTATGTGTACTGCTGCTTTAAAAAGGGAGTCCCACCAGAACTTTAAACCTGCCTGTTGATTCAAGATGGAGCATCATGTTTCAGTAGGCAAGTATAAGAATTGTTTTCCCAATGACATAAATGATTACTCTGACAAAAATCTACTTTTCAAGAGAAATTTAAACAGAGTGCAATGCAATTTGTTTTAACTTCCAACAAAGTTTCTGAATTCTACTTTTTAAATTGTTCAGCATAAATACGTGCAATACTTTCATGCTCTGATTACCTCCTGTTCTCTTGTCCATTCGTGAAACCTCTCAGCTAGCAAGAGGAGAAACCTACATTTTATTCTGACACTGAAAGTTTTGCAACATGTTATAGGTTATAATTCAGTGTTCTGGATGAGGACAGCCACAAGCTGACTGTTACACTTTTCTGCCTAGTTCCCCTCTCCCACATATATTGGGTCATCTTTTCTTCCCTGCAAAGCCCAGAAGTCTTCCCTCATCACAGCTACCTCTTTGTTCTTCACGTACCTACTCAAACAAATTTGGAAATCTAACAGCCACCCTCCCATCCAACTTTGTTTGGAAATGGGAATGGGTGTTGCTGAGCTCTTTCTCCCAAGGTGTAAGCTCGTCCATTCTTATAGCTACTTATTGACTGAAAATATCAGCTGATACTCTGAGCAATTACTAGCACTAGTACCTATATGAACAAAAGCAGATGGACAATTCAATTGCAGTATGCAGAGACTATTTTGTAAATTAAAGAGACCTTGCTCCCTAGAAAGCCAAGAATACCCAATTTTATTAGATAAGGGACAGTGAGGTGAGAAGATGAGACCTATTAACTTCTAAAATCTTGAGGAAGATGGTCAACAGAAACAATGAGTTTAGTTCACTAACTGGAAGTACTACTTTTGCTTAATAAATCAGTTTTAAATGCAAAACATGTTTTGGTAAACATACTTTTTTCTTACTTCATACATTAAAGATAGTATTCTTTAACTAAAAAATTCTAGGATGCTGTTTTTGTGCATTTAATTGAATTCCAATTTCCATCCAAATGCAGCTTGATACAAATCATGAGTATTACATCATTGAAGCTATAAGAAATGTATCATTTGCCATTTTCTAATATGATAGAAAATGTAAAAATTAAGAATTTCAATAAGTGTACATTAAACCATATAATTGCTTAAATGTACAGACAATGTATCCCCCTGGTTAGCAAAAAGTACAGAATTTAGCATAAAGGCTGTATTTAGTTGCCAGTCAACATGTTTTAATGGTTTCCAACTAATGAGAATCAAACTCTGTCTAGGCAAATAACTAAAAAAGAAATGCAAAACGAGATTAGAATCAAGTATTTAACTCAATCCATCATGGTACAAACAGAAAAGTGAACACAAGGAAACAATGAAATCATAGGTTTCAGAGTAACAGCCGTGTTAGTCTGTATTCGCAAAAAGAAAAGGAGTACTTGTGGCACCTTAGAGACTAACCAATTTATCTGAGCATAAGCTTTCGTGAGCTACAGCTCACTTCATCGAATGCATACTGTGGCATCCGATGAAGTGGTCACAGTATGCATCCGATGAAGTGAGCTGTAGCTCACAAAAGCTTATGCTCAAATAAATTGGTTAGTCTCTAAGGCGCCACAAGTACTCCTTTTCTTTTAATGAAATCATACTGGTCACCAGAATAGCAGTGGTCACAGCACAACAGCCACCTAACCATTGTCTTTTTTGTAGACACTGCAGAGAAGAATTTTAAGGAGGGGCTTGAAGGAGAACAAAATGGCTTGGAACAAGAGTGTTCTAGGCTAGGGGTTATGAACCAGGGGTACATGTACCTCTGGGGGTTCACCAAGATCTTTTAGGGGGTACATCAAGTCATCTGGATATTTGCCTACTTTTACAACAGGCTACATAAAAAACACGAGCAAAGTCAGTACAAACTAAAATTTCATACAGACAAAATGAGAAAGCAAGCAATTTTTCAGTAATAGTATGCTATGACATTTTTGTATTTTTATGTCTGATTTTGTAAGCAAGTAGTTTTTAGGCGAGGTGAAACTTTGGAGCACGCAAGACAAGTTAGACTCCTGACAGGGGTACAGTTGTCTGGAAAGGCTGAGAACCGCTGTTCTAGGCCTGGCCTCAGCTGGCCAAGAAGTAAGGTGAAAACAGGCTTAATGCAGATGGGGAGTGGAAGAAACATAAAGATGCTGATCTTCAGTCCCCATCCTCACAGGCCCAGGATAGGAGGAATCTGGAGGATTCAGCAGGGGTCACCGTAGCTCCTCCTCCACTTGCTCTGCTCTTGAACACAAGAAGTGTTAGTGGATGTCTGCCTACAAACCTGATAGTAAGAAAAGAAGCAACGGCATTACATAGGCCTGGTTCACGTATTAAAAGGGGTTTTTTTTGGTGTCATATAGGATAAGCTTTTTAAAAAAAGCATAACTTTAAATTATTCAGAAGTTAATGGTATTGGACATACATACTTAGAAAGTGTTCCTACTTGCTTTTGATAATCAGAATTTTTCCAAGGTTGATTTAAAGGCTTCTCATCCATTGTATATATTACAACAGCACCCAAAAGTCCCAATCAATCAGATCAGAACCCTCTTATTTCAGGCATTATACAAATGTGAAGGATGGTCCCTGCCCAATGAGTTTACAAAGCAAATAAACAAGGCCAACGCAGAATGAATAATTAAGGCAGGCAATGGGTTTTTTACCCACGAAAGCTTATGCACAAATAAATCTGTTAGTCTTTAAGGTGCCACTGGACTCCTCATTGTTTTTGTGGATACAGAGTAACACAGCTACCCCCTGATATAAAAGGCAGGCAAGTGTCATGTACTTTCTACAATTAGCCATATATAGGGCCCTACCAAATTCACAATCCATTTTGGTCAATTTCAGAGTCATAGGATTTTAAAATCATAAATTTCATGATTTCAAAGCTATTTAAATCTAAAATTTCACAGTGTTGTAATTGTATTGGTCCTGACCCAAAAAGGAATTGTGGGGGTGTTGTGGTACTACTACCCTTACTTCTGCGCTGCTGCTCGTGTTGGCGCTGCCTTCAGAGCTGAGCTGCTGGAGAGTGGCAGCTGCGGGCCAGGAATCCAGCTCTGAAGGCAGAGCCACCACTAGCAGCAGCCCAAAAGTAAGGATGGCATAGTACGATAGTTGCAAAAAGAAAAGGAGTACTTGTGGCACCTTAGAGACTAACCAATTTATTTGAGCATAAGCTTTTGTGAGCTACAGCTCACTTCATCAGATGCATTCGGATGCTGTAGCTCACGAAAGCTTATGCTCAAATAAATTGGTTAGTCTCTAAGGTGCCACAAGTACTCCTTTTCTTTTTGCAAATACAGACTAACACGGCTGCTACTCTGAAACCTGATAGTATGATATTGCCACTCTTACTTCTGTGCTGCTGCCTGCAGACCTGGGCCCTCAGTCAGCAACGCCACTGTCCAGCCACCCAGCTCTGAAGGCAGCAGCACAGAAGTAAGAGGGCATGGTATGCTATTGCCACCCTTCTCTGCTGCTGCTGACAGGATGCTCCCTTCAGAGCTGGGTGCCCAGCCAACAGCCGCCGCTCTCCAGCTTCCCAACTCTGAAGCCAGCACAGAAGTAAGAGTGGCAATACCATGACCGCCACCTAAAATAACCTTGTGACCCCATTGCAACTCCCTTTTGGGTCAGGACCCCCAATTTGAAAAACACTTGTCTCCCCATGAAAATTGTACAGTATAGTGTAAAAGCACATAAGAGACCAGATTTCATCGTGGGAGACCAGATTTCACAATCCATGACACGTTTTTCATGGCCATGAATTTGGTAGGGCCCTAGCCATATACAAAATGGAACAAAAAGGTCAAGAAAGACTAGTTAAATATAGATTTCTCAAAGCAAGTTTCAGAGAATTATGGAGATTACTGGACATTGTTTCAAAGAGCTACTTGTCTTTCTCCTGCTATAGCAGAACAGCAGACTTGTTTAAACAATCAAAACTGAAAGCTATCCCTTCATTTTCAATGTAATCAACTAAAAAGGGTCTGATTCAGTCTGTTTATTCCATTTACTTTTAAATGGACTGATTAAATGAGGGGAAGACAAGCTCCCTCTAATGGAGACTGTCAAGTCTAACTAAAGACAGTTCAAGCTCCAATGTTTGATTCCAAATAACTGATCCCCACTCATTATACACATGCCAACTTTCACACAAGAAATAAATCAACTTCAAGCCTGTCCTTTAAAACTGCTGAGAGAAACATATGGCTTAAAATTCAGTTTTACTAAAACAATATTTTCTATCTTTTCACCTAGCCAAACACTGCTAAGGCAACACACATTTGATTAGGCACAAACTATGCTATAATCTGTCATGTTCATTTGTCTATACGTCAAGAAATCCTCAGATACAGAGTCAGAACATTTTAGTATTCATCAATATGATTCGCTTAACTAGAAACAGCAGTGATACTAGGCAAGTATTTCATTTTACACTAGCATTTTCCAAAATGTGGAGCATGCCTCTTTAGGGGGATGAGAAGGAACAGGGGAGGTAGGAAGAGACCCGAGTTATTTTCCAGAGTCTCAGCTTTAAGAAGTCTCAAGCTTTATGGTTATGAAGAAACACTCAGGTAATATTTTCAAGGTTAAATGATGCAGACAACCGTTAACAACAGCTCCAATAGAAATGACCATTTATTTCGATAGGTACTAACTCTCATGCTATGTTAGTTCAAATGTTACTTAACTATTTCACTGTCCCAAGGCACGTAAGATAGGACCAGTAGCATTATGAACAGCTACGCAATCTGAGTGACGTATCATTTTGGGTAGGTAACAGAAAGCAAGGTTGAAGGTGAATGTGACCAGTTTCTTTTTCCTGAAGTGGGAAGGTGGGCTTCAGGTTTCAAAAGCATGGGAAATTCTGTAGTAATCCAGAAGTGACCATCCTTAGTTTTAGACAGTTTTGTTATAAATTGATACTTTGAGATTAATGCCTAATATCCTCCCTAAAAAGCTAACTCTTTAACATAATCCTTTGAAGTCTGTTCCAAATCATGTACTAATTGTTTGCTTTACATAAAATCTAACAGTCATATCTGACGCCAACTTTGGGGGAGGGCTTTTTGTGTGTCTGTCTCTCCTCCACCCCTCCCCCCTTACTGAAGTGCCATTTGAAAAATGGTTTGATTTGGAAATCAGACACAGAATTAATCACTGACATTTTTTAAGAATGTAGAAGTCAAACAATATAACAAAAAGTTTAGTGTTACACAAGTGACATGCTTCAGACTAATTTTATCCATAAGGACTCCTAACTGAAGTAATGCCAAGCAACAAGTAGAACAAAAACATTGATTTTTGAGGGAAGTTTCATGATTGCTACCCTCCTAATATTAGTTTGTAAAAATATAATCATCATCCCAGGTCATGAATCCCCACCTCAAAAAAAAAAAAAAATATTTGCTTGTTTCCCTGCCAGTTAATAAAAATGTGTATTTATCAACTAATCCTGGTTATTCAAACATATCGAAGTAAAGCCAAGAAATTATCTTGGAAAATGTTAATATTGTCACCACACCAAAAAGGTAGCTTAATACATGAGATGATCAGATTCTAGTCAAAAGTGATGAGACTTATCACAGAACCATAGAAATGTAGAGCTGGAAGGAACCTCAAGAAGTCATCAAGTCCACTGTGGCAGAACCAAGTAAACCTAGATCATCCCTGATGGGTGTTTGTCCAACCAGTTTTTAAAAGCTTCCAACGATGGGCACTCCATGACCTCCCATGGAACTTAGGCTTTTGTTTTACTGGATCTTAGATGGCCAGAGGGAAAAAGTCCACTTTGGTATCCTGCTTTTGGCAGTGGCCATTACTACGTGCCTTATCACAGGATGTTCTCACTTTCACAGACCCATGGACCTCCTGCCTTTCCATTTGCAATTGTGGAGAACTCCTTCCCCAATTCCATTCACTATCACAAAATATCTATGGCAACTACAGCTGTAAAGTATCTAATACCCACTGCCAACAAGACAACAATCAAAAGCTCTCTTTTAATCCTGTTGTGTATTATAATATTTTGTAGATTTAGTATGTCAATCAAATATGTTTCAGACAAGTCCTATTTCTGCAGAGAACAAGTACAAGATACAGTACCAGTTCCTTCACAATTAAATGCAATGGGCCTCTCTAATTTGTGACCATTTCTAGGAGTGAGAAGGTTGTTCACTATTCATTTTTTTTTCAATCACTGGGTTTTTGGCTGGAGATTACCAATAAGAGTGGAATGAATACCAACTCTAGTGGTGGCTTGATGTACGCAGCTCTCCACTATAAACTTATAGTGAGGACCTGTCTACGTGCAAATGTAATTTAAAGTGATTTAAACAGATTTATTTAAACTGGTGCTAAACTTGGGGTCATACATTTTGGTTTAAACCAGGCTTTTTCCTGTTTATGTTAAATCGACTAGGACAAGATTTAACTAAACAGAAATAAGCCAAACTGAAATAAGTGTCACCAAAACAATTTAGTCCAATGCAAGGCCTAAGACGAAACTAATTTCAAACCACCATAAAATGATAAACTTCTCAGGACTGGTCTCCATTGTGGGGAGATCGACGCTGCTGCAATCGATGCAGCAGGGATTGATTTAGAGGATCTAGTGAAGACCTGCTACATCGATGGCAGAACGCTCGCTGGTCGACCCTGGCATTCCAGCTCTCCAAGAAGAGTAAGGGAAGTCGACCGGAGAGCGTCTCCAGTCAACTCAGCGCAATGAAGACACTGGGGTACGTCGACTCCAGCTACATAATTCACGTAGCTAAACTAGTGTAATTTAGGTCGACTAACCCCAGTTGGAAGGGCAAACAAAACTGTAAGCTGTACAGTGATCTGAAGAGGATAAAGCAGTGTGAGTTTCAAGTAGATAGGGAAGATTAGGTACTAAAATACAAACCTTTTACTCAGAGAAAGACAACTATATCAATTGTGCGTGAGGAAATGGGGACGAGATTATAACTAACCTGCTGATTAAAAAGAATTTCCTCCTTATATGCCTTTCAGGTACCTACCCACTACAGTTGCCACTAGAAAGGTGTGGTTTTCAGAGATGAGCTGTCTATTTTCAATTATTTGAAGCACAAAACAGGGAGGACCACAGCCTTAAATTGTTCACTGAACTCAGTTAAAACTTCATAACTGTTATATCCTTATCCTGACATAAGAGGAACAAAGATTCATACATTTTTAAATGTAGGATTTAAAACAGGAGAAAAAACAAAGGGTCCCGCAGGCAGTATTGCCTTCCCCTCTTTAGATTTAAAAAGAAGATTTTTTTTAAAGTAAAAATTGAAAAAAGAAATTGTTCTGTTGCAAAATGAATTGTCAAGTTCACCCAAGCTACTTAAGTCTTCTCTCATAAGGAAGGTTCTTCAGTCCTCTGATCATCCTAGTAGCCCTTCTCTGCACTTTTTCCAGTTTGAATTCATTTAAAATTTCTTAAACATAAGAAATCAGAACTGCACACAGTATTCCAGATGAGGTCTCATCAGTGCCTTGTACCACGGTAGTAACACTTCCCTCTCTCAACTAACGTATTTTAAGATTGAATTAGCTTTTTTCATTGCCACATTATTCTGGCAGCTCATAGTCATCTTGTGATTGACCAATACACCCAGGTCCTCCTCCGTCATTTCCAACTGGTAAATCCCCAGTTTATAGCAAAAACTCTTCTTGTTAGTCCCTAACAGCATGAACTCGCACTTTGCAATATTAAATTTCATCCCATTTCCATTACTCCAGTCTTCATGGACATCCAAATCTTCATGTACGATATTCCAATCCTCCTCCGTATTGACGGATCCTTGAGAAACTCCACTAGTAACCTACCTCCAGCTGACAGTTCACCTTTCAGTATGACCCACTGTAGACTCTCCTTTAACCAGTTCCTTACCCACCTTTCAATTTTTGTATTAATCCCCATCTTCTCCAATTTAACTAATAACTGTATCAAATGCTTTACTGAAATCCAGGTAGGCTACATCTACTACATTTCCTTTGTCTCAAAAATTGGTTATTCTCTCATAGAAAGATTAGGTTGGTATGGCACAATTTATCTTTTGTAAAACCATGTTGTATTTTATCTGAATTACCATTTACCTTTCTCTTTTTGATTACTCTCTTTCAAGATTTGTTCTAAGGTCTTGCAAAACAACCGAGGACAAACTAACAGGTCTGTAGCTTCCCAGATCACTTTTTTTCCCCCTCCTTTCTTAAATATAGGCACTATATTTACAACTGTCTAGTCATAGGATATGACCTCCAAGTTTATGAACTCATTAAAAATCCTTATTAGGCTTCCAATTTCATATGCCAGTTCCTTTAATATTCTTGGATGGAGGTTATCCAAACTCCCTATTGAAGGGGAATATTATTACACTGACAATCCCTAGTAAAACAGAGTGTGCCTGTTCGATGAAGATGCTGCTACTTTACTACTCATTCAACTATGCTGCCTTTTTTTGTTAGCTATATTAAGGAAATTACCCTACTGTGAACTCTATGCTTAGAAAGACAAATGCAAGTGAATTACTGATAGTCTGTGGGAACTGCGCCCCTTCAGGTCTTCTCTCCTCTGTCCTGGGGCCTTTCCAGAACCAGAGAGACATACTGTTAACAGGCCAGGAAGGCATTTCTCTCCACCCTCCCTGGATATGAGTCAACAGTGTGCCCTTGTTGCCAAGAAGGCCAATGGCATTTTGGGATGTACAAGTAGGGGCACTGCCAGGAGATTGAGGGACGTGATCGTTCCCCTCTACTAGACATTGGTGAGGTGTTATCTGGAGTACTGTGTCCAGTTTTGGGCCCCACACTACAAGAAGGATGTGGAAAAATTGGAAAGCGTTCAGCAGAGGGCAACAAAAATTATTAGGGGACTGGAACATGTGACTTATGAGGAGAGGCTGAGGGAACTGGGATTGTTTATTCTGCAGAAGAGAAGAGAGCAGCTATGAATCCCCCCCTCATTCAACTACCTGAAAGGGGGTTCCAAAGAGGATGGATCTAGACTGTTCTCAGTGGTAGCAGATGACAGAACAAGGAGTAATGGTCTCAAGTTGCAGTGGGGGAGGTTTAGGTTGGATATTAGGAAAAACTTTTTCACTAGGAGGGTGGTGAACACTGGAATGCATTACCTAGGGAGGTGGTGGAATCTCCTTCCTTCGAAGTTTTTAAGATCAGGTTTGACAAAGCCCTGGCTGAGATGATTTAGTTAGGGATTGGTCCTGCTTTGAGCAGGTGGTTGGACTAGATGACCTCCTGAGATCCCTTCCAACCCTGATAGTCTACAATTTTATTCCTCACACTGCCAAAAGCTTTTAAACTTCTCAAAAGCATTCACCAGTTCCAGAGTCACTTAATATCACCACAATGCCAAATTTAGTTCTGTTTGCTCATCTTAAAAAGAGAAGCCAAGAACAGGAAGGAAAACTTTCAGAAGGTTGTAAAGTTTAATTCCTGGGTTACATTGTGAAGCATGTAACATCCCAGCTGAACAGTCTCCTCTCCCCTTACTCCTAGGTTATGAGATATGAATACGCCAAAGACTATAGCTAAACTGATTAAAATGAATCTGTCATAAAGCTTAACTTGAAACATTTTAGACAGCTGAGAATGGAGGATGTCAGTTTGGGACTGACGTTCACCTGCATAACACTTTTGTAGCCCTGAAAACATTTCATTCTAACTGAAATCTAGCAGCACAAAATCTAAAGACCATAAAGAGGGTGATGGATGCCCCCTCACTCTGGAGAAAGGTATCTGTAGACATACTCTATCCCTGGCATTCCAACACCCTCCAGGGCACCAATTTACTAATCAAACAACCTGCCCTCAATTCTGGATGAAACACAGCAGCTTACCTCCCACAAACTCCCCCCATAAACACCCCAAACCCACCCAATGTCACCATCTACCTACAGTGACAAACTTGGTACCAATCCCTCTATCGTTGTAACCTTTCCCCTACATTCTCAGCTTCCATCGGAGCACTATCTGCCCTGCTGGAACTTGTCCACACATGGGAGATATTAAGCAACCGCCACATACATAATTCAATGTGCTGACAAGACCTTCATCCCTAAATTCGCAATCTCCCCTCTGGGCCAAGCCTCATAAGGGAACAGTGGGGAAAATAACTTACCACCCAGGTTAGTCCCCCGCTGCCACCGCCACCGCCTCCGGATTTAGCCATTTTCTCCCCGTTGCCTCAATATAAATAAGGAAGAGCTAAAAGGACGGGGGCCGAGACTGGGCTTCACCCCTGACCTCAAACAATACACACACACAGCTGGCTCAGGCTCTTCCAGCCCCTACACACACACACACACACACACAGCTGGCTCGGGCTCTTCCCTCCCTTGCGCGCGCGCGCACACACACACACACACACACACACACAGCTGGCTCAAGATCCCCCTTGCACGCACACCCACCGCCTTGGCACCAGGCTCCCACTCCCCTCGGTCCCGGCCCGGCGTCTATGTCATGCTGAGGAGCGCAGCCGAGTATTACAAAGTCGCGAATCACCCCCCGCTCAGCGTGCGCGAGGCCAGGCCGCCCCGGCGCGCCGAGCCCGCACAAGGCGCTCGTCCGCCGGCCGCTCTCAAACTCGAGGCTGGGCGGCGGCGGCTCAGGCAGGCCCGGCCTGCGGGTCTCGCTCACACCGAGGCGGCGGGCGGAGGCGGTTGGTCCCTTGGCGGTGGCGCGGCAGCTCCCGCGCCCGCGGCGGCCCCGAGGAACACGGTAAAAACGGGATTAAAGGTCCGTCTCCAGCCCAACCCCCACGCCGAGCCGTCGCTTCCCCGCCCCCAGCGCCGCCGCCGCCGCGCCGAGGCCCAGCTCTCAGACAATAACTGCGCTGCCCCCGTCCGGCATCACCGCTACGGCCGCCGCCGAACACCGCCGGCCCGGCCCCCAGCCAGCCCGCCAATCACAGGTCAGGGGCAGGCACACCGCGCCCACAGCCAGCCAATCAGAAAAAAGAACAAAGCGCCATGGTAGGCCTAGTGTACGTCACTGCGGGTGGCAACGAGGAAGAAGAATCCCGCCGAACGGGGGCGCTCCAACGGGGCGCGGAAGCCGCCGTCGTGGGGACGGTCCGTGGTGCTGATGCAAGGATGATGCGGAGCGGGGGATGGGGAGCCAATGAGAAACTAACAATATTGCTGCATTTCATGAAGTGATTAAGGCCTTACTTAATGTGTCTTAAGTCAGAGCAAAAATGGCAGTTAACGTGTATGTACGCCACTGCCCTCTACTGGCAGTCTCATGTGTGTTGATAGGAGGATAGAGCAGGGGTGGCCAAACTTACTCACCCTCTGAGCTGCATATGATAATCTTCAGAAGTTTGAGAGCTGAGGCGCACCTGCCCGGGCTCAGGGCTTCTGCCCCACAGGAGGCACCTGCCAGGGCTCAGGGCGTGAGCCCCGAAACCCAGCAGGCATGCGAGCCACAGTTTGGCCACCCCAGGTTAGAGAAACAAGTTGGTGAGGTAATATCTTTTATTGGATTAACTTCTGTTGGTGAGAGAGACAAGCTTTTGAGCCACACAGAGCTCTTCTTCAGGTCTGGGAAAGGTACTGAGCATCACAGTTAAATGCAAAATGGAACAGATTGTTTAGTATAAGTTGTTAGCACATATTCTAAAGGGACCATTCAAGGTAGAGAGGCCTGGAAACACCCCTGCAGTCATAGGACAATAAGAGCGGGTTAATGGGTTACAAATTGCTATAATAAACCATAAATCCAGTGAATTTATCTCTAAGGTGGCAGAAGTCCTCCTTTTGTTTTTGCGGATACAGACTAACATGGCTGCTACTCTGAAACCTGTCATAAATCCAGTGACTATATTCAGTCCATGATTTTTAGTGTTTAGCAGAGTTATGAATTTAAGCTCCCAGGCTTGTCTTTTGAAAGTGTTGTGCAGGTTTCCTTTGAGGATGAGGACTGATAGGTCAGACTGGGTGAACGCTTTTCACAAAGCAATCACTCTCATTGTTTTTATCTTTTATCATTTTTCTGTGTGGGCTTATTCAAAAGCGTCGTGATTGTCTGGATTCACCCACATTGTAATTATTGGGGCATTAAGTATACTAGGTGAGGTATACCATGCCAGAACAACAGATGCAAAAGCTGCAGACATTTCTCCACTGCTACAATGATCAGCACCCTCACAACACACCATTCACGATCCAGGGATCCTACACGTGCCTCTTAAAACATGTTGTATACTTGGTAAATATTTTTAGCCAGAGATTTGTTGCTATGTTAAAGGATGACATAATAAGACACCTTTTTATAGTGTCTTAATTTCAGGTATTTGTCACATTTGAAAAATTTTGATTTATGATGTAACAGACCAACCTTTTTCTAAGCCCAGCTAGCCGGTGTATAATGTTTAAAACTCAGTTATTTTAGATATGAGTATGAAAAATGTACAATAAGATATTGTCTTATTCTGCCAAGCAAATTCGGAGGTTTAAACTTAAAAAATATTATGGTCACAGGCCTTAGACAAACTTGAAGAAATAAGGCCAGCTCTACACAACAAACTACATCAGTATAACTATGTCACCGAGGGGTGTGAAAAATCCACACCCCTGAGAACCGCAATTATACCAACCTCACACCCACTCTAGACAGCACTATGGCAACAAGAGGGCTTCTCCTGTTGACATAGCTGCCACCTCCTGCAGAAGTAGATTAACTACGCTAATGGGAGAAGCTCTCCTGTCAGCCTTGTAGCATCTTCACTGAAATGCTACAGTGGCACAGCTGCAGCTTTTAAAGTGAAGATCTGCCCTAATTGTTTGCATAGCATATAACTTCTAAATTAGTAACAATTACTTTTAGCTTTTTATAAGAGAAGCAGAGACCTGACTACAACCGTATCCAGCCCTTTCCCCTTGAGTTATTAACACAAAAGGTGGGGTTGATAGTACAATGGCATCAGAGTTAGTAGACAAATTAGTATGTAAAGAGAATAAGTACTTTAAACTGAATAGTAGTAACCTTTTCCTTAGTTCATTTCCTAGTAAGTAAAGGAATTAAAAATTGAGCAGCTGCTTGTGAAAAATCAATAGTAATGTTCAATTATCCCTCAGGGAAGCATCAGAAGAATTTATATTAAATTTTGCTAAATAAGCAATGTTTACATCTGCCAACTTCTGAAGAGCCTATGAGCATAATATCTAAAAGTGCTACAGCAGGATTATATGAAATAGTGGGTCTGTCCAAAGGTGACAGTAAATTAGATCTGGTCTATACCTAAAAATTAGATCCACCTGCCTACGTCACGCAGGGCTGTGAAAAATGTTGTCCCCTGTACAATGTAGTTAGGTCAATGAAAACTCCACTGTAGATGCAGCTAGGTTGACAGACAAATTCTTCCATTAGCTAGCTAGTACCTCTCCAAGAGGTGGATTACTTACATTGAAGGAAAAAAAAACTTTCCATTGATGTAGGAAGCAGCCACAGTACAGCAGCACAGCTGTAGCACCGTAGCTATGCTGCTATAGTTGCTGTAGTGTAGACATACACTTATTTATTATTATTTTTATCTGCAGCCTTATACCTCTGAGCATGCTGCTGGGGTTTCTTCTGCGGTTGCTTTGGGCAAGGCTCTTGAGAAGTGTGTCTTGCTGAGCAGCCTAATTTTTTTTTTTTTTTTAATTTTTTTAATTTTCCTGATCTCCTTCTGGGTGGGGTTCCAGAATCTTGGACCTACTGTTAAGACTCTTTACAGCTCCTTACAGTGTATACCTCAACTCTGTTAGTTGTAGAAAGCCATACAAAGGGGGTCTTGAGAGGTCCAGAGATGGTCACTGAAGCAGCATGGGCCTATTTATTAAGGCTTTTGTAGATCAGTAGAGAACCTTGAATTAGATCCAATAAATGAGCGGAATGAGTGCAGGTTGCACAGCACTAGTGTACTATGCTCCCATCACCTCCTCTTGCTTAGGAGATGGGCTGCGCTGTGTGTAACAAATGTATCTTCATTAACTTATCTAGACTTGGGTATTAAGTTATAGTAGTCCAGGCTGGAGGTGGCAAACACCTGAACTATTACAGGCAGATCACTCTCCACACATAATAAAATCTTCTTGATAGCCAGAAATAGAAGGTGATCTGGGCAACTGCTGCTATTTGAGTGAGCAGAGTCACAAGTGAGTGCACAGCCTCTGGGCCATTCAGAACTATCTTAACTACTGGAGAGGAGATGCCTCCAACTAAGGGGAGATGGTGGTTCCTCAGAGCATTTCTCTCTTCCTCTTAGCATTGGTTTTAGTCTTTCCTGGGGTAATCTTGTTCAAGTTGTTCTTCATCCAGGCTTCAGTTCCCTTCATGAGGCACTGAGACAGCTGGAAGACAGTGCTGTCTGGGTTTGATGAAAGAGATATGTAGAGCTGCATGTCACTGGCATCACAGCTGGTTTGGCTCAGGATATCCCCCTTGGTACTACATATATGTAGGATATCCCCCTTGGTACCAGACTGAAGGGCAGGAAAACTAGTTTGATGTGTGCTGAGTTTGCCTATATCTAGAGCTGTGTACATTCAACTATTCTGAAAACACACATTCAAATACAATAAATTGGTTAGTCTCTAAGGTGCCACAAGTACTCCTTTTCTTTTTACATTCAAATACAGTCATCTATCTGAATGTGTAATCATAGTTCTTCCTTTCTGAAGGCAGAAAAAGTAACATGGCTAAAAACTGTATAAATACAATGTTTGAAATTTTAATCCAGAAAAATCATGACGTTAAGTTATAACATCATGACAACTCTAAATCTACCATATTGCACATAGCTGCAATAAGGTATAAGTGAACACCATGCATAGTAATACAAAATACTTACATTTACAAAAGGGCAGAGTTATGTCCTGACTTTTGTGCATTTAAAAATCTCAATCAGAATGTATTAACATAGTTGCCAACTAACAGGTCTAATTTTATTGGATGAATGACAATACTGTGAAATGATGATTGCTTATTTTACAATTTTTGGCTTACCTCTGAATGGAATTTAGAGAACACACCTGTTATGTGCTTCAGACAACTAGAAAGCAGTTTATCTATAAGAGGAAGGTTCAGGAAAGAATATCGTATTTGTGAGCATTGTTTTCTAGATGACTGCAGTTGTTTGACTCTTCACTGAATAATAATTTATCTTAAGCAAGCAAGAACTAGAAATGGCTGAATGTTAAACAGTTACGAACACTCTGCCATTAATCACTTTTTATACCGTTAAACATTCCTAGCCTCCTGAGTTTTGATACTGTGTCAGTCCTAGTTACCGTACCATTCTCCTGACAGTTGTATGTCAACTCAGATGATTGTCATATGCTGTTCTTGGGATGTTTCTTCTTTGTACTAATTCCTATCATATTTACTGGGTGGAAAAGGTTAAATGTCTAAGCCAAGGGTTTTGTTTTAGGTTTTGTTCAGTTTTAGTCTGAATGCTCAGGCTCTGGTTCTCCTGTTCTGTTTTTACCGTAACATTCCTATCTTCTCTTTCTACTCACCACTTCATACTTCCCTCCTTTACCACCGTAGACACTTCATATTTTCTTAGTACCTTCTTTTCTTCTTAAGAGGAGAAAGAAATCAAATTAATTCAATCTTTTGCTGAAGCAAGAACATCTAAATCATCCTCAGTCCAGATTGACTGCCAGAAGCATCCCTCCCTCTGCCGCTCACAAAGAGTGTTGACTCCTCAACATTCACCTATTAGTTTGGGAACGTTACCTATAGTTTCTCTTCTCCTCTGTAATGGGCAGATAAACTACTCCTTTAGTCCTTAAAGTTAAGTATGTGCCTCAGTGCTTTGTTGAATTTGAGCCTATGTCACCTTGCCCTACCAGCAATTACCATTATACTTAGTGGATTTACTTCAAGTTAACTTAATATAAAAGATGGATAGCTATTTTCTTCAAAATAGATTGCCGAATGTACCACATCTGCAGGATAGTCCCAGAATATTTCCCTCCATTCAGAAGTCCTGTTTGGTAAGAGGTCATGGAATTGAGTTATTCTAAATATAATGTCCAGTGAGAAATGAGAGAAATTCTTTTCAATATTTAATGTTCTGGAAGTTATGAATTTCTACGCACCTTTGCATATACTGTATGTGAAATAATATCTCCTACCTACTGCTGGAGAAACACTGCAATGTTAATATTAAGGAAAGGCCTGGATAAAATATACCAAAATGCTAGGACTACTCAGTCTTGCTTTTTCTACTTCAGTTTTATTTATATAGTCCAAACCAGTTTCTGCAGGAAAGAAGTCAACAGACTCATTAATGTGGACAAACATAGAAGAAATGTTGCCTTAATAGTTTAAATACTGTAGCTGAATTAATTCTGAAACACTTAAGTGCGCCTATTTGCCTCTATCCCCTCTGCATCTGTGCCATGTCTTAAATAAGCACCTTAGTTCTAGAACAAAGCACACATTGCTTAACTCTAAACCCAAATTTTTGCAGCTTTCTTTCTATTTCTACCTGTTATTAGCATATCTCCTAAATAACCAACATAATATAAAACTAGGAGAATGTGACCTATAATACTCGGAATAGGTCATTGGCACAAGCTAAAAAAATAGTAGTTCTCGTATCTGAATGTGTGCTCGCCATAAAGAGTTTTATATTCTAAAAGCTAGGGATTATTATTCCACCTGGTGAAAAGCCTGAGATAAGTCACTTTTTGTAATCTTCACACTTCCTACCAGTATGGCAAATAAGTCTTGTATTTTGGAATTATATACAGATGTATTTTCAGCCAGGAGAATATGGTTACTTACAAGTTTTCACAATTTCACATTTCCGTTAAGATGATGTGCATCCACACAACTGGTGCATCCAATTTAATGAAGTCTACAGATAAAACTATTCCCTGTGTCTTCAGTTCTTCTAGCTGCCTTTTTTACAGATTCTTGCAAAAGATGGAGCATAGGATAAACCTTAACCAAAAAAAAAAAAAAAGAAGAAGAAGAAGATATGGTATTGAATTCTAAGTTTTGTTGTTTATGCTTGTCGTCAAACCCATGTTTGGATTGAAAAGAGTTTACATATATTTTTAAACTTCACCAAACTAATAAATGGTATACAATAAATAGATCCAGCTTTATCTTTTAAAACTAATTTCTACTAGTTAGTGAAGCATTATTTCCTTCTGTAGCCATTAATAATAACAAATAAGTACCATTTTACTCTGTATTGACTATCAAACATCATAAAGTCTTTCTCTATGATAAAATGGCATATACAAACAACGGGCCCTTTGTTTTCATAGTTGGTCTTTAATAAGCCTTTCTTTTAGGCTCACTCTTTTATTGGAACTCTTTCTCAGCATACCTTCAAGAAGTAGGAGTGGCTCTTTAAATTTGGTAGAAGAAGCACCTGCAGGTCTAAAGTGACCATTTTGCAAATGGCTGTTGTATCTTGCATCTCTGTATTTGTCATTTGGTAAGTATTAACTTTTGTTATGTTTTCCCATACTTTTTCCTGAGGAGGTGGTACATCTTAAACAGAATTGTTCAACACTGTATCAGTTTCTCTTTGTGTAATATTAATATGTTTTTTTCTGGTATACATCTTCAAAAGTTAGAAAAGGCAGCACCTGTATCAATAGCTGTCCTAATATTTGTGGATCTTTTATTTTTTAGTATCTCAGTACAGAGCATAAGAGTCACATTTATCCTTAATGACAAGCAGTTCTGAAAAGTGGTAAGCCACCTCTTTAAGAAAAGGCACAGATTTTATGAGTTCCTCTATATTCACATCATTGGTGAGGTATGTCATACATCTTAGTGAACATGATTTTCCTTGTTTTGAATTCCTTTCTTTGCTGTGGTCGGTGGCAGGATGAGCCAAAGGTCCTTTTTTGCATCAGATCCTACATCTCAGCTGTTTGAAAAAACTTTGTGATGCTCTCAAATAATGTAAACATAGGCAGCTCAAATTTGTTAATATCATCCCTGTGTGTTCTTTGTTTTCCACCCTATTCCGCCAGTATTCTATACTTATTCCCTTGGGAGATTAACAATAATCATTCAGTAGCTCAGGTGAAGGCAAAAAATGACCGAGAAGGCAATGGAATAATTTAAGGTAACAAATCAACTCAAATTTGAAGATCAAATTTATGGACTTTAGACTCTACTCTCTTTAAAATTTGCAATATATATATATATATAGATTTTTCTTCAGCTCTTTAACCAGGGTTATTGGTCTCACAACTGTTCAGAACTATTCTCTAATTTTAATTTGCTGTACTATATGGAAGAAACTCAAAGCCAACAGAGAAACTTTCATTTGAAAGTTTTTGTTAAAGTGCAAAAATAAACAATATAAATTGTAAGGGGATAGTAAATGTAGGGACACACTAATTACAGAGGATATGGTGAGATATACTGACAAACCCATGAGAACACAGCACAAGCTGCAGCAATCTAACATAACGCAAGGTTCATACCAAGGTACGTGATTAGTTCCAAGTTGCTTCAGAAAATCAGCATTATAACTTTGTCATGTAAAGCAAATTGCTCTGTAGTGCTGCATGGAGTACAATTCCATACCAAAAGTTTCTGTGTAGTTTCTTTTTGATCTTTAAATCTTCTTGCTTAGACAATTCTCGGGGTACCCAGGACTGTGAGTCATCCTGTTGCCCCCCTGTGAGGCAAACTCTCAGTCAAACTAGGGCTGCTAGCTCAGGGTGCTGCAGTGATCATGGGTATCTAGTGGACTCTGTGCACGTGTTTGGCTTTGGGCCCTGGTTTGTGGGCTTTCTCCAGTTGCTGTATGCCTCTGTGGAGTGTTTGGTCAAAGCTTAGCTAAAGCCTCACCGAACCCATCATCTTTGGTTGAGGGGTGTGTCGGGCTGCCAGCTGGTCATCGAGCTGTTCCTCCATCTCCTCCGCCAGTGGTTAATGGGGTTGGTGCTCCAAAAGCCAGAGTTATGGACAGTCCTGTCATTGTATGCTGATGACATGCTCCTTGTGGTCCAGGACCCGGGCGACCTGGTGCAGATGAAGGCCTGCCAAGCCATTTATGTGGCAGCCTCCTCCACCTGGGTCAACTGGGTCAAGAACTCTGGCCTGATGGTTGTGAATGGGTGACAGGCAAGATCCCTTCCATGAGCACTCCAGGCCATCCGGTGGAGCATGGGACTGCTGCTTTACATGGGCGTCTACCTTTTTGTCACCCATCACTGCCTGCTGGAAAACTGGCATGATTTGGAGGGCAAAGTGGCTGAGCAGCTGCGGAGGTGGACAGGACTGCTCCAGTGCCTTTCTGTGTGGGGGAAGGCGCTGGTGCTTAATCACTTGTCCTGTCTGTGCTCTGGAACCAGCTCAACACCCTGAGTCTGAGTCCCAGCAGAGCTACAGGTCAGGCTGAGCAACAGCATTATGTGGTCAGGAATCCTTTTAGTGCTTCACAGTGCACCAGACTCCAGTGACTCCAAGTTCCCCCTCCCACCCCCATCTTTGGACTCTGACTATCTGGTTTCACAGTATGTATCTGGACTCCAGCTTTGATATCAGCTTGTCTTGTCTTTGGACTCTGACCACTCAGCTTTAACCTCTGGCCTGCACCTGGACTCTGGCTACATTTCTGATTCTGGTTTGTCTACAGATTCTGACCTTGGTTTTGACCCTGGCCTGCTCCCAGATCTCAATTCTAGGACCAGCTGTGGCTCAGACCCAACCCTGTGCCCACCTAGGACCTGTGCTCCAACCACTGGGCATGATTGTCAGAGGCAGGGCCTGACAACCCACTGCCTCCAGCATGAGGGAAACTGTCTTGTGCCTAATTGGGGGTCAGCTCCCTGGCACCAGCAGCCTGTGATCCTCCCAAGCCTTTTCCTCTGGGCTATGTCAGCCCTTATTGTGTCTTGCAGGTTAACAGTACGTTCAGCTGAATCCCTGAACCCTTTTGAAGCATTCCTCTGTAGTGTCCAGCCACTTACCCACTGAACAGTCTCCCCCCCGCTACCAAGTTTTTCATTAGGGTTAACTGCTACATTTTTAAAGCACAGATTAAGATTTGACTCTTTAAGGCTTTTAAAACTGGCAACATCACATGGCACAATACCCACATATAAATGCAAGAGGTAGTCTCATTATCTTTTTCAAGGCCTCTGGAAACTGACTAAACTATCCTCATGGCATTTATCTGGAATTCTTACAGAATCTGTTGAACAACCCCATCTCTCTGGCACAGTTACATCCTTGGAAACAACATCACACCTCTCATCAGTCATGTGAGATCCCTTTATGAACAGCATGAAAAATAACTATGTTTACTGGGAGTAGCACAGACTAAGGCAGGGGTGGGCAAACTACGGCCCGTGGGCAGGATCCGGCCCGTCAGGGCTTTGGATCTGACCTGCGGGATTACCAGCCCCGTGGCGCAGAAGGGCTAAGGCAGGCTCCCTGCCTGCCCTAGCCCTGCGCCGATCCCGGAATCGGCCGGCACCATGTCCCTGCGGCCCCGGGGGGGGGGGGGGGGGCAGAGGGCTTCACATGCTGCCCTCGCCTGCAGGCACCACCCCCCGCAGCTCCCATTGGCTGAGAATGGGGAACCGCAGCCAATGGGAGCTTCAGGGGAGGTACTCGCAGGTGAGGGAGCACACAGAGCCCTCTGCCCCCACTCCTCCAGGGGTCCCCTGCCCAGAGCCTCCAACCCCCTGCCCAGAGCCCCCTTCTGTACTCCTCCCTGCACCCCAACCCACTGCCCTGAGCCCCCTCCTGCACTCTACACCCTCTCCTGAACCCCAACCCTCTGCCCTGAGCCACCCGCTGCCGAGCCCTCTCCTGCACCCACACCTCTTGCCATGAGCCCCTTCCTGCACACTACACCCCCTCCCACACCCCACACTCCCTCAACTTATGCTACATGTTCTGTATGAGCAAATCTACATGCTTCGCACACTGAATTATACGTTATTTCCTTTCCTTTCCCCTCCACCTACCCTATCTGTGAAATGATTTTTTAAATTTCTTTGAATCTGACTCACTCCTATTTATTACCATATACATTGCCTGTGTGTCCTGCGGGAAAGTAGACTTTGTGCTAGTGTTTTGGCACTGAATATTCACAAATGGCTGAGCTACATATCATTTCCTTATGATCTGTTACCGATACTGCATGAAAAGTAAATGCAATAAAATACAAAAACTTTACAAAATGTAGACAAATTGCTTCTGGCCAGTGTTTGTTTCTGGTTTTTTTTTTCAATCATGTTCTTTTGGCTCTGGACAAATAATACAAGCAAAGCTTGTTATCCTCTGAAGGTTATTTATGCCAGGGGAGGCTGAATGCCTGTTCCTTTGCCTCATTTTGTCATTCAATAATTCCTTATTTAGTAATAAAGAATTATCATATTATAAGACACATACCTTAAGTATTGCATTTTAAAAAGTGTCCTGGCAGCAAGAAATTTTTCAAGTAGACTATGTGATGGGGCAAGGCCAGATGGCTATAGAAAAGTAGTAGGAGATAGATATATTAGCTCCAGGCTAAACAAATCCCTGGTACCAGAATAAGTGAAATGGCAGCTGCTCCAGGTCAATTAAGACACCTGGGGCCAATTAAGAACTTTCCAGAAGGCAGGGAGAATGCTAGGTTGATTGGGACACCTGAAGCCAATCAGGGGCTGGCTGAAACTAGTTAAAAGCCTCCCAGTTAGTCAGGTGGGTGTGCATGTCAGGAGCTGTGGGAGGAAGCTGTGCTGTTGGAGAGACTGAGTAGTACACACCATATCAGACACAAGGAAGGAGTCCCTGAGGTAAGGGTGAAGTGGAGCTTGAGGAAGTGAGGGCTGCTGTGGGGGAAGTAGCCCAGGGAATTGTACATGTCATGTTTCTAAAAGGTCAGCTACCATAGCAGATACTATTAGGGTCCCTGGGCTGGAGCCCGGAGTAGAGGGTGTGCCTGGGCTCCCCCCCACCACTTTTGCCCCCTGATTAATCACTGAGACTGAGAGACAACAGAGACTGTGCAAGGAAGGATAACTTCTCCTCACCTCCCTTGCTGGCTTATGATGAAAATGGCTCAGTAGATTGTGACCCTTGTCTCTAGAGAGAGAAGGGTTACGTGGAGGGTCACAGTGAGCCTCTGAGGCTAGCGAAATCCACCAGGAAACGCGGGACCCACGGAAGCAAGGACAGAGCTTTGTCACAACTATTATTGTCTAATGGTAGGAGATCAGGTAGCAAAGGAACTACATGTGGGAAAACAAAGTTCTGAACAGCTTGTGATTCATATGGCATAGCAAAAGTAATAGTGTATCCTTAAAGCAAGGGAGTTGAGAACTGGAGAGGAACTTCACATTCTTTCCCTAAAGAATTCAGAATCTGTGATAGGTATCAAAATTCGAACAGTGTGAAATATAGGAGAAAAATATAGATAGTAACAGCAAGTATGTTATCAGTGTGGCAAATCCCAAGGGAAGGTGGCCTCCTATCAGATCGAGCACCACCAACATGGATTTCTGTCGGTGCTTAAGTGGTCTGTCTGGATATTCAGTTTATGTCCATCACTGGCAATCTTATCAGGCCACCAAAGCTTTTGATGCCCATTGGATAGCCAGCTATGTAGCTACATTCCCTGGTATGCATGCCCTGGAATCTTTGGTCTTCCATTCTAATAATATGTCAATACTGAGAAGGCTGCCAAAACTGAACCACTGCTGTTGGAGGCAGTTGCTGGGTTTAACTTTGACTATCCTAGTTTCTGATCTTGTCCAGCCACCTGATATGGAGCAGCTGACAAAGATGGCAAGAATAAAAAATGTTACTCCGGTGCTCTTCAGCCTTCCTCAGCATTCATATTTTGTTCCTGGGGGAATTCTGTGCCAAAAATTTAAAAATTCTGCTCCAAAAAAATTTAAAATTATGCACAAAATATTTTAAAATTCTTCAAAATTCTGCATATTTTATTTGTCAAAATAATACAATATAATAATGCTAGTTCCAGTTATTTTGGTAATTTATTTAAATTACAATACAATGGATGGAGAATGGGAGTGGGGAGCATTAGAGGAAATCCCCAAACCTCCTTTATCTAATAGTAATGTAGCTAGGTTTGACCTTTATTTCTAGTAATGGTTGTATATAATTGTTGACTAATATTCTCAATGTTGCATCATTGGTAAGTGAAGAGCAAGTGAGGGCTGGAGAATCAAACTCACACTTTATATTGGCTATTGACAGTCTCCAGAAAGGTCCATAGCATACAGTTCATGGAGCATATTTTGATAGGAAATGTTTTCAGTCCAAAAATTTAGACCAGTGATAATCACTAAAGCACCATAAGCATTTATAAGCAATAGTGTCCTTACAATAAGACTCCTTTACACCACTGTGGCAATGTAAAGGAACCTTACAATTTTTACACCTTGTTTATACTCCTGGGGGATTCATAAAAACAATGGGAACAATTCACTAAGCAGGCAGGCTTCTACATTCAGCTCTGCCTGAGGGGACAGAGCCTGCCCCATGCCTACTTGCTCAGCAACACCCCACAGCCCTGCCCCTCCATGCCAAGCATGCTGCAATATCATGCGAGGGACAGAATGTCTGTTTCTCTCTCTCATGCACGACTGTCTAGACCCACCCCCACCGGTGATTTACATCTCTATCGGCTGCTCCAGGCACCCAAACTGATGTGCCTGAGCTACCAGGGAGGGGCGTGTGACCACTCTTGAGGCTTCCCCATAATTTTTCTGCAGGGTAGCAAAGAAATCTGCAGGGTACATGAATTCTGTGCCTGTGCAGTGATGCAGAATTCCCCCAGTGGTGATATTTTCAGTTCTGTACAGTGGAGGTGGTATAACCATGGTTCTGTAGATTCACAGCAAGTAGGTAGTAAAAAACCAATCCTGAAGTCTTTACTCAGAAACTCCCATTGAAATATGATCCTTAGGTTTTTATTCTTGGTGAATGGTCAAATACTTTTACATTGAATTACTGATTTCAGTCACAATATTGTTTGGAAACTAGGAGCTTTTCATAGCAAAAACCATAAAAAGTTATTGGACATGAACTGTTTCATTGAGAAGTATATGGGTTTTCTTTGTAGGGTGCCATGACATTAGTTTCCTTCCCTGCCTGAGAGAGTTGGAGTATTGACTTTGTTGAATAAAAATCGGTAGTCCTATCCGTCTACATTCAAAAGGTGTTGAAAATCGAATGGCAATCAGATACAGGAATCAGTTGCCCAACCTCTTTTTCTCTGGTATTTCTTTTGGGAATTCCGGTCTGTCATTTTAGGTTTCGTTTACTCATGCTAGATCTGCATAAACCATTAATACCCTTATGGGAGTTGCTCTACAAAGACATATGCAGAAAGTTCTTCTCAACAAACAAAACAAAACACCCAAACCAAAAACACTTCAGAACATCATTAGTAAGATACATAAAACACTGTTTATTTTCATACTAGATGGCATAACCAACAATGGGCATTATGTGAGGTCCACCTCCTTGTGGCTGGATCTGGGAATTAACTCGTGCCACACAGGGCACCCCTTTCCAGTGGTTGCGTGTGCTGTGACCCTTCTCTGTGTGATGCAGGGTGTGCCCTCATAATGACTTGGCCCTCCACTCAGGTCATGATATAGTCCCCTCCTTCCAAGATAAAGTCCCACTGGATAAGCTGTCCAATGCTGTTTCTGGCAGGCTGTCGTTCTGAGTGCAGGTCCTGTGTCACTTTCCCAGTGACTGACAGGGGAACCCAGGCCTGCCTGCTACTTTGGGTTCCAGCCCACGGACCTATGCCTAGCAACCTAGGTTTGCTCAGTCTCATTTGCTGTACCTTGGGCTCCTTCCTACCCCACAGCTGTCTCCTTGCCTATCTCTGGGATTACTACTGGTGCTTCCTCCACCCCGCCATGCCTACTGCACCTTCTAGGCCTCTTGTAAGACTCCCTATTCCAGGGCTTACTCTCCCCCGGTCGTCCGGTATTCACCCCACACAACCTACTTTTTGTGTGTTGTCTTTTATCTTTAGGTAGGTTAGTGGTGAAATAGGGTGATTTCCTTTCTGTTTAAATGCCTTATCCTGCAAGCTTCTGACCAGGATAGTTCAGGGTGCTCAAGTCTAAAGGTTGTCTTTCTGGAATGACTTTTCTATGTCCCTCTGAATATCTTTTCTTTGTGTTCTCCTTTTCAGTGTGTGCTGGGTTTTTTTTGTTTTTTGTTTTTGTCCTTTGGGCTTCTGTCTAGATGCCTTAGTCCACTCAAGCTGGGGTGTAAATTTTAATGGGCACCATTGTATTGCACACCAAATGCCCTGTGTGGACCCTGCTGGCATGCACTAAAAAGAACTTAATGTGTATTAAAGGGTCCACAGAGGCCAGTTAGTGCACAACATTCTAGTGTGAATTAGTAATGTACATCCCGGCTCCTGTGGACTAAGACACAGGTTTTTTCCTACATAGTGCCTTTCTCCGATTTCCGTTCATTGTCAAATACCCTTCTATTTGCTGAAAGACAAAAAATTCAATCTAAGTGATACATACCAGGATGCAATCCAGACTAATGTGTAGCTGTGTCACCCCTGCCCTGTAACTTGGGGTGCTCTTTACAATGCCTTGCTACTGTAGCCTCCAACCTGGACTGCTCACAGCCTCCACCATGTAAGTCACTTCCAACTGTGACTATGCATGCTGCAGTCGGCCAGCCCCACCTCATCTCTTACCAGCCTTCAAGATTACCACAGGGTGATCACAACACACTCCTAGTCCCAGATTTTCCACCAGAAATTTATGTCCTGTACTGCCCAGCCCACTCCTGGACAGCATGAATATATTAAGCCCATTATTCCTTTAAGGGAGTAATATGCACACAACTTGTTACCCAGACACTCTAACTTGAACACACTGGATTAGATAAAACCATAAAGTTTATTTACTACAAAAAGAGAGATTTTAAGTGAGTACAAATAATGAGGCATAAAAGTCAGAACTGGTTACAAGAGAAATAAAGGTAAAATGCTTACTTGTGCCTCACCTAACTATATTAGATTCAAAGTAAAGTTTTTCACCACATGCTTTCAGCAGTCTTACTGACCAAACTCTTTAGGTCAGAATCCCTCCCCCAGAGTCCAACAACTGCTTTCTTTGTCTCTTTAGGTGCAGTGAATGTGATGGGCAGGGAGAGAGAAAGGGGTATCTATCTGCCCCTTCTTTTTGTAGTCCTGTTACCCCTCTGAGAAACATTTCCAGCTTGAAGCATGGCAACAGGCAGTCTGTGTGGAAGGGAACTCCAAGCTGTTTCTTTGCTAAGATGTAGATTTTTGCTTCTGCCCCCTTTCCTTCCAAAGAGTGGCCACTTAGCAGGTAATGGCCCATCAGTCTTGTTTATACCTGGCTGAGGCGTCAGCTTGCCCTTTGTCTCTGAGAAACTGGTTTAGCCACTCCCCAGACTTAGCTGAAAAACATACTTTTAGTCATGATTTCATCTTATTTTTATAACTTTACATATGATGCTGCTACATGCATTTTATCATGATATTACTGGTCAGCAATTTGAGTCTTTAAATGAGACCTCACAAGACATGGCTTGTACAAAATTTTTTACAATAGTGTATAGGTATATTCTGTATTCTATTTACAATAGTGTACAGGTATATTCTGTCACACCATGCTTCACCAATGACTGGTAACTTGGAGGCTGGGTAAAATCTCCACTGTGTTTCTTTCTGTGTCATGGACCTCACTATGGTTCCCATATATCATGGAGATGATGTGCTTCAGTCAGCATGGCAAACTGTACAATAAATAACAGTTTCAGAGTAGCAGCCATGTTAGTCTGTATTCGCAAAAAGAAAAGGAGTACTTGTGGCACCTTAGAGACTAACCAATTTATTTGAGCATAAGATTTCATGAGTTAATGCATCCGATGAAGTGAGCTGTAGCTCACAAAAGCTTATGCTCAAATAAATTGGTTAGTCTCTAAGGTGCCACAAGTACTCCTTTTCTTTTAAATAAATAACAGTGTGGTCATTGGAAGGACTCCAGGAAAAGTTATTGTGTGTTTATAATTGCTGACTCAGCATGTTTGAGAAAGAACTTGGTCACCCTTCTGTAACATGCCAACTCTTATAGTTGCACAATTGCATCACTGAGTGAACCTAATTGTCAGATACCTGGGTTTTAATTTTGTGGCTTCTTTGGTGTTAAGATTTTTCATCTCTGAGTCATGACATCCATGTACTGGTGTGTGTAGCTGGTGAACTGAATGCTACATTCACCTCTCAGTGTGCATGCATAACTCTCCTTACCTTTTAATGAAGACTATTAACATAAGAATGGCCATACTGGGTCAGACCAAAGGTCCATCTAGCCCAGTGTCCTGTCTTCTGACAGTGGTTAATGCCAGGTGCCCCAGAAGGAATGAACAGAACAGGTAATCATCAAGTGATCCATTTCCTGTTGCCCATTTCCCAGCTTTTGGCAAACAGAGGCTAGGGACACCATCCCTGTCCATCCTAGCTAATAGCCATTGATGGACCTATCCTCCCTGAATTTATCTAGTTCTTTTTTGAACCCTGTTATAGTCTTGGCCTTCACAACATCCTCTGGCAAGGAGTTTCACAGGTTGACTGTGCGTTGTGTGAAAAAATACTTCCTTTGTTTACCCCCTTTTCCAGATCATTTATGAATATGTTGAATAGGACTGGTCCCAGAACAGACCCTTGGGGGACATCACTATTTACCTCTCTCCATTCTGAAGACTGACATTTATACCTACCCTTTCTTTCCTATCTTTTAACCAGTTACCAATCCATGAGAGTACCTTTCCTCTTATCCCATGACAGCTTACTTTGCATAAGAGCCTTTGGTGAGGGACTTTGTCAAAGGCTTTTTGATAGCTTTGCCAAGACAGAGAGAAGAATATATCAGGTCTGGAAGGCAATGGATGAGGCTAAGCCTCCTTCCCTCTCCAAAAAGCTTCTAGAACATTCCCATACATTTTCAGAATTTTATATAACATATATAACATAATTATAATTTACTATAATATATGTATGTGTATGTGTATATATATATATCATTATAGTATATTATAATTATATAATACAATATGAATATTTAATTTCTAGAAGACTGCAATAGAGTAATAATATCATGCTTCCTTCATCTTCCAAAGCCTGTCCATGCTCTTAGAATGATTAATAACATGGAGGCTTATGCAGTGATGAGCTGCCAAAATCTTAACAACCGGTTCCCTATAAAAAGTTCTGATTTAAGGGATGTGCCCCAGTATGTATTTTTTGTACCAACAGGGTTACCATACGTCTGTATTTTCCTGGGAGGAATTTTTAAATTTTAAAAATTCCTCCCGGACGGCGATTTATGAACCAAAAAGCCTGAGCTGTCCAGGAAAATACGGATGTATGTTAACCCTGCCTAAAGTTCTTTTTTAAAAAGATGGGCCTGAACTAGAAATGAGCTCCGTTTCACATGTGTGGGTCCCCGCCACTCCCTGGGGGTGTGCTAGGGTGACCAGATGTCCCAATTTTATAGGGACAGTCCCGATTTTGGGGTCTTTTTCTTATATAGGCTCCTATTACCCCCCACCCCCTGCCCTGATTTTTCACACTTGCTGTCTGGTCACCCTAGGGTGTACATATGTGTGGGTCCCAGCTGCTCCCTGCCCCCCTCATTGAAGCAGGTGTGCAGGGTTACTGCTCTGGGAACCGCAGGGCACCAGTGGACGTGGGGCCCGCTGCAGACAGGAGCGTGGGGCAGGGCTAGCTGGAGGCAGGGGGTGCAGGGCTGGCTGCGGGCAGGGCAGAGGGTGCGGAGCTGGCTGGAGACAAGAAGGTGCCGGGTTGGCTGGAGGCAAGGAGGTGCGGGGCTGGCTGTGGGCAGGGCAGGGGGTGGGGAGCTGGCTGGAGACAGGAAGGTGCGGGGTTGGCTGGAGACAGGGCAGGGGCTGACTGGAGGTAGGGGCTGGCTGCGGGCAGGGCAGGGGGTGCGGCAGGGGCTGGCTGCGGGCAGGGCAGGGGGTGCGTGCGGCGGGGCTGGCTGCGGGCACGGCAGGGGGTACGGCAGGGGCTGGCTGCAGGCAGGGGGTGCAGGGCTGCCTGGAGACAGGGCAGGGGGTGTGTGCGGCAGGGGCTGGCTGTGGGCAGGGCAGGGGGTGCGTGCGGCAGGGGCTGGCTGGATACAGGGCAGGGGGTGCGGCAGGGGCTGGCTGGAGACAGGGAAGGGGGTGCAGGGCTGGCTGGAGACAGGGCAGGGGGTGGGTGCAGCAGGTGCTGGCTGCAGGCAGGGCAGGGGGTGCGGGGATGGCTGGAGACAGGGGTGTGTGCGGCAGGGGCTGGCTGCGGGCAAGGGGTGCGGGGGTGGGTAGAGGCAGGGCAGGGGCTGGCTGGAGACGAGGGCTGGCTGCAGGCAGGGGGTGCGGGGGTGGCTGGAGGCAGGGCAGGGAGTGCGGCAGGGGCTGGCTGCAGGCAGGGAGTGCGGGGGTGGCTGGAGGCAGGGGCTGGCTGCGGCAGGGTGGTGGGTACTCACGGAGAGAGTGGCTAGGAGCAGCGCCTCAGCGCCCCCTGCAGGGAAGCAGGTTAACAACCAGTTCTAAAACTGCTTCAAAATTTAACAGGTTCGTGCAAACCGGCTCCAGCTCACCACTGGGCTTATGTATATACTAATGAGCTTCTTTCTATTTTAGGGTTTTCTATAGTGCACCATCATCATAATATCTAAGGCACTTTTCTTTGTTTCACTTTGCAGTTCTTTAACCCTGAGAGTAAGATAACACTCTAGATTAGTCAAGAGATGTCAAAGCATGTCCTTTGAGACATGCTAAAAATTATCATGCTGGACTTTGGTGAAATGGGAAATAGATCTACAGTAAATAAGATTAATTAACATCTTGACTATAAGAACATAAGAACGGCCATACTGGGTCAGACCAAAGGTCCATCTAGCCCAGTATCCTGTCTTCTGACAGTGGCCTATGCTAGGTGCCCCAGAGGGAATGAACAGAACGGGGAATCATCAAGTGATCCATCCCCTGTCGCCCATTCCCACCTTCTGGAAAAAAGAGGCTAGGGACACCATCCTTGCCTATCCTGGCCAATAGCCACTGATGGACCTATCCTATAGCATGGTGATAGTAATACAAAGCATTATTAAATAAGCTGGTCACTGTCTAAAAATAATTGATGTACTTTCTTAGAAATGATTAGAACATAAATGGAAAGATTAGATTAAATTCAAAATATTCAGTGCAATTATGTTCAACTTAAAAGGGCTCTAGCAGAGGCTCACTGCTAACAAATGTTAAGACAGATCACATCGCTGTCATGTACAAAACATTCTAATGGTATCTTTGTTTTACAAATGGAGACATATGCTCTTTACATTCAGTGCGCTAGTGCGTCACGATCCATTGCAATCCTATTATCATTACAGGTGGGGTTTCTTTCATTAACAAACTTTAATACTGTTTCCCAAAACCAAAGATCTAAGATATTCACTAGAAAACAAAAACATTACTGACCCACCTCAAGAAATAAGAGCCTGCTTTCTACATAATTTAATTTTAAAATTATTTCTGTAGCTTAAACTGGTTAACCCCCCCCCCCCCAACCCTCCAGAAACAAAACCTGGCATATGAAACATTATTTTTCCTAGACTGAAAACTTCTAGTTTTTTCAGAATGCAATGTAAACAACCAGAGAGGAAAACTGGGATCTATAGTGGAAGGTACTCTTGCTGATACTGAGTTGTGAGTAACCCATTGAGTTTTGATTCTCCATTAAATTCTGTTAAATCTTGTCATTTTATGTGTTTTATAGTGTCATCGACATTTTAGTTACTAATGCTTTTTGCTGAGTTTGAATATCTTTAATCTATCAGTTTACCAAAAGCTATTTGCTTTTACCAAATAGCTTGATTTTCTTGACATAATGTATTTTCAGCTATACGGTTACAATCTTCTGTTTGAATTAAAACCAAATATAGGCATGTTTTAGATAAGAGGGGAATTACAGTACATGTAGAAAAAGATTAAGCTCAAAATATTCAGTGCAATTATGAATGGATGTAAGATAACCATAAATTGAACAATAGCTTCATCAGTGGTTTGAGCACTGGCCTGCTAAACCCAGGGTTGTGAGTTCAATCCTTGAGGGGGCCATTTGGGATCTGGGGCAAAAATTGGGGATTGGTCCTGCTTTGAGCAGGGGGTTGGACTAGATGACCTCCTGAGGTCCCTTCCAACCCTGATATTCTATGATTCTATGATTATAAAGCTAAATATCAAAATTAAGCTTAAAACACAAATATAAAATCCAAACAATCAAAATATTTGCTTGCATTCCAAAGGTGGGTTCTTAAGTTTTTTATAGAAATCACAATGCGTGGGTTTGTGGTTTTGCTGGAGCCTGCTTGATTTTGACTTGACTTGTCACTTTGCCATTCCTAATCCCCACATCCCAGGATGGGAGTCTGCCAAATTCTGTTGTGCTGGCTTCTTGTTGTTAGTCCTGTCTAGGCCCCCAGATCACTGCAGTGCCTGCTCCTCTGGCTTCCAACATATTAATGGCCCTGAGTATTTTACTTCATTGTTTTGTATTATCTTTCAAGCTGGGCTGAGCATTGAACATGACAGTAGGTTGGGCTCACTTTTTGGCCCTGTCTACCATTGCTAACACTGGCTCAGCTCCATCCATGTTCAACAGTGTTGGGAGTTTCAATGCAAACAGCCACCAGCATTAAGCATCATATCATATAACACCCCTCAGAGCAGGCCTACTCAACACAGTGCTTAAAACAGCAGTGACAAGCAGTGACCCATCTAGACTAGGGCCTCAACCTTGCTAGCACTGATTGTGCTGAACCAATGTCCATATCACTGGGAAAGATTATAAAAATGTCCCTGGTATAGATAGGATCTTGTTCTGTCCCAGCAGTTTAATAGGCTTTATCAATGGAAGTACCTTAAAAAGTACAGTGACTGCAATAGCTTGATGAGCTGGGACAGTTCCAGAGATCTTTAGAGATGTATTTGAGATCTCTAACTGAAGTTTATGGGGAAAACGTATCAGAAGTCACCAGTCTATAAGGTGCTTCTTGGTTCTCAATATGCTAGCCAGTAGTAGTATGGGTTTTTTCTAAGGTTTCACTACAGTTTTACAAGCTACCAGGTCATTTGTAGGACATATTGCCAGAATTTAAACATTTTGCTCCTTTAACTTTTAAGCTTGAAGATAAAATAGCAATAGTTGTCTTGTCAGTCTATTAATACCAAATATAGTGATTTAACAATAGCTTTAGTTAGCTGATGCAATTGTCCATAACTTTTTATATAGGAAAATAGGATATAGGGAGAGCCAAATTAAAAGTAGAAATTTAAGACTATTGGATATTAGAGGAAATCCATGATGTTGAACCAATGCTAGGAATGACGGATTTTTATTTAAAAACTAATTGTATTTAATACATTTTGACGTGTAGCAAATTGGAAACCCTGTTAAACATTGAAAAAGAATATATTCTTAACATATGATGTATATCAGTTTAGTTTAGGCAACCCTAGTGTCAGAGATAATCCATCTCAGAAGTGCATGATGGATGTCTGATGTTGAGTGTTTGACTGTTTCTTCCAGGTACTTTGTATTTCAAGTTTGAAGAGAGGAATCCACACTTCCCTGAACTGTTGACTCCTGCTAGAGGATCTTCTCTCACAAGTAAGAGTATTTAGAAAAAGCCCTTACCCCAGAACCCGCTACACAGAGAAAGAAAAGATATTTGCTGGTGTTTAAGCAGTACAGTGAAAATAGACCAACTGGGAGAACAGGAGAAAAATGAGAGAGAGGTTGCTTTTGAAGATCTTTACTAAGGAAATTGCCCTGGTCAGCTGAAGAAACCTGAAATAAGATGCAGAGGGAAGATACTGCGGGAGAAAGAGAGAAAGCTGCGAAAGCTTCTTGGAGTTTTCAGGGCTATAAAAACCGTGCTGCTGAGAAATTCAGTACAGATAGCAGAGGTTATTGTGAGAGAGGAGTGCTCTGCTAGGCCACAGAGTTCCAAAGCTGTAGCCTGGAACAGAACAACGTGACTGTAGATAACACAGCATCTGAGAATTTAAGGGAGCCTAGGGTAGCATCTCAAATTTGATGTTTTGTTTGGTTGTATATTGTATTTTGTTGTCTGTAATAAGAAGTCACCACAGTGTGAGAACTAGACCATCCGGTTCAGAGGCTAGGTCATCAGATCAGTTTCTGCTCCTGCTGCTACCACTAACATGCTGTGTGAATTTGCTTAAATCACTTCTACCTGTGACTCAGTTTCCTCATCTGTAAAATAGGGGTGATACTTACCCGCATTTGTAAAGTGCTAGATGAGAGTTGATGGTGTTCCTTTCATTATCTGTCCAGTTAGCATACAATCCCTGCTCCATCATTTTGATTGCAGGACTTAAGTAAAGATATTGTGACTTGATTTCTGCCAAGTCAACGACTATTTTTATTCTCTCAACCTCACTCACAGTTTAGATTCTGAGCTTTGACTAGACCCTTCGCTCCTAACCCTATCTTAACATGAGTCTCTACAATTCCAATATGGAAGCTGGTCCACATTAATGATCTACTAATGCATTAACTGAACATATGTCAGGAGACAATAACATTGCCACAAATGAGGGCGGGGAGAGAGATAGGGGGACTCCTGGTAGCTGACTGTCATCATCACTGGCCTTCAAGGGAATTTGTGTTGGTTTTCATTTCATGTTGTCAGACCCCTGCTGATCGGTGTTTCCAGGTTTCAGCAATGGTACATACAGTCTGAGTGCCTGTTTTCATGTCATTGTACTGAGGAGACAAACATAGTTTATTTTCAGTGTTCTGTATTTCCTGATGTTCAGAATTTGGAGTATATTTCGTTCTGAAGCAATGTGTGAAAAATCTTTTTCTGTTGCCTAATATGTAAAGGCAACAAAACATTATTCAGGATCAGCGGGAGTCATTTCCACTTTAGAGGATCACTTGCTTCTCTGTGTGAACATTTAAGGACACATCTACATGACAAATTTACATCAGAATAACTATATCCGTCAGGGGTGTGAAAAATCCACCCCCCTGAGTGACATTGTTATACTGACCTAACCCCTAGTGTAGACAGCGCTATTTCAACAGGAGCGTGTCTCCCATCAACATAACTACCGCCTTTCGTGGAGGTGGATTAACCATGCCAATGGGAGAAGCTCTCCTTCTGGTGTAGCAGCATCTTCGCTGAAGTGCTACAGTGACACAGCTACACTGGTGCACCGCTGCAGTGCTGTATGAGTAGACAAGCCCTAATATGTGTTAAGATCTGTTCCCTTGATTCCTGTATGCCTGAGTTTTCTCCCTGGTGAAAATTACTCAAAATAGTTAAAACCAAAGCTGACAGTAAAGAGTTACAAAGCAATCTCACTAAACTCGGTGATTGGGGGACAAAATGGCAGATGAAATTCAATGTTAATAAGTGCAAATGAATGTATAGTGGAAAAAATAATTCCAGCTATTCATACAAAATGAGAGTCTAAATGAGCTGTTAACACTCAACAAAGAGAGTCATTGTGGATAGTCCTCTGAAAAATATGAAGTGGCAGTCAAAAAAGCTAACAGAATGTTAGGAACCATTAGGAAAGATATACATAGTAAATCAGAAAATATCATAATGCCCCTATTTAAATTCATGGTACATGTACACCTTGAATACCGCATGCAGTTCTGGTCGCCCCATCTCAAAAAAGATATATTAGAATTGGAAAAGGTACAGGGAAGGGCAACAAAAATGATTAGGGGTATAGAACAACTTGGAGGGATTAACAAGATTTAGGCTGTCCATTTTAGAAATGAGACAGCTTAGGGTGGATGAGATAGAAGTCGACAAAATCATGCATGGTATGGAGAAAGTGAATAAGGTAGTGTTATTTACCCCTTCACATAACACAAGAGCCAGGGGTCAGCCAATGAAATTAATAAGCAGCGTGTTTTAAAACAAACAAAAAGAAGTACCTCTTCACACAATGCACAGTCAACCTAAGTATAAGTGGGTTAAAAAATAATTAGATAACCTCATGGAGGATAGGTCCATCAATGGCTATTAGCCAACATGGTCAGGAATGCAACCCTATGCAGGTGTCCCTAAACCTTCAACTGACAGAAGCTGGGTCTGGATGACAGGAAATGGATCACTGAAAATTGCCCTGTTCTGTTCATTCCCTCTGAAGCATCTGGTACTGGCCACTGTCGGAGACTGGGTAGATGAACCATTGGTCTGACCCAGTGTGGTGATTCTTATCTTCTTATTGCCTGCAATGGGCTCACTTCACATAAAGTGCCCCTGGCTTTTAATCAGAGCCCTGCAAAATCTGCAGATATCCGCTTTAAATCTGCGGATATCCACATTGGCGGATGCGGATATCCGTGGACCATGTTTGCGGATCGTGGATCAGATGCAGATATCCTAGGAACTTACAGCAATGCAAGATATTACTTGTTGTTATTTCTTTGGTGGCCACAAGTGACTGGCAATTCCACAGCCCAACATTGTTAATATTGTATTTTAACACAAAAAACCATATATTATTATGATCGGCTATAAAGAGAGAGGTCATACCAATAAGGCAAATATTTTCCAAGAGAGAGGGACTTTCCATTCAGGTTGCTCATGTAAGTCTTTGAGTAGCAATGGCATTTAAAATTGCCATATGTTACAAGTGTTAATTTGGCAATTTTTGTGCTTATCAGAAGAACCTGTTTGAAAAGATTACTTCGTTACATTTCTGTGATGCTTTGGAGGCAGTGTGGGTACGCCATGTAGCTACATATTCATTTTTGTACACAATTACACAGAATTCTGTAATAGGTTGAGGTCCTACACATATTATGATTTTGCCTTGCAGCATTGGAACCTGTATTTTTTTCTTTCTGTTCACACCCCAAACTCTTAAAAAGCCACGTAAGTGGTGACTTCCATCTACACATGGCCTAACAATTTCCCCATTTAACTCAACCAAGAACACACACCACAGGCGTCACAAATTGATACCCATACTTTTGAAGCACTTTATAGCATGGAACCTTTTTACCTTACGATATTTTAAGTCCACTCCAGCATAAGGTTTTGTCACGGAATCATTGATGAAAGAAAGCAAGTGCTGTCACAGGGAGAAACTGGCATTTAAGTAAAAAAAAAAAAATTCCTTTTTAATAAAAATTGATCTGCACTGAAATGGAGATCAGAAAAAGAGGTCATTTAAAAGAATTTATTTGCTAAAGAGTTCAAACTATTCTGCTTACAAAGGGTGCTTCAGGGACACAAGAAGGAGTTCAATATAATTTTTGTATTTTACTTGTATTTAATCTTTGGGTTTCCCTCATCAAGTCTTTCCTAAAATAAGTATTTCAACTGATGGCTATTGCTATAATCAAAATGAATGTAGTACCTGAGTTGCAGATGTATTGTTGATTAACGAGGACTACAATGTTTTAAATCTCCTCACTTCATTCAAACATTTTAATAGTGCACATTAACTGCTGCATTGCTTTGAGTTGATGGCTTTATTGAGCTATCCATAGCCACTGTTTTTAACCTGAGATGGTCTGGCCAACCCAGAGTCCAAAATTGTGTGTGAAAATTGAGTAGGCATTACTTTCATCTTACTAATATTAAATTTGATCCACTATCTGCTTTCCCAATTACCAAATATGGTTAGGGTTTTCTTGAATTCCTAATAAACCTCTCTTTCGATACTGAAAAGAGAAGACTGTGTATCAATTTCTGACTTATAATAACAACCCTATCAAGGCAGCAAAGATTCCATAGTAGTAAGAGTTTTATTGTCCAGTATCACTAGATTGTCTTTTCTTGCTTACTGACTTCTAGTAGAATAGATAGCCAGGAACATTCTCTTTGCTTGTTTTAGCCTCAAATCTCATAACTAAGATCTGGTAGAAACTGACTAAATATACATGGTTACAACACTGCAAACAATTTTGTCAATTAATTTTGCACTCGTTGAGTCTTCACATTTATTTTTCTGTAAAAATAAGTAAATCTTTGGGGTTTTTTAAGAGCTCCAAAATTTCAAATTAGGTTGTGAAATCCACATTTCACTATACATTTTATTCTTGAGATTATTCAAAAAATTTTACAGAAGTACCAAGGCAGCCATTTTGGCTAACAATCACAATGATCTAAATCTTAAAACTTTTGTGGGGGGAGAAGGCTACTCCTCTTACTAATGCCCCTTGAGAAAAAGCTATGTTAAATATGGACTAAATGCAGGGCTAAGAGGCAACAGGTTCCAAATTCAGAGTTACTAATTCCTGTGATTGCAAGTCTCTTTAAGGTTGTTTAAAAACAAATCATGACATCAGGGAAAGCTGAGGATTTTCTTGTAACTCAACATTAACCCCCAGTGTGTGCCCTTTGTGAGTGACACCGCACTGCTCTTGCTTGCCAGGGGAATGGAGACCTACAGAGGAGTATGCAGTCTTCTGCGGATTATGTCTGCCTCCATAAATGAAGGAGGTTGTGAGGGTTTGCTTCCTCCAACATACACTTGGTCCTCCAAACCCATTCTCTTATGGGTCTGTTTGATAGGAAACTGTGATTTTTGGTTTGCCTGAGCATTATCCTGCAGTAAAGGAATATTTCTGCTTTTTATTAGTTACTGATATAGGGATGCTTCCTCACTTCTATATCACCAGTAATCTTTTGCGTTACAAAACATTGCAAACCCTTTTCAATCTTCCTTATAATAAGCCCTGATTCAGTGCCATTAAAGTCAATGGGAGTTGAAGCCCATAATTTATAGAGAAATGGTCTTGTAACATGTCCACAAACTTAATCAATGTATTTCTCCTCTTTACTGTGTATTGCTTTGAGATCCTCATACCTACTAGTTTTCCTTATACCTTTGTAATTCTTGCTGCTCCTGCTGTTCAAGCAGAATGTAGAATATTCTACTGTTAGTTTATTCCCTCTTCTTTTGCATATTTTCAATTGATTCTACTTGATAATTAGTTCTTTCAGAGTCTCCTATCCTCTGTACAAACCCTTTTTCTATATGGACTATTTCCTTACCGTTTAGCTCTGTCTTATCTTGTATTCCTCACTATTAGAACTTTTTTTTTCTTTGAAGCTACAGGTTCATCAAGCCATGATGTCACATGGTACTAGGTGAGTGCATGGGAATATATGTGTGTATATTAACATTGTTCTGATATGTGCAATTCTGTGCATTTCATTTGTGTTGAGTTGTTCAAGTGTTCTCTACATAGGGAGTGCAGAGTATCTCTTCCTAATCCCCTACAAATAATCAGTTTAAATCCTGAAGTCTCTTCTTAGTTTGCATAACTGTACAGGTAATAAGGTAGTCCATCACTTTTTAAAATCCCAGCAAAGTCCCTCAGATGTTTGTTGATTGTGTGGTGGGGGTAGGGCCGGGGAGGAGGAGACAGTTACACAATCTCTTAATAGTTCATGGAGGCTGTTGAAACCAAGCATTCACTCTCTAGTGGCTCATTATACTGCATCCACAGCACTCCCAGGCCACGACAGGCCCTGGGGCTAGACCAGGACTGAAAATGGAAGTTTAATCTCCTGGATAGTAGTGTCGGTTGTGTTTGGGGCAAAAAGTTAAAAACTGAATTCTGTGGTCTGAAAATTTTAATGCATCAAGGGGGGAAAAAAAGCACCTCATGTACTTCTAGCACCAAATCTGGTGCATGAGACTCAGACTGACACAAGATAATAGCTTCTTAAAAAGCGATTATGATCTATCAGCTCAGTAAACAAGTTAATAAAAAGGGGATAAATATGGATTCATATTGTACAAAAATATGTATAACAAACTAGGCATTTTCCAGGATAAACATTATTTGTTTTTACTCAATTTTAAATCTCTATTTTACATGATAGACCATAACAGAATTTCTAGGTACATGTTGAACATGAATTTCACATAAATGTATTTACCCAGTATACTAGTATACTCCAAAATATGTTTATTACTTAGACCAATACACGCATATTTCTAGGCCATCTTAAAAACTGCCTTCATATTTATCTAAAGCTCCTGTTCTGGTGCATCATGTAAAATAATATTGTAACTTTAAAAATGCCTAAATATTATGTAGATTTAACCACAGGAGATGTTAGGGGCTAATATTATCCTTTTTACAAGTCTTTTAAAATTAAAAGTAACATAACACATGCTGCCTACCAGACCATTAAGTTCAAATTTTAACTCCAAATAACAGCAGAGATTGTGAAACAAACCAGCCCAGAAATTCAAAGTTAAAACTGCTGTATGTTCCTCACTCAGTTTGCTTTCCTATAATTATTTCCCCCTCTCACTATGAAGTAAGTTTAGGGTGGAGCATCAATTGTAACTCTGAATACCTTAATTTTGTGTTTGTGTTTTGGATGAAACACGTTTTTACTTTGACATTTCCATATTTGCTATAAGTTTACACAAGAATAAAAACTTCAAAATTCCAATGTTTCTTTATGGTCCATAGTATAAAAATTATTATTTTCATGATGGCCAAATTAAAACAGGCAAATGGGAAATAAAATGCCAGCAGTATGAACCATGGTTATTGACAATCAAGTCCTCACATTGTATCCACAGCATATTTTATAAAATAAACCCCTGTTGCCAATAGCATTTCTCCTCTGTTTAAGTTCTCAGAGACCAATGAGTTTTATAATTATCTCCAAACTATTTTCTCCAGAGTTACTTAAGCTCTCTCTAAACAGCTGGGTGTGCTGCCATGCAATATCACCATCCCCTCCACTTAGTTCAGCTTCCAAAATAACTTCTGTTGCATCAGAGAAATCTGAATAGGAGCGAAGAATTTTATCTGTTGGGGGAGAAAAAAACCACAAACAATTAAAGTTCTGCCACAGATAATTTATATTGCTAGAATACATGTTCAAGAGGCAATTTGTAATGAACATTAAAGTGTCTGACTTGCAGATAATCAAATATATCTTCTAATTCAAATGGTGGAAAAAGTCCACTGCAAATTATTATTTATTATTTGTATTGTGGTAGTCTCCAGAAGCTCCAGTCAGGATTGGGTGCCCCATTCTGCTATATGATGTATGAATATAAAGACAATCCTTGCTTTGAAGAGCCCATATATATCCTGTATCCACATCAGGTTTTGCTAGATCCTAATTTTATTTTCCCCAAATATGGAAAAATGTGGCAGGTGAGAGCTGTATATTGATTGTTCTCACATATTTCCTTATCCTTGGCAAAAAGCTTGAGTGGGAAAAGGTTAAAATGCAACTGCATTTTAACTTTCTTTATTGCTTACGTTGTTTCTCCAACCTCCACTTCCCAGCGTACTAGTGCATTGCATTTTCATTAGCACGTATACCTCATGATTTAAAAAATGAAATCAATCAGATTTCACACTTACCTCCAGTCAGATCAACTTCTGCTATGTTGGAGCGCAATCTCCACCTTATTCTTCCACTGTGAAATGTCTGACTGTTCGTTCTAATGGAAATGTTGTCTATTTTTAGACCAACTGACCCACACTCAAACTTCCAGCAGATGTAAGAAGAGGATGACCCTTCTTTTCGGGCTAAATAAACCTAAATGGAAAAACATCATGGTTAAGGTATTGAAAGATGGATGCTGAGCCCAGATCAAATGAAATGTCTTTATAAGGGCACTAAACCTTCGCGTAAAAAAACTTAGTCTTTATTAAGTCATTGAAAAATAAGTTTGTACACAATAAAACTTTGCACAGAATCTCCTTCTAATACCTTATTCCTGTTTTTACAGTGATATTGGGTAGCTGTACATTTTCAGTGGAGTTTACTTCATTGAAATAGTAGGGGAAGATCTTTAATGTGCTGCATGGTATTTTAGCGACATAGACACATACTGTTTTAAGTATGTAGGGTTCTGCTTTTAAGTAACTACAATGGGCCAGATTTTCCATCCTGTTTTGGCTCCTTTGCCCTTCTATGGTAGCACAAATGGGATGGGAAAGCTTGTGTAACAAATAAAGAGATGTGTGGGACTCCTCAACTGGTGCAGCTGGCTTTGTGCCACCCTTTCTAGGCCTTGGCATGCCAGCAGTCAGAGAGGGGATGACTAGAGTCCACTACACTCCAGCAACCCCAATCACTGTAATGATCTTTTGGGGCCATCAGCAGCTTAGAGTACACCTGAAGTTTCCTGCCTATATTACATAGCCTCCTTATTTGTGCCTACCTGTTTATACTGCTACCCTTTACTGAAGGAACTGCAAGCAGTCTGAATCTAGAAGGTTAAAATCCAGTTTACATTCTCACCCGAGTGCAATTTTTTTGGAAGATGGTTAGTGTAGACTGTAAGAAAGAACCTGAGGATACAAGGTTTTAAAAATCTGATGATTTTAGATGAACAGGTTCTTATGTTGCTCCTTACATTGTGCTTATTAGCACCATGTGCTGCAGACGGTTCAGGGGGAATTTGGCCTATTAAATCCTAGTTTTCTTCAGCTAGTTGGGTCTAATTCTATGAAGTTTTACCTCAGGGACATGTTCGTTTACAGCACTGCAGTATAAAAATAAGGTGGTGATTACTGCTAATCAGGATACTAGCTAAAGGATCAGCAAATCCACTTTACCTGCATCAGTTTGCCTTTCTTATCTTTCTGCTTTGCACTGCAGTTGGTATTTCTTCTCTACAGCTTGTGGACTGAGATCCATAGTTAGCTTTAGGGTAAAAAACAGTTACCTACCTTTTGTAACTGTTGTTCTTTGAGATGTGTTTCACATGTCCATTCCGATGTAGGTGTGCAAGTGCACCGAGCACAGCTGTCAGAAATTTTTCCCCTAGTGGTATCCGTCGGCTTGGCGCTGGTGCCCCGTGGTGCAGCGCACTCATAGAGCCGGTATAAGGGGCCCCCACCAAGCCTGGGGAGGTCTGTCTTTGTCTTTGACTTTGTTCATCACTTCCCACATGTTGTAATCGTAACGACCCAGCAACACCTGCTGGTTCACTATCCCCAACTGGAGTCCCCCCATCAAATAGACCTTCCTACCCAGAAGGTCCATTTTCCTGGGCTCCTTTGGATTGGGGGTAAATCTTATCTGACCTTGGTGCTCCTTTTTGTTAGCAGCCGCCACAATGAGGGACCCAAGAGGGGGATGAGAGAACAAGAACTCACAGCCTTTTGCGGGCACAAAGTATTTTCTTTCTGTTCTCTTTGCTGTGGGTGGAATGGAAGCAGGAGTCTGCCAAGTGGCCTTAATAGGTCCCAAAATGGATTTGTGTAAGAGCAGGGCCACCTTCGTAGGGGCTGTGGCCAACAGAATGTCTAGGAACCCATCTGATGGTTCCTTAATGACCTCTGCCTGCCAGGGTTAGAGGCCACCCACTTTAACAAGTCTTGGTGGGCCCTTACATCGTCCTGTGGGGGGGAGAGCCCCTTGAGCATGAGCTCGTCCTGTTGAGATGATGAGGAAGAGATGTGCACTGCCATAGTGTCTACTGCAGCCTGTTCCCGAGGCACAAGAACTTGGGTACTGGTACTGGTTCCAGTACTGGCATCAGTACCAGGGAGTATCCCTGCCTGGGCGCCGGTGCTGGGACCTACTCCGGCATCAGGACTGGTACAGGGGGTTGGATCCAGAGTTTACCTGTGCGCCCCTGGTGCCACAACAGTCTCTGAGCGCACCAAGTAGGAGCATCGTGAGCTGGTCCCTTGGCCTGGGGGAAGACCACACAGGTTCCAAAAGCCCCATTGTAGGGATGCCAGACGCCATGGGCCCAGCGCCTTGGGTCATCCATGCTCCCGGCACTCCCAATGATAGCATTGTCTGTGGAGACTGACACAGAGTCTCCTTTCGGTGCCGGTGTCTTGAATAGTTGGATCCCGAGTCTGAACTTGATGAAGATGACGATGTGTAGGTGGAGGACTGTGGTGACCATGGTGGGACCGATCCTCCCGGTGCTGGAGATCAGTGCTGTGGAGACATCTCTGAGGAAGCAATGAAGGGGGTTTCCCCCTGGAGGTTGGTCTTGAAACTGGCTTAAAGGTAGTCGATGCCGCGGTGCCACTGAGTGGTGCCACTGGTGCCGCATCCTATCTCCCATCTGGGCTCGGTATCGACAAAGTCATCAGCTCATTAGCAGCTGCACAGGCTTCTGGGGTTGAAGGCACTGCAAACTGGTCTGCCCAGTGCCAACCATCTGGTTGGTTGAGTACTACTGGGGTCTGCGGTGCCGATGCTTCTGCCAGTGGTTGCCGCAGTGCTGGGGAGGGAGAGCGGCCCAGCACGGATCTCACTCTATCCCGATCTGCTCGCTTGTCTCCCTTCAGTGCCAGCGAGCAAGTCTTCTCCGGTGGCCTCAACGTTTCTTCTTCCGTACCAGTGAGGAGGACCAGTGCCGAGAGCTCTTAGCCACCAGCAGAGCACTTTGTACTGACGCCGAAATATTCGATGCCAAGTCTGATCTCTGCTCTGTCTCAGCGCCGCCTCCATAAGTAGGACTTTCAACCTTGCTGCTCTGTCTTTCTGTGTGTGTGCTTAAATTCCTAGAAGATGTTACAGCACTCTTTCCTGTGACCCACTCCCAAACACTTGAGACAACTCAAGTGAGGGTAACTAGTAGGCACAGGTTTGCCACACGAAGAACACTATTTAAACCCTGGTGCCCGAGGCATGCCCCAGTACCGGGGGAGGGTCAGAGCACCTCTCCGGGCACGGAGAGGAGTCCCAGTCCTATACTATGACTATTTAAATGTACTGAAACTACTAAACTATCAAAATCTAACTATTTACAATGAAAAATAGTGGAAACCACTAAAACACTTAGCTCAAGATAAAGAGGGGAAGTTCCAACAGCTGAACAGGCAGTCAGAAGGGACCGAGGAGCGCGGGCTCAGCGGGGGCCCCCTATACCGGCACTATGCGTGTGTGGCGCCAGCACCAAGCCGACAAATACCACTAGGGGAAAAATCTCTGACAGTTGTGATCAGGGTGCTTGCACACTTAAATCAGAGTGAGCATGTGCAAAACAGCTCAAAGAAGAACTTTACCTTTTGGGTCGCCTTTGTTGGTTTCCTCTCCCTTCATTCCAAATTAAAGGATGAACCTTTTTTTTTTTTTTTAATGAAGGCTTCTCTTTTTCCACTGCATGCATCCGATGCAGTGAGCTGTAGCTCACGAAAGCTTGTGCTCAAATACATTGGTTAGTCTCTAAGGTGCCACAAGTCCTCCTTTTCTTTCTGGACAGCTGGACTCCAACTTCTTAAGTGGTACATCTGCTTAAGTTAAAAGACTGAACATTCCACAAGGTGGCGTTCTATAGAAGTGCCATATCACATCTACAAGCCTGATGGGTATCTGCTGTCAGTTTTCCTACCCACCCCCAAATTCTTCCAACTTCATGGAAGAGCTGCTTACTGCTGGTAATCTCTTCTTGCTCAGTCACACATCAGTGCTCCCTGCTCCACTTGTTACATATACCCAGAGTAGAGAGCTGAGCAAAAGAGCAGATATATGTATTTGAACAGAGCACTCCCCTGATTAGTGGCTAGTTTTTTTTTTTTACCTGGACCATATGTTTCTTGCAAAAATGGGAAGTCTGATCATGAGTACCTGAAGGTGTGAGGTACAGCCACAGTGTTTGCAGACATGGGAAGGCTGGGGAGTGCCCAGTCTGATCTCTTACCCTTCCCTGTTCTTCTTTCCTCCATTATCCCACTCTGTTGCATCTTCTTTTACCCTTCATCTTACCCTCTAGCTGTTTCCCTCCTTTCCTCTTTGTGCACTTCCCCATCCTGTTCTTCCATGGTGCTCTGACAGGCTGTTGTATATTGGGCCAGCACAGCAAATTTCAGAGTGAAATTAACTTCTCTGGTAAGCTTAATTTTCCATTGTGGAGAGGAGGCAAAGCCTGGCCTAAGTTGGTGGTATGACTGGACAGAGGGAGCTGTCAGGCTAACAAGATGTTAGGGAGAGCAAAACAATAGTCACTAATATAGAATGCTCAGCTCCATACTTGGTGGCTGTTTGCTAGTAAATGTCTCCTTCCCCAGTTTAGCCTTAATTTCCTCTCCCTCTTTAGATTTGGAGTGCATGATCCTTCCGTTGCTCAGTGTGTCAGCAGATGGGAAGGGTTTAGGCAGGGTCTTCAATAATCTGAGTAACTGACAGCTTTTTCCCTTCTTGCAGATGGAGTGTAAGGTTTAGCATAAGGAATTTCTTCCTTTTTGTCTGTGTGATGAAGAGATATGATATACTACAAAGCTATTTCACCACCGCTGAAAAAAACAATTTAGACTCTTTGGAAAGAAGTATTCCTTATTAATACATGCAGTATTGTGTGTGTCCATGTGAACACAGGGAGAAGGTAGGTCTTAAACTTTAGTGCTCCAGCAGGGTTCTTGTTATCTGCAGAGAAGTCAGTCATCCCATTCTGAAAGGCAAGCTGACTTTATTTCCAATTTCTCGTATCAGTTAACAATCTTATCTGAAGCAGGACAGTAAAATTTGGCAACTCCAACTGAATCCTTAAGCATTAAGAGAAATGTGATGCAAAATATGCTTAGTAATTTTAGACTTTAATAGCTAGAGGATATTAATAATCTAGAAAATTCTACAGAAATTTATTTAATTGCAATCCTTACCATTTTCCAATCCGTTTCAACCTTTCTCCATAGAGACTCAGTCTTCCACACACCTTCCTCCCAGCCAGTGATTTTTTCATTATTATTGGAAAGTCGTGTATAGCTGTCTTCCACTATATTGTAACTGAGGTGGAAGAGTTTAGAGGTCTTCTCTTTCCCAGATGGAATAAAAATGACTTCTTTTCTCCTCTGAACAAAACCAAAAACTATACATTGGTGTTTTGCGATGTATTTGAAGGGATCATGCTAATTTTATTTTTTCTTTTTTGTTTAGCATACACATCTGGCAAATATATATATTTGATAAAGTAGATCACCATGCCCTTAGCTATTCTATAAGCAGTACACCAAAGAGGTCCACAGTTCTTTATGAAAAACTGTATAGTAGCCAATTAAAAAATACTAGAATGTTTTTTTCATTGAAAAATGTTTGCCCCAACTTAGAAATTTTACATTACTTTGCTAGAATAAATATAAATCTTTCACAGAGAAAGGGGAAGTAAAGTATTCTAAAATAACTGAAACCATGAGTCTGTCTACAGTAAATAGTAGTTTACAAAAGATTTTTCATGTTCATGTATGACACGGGGCTGTAGGAATTAGGTGTGTTAAACAGATTTAACACACTGAGAAAAAAGCAAATTATTAAGCTATATTAAGAGAGCAAGCATAGCTCAATGACTAATGGTGAAAGCTGCAGCTAACTATAGCAATTTACAGAACAATGTCTTTCTAAATCTGATAGGGAAACAAAAATAAAGATCGGCTTTCAAAATTAAGGGTAAGTGTGAATTTGATAAAGATATTCAGAAAACAAGGGAAAATGGAGTATATGCACTTAAAAATTGATTTCTAATCATCCTTCATATCATGAGATTCAGTAAGACAGAAATAAAGTCCCCTAAAATATGTATAGTTGAAATAAACTCTAGTATCTCAAATCTGAACATTGCTATGAAATCCATTAGTTCCATTTAACTAGCTCTAATTCAGTATTTAGATTGTCATCCTCTTTACATCAAATGACAAGATCACTAGAAAAGGATGTGCAAAATGTTAGGAATAATTGATACCTTTGTGTACTGGCCTATCGAGAATGGTTGTTTTTAGGAAATTGTCTCTCCGCATAAGGAATTAAGAACATTAAAAACTCCATTTAGCCAAGAACCTTGAGGTGAGGGGGGATTATGTAAACATTAATTAATCTTACTTTGTGGGAGTTGCAGTTACACATTCACAGTGGGCCTTGATTTACATTTTATTCACAAAAAAAAGTTGGTAAAAAATTGCTCTCCAGCTTAATTAGATTCCCCAGAATTCTTGAGGAAATTGTCAACAACTTAATGTGTTGATTTCCCAAACACCTTAATTTCAGTTTTCTTAAATTTCCTGCTTTTGTTATGTTGTAGCTTTAATCAAAAGAATGTCAGTCATTAGCCTATAATTAAGAGACAAACAATTTAGACCCACCCCCCCCTAAAATGATCACCAGTTGACAAATTAAATACCTCTGAACCAATTTCACCTCTGGCTACTCTCCAAGCCATTGAACCAGATATCCTTCCACCAAGTTCACCAGGTTTAGGAGTTTTCGGAGAAATGAACTCAACAAGCTCCACAATTATCCTCTCCAGGAGCACTCTCTTTCTGCTTTCTGACAAGGATTGTTGTCTCTGTCATAATAAAAAAAAAAAAGTGCAAAAAACCTCAAAGAAAAAATAATCTTTCAGATTAGTTCCAACTATATCTCAGCCCTGGAATGACACCATAAGGAAATAAACATGAAAGAATCTAGATTTAAACTGATTGTTAAAACATTAAACTGGGATCACGTGCATTAATATGCCTCAATCCTAATTGTATAGTTATTGCATGGCACTGTGCAGTGACTTTAAAAAATGTTTGAGTGCCTTAACTGCATATGTCCATACCTTAATCTGTTTGGGTTTCTTTTAAGGTAAATTCTAACTGAATTTCATGGAATTATAATGCATGTTTTTTGCATCATTAAAACATCCTTGTAATGTATTGTATTCTAAATTACTGATATGTAGTGTCAATCTTAATGTATTTTTTGTCTGGGAATAGAAAAAAGGCATGATTATTGGGTCAAGCCTTTCTTCTACACCGTGGACTGTTCCAGTTACCAGCAGTCTTGGTTTGGTGAATAAGTCTAAGCATAAAAATTACATAAAGGCTGAAAGAGTAGATTCACAATGATGCATGCCATTACAAATGCAGTATGAGTTGCATATTTTTAAGAAGCAACAGAATTGAGTAAAATCATGCCTTTACACTTCAAGATAAATCAAGTGAGCCTAAAGAAGTCTGGTATGTAGAACAAGAATTATTATATAACCTACTTTTACCATATGATTAAAAAGGGTGGGTTTTCTTGAGAAAATGTCTTTAAAATGCATTTGACTGACAGTCCATTTTTGTCTCAATGATTTCCATATCAAATATGCTAAGCTGACCTTTAACACTTCTTATTTCTTCATGGACAGTCCTGCAAGCAGCCTGAGAGTTGAGTCAGGCTGAGTTCTTCTCTCACAGCCAGTAAAAAAAGTTCTGCAAAATGAATTAGGCCCTCTCTTACAGCTATACAACCTTATGGTATTAAAATTATAGTCTCATTGAAGTTGTGCAAGTCAACTGTTTGCACAGGTATAATTGATTGAAATTAGACTTATCTGTTGATACACAAGAGAGAACAGAATCCAGCTCACTTTCTCTGCAGAGCCAACAGGAGTAAAAGGTAATAATTTCCTTTTCCCTAATCAAAGTAAGGAAATATGACTGACTATGCAGAGAACCGACTGGTATAACTAGGTGACACTTTTACACAGTTACTTCACAGAGGAGAACTGCACTTTAAGAATTCTCAACTGACAAAAATGCTATGCTGTGATTGGTCCTGAAGTGGTCTTATGTAAAATCACAAAGAATGTATAAATAGCAATATTTAATTTTTTTGTAGTACACAGAGACCTTTATCAGGACTGGGCTCCCTTGTCCAAGGAATTTACATAGTCTGTTTCCAATACATGTCATTTTAATAAATCAGTTGAGGTAAAGCTACGTACCAGTTTATTAAGCCTCTCTATGGTTTCACGCAATGCTGCTTCTTTGACTTGTGTCCTTCTAGAAAGTAATTCTTCGTGTTTACAGGAATATCTCCAGGTGACATCAACAACCTCAAGTATAAGTTGCAGAAGTTAAAAAAATACATATATATTCTGCCTCTTAAATATGTGTATTTTCAATAGACAACATGATCAAGAGACTGTCTTCCCTTACAATAATCTAGCAGATCCCATTAAAATGGTATACTTTGCACAGCTTCTTTCTCAAGGCAAATTTGTATTTTTATTTCATAGCATATTATTATCCCTACCCCTACCTCATCCTTGGAGAATGCAATTACATAGGAGAGCTTCTTTCCCCAGCCAATCTCATAGAGAAGAGGTTTATCACAGACAGTTTCACAAGGGTCACAATGAAGCCATCTCTGCTGGGATGAAGAATATACCTCAGTCCACACATGATCTGCATGAGAGACAGGCCAAGGAAAACACTGAATGTTTTTTAGATGGGTTTTCTGTTCTTACAGTTTGAGATTTTTAAACTCTTCCAAATCAATTAAATGGGGAGCATAACATTACTCCGGAGGGCATTCTGAGCCAAAACATTAAATTCTGTGCCAAAAAATTTAAAATTCAGTGCACAATATTTTAAAATTCTGCAAGTTTTATTTGTCAATAAATAAATGCAGAGGCTCCAGCATGGCAGTGGGGAGTACAGGCCACTGGCTGCACAAAGGTGGGAGATCACCCTGCAGCCTCCCCACCCCCTACCCTGGAGACATGGACTCAGTGGTGACCCTGACACAGCACAAGGCCTGGGCCTGCCCCGGAAACACCCTGGGGCCCTGCCCCTCTGCGTGAGGCACACCAGGTTCTTTTGAGCGCCGAGACATGGGTGGGATCAACCAGGCAGGATCCAAGTGTGGAGGGGCTCAGTGTGGGGGGATCCAGGTGTGGGATGAAAGGATTCTGTGTGCGATAATTTGGGTGCAGGCAGCTCAGTGGGGGATCTAGGTGTGGGGGGATCTGGATACACAGAGTCTCATGGGGGGGTTCCAGGTGCAGGGACTCAGCAGGAGCTTCTGGGTGAAAGTGGTTGGGGCTAGTAGAGGGGTCTGGGTGTGGGGGTCTCATCGGGAGGTCTGGGTACTGGGGAAGTGGGGCTTGGTGGGGCAGGGGTCAGGGTGCAGTTAATTGGGGGTCAGTGGCATGGGGATGTGGATGTGTGGGGTGGGGTGTGGCTCTTCAGGGTGCAGGTTTGCGTGCAGGGAGCTCAGTTGGGAGTGATCTGGGTGCAGGGGTGGCGGTTCGGAGGCAAGGGGGTCTGGGTGCAGGAGGGCTCCAGATGCAGGGGTTGAGGGTCCATGAGGTGAGGTTTGGATATGGAGGGCTAGGGGGATTCTGGGTGTGTGGTGTGAGGCTTGGTGGGGGTGTCTGGGTGTGAGAGGTTTGGATGCATGGGGGTTGGGTGGATCGGGGAGCAGCTCCCTGTACAATGACCCCTCCCCTGCAGCTGAGCGATGGGGGCAGGAAGCAGGGGAGGATGCTGAGCTTCCTGCAACTGGGGGAGAATTCTGAGGGTGAGTCTGACACAGCCCCAGCCACTTTTTCCAGGGGAAGAGGAAATCCCATCCTCTCCTGCCTCTAGCCCAGCCGGGACTAGCAGCTGATCCCGGCTCAGGGTAGGAGCCACTGGTTGGGGTGTCCCCAACCCCGTGGTGATTTACCTCTCCACTGGCTGCTCTGGACGCCTGAAACAATGTACCTGTGCAGCTAGGGAGTGGTGCGTGACTGCTCTTGTAGCTTCCCTTTGCTTCCCTGTCAGAATGTCATTTTTCTGCAGGGAAGCAAAGAAATCTGCGGGGGACATGAATTCTGCACACACACAGTGGCACAGAATTCCCCCAGGAGTAATAACATGGAACTGCGTAGAGGGAAGAATGCATTTTCTGTTTATATGCCTTCAGACACATCTCCTTTTAAATGTGAAAGCACAAACAATGAATTCTGCTTATTTTCATTGAAAGTAGGAGAACCTGAATGTAATATGTAATGTAAGATATAAAGATTTCATCATGTTGAAAACAGCAGCCTTACCTCATTTGTAGAATATTTCATATAATCAGACAAAATGGAAATTTAACCTAGATTTTGTTCATAAGATACTGTGAAACTTCAGCGGTTACCAGTTAGCTAACATGAACACACAGATCTAATGATTTTGTAAGTCCCATTTCTATGCATGCTTATACTAAGTTTAAGGTGTTCTAGAGCATTGATACCTGTTGAATCCCAGACATATCTAGCTTCAAATCCTATAGCTCTGCAGCACAGTGTAAAACAGTTAGCCCACTCTCCACAACGCCCACGTCTTGTTTCCAGAAGTTTCTCAGGATTATTATACCTAAAAAAATTAAACATTATTCATTGTAAATTATGTGCTTTCTACCAGTTAATGGACTTTAACAGGAATATATATTTTCTCCTTCCAAATCTTTGAACCATTATACAGTAGAACCTCAGAGTTATGTACACGAGAGTTATGAAATGATTGATCAACCACACACCTCATTTGGAACTGGAAGTATGCAATCAGGCAGCAGCAGAGACAAAAAGAAAAATACAGTACAATACTGTATTGAATGTAAACTACTAGAAATAAAGAAAAGTTTTAAATTTTTTTGGACAAGGTAAGGAAACTGTTTCTGTGTTTGTTTCATTTAAATTAAGATGGTTAAAAGCAGCCTTTTTCTTCTGCGTAGTAAAGTTTCAAAGTTGTATTAAGTCAATGTTCAGTTGTAAACTTTTGAAAGAACAACCATAACATTTTGCTCAGAGTTCATAATTCTGAGGTTCGACTGTAGTCCTCCCATCTGTTCTCAGTGCCATTGATTTCACACTAGTTGCTGAAGATGATTGTAGCACTGGACAAAATTAACATTTGGATGACCATCTCCTTGCTTCTAAGAGAGCTAAAATTCTTATTTTAAAAAACTCAACTGAAGTAGGATTTGTGTACCCTAACCTCATTAACAGATGTCAGCACAATTCTGAAATTAGTACATATCTGCTGCTACAGTCAGCAGAAGTATGCCCTCTTTTGTGGGCTCCCCAAGAAAGTGCAATGGTTTATTTATTTCTTTTTAAAAATCACCTTGATAATGGCATATATATTAATTAAAATAATTATATACAGAAAATGTACTTGGTAAGATCAGTCAAAGATACTCTGTTTAAAAACAGGGCCCTCTTTTTAAATGCAATAATTTTTTTAAAATTAAGCATTCTAGGCTGATTGGTGATAAAATATAAATATCGGCGCCCACAACAATCCCATGGTACTCTTTAAAATGATCTATGTATGTATTACAGTAGGGTTTTCAATCTATGTAAAACAAAATACAAGCAATGGTCTCCCAATAATTTACAGAATACACAAATACAAAGTAGCATTTTAGAAAATCCAAGGTTATGCTTACCTTGGGAATCTATTGCTGAACTGGCACTGGTTACAGTGATGATTTTCAACTCTGTTTGCATTCCATCTCAGATCTTCATCATTAGGTGGTAAGAGACCTTTAGGCTCTGTCTGACCACCACATTTGCTGCAAGCAAGGTTATTCACCCACTGAAAAAATTCACCCTTAAACCACTGCAAGAGCTCCAACAACAAAAAATCATCTTCATTCACATGGGTTCCTATAATATTAAAACATAGTAATTCAAACAAGATTAACCAAGTTCAGATTCATTTGACCTTTCCAATATCTACATAATTACTATATCTGGACCTTTATCATAACTAGAGTTGAAGTATCAACCAAGACATTATTATATAGATGCTATTTTTTAAAAAATAAGATTTTAAAGATTGAATAATGGTAAATCATATTTTAAAAACAAGACAAACAGCCAAAAAGAAATTTAGAATAAGGAATTGAACAGAAAAGGATTGAATACAGAGAAATTTAGCATAGAACATAATAACTCTTATATTTTTCCAGAGGTATGGAATAGCTTCTAATCAACAAATAACAATTGTTTTGACTCCAAAATCCCAAAGGTTTTTTTTTACCAGAAGCTAGTGGCAGTATAGCCAAATATCTCTAGTATGAACAGACTTTTATAAATTGTACAGAACAGTGCATATTTTCCAATAATTAAGGTTTGTGAACTACGTTTTGATTTCATTCATAATTATTAAGCAAATGTGTCCTTTCAGTTCAACTTCTCCAAACTAGACATTTGCTCTCTGGCCCCATATCTTTCTGTTGTCCAGCCAGTTCCCCTATGCTTGAATAACAGACTCTTCTGTCCTGTTCTTCTGTCTATTTGCAGCAGGTTGTAGAGCCTTCTTTCCTACAGTTATGAGAAGGAGTAAATAACACTTCTTTATTTACTTACCATCTGGAACAGCCTCATTGCACCTAACTGACTGATTTTTAAAATCCAATATTGAGACCCATCTCTTCTTTGTTCTGATTCCTTACCACCTTTAACTTAAAAATATTTTGAATACTATACCCTGAGTCTTCCTCTCTCCCCCATTCATAAATGTTCTCCATAAATCTGACATTTGCTCCTTCATAATCTAGATCACATCACAGTCACAGACGTTAATGCCTATACGATATTTTATTTGTTTGCTTGTAGTTTGCATTTACAAACTGGACTAGCTGTAATATGATATTTTTATAACAACATGCTATACAAAACCAAAGTCGCACTATATTTTCAACATTCTGAAAAAAAGATGTGATGTGCAGAGATAATCCAGGGTGATGAACTAGAGTGACTCATATTAAATGAGGATCTTTTAATACAGCTCCCGGGAAGCAGACGGCATGACCCTGCTCCAGCTCCTACATAGTATACGGAGGCACGGCCAGGCGGCTCTGCGCGCTGCCCCATCTGCAGGCGCTGCCCTGGCTGCGGTTCCCGGACAATGGGAGCTGTGGGAGCAGCCCCTGTGGACAGGGCAGCACGTAGAGCCGCCTGGCTGCGCCTCCACATAGGAGCTGGAGAGTGGACATGCTTCCGAGAGCTGCTTGAGGTAAGCGGTGCCTGGAGCCTGCACCCGAGGCCCCTCTGCACCCCAATCTCCTGCCCTGATCCCCCTCCCTCCCTCTGAACCCCTCGATCCCAGCCTGCAGCACCCTCCTGCACCTGAAACACCTCATCCCCAGCCCCACCGCAAAGCCCGCACCCCCAGTCGGAGCCCTCACACCCCATCCCATACCCTAACCCCCTGCCCCAGCTTTGATCCGTCTCCCGCCCTCCGAACCTCTCAGTCTCAGCCTGGAGCACCCTCCTGCACCCCAAACAGAACAAAGGGCAATGGTCTCAAGTTGCAGTGGGGGAGGTCTAGGCTGGATATTAGGAAACACTATTTCACTAGGAGGGTGGTGAAGCACTGGAATGGGTTACCTATGAAGGTGGCAGAATCTCCATCCTTAGAGGTTTCTAAGGCCTAGCTTGACAAAGCCCTGGCTGGGATGATTTAGTTGGGATGGGTCCTGCTTTGAACAGGGGGTTGGACTAGATGACCTCCTGAGGTCTCTTCCAATCCTAATCTTCTGTGATTCTATGAATCATTAAGAAAGGGATAAATAATAAGACAGAAAATATCATATTGCTTCTATATGAATCCATGGTACATCCACATCTTGAATACTGCATGCTGATTTCCATGCATGTTGCCCCATCTCAAAAAGATGTATTGGAATTGGAAAAGGTTCAGTAAAGAGAAACAAAAATGACTAGTGGTATGGACCAGCTTCCATATGAGGAGAGATAAATAAGATTGGGACTTTTCAGCTTGGAAAAGAGATGACTAAGGGGGGATATGATAGAAGTCTATAAAATCATGACTGGTGTGGAGAAAGTAAATAAGGAAGTGTTATTTACTCCTTCTCATAACACAAGAACTAGAGGTCATCACATGAAATTAATATGCAGCAGACTTAAAACAAATAAAAGGAAGTATTTCTTCACACAACGCACAGCCAACCTGTGGAACTTCTTGCCAGAGGATGTTGTGAAGGCCAAGACTATAACAGGGTTCAAAAAAGAACTAGATAAATTCATGGAGGATAGGTTCGTAAGTGGCTATTAGCCAGGATGTCAGGAATGGTGCCTCTGTTTGCCAGAAGCTGGGAATGGGCGACAGGGGATGGATCACTTGATGATTACCTGTTCTGTTCATCCCCTCTGGGGCACCTGGCACTGGCCACTGTCGGAAGACAGGATACTGGACCTTTTTAGCATTATACAAATTTAAAATGTTCCATAAATGATTCAACAGAAATAGCATCTATTGCTTATATACTGGATATGCTTTGTGTCTATTTTACTGCTACCTTTTCTCTGAACTGTCTGCCAGAAACTAAATGAGGTAATTTCAATCAAAGGACAATTTTTCTTTCTGTTGGTTAGTGGTGAATACAATGATGCCCCTCTATGGAAAGAAAATTGCTACTATTACATAAATATTCTTCTCTGGGTTCATAAAGTACATCCTGCATGAAAGGCTCAGCACAAAAATGATGACAAATATGATCTGTTTCAACAAGAAATGATTGTTTGAAAATACCCAGATATCACAAAAGTTAAAAGTATACATAATTCTGGTCAATTTACATTGCTAATGGCAGGTGGCCAATGAAGATGAAGACAAGCATTGTAATCTCTTGTTCAAATGACCATAACTTTATCAGGGTGGTCTTTATGAGCCAAAATGTCTATGACTTTGACTTGTTCTTCAAAATCCCAAAGGTTTTTTGGATCTGCCTGTAATAACTGTTCTCCAACAGCACTGGTAATTTCTCCAGGAGGCTGTCTTAATACAACAGTGACAGATTTACAAGGAAACAAGCAAGGTAGATTATTTCCTAGCAACAGTAGCTACTCCCTTCCATACAGCCCATTCTCAATGGAGTCTCTTTCCATACAGCTTTTAAAATTAAAGTTAACACACTACCTCTGCATTTAAGTTGTCATTGCCTAACAAATGGCAAAGTTTTCCCTATACTCTTTTACACCTGAGTTTAAGGTGCGAGGTCTGAAACCTTGAGTGCCGCTTTTGACACATCAGCGGTAGAGGCTGGGGTCACATGAACACAAGCCCCATCCCCCTTAAAGAAGATGGATAAAAATCATTACTTTAAAAAAATATCAAAAACATCAATTTTTTTTTGGTTTAAATCAACTTTTTAAAGTTAAATAATATTTCTTGTTTACATATTACTAGTTAGTTCTTTATCTCCATTTTAGTCTCAAATTGTTTTGTAGTAATTTCTTTATTTCCTAATTGTTAGAAGAATTTCAAAATTTACATAGTGATTTTTTTCTTTTAGGTAATTCCATACTTTAAATGCTCAGTGAAAACATTTTAGTATTATTATTATGAGAACACAATCTCAAACATAAAACTGATAAGTGAATACCCCATCCTATATTTGTAGGGCCCTACCAAATTCACGCTCCATTGTGGTCAATTTCACGGTCATGGGATTTTAAAAATAGCAAATTTCATGATTTCAGCTATTTAAATCTGAAATTTCACTGTGTAATTTTAGGGGTCCTGACCCGAAAAGGAGTTGGGAGGGGTCAAAAGGTTATTGTAGGGGGAGGGTTGTGGTACTGCTACCCTTATTTCTGCACCGCTGCTGGTGGCATTGCTGCCTTCAGAACTGGGCAGCTGGAGAGCAGTGGCTGCTGGCTGGGAGCCCAGCTCTGAAGGTAGAGTTGCCACCAGCAGCAGTGCAGAAGTAAGGATGGCATGGGATGGCATTGCCACCCTTACTTCTGCACTGCTGCCTGCAGAGCTGGGCTCTTGGCCAGCGGTTGCCACCCTCCAGACGCCCAGCTCTGAAGACAGCAGCGCAGAAGTAAGGGTGGCATGGTATGATATGGTATTGCCACCCTTACTTCTGCACTGCTGCTGGCGGTGCTGCCTTCAGAGCTGAGTGCCCGGCCAACATCTGCTGCTCTCCATCCGCCCAGCTCTGAAGGCAACGCAGAAGTAAGGGTGGCAATACCATGACCCCCTGCAACTCCCTTTTGGGTCAGGACCTCCTCTATGAGAAACACTGGTCTCTCCCATAAAATCTATGTAGTATAGGGTAAAAGCACACAAAAGACCAGATTTCATGGGGAGAGTCCAGATTTCACAGTCCATGACGCATTTTTCATGGTCGTGAATTTGGTAGGGCCCTATGTATTTGTAACCAACATAACCTTGTAAAATACTTAACTTCCACAAGTAAAGAAAGCTGAAATTCTCTGATACTCTTCCGTCAGGGTATGCAGTTTGAAGTCAATAGGACTTCGGAACACAAGTCACTATGTTACTTTTGAAAATCCCACCTTTTGGTGCCTAAATCTGGGTATAGAAGGCTAATTTTACACTCCGTTTTTTGGAATTTTTTGGCTCGTGTGCATAAAAATTCAAAATAAATTTCTTAACGTCTTGAAAGTCTAACTGAAGCAATTTTGCTTTGAAGTGAGAAAGATTTTATGCCACAAAGAGTAGTTTTTTATTAAAAATACAGTTTTAGATCCTGATGCTGCAAACACTTATGCACATGCTTCACTTTAGGCAGGTAATCAAAAGGATTATTCATGTGAGTGAAGTCACATACTTGTTTGCAGGATCAAGGCCTTAACTTCCATTATTTTGGTTTTTGCATATTGTACTTCTATACAATTTAGAAAAGACACACTACCAAAAGTGGTGTTTTAAAAAAGAAACAGCATTTGGAATATAGTTCATTATACATTTTCAAGTAAAGTTAAAATAGTACAAGTTTTCAAATTAATTGTACACTGGCTCAAGACGACATGAATCAATTATTTAAAAATATAAACAATTACAAATACAATCAATTATTTAAATTGCTCTGCCTTTCCTTAAAACATACATACATTTATTATCTTCATTCTACTCCAGATGCAAGCAGCTAAGTAATATGTACAGAATCCTGCTGCCTCTGATGCTATTTGCTGCTAGTTCAGAAATCTGGATTCAAGTAAATTTCCTTTGCTCTCTCTTCCCTCCCCCCTTCCCCAGCCATGAACAGATGGACAGCAGATGGACATAAAAGAAAAGCATGCAAAGGAAGAGAAAATACAAAATTTAAGATATCAGTGCACAGTGGATGAGGAGAGGAAGGTGAGAATGGAAGACAGGACAGAGGGTTAATAAATTTAAGAAATGGTTCAGCTGAACTGAATTTATGAAACCTCTCAAAGACCCATCTGTACAGAATACAGGACTTTGCTTCAGCCCTGTGCACACATGAATTTTAAATGCATATGATGCGCTGGTACTCAACAGATTAACCTGCAGGACCAAAGAAATGTGAGCCTCAAAATTTTATCTAATGTGATTTTAAACAAAGAAAACAAACCTAAACTAAGAATTAGCATTAATTCTCCAAGCACTTTTCTTTTTTGACTAAGCAGATAAACTAACTGAATAAGATGGCATACTACATACATTCTGAATACTAGTGTAGTTTAAAACTAGTACTCTGAACTCACAAAAATATAATGACAATCCTAGTCTATAAACATGCACATTACGCCAAATGTTTAACCTAGTATTTTAGTGTCTCATAAATTGTCAGAACTAATACCTTCATCCACTTTTTTGGCTTGTGCTAACTTTTCTTGAGCTTTCTCTTTCAATGCTTGGACTGGAATAGAAGCCAATGCTTTCTTTTGAAGAGACTGGTTCTCATACACTTGCACATGCTGAAAATTTGATTGAAGGGTTTTAAAGAAGATTGTTTCAGACTCCTAATATGGAAAAAATATAGGTATTATTACAATCTATGCAAACCATTTTCTAATAATTGGATGATTTCAAAACATCTGATCTTGGTTCATTAATGTGTAAGCTTGTTTGCATATTTATTATAGAGTTTCTGATCATGACTCCATAGTTAAGGTTGCATTACAGATTTCAGTTAAAAGGAGTTTTAAACTGTAAAAATATGAATAACATGGCTAAAACTAAAACATAGAATGTAAACTTTGAGCATGATTTGAATTTTTCATGATGGTGTGATTGAAAAATGGACTGACAGAAAGAAGTAAGAACTCAAAAATTGCCCCTTTTGGGCAATTTTTCACTGCATTGTCTCACTTTTCTTTGTATGCCCTTTCCAAAGAATCTAAAATACTCAGATTATGGGATCTGTCCCTTGTGCATACTGTTGCCCCTCATGTGCTGATTCCTGGAATATCAGTTAAACATAGCTATGCTTGACTAGAGAGCATTTTGTAACTTTTTAGCCATAATTGAAAATTTATGTATCAAGCTGAAGCTGCTGAATTTGACAACATAGCAGCCCCGGCCAAAGAGTGGGGTGAAAGAGAGTGAGTTAGCATACCTCTATACCCTAGGGGATAATTCCCTGAACTAGGAAGGAGGAGACCAAGAATTTAAAGCTAACTGTCCTTTGTATTTCCATGCAAGTCACAACCAGCAAAAAGCTGCTGAAAAAACCTTTATTGGAGGTAGTCATGCCTATTGTTAAGGCTTCTGAGCACTTCTTGTTATACGAGCCTGAGTGCTGGAGCGAGACTCAGGAGACCTGGATTCTAACCCCAGATCTCCCACCCTCAGCTTGTTCACTGTAGCACACTGCCTTTCAGATTGACTAAACCAGTTTCAGTTACTGTATTTCTAACCACTATGATTGCACTCCCCTCTTGTTGGGATTCCCTCTGAGACCTCCTTCCACTTGGCTTTCCTAGAACTTAGTTCAACTTCAGAGTCTGTCACTCATATTTTTATTTGGCATACAGCAAAGCTACGCTGAGTTAATCACACTCAAGCGTAGTGGGTGTGTATAGGGCATACGACACACCCAAAGTTACACTGCAAACCTCTTCCTTTATATACATTTACACATTATATTGCATTTTGCTATACAGTGCATCACATGTTTTGGGATTGGCTTGGGACAGCACACACTGTCCATACATGACTTACTCTTTACCTCATCTTATATTCCAGGCTCATTTTAGTTATTGTTATTTTATCCATTATAAATGGTTTCCTGGGTTTCCCCCTTGTTTTAACTAGTACAGACATTCTGCTTTCAGCCTACTGATAATACTGTCTCCCAAAAAATGAGGCCTCACCCATGTCCAATTAGTCATGTCAAGCCAGGTCTACACTTTTCAGAGCCAAGAACAGAATCCAGGATTCCTGATCATCAATATTCTACTGCTGACTAGTAAACAGTTGTGTAAGCCACTCAGAAAGCACATGTCAAGTTCTTATTCAGTGGCTAATCCACAAAGTGGCTAGCAATTATTAGCATAGCTCAAACAGTAATTGGCCTAAGCTAGCAATTTGAAGATCAAGGGGTTCAAAGCCTGCTACTGATTTATGCGGGCAGATGGCTCTGTGTGGTTCACAGAGTGAAAAGACTTCTTTTAAACTTTGTACTTAAATACAATCTATACATTATGGTGGGAATCAACAAAATATACGTGTCACATTTCAGCTGTTTGTCACACATTTTGCTTGTATGATGCACTTGTCGATGTGCGGGTTGTGTGCCTCTCCATGCCCGAGGCTCCGAATCTGATAGCTCTGAAATTCAGAGGCTAGTTCTTTAGCATAAACGCTAACAGTTCATGTTTTTAGCTCTGGAGTTCAGCCCTGGTGTCAATCACAGTGGTGGCTGTCACATACTGGCAGGTTTGAAGGTTGAGGAGCATGCTTCAGGAGGGTCAACGTAGTCAGGGGCACCTTAACAGCACAGCTTCTCTTTTCAATTCCCAAGCAGGTGCAGCTCCCTTTCTCCCTACTTCTTGGTAGCTATCCACTGAGGTACCCTAAAGCCTATATAAAAAACCTAAGAAATCAACTAACAAAAGTAATTTTTAGTAGCAATTAAGGACACACCCCAGCCACTTAAAACCTTAAAAGCATGGATATAAGAAATTAAGGTAGAATGCTCTTGTATGCTCTGCCACCTTCGTTACCTACAACACAGTTGATAATGGACTCCAACACACCATAAGACTTTCACTTGCTCATCCAACAAATACCCAAAAGCAATATACGTCCCAACTTCATCAAACCTGCACTCTCAGGGATATGCATGTTATAGGCATTAGTAACAACTTTACTAATTTTCTTTCTCATCACCAGGGAGAAAGGTGTTTGACAGTTACTCTAAAAGCAAGGCTAAAGCCTACATCAAGGCCAGCATAGTCCGAGATCTGAGGTGCAAGCGATTTGGCATTGACAAAAGTGGTTCATGGCCATTGCCACAGTCACAATGGATAGGCTTTACATACTTCTTCCTTTCTGAGAAAGAGCTCAGATTAGAGGTCCATTTTGCCATATTGTATGAAGGAAATAGGAATGGGACGTAAGGAGCATGACCTTGCTCATTTCTGATAGGGCCCCTGACCTGGCCACTATGCCCTCTGGTGCACAAATTATGGAGTACCTCAAGATTTGATAGGGGGTCATTCATCAGTTGATGCAGAACTCATATAAGTATCAGGGCATACAGATATTCATATCCTTCTGTTTCTTCTATGTGTTGTGTGGGGTAGGGAGAAGCTTACTGGGGTAATGGTGGGAAACTATCAAGCTTAACATTGCATTTTCAAGCCATCTCTTTTGGCTCAGGAACTGCCAACAGGGCTTGGGACTGGTCTCATCTGGTACCATCCAGCTGCTAGATTTGAGACTTTAATTCCCCCTTCCTGCCGTGCACATTTACTAACAATGAAGGATCAACACTGAATTAGCCTGCGTGGCAATTCCCATATTGTCTACTTTAGCCTTCCTCCCCCCACAACAACCTTATGTTTTGTGTGGGCTGTTCACATCCTTCCTTTCTCCTCTCCCAGCCCCAATAAAAACCAAACAAATAAATAACCCATACATAAATTTAATTAAAAATGTTCACATTAAAAAAAATGAACAAAAACAAAACTGGAGATGGATATTTGAATGACTAATTTCAGCATGCTTTTGGACTTCAGACTTGTGTTCTTGTGCCTCAACATCTATGGTGTCTTTGCTGAGATGCTCCTTCCTTATTTCACATTTGCTGTCAGATTGCATCTGTTGCTTCCCCTCTTTTGTATAGCTTTTTTATGACTCTGCAGGAAGGAATGATGTTGAATCGAAGGCTCCTCCTTCAGTAAGGATTATAGGGCACAGTATGCTCCAGGGGGCTTTCAAGAGGGTAGCAATTTATTGGCCTGCATCATAGATGGCCTTCACCTGGGGGAAATAGTTAATTTTAGTGTATGACCAACTGATCTACAAGCTTCAGCATCTGCTCTAGCTCATATACATTAAACCTCACTGTCCCTTGGCTTACAGACATCAATGTGGTTGTGGACAAGGACATTTATGCTACTAATTTAAGACAAGTGGGTCTGCCACCTCCGCTGAAAAAGGCTGTTACATCATCTGTACTACTCTGTTAGGCAATCTGCTGTTAGTTTTGTTAGATACAGGCAGACTGGTAGTTGCCTGATCAAAAATATCAAGTTATGAAAGCTTTTTGCCCATTCAGCCAGGAGCTGTGGATGTTGATGCAGAAGAGCATCCCTTCCAATTACCTCCAACTATTGGGTCCAAATGAAGTACATCTCTTGGATGTTGGGAGCTGATGTTGTTATTTCCATGGTCTGTTTCAGTGCAATATTCTACTGTTTCTCTTTTTGGCTTTTATATGTAGCTACAATCCAACTTCTACAAACTTATTCTGTGTCGTATCCATAGAATTATATATTCCTGAAGTTACCTGTTTGTCCTAACTTCTCCTTAATGATTTTGTTCAGTTTGGCTGTTTCCTAGGAAAATTCTGTCCTGAGTTATTGGGATCACTTTAAACCTAAAGCCCTATGTAACAGGGTGGTTTGCTTCTTTAAGGGTCAGAGAGTCTGGGGCCAGAGGCCCTTTAAAAACAGGTGTTTGGGCCTTATAGAGGGGATTATCAGACCCAGCTGGGAAGGAGTCAGGTGACAGTTTGATGAGCAGTTGATTCCCATAAAGGCTGAAAGAGCTCAGTTGAGGAGAACTATAGAAGCAAGTTGGTGCTTGTGCTGGGGGATGCCTAAGCAGACTGTTTCTAGACTGGAGAAGAGCTGCCAGGAGGGACGCCTGTGGGTCAGGGGAAAGGTTGAACTGCTTTTTTGGGGAGGTCTGCTAAAGACTGTCAATACAACCACTAAACAGTGCCCTGAATAGACGCTAGGTGGGGCATTAATCCTTTCTGGGATGGGGAGACAAGCCAACAGACTACACACTAAGACTCTTTAATAAGGTATCTAGATTACAGATGTTGTTCGTGTCTGGACTGTATGAGTATTCACAAAGCACTCATTAAACTCTCTGTCACAGCATGCACTAGGCTCACTGCTAAAACTAGAAGTAACTTGGGGCAATCACTTCTTCAATTGTTCCGAAGTCTTGGTAAGTAATCTGGAGGGGATAGTCCCTGGATGTTATAGGCAGCAGCAGTTTCTCCCTACAGAATGGAATTTAGAAGTTTACCAAAGCAAGCTAATGAGCTCTAAGTCCTGTGCAGTCAGATCTGATTCTCAGCTGCCATTCAGTGTTCCACTGACTAAGATGTAAACTTCTGGCAAAAATTACGCCAGTCAGGAGCCCCTGGCTCTAAATAGTGCTGAAGTGGATTATCTGGATTTGAGCCGTTGGACATCTTGCATTGGCTTTCATCTGTTCTGAATGACTTACAACCAGATTTGCATTCCATAGCATGTGGAAGCACGGTTGATGCCTCCAACCATTTTGTGGCTTCTCCCTCTTGTTTTGATCAGCTTCCTGTGACTTTGAGTATGACTTATTCTTGCCATTAACATAGAGATTTGGTGTCATATGGCATCAGCTATCTTGAAGGAATTTCTTGGTGTCTCCAAAGGATTCTCAGCTCATGACCTTGGGAAAGTTTTTGATTCCTTGAGAAATACTGTGCTGCCTCAAGGAGTTGTCTTATTACCAAGTGATTGCTTGAGCAGGTATTATCTCCATGAGAGATTGTCCCTTAACTTGAATAACTTCTAACCTCAAGGGGTGTCTCAGGTGAGCCCCCAGTATTTCTGGAGTGCATCTGATTGGGGGTAGTTACATTTAGAGATGTCAAAACATTCTGGAATATTTAAGTCTCAAGATGCTGAAACCTCTTTGACATTTTAGTGTACCATATTCGGAGTGCTAGATAGCTTGTTCTCCCCTCAATGTGTCAAGCCCTGAAGGCATGCCATGGTGGTTGTTTCAGTATTGTTCATGATCTGTAAATTGCCAAGGAAATTTAATGCTGAAATTTCTCTCTGCTCGTTGACCTACAAAGAAGTCATTCTAATAGGCACGTGTCACAATTTGAGTAATTTAAGATCAAGTAGCAGTTGAGCATGTTTCCTTTACCATGTAAATATAGCTAGAGTTCTACACTATTACAGCAAACAAGATATGCAAATTAGATGTCAATTGCAATTAACTGAGGAAAAGTGCCATTTCCTCCTGGCACAACGTGCAGCATTGATTATGTACATTATGGCTTTCTTTCATAATGTGGGTTGTTGAACCAACCAATTGACCTTTAGGCAGAATAGCATGCACCGCTGGTATGCCTCTCAGGAAGCTGCTGAGCTTCACTGTTTGAAATATGTAGATAGAATAGGGTTCCAATTCAAAAATAGGTACTTGTATCCATGGATGCCAGGTTTGTATAATTTTTGGTGGTGCCCAGAATGGGTCCAAGCAGAGCTGTCCCGCCTATAGGAGAGACCGGGGCAACCGCCCTGGGCCCCACGTTTTGGGGAGCCCCGTGCTTCAGGGGGACATGGGATCCAGGGTGGCCTGGGGGTTTAGTGGGGAGCCTGGTGCTGGCAGCAGCGAGTGACCCGGCCCCAGCCCGCCCCAATCCACCCTGCTGGCTCCCACATCGCTTCGGGGGGGGAGGAGCAGAAGCTGGAAAGGATTGAGGCTTGGGGGAACGGGTGGAATGGGGGTGGGGAGGGGGCAGAGCAGGGGCAGGAAGAGGCAGGGCAGGGCGGAGTGGGGCGGGCTGGGGCTGGGTCGCTCGCTTCTGCCGGCGCTAGGCCCCCCGCTAGCCCCCAGGCCACCCTGGACCCGGCATCCTGCTGAAGCATGAGGCCCTGCAAAGTGTGGGGCCCGGGACTTTTGCCCTGGTCCACCCTATGGATGGGACAGCTCTGAAAATATAATCCCAAACATTGGTGTAGCCGAGCCCACGTTCCTGAATATTTGTGGAGCAAGGGCATCACAGGCACATATAACTCACCGCCTATGCTTGTATCTTCATTTTATATATTATTACAACAGATTCTGTAAGAACTGTTTACCTCTTTCAAGAAGAAATCCAAGATGCTCACATTCCCTTTTTGATACTATGAATGACATCATAGCTACAGATTTGGGACTGGTCAGAAGAGGGCTCAATGGACAGTTGTCTCTCTTTCCCAGCCAATCAGATTGCTCTGGAGTAGAACTACAGGATAGCAATTTTGTGAGCATTCTAACCTCAGATCACATAACTTTGATTTTAGTAAGGATGATTTCTTTTTTAGTGGCTAGCAAGTTCTGCCAGTCAAACACTGGAGCCACTGGACTCCAAGAATGTAGTATTCTTGCAGCTTATAGTTTAAGACAATGGCAGGTAAATAAGTTTGTCTTCAACATGAGGAAGGCTTGTACAAAAGCCTCAGAAGTTCACTAAGCAGACAAAATATCAGCAATGCAAACAGTAGGTAATATCAATCTCAGTATCAAGAAGGAAACGTTTGTGTTGTTGGACTCTTCCCTTACCTTAATTTTTTGGGGAGCTGCATGTATGAAGCACTGGTAAGCCAAGGCAGTATTGTGTTATAATACCTCCTCATGACGTTTAACAATGTAATTGAAGGTGAATCTATCTAAAATGCCTGCTTAAGATAGAGTGAGTTTTCACTTTACATAGGGAAGATTGACTGTCTTGCAATGGGTGGGGAGGCTACCTGTTCACAAAGGCCTAATAAGTGAATAGTGGATCAAATCAACCTGTCCTATCACTTAAACCCACTCCATTTAGCTGCTCTGAATGGCCTCTGTTCTCTAAGCCTCCAATATGACATTTGGCTTCCACTAAGCCTGGATATAAAGAAGAAGCGATTTATATGAATGTAGAAGCAAATCCCTGTATGTGCTCGGAGCTGCAGACTTTTTTTCTCCATAGCTCTATTTTCTCCTCTCTCACTAGTATGGTCTGTTTCTGCTGCTTTTTCACTCAAAATGATCATATTTTCAGAGTTATTTTATTACCTGCTGCCTAAGCTGGCACCATACTTTATGCTGTTTCTTATTGAAGTTGATTGGGTCTTGGAGAGAGTGTCACAAGTGAGCAAAACTGTTAAGGTCAAATGCGGTCATCTTGGGTCATGCGACCTCAGCATTTCTTTATTCAAATCCTGTAAGTTCAGTATGTGCATCTCTTATAGAAGAGAGGAGATGTGTGGATTCCCACATTTCTCCTTCTGTCCCCCACCCCATTCCTCCTGTGGCTCCCATGTCACAGGATCAGTTTATTCAATACGTCGAACGCAGCCAAACAGATTTGAGTAATGACATCATAAGCACTTTCAGTTCACTTGGGCAGATTTAAGGAATGCTCCGCTGATCAGCACTCAGCTAGGTCTGAGTTTAGCATGTCTCATACAGAGCAGGGGAAATATTTTTTCCACAGACCCTTGTCTGGTAGAGGATACTCTCTGGCCAGGACCAAATGCTGTGGCTGAAGAATGCTCAGGGAGGCCAGTTGTGGTCAGGTGAACTAGATCATTGTCTAACCGGCTGGTTGTCTAATTCACATGCCCTAATGGAGCTCCTGGTTAAGAAATTTTCCCTGATATCCAAATTAAACTTCCCTGTGTTTGCATTCATTCCATTACTATTAATTAGCCCCCCAAGTCCCAGAGGCTTCCTACACAATTCCTTTACATCCTTCCAGTATCTGGAGATTATTTTCCTCTCCCCTTAGTCACTTGGCCAACCAAGTTATACATATTTTGTTCACTCACTCAAATTAATTACCCCCCCCTTATTTTAATTGGTTTTCTTTTAATACTGTCCAACTTATTAACATATTTCTGGAGATAAAGTGTTTGGACCTGGACTCAACACAGTAGCTGTGGTCTCACTGCTGGTGTATGTAGTACATCCTTGGCTCCTGCTAAGGCTGATGATTATTCCGTAAGTTAGAGCACACGTGGTCATTTTTTTAGCATAAGTCATCTTTTACAAGTCCCTTTAGGGCAGTGGTTCTTAACCTGGTGTGCACGCACCCCCTGGGGCTGCAAGATGCCCTTTCTGGGGGTGCAAGACATGCCAGATTTTTTTAGAAGGTAAATCATCGAAAACACAAATTAAGCACAGGCAGGTAAGTACAACTACTTTGTTTCATCAAAACTATGTATTTATTAACATTATACATTTTTTAATGATTACTGTAATATACAAACAAAAAATATATCTAGGTTTAAAGAACTGACCTACTTCAACGATTTTTGATAAGGGGTGTGAGAACATATTTTGAGAACCAAAGGGGTGCAGGCTGCAGTAAAGGTTAAGAACCACTGCTTTAGGGTGACCAGATGTCCTGATTTTATAGGGACAGTCCAGATATTTGGGACTTTTTCTTACATAGGCTCCTTTTACCCCCCACCCCCGTCCCAATTTTTTACCCTTGCTGTCTGGTCACCCTAAATCCCTTTAATGTACTAAATTAACTGGAATAGGTAAATTGTCTGCCAACAAACCACTGCATTAGGCAGTTTAGCACAGGGACATAACTGATACACAAGATAGGAAATGCAATAGCTATATAGAGATTGAACTTGTGAAAACACCTTGAGCATGATTAGATGCATTAATAATTTGTTACTGTGAAGATAAGAAACTGCAACTTACTAAGGTAAACTGAATTTGCTAAGGGGAGGCTTGATAATGAAGTATGGAGCTTTTTATCATTCACTAGTCAAAATCTGCCTAAATGGGCAGTGATCAAGTGTTTTTCAGGCTAAGGGTATGTCTACACTACGAAATTAGGTCGAATTTATAGAAGTCGGTTTTTTAGAAATCGGTTTTATATATTCGAGTGTGTGTGTCCCCACAGAAAATGCTCTAAGTGCATTAAGAGCATTAACTCGGCGGAGCGCTTCCACAGTACCGAGGCAAGCGTCGACTTCCGGAGCGTTGCACTGTGGGTAGCTATCCCACAGTTCCCGCAGTCTCCGCTGCCCATTGGAATTCTGGGTTGAGATCCCAATGCCTGATGGGGCTAAAACATTGTCGCGGGTGGTTCTGGGTACATATCGTCAGCCCCCCGTTCCCTCCCTCCCCCCCCCGTGAAAGCAAGGGCAGACAATCATTTCGCGCCTTTTTTCCTGAGTTACCTGTGCAGACGCCATACCACGGCAAGCATGGAGCCCGCTCAGCTCACTTTGGCAATTAGGAGCACATTAACCACCACACGCATTATCCAGCAGTATATGCAGCACCAGAACATGGCAACGCGATACCGGGCGAGGAGGTGACGTCAGCGCAGTCCCGTGAGCGATCAGGACATGGACACAGATTTCTCTGAAAGCATGGGCCCTGACAATGCATGCATCATGGTGCTAATGGGGCAGGTTCATGCTGTGGAACGCCGATTCTGGGCTCGGGAAACAAGCACAGACTGGTGGGACCGCATAGTGTTGCAGGTCTGGGACGATTCCCAGTGGCTGCGAAACTTTCGCATGCGTAGGGGCACTTTCATGGAACTTTGTGACTTGCTTTCCCCTGCCCTGAAGCGCATGAATACCAAGATGAGAGAAGCCCTCACAGTTGAGAAGCGAGTGGCGATAGCCCTGTGGAAGCTTGCAACGCCAGACAGCTACCGGTCAGTTGGGAATCAATTTGGAGTGGGCAAATCTACTGTGGGGGCTGCTGTGATGCAAGTAGCCCAAGCAATCAAAGATCTGCTGATATCAAGGGTAGTGACCCTGGGAAATGTGCAGGTCATAGTGGATGGCTTTGCTGCAATGGGATTCCCTAACTGTGGTGGGGCTATAGACGGAACCCATATCCCTATCTTGGCACCGGAGCACCAAGCCAGTGAGTACATAAACCGCAAGGGGTACTTTTCAATAGTGCTGCAAGCTCTGGTGGATCACAAGGGACGTTTCACCAACATCAACGTGGGATGGCCGGGAAAGGTGCATGATGCTCGCATCTTCAGGAACTCTGGTCTGTTTCAAAAGCTGCAGGAAGGGACTTTATTCCCAGACCAGAAAATAACTGTTGGGGATGTTGAAATGCCTATATGTATCCTTGGGGACCCAGCCTACCCCTTAATGCCTTGGCTCATGAAGCCGTACACAGGCAGCCTGGACAGTAGTCAGGAGCTGTTCAACTACAGGCTGAGCAAGTGCAGAATGGTGGTAGAATGTGCATTTGGACGTTTAAAGGCGCGCTGGCGCAGTTTACTGACTCGCTTAGACCTCAGCGAAACCAATATTCCCACTGTTATTACTGCTTGCTGTGTGCTCCACAATATCTGTGAGAGTAAGGGGGAGACGTTTATGGCGGGGTGGGAGGTTGAGGCAAATCGCCTAGCTGCTGGTTACGCGCAGCCAGACACCAGGGCGGTTAGAAGAGCACAGGAGGGCGCGGTACGCATCAGAGAAGTTTTGAAAACCAGTTTCATGACTGGCCAGGCTACGGTGTGAAAGTTCTGTTTGTTTCTCCTTGATGAACCCCCCCGCCCCTTGGTTCACTCTACTTCCCGGTAAGCTAACCACCCTCCCCTCCTCCCTTTAATCATTGCTTGCAGAGGCAATAAAGTCATTGCTGCTTCACAGTCATGCATTCGTTATTCATTCATCACACAAATAGGGAGATGACTACCAAGGTATCCCAGGAGGGGTGGTGGAGGAGGGAAGGAAAATGCCACACAGCACTTTAAGCACAGCACTTTAAAAGTTTACAACTTTAAAATTTATTGAATGACAGCCTTCTTTTTTTTGGGCAATCCTCTGTGGTGGAGTGGCTGGTTGGCCGGAGGCCCCCCCACCGCGTTCTTGGGCGTCTGGGTGTGGAGACTATGGAACTTGGGGAGGAGGGCGGTTGGTTACAGAGGGGCAGCAGTGGCAGTCTGTGCTCCAGCTGCCTTTGCTGCAGCTCAACCATACACTGGAGCATACTGGTTTGGTCCTGCAGCAGCCTCAGCATTGAATCCTGCCTCCTCTCATCACGCTGCCGCCACATTTGAGCTTCAGCCCTGTCTTCAGCCCGCCACTTACTCTCTTCAGCCCGCCACTTACTCTCTTCAGCCCTCCACCTCTCCTCCCGGTCATTTTGTGCTTTCCTGCACTCTGACATTATTTGCCTCCACGCATTCGTCTGTGCTCTGTCAGTGTGGGAGGACAGCATGAGCTCGGAGAACATTTCATCGCGAGTGCGTTTTTTTTTCTTTCTAAGCTTCACTAGCCTCTGGGAAGGAGAAGATCCTGTGATCATTGAAACACATGCAGCTGGTGGAGAAAAAAAAAGGGACAGCGGTATTTAAAAAGACACGTTTTATAAAACAGTCGCTACACTCTTTCAGGGTAAACCTTGCTGTTAACATTACATACATAGCACATGTGCTTTCGTTACAAGGTCGCATTTTGCCTCCTCCCATCGCGTGAACGGATTTTGGTTGAATGCCAGCAAACATACACTGCAATGCTTTGTTCTACAGTGATTCCCGAGTACATGTTACTGGCCTGGAGTGGTAAAGTGTCCTACCATGAAGGACGCAATAAGGCTGCCCTCCCCAGAAACCTTTTGCAAAGGCTTTAGGACTACATCTAGGAGAACCGCAAATGCCAGGGCAAAGTAATCCTTTCACATGCTTGCTTTTAAACCATGTATAGCATTTTAAAAGGTACACTCACCAGAGGTCCCTTCTCCGCCTGCTGGGTCCAGGAGGCAGCCTTGGGTGGGTTCGGGGGGTACTGGCTCCAGGTCTAGGGTGAGAAACAGTTCCTGGCTGTCGGGAAAACCGGTTTCTCCGCTTGCTTGCTGTGAGCTATCTACAACCTCCTCCTCATCATCATCTTCTTCGTCCCCAAAACCTACTTCCGTATTGCCTCCATCTCCATTGAAGGAGTCAAACAACACGGCTGGGGTAGTGGTGGCTGAACCCCCTAAAATGGCATGCAGCTCATCATAGAAGCGGCATGTTTGGGGTTCTGACCCAGAGCGGCTGTTCGCCTCTCTGGTTTTCTGGTAGGCTTGCCTCAGCTCCTTCAGTTTCACGCGGCACTGCTTCGGGTGCCTGTTATGGCCTCTGTCCTTCATGCCTTGGGAGATTTTCAGAAAGGTTTTGGCATTTCGAAAACTGGAACGGAGTTCTGATAGCACGGATTCCTCTCCCCAAACAGCGATCAGATCCCGTACCTCCCGTTCGGTCCATGCTGGAGCTCTTTTGCGATTCTGGGACTCCATCATGGTCACCTGTGCTGATGAGCTCTGCATGGTCACCTGCAGCTTGCCACGCTGGCCAAACAGGAAATGAGATTCAATAGTTCGCGGTTCTTTTCCTGTCTACCTGGCCAGTGCATCTGAGTTGAGAGTGCTGTCCAGAGCGGTCAGAATGGAGCACTCTGGGATAGCTCCCGGAGGCCAATACCATCGAATTGTGTCCACAGTACCCCAAATTCGAGCCGGCAACGTCGATTTAAGCGCTAATCCACTTGTCAGGGGTGGAGTAAGGAAATCGATTTTAAGAGCCCTTTAAGTCGAAATAAAGGGCTTCATTGTGTGGACGGGTGCAGGTTTAAATCGATTTAACGCTGCTAAATTCGACCTAAAGTCCTAGTGTAGACCAGGGCTAAGAAAGCTTGTTAACTGAGTTGCCCATGGACCACCTACTTACTCATCAAGTATGGTTGTCTAATATAATGTTTTTCCACTTTTTAAAGCTATGTGTAGGCCCCACTTGTATGACATTGTATGTATGTTTTCAGTTAGTCACTGGCCCTCCTCCCTGTCTGAAAGTTTGTCAGTAACATTCTAGGTTCTCCAAATTTTGTACCTTGTAATAAACAGAGTGTGATGTTATAGCTAACTAGACAGGGGACCAAGATGTGTTGTATGGTGAACCTTCTACTCTAATATGGGAAGATGGGAGAGTTTTTTGGTATTGAGGTCAGAGGTGGAAGTAGGGTGGCAGACTGCTGTTGCCTGTCATCTAAAACCAACCTGACATCTGGATGCAAGTAGTATTCTTGTATGTTCCTTCCTTCCTTCTAGAGGCAGCTGCTGCTCTGACATATACTTAATGAGTGCACCCAGGATTATTATTTTTTTAGTAGCATATCTAACCAAACGGGAATTAATTCAGGCCTGTGCTATAGAGGAGGTCAGACTAGATGATCACAATGGTGCCTTATAAATATAATCAATGAAGATGGGAATTGGCCTCCCCCAGTGAGTTTTGCTAAGTACCACCTAACAGCAATTACACCCCACTACATTGATGGCACCTTCAGAGTAGTAGCTGAGCAGACAAAAGCATTCCCTGCCCTCCCATTTAGCATAGCAGGACAAGAAAAGAGAGATGGGAGAATTAAGTTAAGGGCTGTCCAGCAGGCAACAAGTCATTCAGTTTTTGCTTGTTCAGACCAGACTTTTGGTTGCTCCAGTTTTCAGCCAACAGACTTTTTCCTGGTCTAGTAAAAGTGATTACTATTTGATAGTTATATGAGGAGCTACATAAAATTTGTGGCCACATGAAAAGCCTCCTCAATAGCTAAAGTTTCATGACTGGGCATGAAAACTCAACTTATGTCAGAGGCTGTCCTTCCAGAATATGGTTAAGGCACACTTAGGGAAGCATGCAACACTACTGCTGAATCTTTTCTGAGGCTAGAGCATTCTACAGTGATGTTAATCTAGCATTTTTCATTAGCACTGAGACCCCTATGTATGTACTCCTGGAAGAATTCTGCGCCGAAAAGTTAAAAATTCTGTGCACAATATTTTAAAATTCTGCAAATTTTAGTTGTCAAAATAACACTACATAATCATGCCAGTTTCATTTATTTTGGTAATTTATTTCAAAATACCTGTCAGCAAGTATGTCTAACAATACAGAGACACACAAAAATTCCCCCAGGAGTAGAGAGTTAAAGAAACCCCTATGACAACACAGTTCCTGCTTCTCTGCCCCCTCCAGCCCAGAGCCCAGCCATGCCCCTCATCCCAGATTCCTGTACCCCTCCCCCTCAGAGTCCAGCTGCGGGGGCCCCCTAGCCCAGCTAACTGCATCACCACCAGCACCCAAGCCCAGCCATGGCTCCCCCCCATGGATTCAGAGGGAAAAACAGCCTGATGCTGGGTCCCAGGCTTGAAATGAGTTTCCTGCATGCCGCTGTCTCCTTCCCTTAGGGCATGCGGGGAACTGCAGCTGCCAGGAACCCTCTAGCACTCTCCCCAGCAGTGTCTTCTATGTTCAAGCTGGGCTCTGCCAGGTACAGCGGCCCCTAGTGGCAGCCAGCAGCACTTCAGCCCATTTCTGCATGGGAAAGGAAATTCTGCGCAAAAAACATTTCCGCAAAATTCTGCAATGCGCAGTGGCGCAGAATTCTCCCAGGAGTAATGTACGGGAGACCAAGAGCAAATGTGACATTGTAGGTGGGTAGGAGAATCCCAGGATGATAGCTTCCTTCACAGCATTATTCTTAAACTCAGGAATGACCCTTTTGCTGCAGGACAGTACTACAGGACCAGTCGGAACTTTTCATAACTATTGAATCAGGGGGGAACTGGTTTCGCTCTTCCTGGAGCTCATCAGCTGTAGGTAACTGGTTAAATATAATAGGCCAAACTCTGCCCTGATTCACCTCAATGAAGTTGCATGGAGCATAAGTCATGGTAGAATTTGAGAAGCATGTATTCTCCACCCTCCCAGGGCTGCCATGGTATTGACCAGAGACAGTTTTCAATCAGTAAAATCATGGTTTTTACCAGCTAAGGAAAAACTAGTTAATCCCAGTTTAAAGCATTTTCTGTTTTGAAAACTGTTTCGTTAATGCACACCACACTAAACTTAGTTTGATTATATAGTCAAATTGTGGTGACATAAGGCAGTAGATTCATAGATTAATTTATGGTTACACAAATAATAAGTAAAACGGCAGTGGGTGTAATACTAATATATGTAACTAACACTGAACATCTGAATGTCTATACATTTTGGTTTGGTATTTTCTCAAGGAAGTTACATGTCATGATTCATTTCAGTTTTCAATATTATATAAACAAAAGTCATATGAAAATGACGACAATACAGAGTTGAAACTTTAAGCAATCAGAAGCATGCCGAGTTGCAGACTACCAGTCCAGGTCCATTTGGCCACATAGCAGTCTGCCGCAGAAGACCAACTTTGATGTAGATAGACAGACCACGCCTATTCCTCAGTTTTAAATGGATGTATCCAACATTTGAAAAGATTAATTCTATGCTTGCTGAACTTGCTGGACATTGATCCAATTATTTTACCAGTTTCCCTGTTTAAGCTGGTTTTACCAGTGCCCTGTCCTAAACTAGTTTTCCACCAGGAAATTGCCAACCCTGTACCCCCACCTCATGGGCTCATTAGAAGGTTTTTAATAACTTATTTTGTTACAGTCTGTTACAGTCTGTAAATGGTCAAATATTGTAAAGTTTTAGCAAAAAGCTTCATTTATTGAATATTTTTTATTGTATTCAGATGATGTTCCATCCCAGAAACAAACATTTCAATGCATTTGAACCTGGACCTATACCTGCAACTGGAAATATGCTGAATCCTATCTTAAGCCTAAGACTGGGTACTGGAAACATCAACATACCACTCTTTTGGTATGATCATCACCTCATCTAGGCAGAGATCAGAGCCATCTTGCCTTCCCACTACAGGAGTGAGCAACCAAAACTATTCCACCCCTGAAAATTCCTGAAGTCCGTAGGTTTTCAACTCACCATAGGAAAACAAGCCACCCAAACACAAGGCAGAAAGCTAGAATGCAAGTGGCACAAAAATCATTCTGAACCCCTCCAGCAGCAGCACAAACAACACTCACAGAACTGTGTCACTGCAATAAAGGAGGCAAAACAAGCCATCCACTTTTCTGCAGTGAGTGCAACAGAACCACAACCAGCAGAGCTAAATTTGCAGTGAACTGTCTAATCAACCCATATGGCATAGCTCAGACATCAGACCCAGAACTGACCACTGTGAAGAGCTCTCAGCATATTCCACTGATAAAATCAATCAAATGTGTATAGAGCTAACTGGGAAAAAATATTCTCTGGTCAGAGTGGAATTATTTTCCCCATCACCTTTGAGTTTGGCTCCATCACTCATGAAAAAGCTCAAGAATTCCTAAGAAATATTAGAGCCACAATCTGTGAAATGGATCCATATCCATCCGAATAGAAACAGTCAAGCCTCCTTCAGAGAAACATCTACTAAGCTCCTAGAAAAAATGCAATAGTTCAGCCAATCCTCAAGAAGCCAACACTCAACCCTGAAGATCTCTCAAACCACCATCATGTCCCCAACCTCCTGTTCCTGAGCAAAATAATTGAGAAAATAGTAACTACCGAGTGCCAACATCCTGGATACATCACGATCTGGTTCAGACCAGGGCACAGCAAAAACTGCTCTTCTGGCACCAAATGATGTTTTTTTCATGGCCATGGACATACGCGTCTTCGGCTCTTGTTTGGCTCGTTGTTAAGCCCGGATGACCTGGTAATTTCCAGAAACGTCTTCTTTCACCCCCAGTTTGCTAGGAAACATCTCCCCATCTTCCCTGATGAGTACCTAGACACAGTAATCCATCTACTTGTCACCTTCACGTAGGATTCCTGTAACTCACTGCAGCTGAATCTGAACGTGAAGGCTTGCATAGGCTCCAACTGGTACAGAATGCATCTGCCCACCTTCTCCACGGATTAAGACACTGAGTACACCCAGGCCTGCACTCACGTCCTTCCACTGGCTTCCCGTCAGTTTCTGATGCTAGTTTAAAAGCCTCGATCCTAATTTTCAAAGCAATCAACAGATCAAGCGCAGCTACATCAAAGACCAAATGTCCATCTATGAAATACTGCAACAGCTGCACTCTTCTTTATGATCTACATCAGGGGTGTCAAACATGCAGCCCACAAGGTTCTTTTGTGCGGCCCGCCAAGCTCCCTGCGCGCCCCCCACCTCTCCCCCGCTTACCTACAGGCCAGAGGTGGCCAAACTACAGCCTGTGGGCCAAATCCGGCTGCGGCATCGCCCCCCCGGTGGAGCGCAGAACCATGTCTCTGCGGCCCCGGGGTGAGCCTTGCTCTCGCTTCCAGGCACCACCAACCGCAGCTCCCACTGGCCGGGAACGGGGAACCGTGGCCAACGGGAGCTTCGGGGGAGGTACCTGGAAGCGAGAGCAATGTGGAGCCCTCTCCCCCCCCAACTCTGCAGGGACCTGGTTCTGGCTGCTTCCTGGAGCGGAGACCGCACCCCGAATCCCTTCTGCACCCCAACTCCCTGCCCTGAGCTCCCTGCTGCACGCCGCATCCTGCACCCCTCCTGCACCCCAAGCCCCTGCCCTGATCCCCCTCCTGTACCCCTCCGGCACCCCACACCCCACCTCCCTGCTCTGAGTCCCCTGCCGCACCCTGACCCCCTGCTGCACCCCAGCCCCCTGCCCTGAGCCTCCTGCCACACCCTGCACCCTGACCCCCTACCTGACCCCCTACTGCACCCCTCCTATACCCCACACCCCAACTCCCTGCCCTGAGCCCCTGCCACACCCTGCACACCTCCTGCAAGCCCTAGGTGCAGAGAAGGAGCGGAGTTGGGGTGGGAACTTCAGGGAAGGGGTTGGAATGGGGGCAGAGAAGGGGTGGGGCCACAGCAGGGCCTCATGGAGGAGTGGGGGCAGGGCCGGAGGCAGCGAGGGGTGTGTGTCAGTGATGCGGCCCTTAGGCCAATGTACTAGTCCTCATGTAGCCCTTGTGGTCATTTGAGTTTGAGACCCCTGATCTACATTGTCTCAGACCAGGATGAAGCATCTGAGAGCTGGGGACAAAGCATTCTCTGAGAGGACCTGGCTATGGAACAATCTTGCAGAGATCAGGCAGTCTAGTGTCTGACCATCTCCTGAGGGAGCAAGCCTTGACTTCAGCTGAGCATTGCCCGCTCCAACGACAGATAGGTGAACGGCTGTGCCACAGGCCATCAGGGTAGCTGAGTAATATAAGGTGCTGCGTTCAGGGTGCAGTCTCCTCTGGAGTCATGGGTTTGTATCCCACCCCAACATGATAGGAAGGCTCTCTCGGAGAGGAAACTTTTGGACTGTAAGTGACACTTGCAAGTTGAATACCCCTGCCAACTCCTTCCCTCCCATCACCTCCATCAAAAAAAGCCTACCCAAAACAGAGTTCTAACTGTATAAAGGGTGAAGAGAAAGAAAACCCATGAATCCACCTGAGACTTTGCTAATGATTTTACGTAGAAGATGTTCAGATCCTACACCAATGGGAGGCAGTATAAAACCCTAAGGTAGGTAAATAGATAGTTCTTTGTACATTACCTCATCTCTTTGAGAATTAAGCCATTTTGTACTTAAATTATCTAGGTCCTTTTTGTAAATAAGGTAGAACAGGAGAGCTAAAGTCAGGACTTCTTGGGTTTAGTTCTACCATTTGGTGAACTTAAGTAAGTTACTTAACCCCCACTGGGCTTCTGTTTCTTCATTTGTAAATAGGTATAATACTTTATGCACTGACATATTATAAGGTTTAATTAACAGTTACAAAATCAAATAATCTGAAATGAGCTATACTATTAACTATCATTAACCTTTTTACAGAAGCACTGAGTTTTGCACATCCTTGGTGCCTTTTCTAACTATAGTCAAACTGACTGCTTGCTGTGAATGGACATTAGGCATACACTGACTGATAAAGCTTAAAGGTCTGATTTTCACCTGCAGCTTCCATTTACTTCAGATGGATTTGCGGGTGCTGAGCAAGGTCTTCTGAAAACCAGGACCTTAAATGATCTTTTCTGGGTTGCTTTTAATTAGTTCATGAAGAGGTTTGTAAATAAGTAGAAGTTCCCTGAACGTTTGAATGTCAAGAATGAGAGTAAGGACAATTCGGACAATTATGGTCCATCCTCTTAATCTCACATGCAAAACTTGGATTCACTTTGTCTGAAGAAAACCTCTCAAGAGTAGATTGTTGTGAAAGTGAAATGGGCTATGTTCAACATTTGAATCACATCCCAGAAAAGCCTTCAGGGGGGAATTAGTCTTAATGTATGAATGAGAAAAAATGAGATAGAAAAGAAAGGGCCTTTGGTTTCAGGCTCTGGAAAAGTTTTAGGGAAGGTTCCCATCTTAACCAGACTGCTGGCAATGAAGTTAAAAAAGGGTGGTGGGAAGAAATTTATTAGAGAATGGATTCACCAAGGGCAAGTCATGCCTGACTAATCTAATTGCCTTCTAGGATGAGATAATTGGCTCTGTGGATGAGGGGAAAGCGGTGGATGTGTTGTTCCTTGACCTTAGCAAAGCTTTTGACACGGTCTCCCACAGTATTCTTGCCAGCAAGTTAAAGAAGGATGGGCTGAATGAATGGACGATAAGGTGGATAACAAGCTGGCTAGATTGTCAGGCTCAACCGGTAGTGATCAATGGCTCCATGCCTAGTTGGCAGCTGGTATCAAGTGGAGTGCCCCAAGAGTCAGTCCTCGGGCCGGTTTTGTTCAATATCTTTATTAATGATCTGGAGGATGGTGTGGATTGCATCCTCAGCAAGTTTGCAGATGACACTAAACTGTGAGGAGAGGTAGATATGCTGGAGGGTAGGGATAGGATACAGAGGGCCCTAGACAAATTAGAGGATTGGGCCAAAAGAAATCTGATGAGGTTCAACAAAGACAAGTGCAGAGTCCTGCACTTAGGACGGAAGAATCCCATGCACCGCTACAGACTAGGGACCGAATGGAATGTGTTACCTAGGGAGGTGGTGGAATCTTCTTCCTTAGAAGTTTTTAAGGTCAGGCTTGACAAAGCCCTGGCTGGGATGATTTAGTTGGGGATTGGTCCTGCTTTGAGCAGGGGGTTAGACTAGATGACCTTCTGAGGTCCCTTCCAACCCTGATATTCTATGATTCTATGATTAGAGAAGATTGGAAAACAGAATAAAAATTTTAATAAGCAGAAATCAAGTTACATGTCCAGTAGCATGGGAATCAGTTAGCAACAAACAGTTGCAACAGAGAAAAGGGAAGGAGGGAAACTGGGAGTAATTTTAGTAAGACTAGATATATTAAAATAAGCACATATTTACAAATAGATACCTGTTCATTTACCAATGAGAAGCCTAAAAGCCAAAATGGATGAACTAAAATGTTTGACATTAGGGAAAGGACCTCTACATAACTGACATTTTCGAAACACGATGGAATAAGAACCATCAATGGGATACTAAAATTCCTTGCTTCAAACTATACAAAGAAAGGATAGTTAGGTTGTTTTTCTAAAAAAGATCCTGAAGTAAAACCGTATATGGCTATATATGTGAGATCTTAAAAATATGAATACAATAGTGAGGGTATACTGTCAGGTAAGGATATGATTTTGTTACGGAGGTCATGAATTCTGTGACTTTAACGGGCCTCCGTGACTATCATGGCCCCCCAGGGCTAGAGCAGCAGCCAGCCCCCCAGGACTGGAGCAACAGCCAATGGGGCTCAGACTGTTAGTCCCTGTCCCTTCCTCCCCACTCCCCCCGATGGCCCCCTGGTACTGTTAGTAAAACAGTCAGGGTCAGGTGACAAGCTTCAGTGAATTTTTGTTTATTGCCTCCGACCTGTCCGTGACTTCCACTAAAAATACCTGTGACAAAATCTTAACCTTAACTATCAGTCTCTAGATCAGAGGAGCAATGATGAAGTTTAAGACAGTTTAAAGAGGCAATAAAATCCACAACAGTAACAGCAACATCCAGCCAACCCAATATCATACAATGATTGAAACATCATTTATAAACACAGTTTGGAAAAAGTTTCTTTGGACAGCTTGTTCTGAAGCATACAAGTGGAGAAGCTATTCTAAACACAGTCCTGAGAAACAGACATGAGTTAATTCAGGAAGTGTAACTGAAATTTAAAGAACGGGGATATGGATTTTTAAAGAACTGAAGTTAAAAACCAAGATTAACTGAAAAGCTAAGCATCCTCTATACTGATTCCACTAATGTTAACTTCTTAACAGTTAGTCTTAGACAATGTAATACCCCAGGGCAAAGCATTAAAAAACCCTACAGGGTACACTTCCACAATATATAGTTAACCAACTTGTGGAATTCACTGGTGGTCAGTAGAGAGCTGGCTGATCACACGATGTTGGCTGTCTTCATTTCCTGCTGGTAATCACATATAAACCAGCTAAAAATACATAATACTTTCTTAATATTTACTTCTCCATGTAACTGCTGTACACAATTATGTATTTATTACCAAATGAATGTTATGAATGCAAATGCTAGGGCAAGTGACCCATAAGATAATAAGATGGATCCACACTATGAGAAAGCTGAGAATGTCTTGCCTATCACTAATAGGATTTTTTTTAAAATTTGAGTTTTCTTCTGAACTATTCTGCATAGGTCATTTTTGGCTACAAGTTACTAAGCTGGATGGACCGTTGATTTGTGGAAATTCAATTGCTACTTTGGAAAAGTTTTCCATCAAAAAAACATACATTCAGTGAATCCTGTTCTGGAAATTGCACACTCAAGACCTTTTCTGTTGTGTCATTTGTTTGTGCTGGGCCTATAGCACATTCAGCTTTAAAGCTGGATGTAGATAAAGAACTTCCACAACCTCATTAAGGTAATGGGAAAAGATGTTCCCAAGAAAGATACCAAGGGAATCAAATTTTCAGTTGTCCCCAGTATTCCAGTTATTTCTACTTCTGCCCTCATTAAAGTTTTTCCAAGTCTTATAAATACAATTCCTTTTACAGGATAGGTATTATAAGAGGGTTTTAAAAGGTGCTTACCATTTCAGCAGATTGTGCAGCTGATGTTTGTAGTTGCCTATTGACAGGGATTAGGGTTGAGTCAGCAGCTCTTGAAGACTGAGGTACAATATGCTGCATACTAGTTACAGTTTGAGAAGATCCTGATCTTTGGGTTTGACTTGATTCACTTAATCTGCTATTTCTCTCTCCAGCAATCAGATCTCGGATTTTGTGTAGTTGTTCAATTGAGGCTTCCTTAGGAAAAACAAGATGAGTTTCTCCCTGAAATGTAAAAAACATAGAAAAGTTAATTTTTATGTATTTAGTGCATGCAAATAAAACAATGCAGTTTAACCCTTTCTCTGCTGGTCTTGCTGCAGAAAGAAGAGGCATCCTTAACCTTAGAGACCCAGGAAAACTGGAACAAGATCTCAATGTTTCTAAAAGAATTTACCTATCTTCAGCTTGGATTAAGAGAGGAGGAGGAAAAGGGCCTCATGTTTTTATTTGTATATTATTACTCCAGAAGTAAGGGGAAGTGTCCAGTTTCTCCTCTAAACAAGGTCTCGTGCAGTAGTTGTGCAATGGGAAGGCTGGTAAAGAAACTGCCACGCCTGAAAGGAAATCCAGAAGCAGTGAAATGACCATGGTGCTAACATGGAGAGTGCTGAGCCAGAACAGCCTTAGCGAGATGGGGTAACTATAACTCAGATTTCTTCCCCTCTCCAAACACCTGAGAAAGATGGACTAGCATACCGTGCTGGAACACACACCCCCTGGAAATGGTTACTGAAAATAAGTTTGTGACCTCCAACCTTGATTACCACAACTTGTATAGAGATGAAGCAGCATACTCTCAAAGCTCTAACTCATGCAAAATACAGCAGCAGTTTACCTAGTAACACAGGTGCCTGAACACAATCACTGTGGAGTGCAGTTATCTACACAGATTCTCCATTTAATACTATGCCATTCAAGGTGTTATCCGGGACCTCTTCATGAGATTAGCCTTAGAAACCTGAGGCATTACCTCTTCCTCTGCAATCAGGCTCTCCCATGACAACTACTTTCCATCAGGTCAATTATAATGTGTGACCAATAGAGGGAGGCTCAAAAATGCAAAAGACAGAGCTTTCACCAGCACTGGACTTAGATTAGAGAACTCAACTCCACAAGAGATAAGAGTGACAATGGAACTAGCCAAATTCAGCTCTGGAAGCAAATTTGTTTTTTTCAGTTTAGCTTTCCCTCAAATATTCCATACACAAATTAAAACTAGAAGCTATTTCTACTTCAAGAAACTTGGAGGGTACTCTGATGCTACAGTGATGGGGCCATATTAGCACACAAGGGGTGAAATCCTGGCTCCACTGAAATCCGTGGTAAAACTCCCATTGACTGCAATAGGGCCAAGATTTCACTCAGGATGTTTTTTTTACCTTAACCCTACAGATTTATGATGATGCTTTCCTTAACTTTCATGTTATTTGGCACTAGATATTTATGGACAAAGTAAACATATGCAAAATGAAAGGAAAAGTGCTACTTAAACTGCAAGTGGCCAGGAAGTAGAATCTGATGAAGTCTCCGGTCAAGCTCAACAGATGAGCTAATCACTTGTTTCAGGCCCCACAAGACCATAGGCTAATTCTGGATCTGCAGTTCCATCTGTAAGTGCCACAGGTGAAGGCAATTGTAGATGAACATGCACTGCTTTTAGCTTTATGCCTCACACATTTATCCTTGCTTGCAGCAATTCAGCTCATGGGCTGAAAGCTCCCAGATGTTGAAGTCAACTCTGCAAGATTGGACTTTGGTCCCTTCCAGTGTTTTTGTAACATATCTTGGTCTGCCTTTAAAATGAGTTCCAATCTGCAATTCTCTTTAAAAGATAGCCTTTGATATTCTACTGTCAAACATACGGACCATGTGACCACAGCATCTCAGCTGTGCTCTCACTATAAAAGCTTAAATGTCTGATGTTGCAACACTCAAAGACCTCGGTATTTAGAATCAAATCTTGCCATTTAATTCCAGTTATCTGCTGTAGAAATCATAGAGGGTATTTGTCCAAGCATTTTATGTGGCATTAATAAGTTGTCCATGTATTGCAGCCATAGAGGAGAGTAGTGGTGATGATACATAGTGGTAAACATCAATTATGGTTTGCAGTCTGACATGGTGTTCATTCCAGAGACAACGCTAAAATTCTCTGAAGGCATCACTGGCTGCACCAATGCATTTCATAATGGTGTTGTCATCATTGTATTTAGGGTTACCATATGTCCATATTTTCCCGGACATGTCTGGCTTTTTGGTTCTTAAATCGTCCGGGAAGAATTTTTAAATACCTAAAAATGTCTGGGATTTCGCCATTATTATTTTTCCCCAAAGAAGAGTTGATCATTCAAGAAAGAGACTGAATGTTAATCATTTGAGAAAGAAAGTGAATGCTGATCACTCGAGAGAGTGCCCACTTTTTCCCCCTAGCTCCCAGCGCTTGCGCCGCAAAACAGCTGTTTCACATGGCTGGGATGGGGAACGCGGCACGCTCAGGGGAAGGGGGGGGCAGGATTTGGGGAAGGGGTTGGAATGGGGGCAGGGAAGGGGTGGAGTTGGGCGGGGCTGGGGGGCGCAAGCAAATCCTCGCCCCCCCCCCCGTGGAGTGTCCTCTTTTTTGAATGTTCAAATATGGTAACCCTATTGTATTTCAAAAAACAACACTGTGTAGGTAGCAAAATGTATCAACAACCTTGACTGGTACATAGTCAATAGGCAACAGGATAAGTTGCAGTATTTACCAGTGGAGCCTGGACTGTCACTTCTGTCTTCTTTAGGCTGACTGTTAAGTTAAAATATTTTGCTGCACACACAAAGTAATCAGCGAGTAACTGAATGCCCCTGAGGTTATGGGCCAGTAAAGCACAATCATCAGTGACAGTAATTCATGAATAGTTATCCTTATCACTTTTGTCTTCACACACAGGCAATGCAGATTTAAGACACCTCCATCCATATGGTACTTCATATAAATACACAATCAATGTCTCTGAATGCATCTATTAGAACAGCTGCAAACATGATGCTAAACAATATTGGGGTAAGAACACAGCCTTGTTTTACTCTTTTGATGACAACAGAGGAAGCTGAGAAGCAGCATTGGTCAAGGACACGAACCTTAATTCCTGCATGAAAAGATTTAATAATGATGACAAACTTATAGGAGGAAAATGAACTTGTGGAGTCCACAAGCCTTTTCAATTTACAGAGTCAAAGGTCTTAATACGATTGAGAAAAACTACATATAGGTCTTGATTCTGCTCACAACATTTCTCCTGTATTTGCGGAGTGAAAAGATCATGTCTGAAGTACCATGCCCAGGACGGAAGCCACATAGTGCCTAAATGCCAATCTTCTCTGCAAGTTGATCAGTTAGTTAGTTTAGCATGACTCAGGTGAGTATCTTACCTGCAGTGGCAAGAAAGTGCGACGCCACAATGGTTATCGCAAGAAGCATGACTGCTTTTCTTTTGTAAAAGTGGATAATGTTGGCATCTTTCTGCTCCTGTGACATAGCCTCCTGTTCCCAAAACTTTAAGCAGAGGCCCGTGAGCTTCCTGATCAGCTCCCTTCTAGACCTACAATTCTATATCTCTCACATTTGAAGATCTCTGCAGGAATACCATCTGTACTTGATCCGTTGCTGTTTCACATTTGCTTGACAGCTTTCCATACTTCAGATATATTTGGTGGAATTGAGAGTTGGTCTTGAATTGGAAGTTGTTCAAGATCATCAAGTGCTGATGCTAATGTGGTGTATGGGCAGTTCACCACTTATTAAAGTGTTCACCTCATCATTACAGAATTTGTCCACGATCAGTCAGCCCATTAGATTGCAGGCCATACAGAATCTTCAGCTCATCAAAAACACGTTTGGAGTCTTTTTTGTCTGCCACTGATTGAAGATGGCTGGGTTTCATTTTCCACCAGCTATCGTTCATGTGGCGAAGCTTAGCTTGCACATTACACTTTGTATGTGAATAAGCCATCTTTTTAATAATGAGTTTTTATAATTTATCCATGTGTGAAGAGCATGCATGGATCTCAAGAGTTGCTTTATCTCAGCATCACTTTTGTCAAATCTTTTCTGATGCTCCCTCTTTAGATGTATTGAACACGGTTTCCTTAAAAGATAACCAGGCAGAGTCAGCATTTATTATGTCTGACTCAAAGTGTGATGAGAACTTCATGAAGTTTTTTAAACAAGCTTTGTATACGTGAGCTCAGATTTCAACACATGCACACTGACTGTGGGTATTGGAGATTGACAACATCTGCGCTGTTTCAATTGGATCAGTATCACTTTACATCTCATGACCTGATTATCAGATGGCATGCAGCTCCCTGCATTGCACAGGTGATTTTGACATCTCAATGATTGCCTTGGTATACAATGTGGGGGTGCATTCATGTTGTTTTGCACTTTGGTGCTTGTTGAAATATCACATCTGTGATGACTAGCTAGTTCTCCATGCACTTTTGTGAGGAATAGTGTGCCATTTGTACCCACACCACATTCACCAATTTCTTTTAGGCAAAGTTTTGTGATTGCAACCAACTTTGATGTTAAAATTGCCTAGGATGATTAATTTGTCGCACCTATGAGCTGAGTTCATGGCATTGTCAAAGTCTTCATAGACTTTTTCTTTGACAATGTCAGAACATGTCATCGTCGGTACATATGCACTAACTGTTACATGACATGCAGATGTCAAGCTGAGGTGAAGGACAATCAGGCAATCATTTATTCCTTTTGGTACACAACTAGGTGTGCGTGTGCAATATACATCCAAATAGCAAAGCCCACTCCCGATAGTCTCCACTCGTCTACGGACTTGCCTATCCAGGAAATGTGTATCCAGCACAGAACCCTTCAAGATGGGACTTGCCTGGGAGATGTGTCTCACTTGGTGCAGCTATATCAATGTTGTATTTGGCAAGTTCTCTTCCAAGGAGTGCAGTGTACTTTCCAAGCCCACCAACATCATCAGAAAGAGTGCAGACATTTCCAGGCTGAAAAGTTCAGTATTCTATGTGTGATGCTGCTTTTTAACCAGATACTGCATGACCAGCTAGTCACGGCATACTAGTAAATTGATAATGGAGTGAGAGAGATTTAGGAATCCATTTCTCCCCCTCCCCTGCATTAGGGAGAGCAGCACTATCTTTAAAGAGGGCTGATCCGTCGCATGAGAAGGATATGGATTCCAAGATCATTCCAAGTCAACAATAAACAACCATCACGCTGGCACTGCCTGACTGCAGGTTTGTGACTAAGGACCCCCTGTTCCCATCACCATACTTTCCTGTCACCACAGGACTTTCAAAGAACAGAATGAGTGAAGAGATAGCAAGGAATAAGGACTATGGACCTGCACAAAGAATTGTTTAAAGTGGTACTAGGTTGTACATGACTAGTCACACTCTCCTGTCCTTAAAAACAACATGGAGTCCTTGTGGCACCTTAGAGACTAACAAATTTATTTGGGCAAAACCCACTTTATCAGATGCATGGAGTGGAAAATACAGTAGGCAGGTATAAATACACAGCTCATGAAAAGATGGGAGTTGCCTTACCAAGTGTGTGTGTGTGGTGGGGGGGGGATCAGTGCTAATGAATCAATTCAATTAAAGTGGAAGTGGGCTATTCTCAACAGTTGACAAGGAGTGAATACCAAGGGAGGAAAAATCACTTTTGTAGTCCTTGTTGGCTGTTTTGTCCACCGGTGCAGAAGACTGCAACGTGTGGATTGACAACACAGCTCTTTGCAAGGTGCAGGTGAAACAAAATTGAGAAAATTGCTTGCAGAACCCACTGAAGGCCAAAGTGACCACAGCCCAATGCCCGGGCTTTGCAGCAGTGCCAAAGGGAGCTTGCTAACTCCACTGCAAATTGAAGCAGAAAGCAGCTGCTCCACTGAAGTCCATGGGCCATGATTGGCTAGCAGGTCGGACAACCTCAGTTTGAATACAGACTATACCGTCTCTTTAGACCAGCTGCCTACCAGGGCTAAGGAGTGTCTGGTTAATCCCAATAATGGACTTTTTGTCTGATGTCTACCTTCTGACCTGTCCAGTTGGAGTGGCTCTACCAGGAGTTAAACTACTGCAGCATAGCTCTCAGGATCATTGGAACACTTAAGCCTTTCCACCATCTTAAGGTGCAGCCCTAGAGAAGGCCCTATAGCCTTGCAATTGTAAAGTTAAGCATGAACCAGAAGAAGGACAAATCACCTATTACACCGTAGATGGAACACTACTGAAGTTACTACAGGATAAAACAAGCCTGGAAGACAAACGTCTAGAATACTCACCTCTTCAAATCCCATTTCAAACAAACATTCAACTGCTCCTCTGACAGGTAACAACCGAGTAGAAAACGCTGGATTTCCAATCCGAATAGACCTATATTTTTCTTCATTTGGGTGTCTGATAGGAATTTAAAAAATTGAAACAATTACATCATCAGCTAAAAAACTTGGAAACTTACAGTGTGGGTAGTGACACCTCTCATTGGAGTTTTTGGGGTGTTAACATTTTTTAGACACTAAGAAACTTAGACTTGCTTTCATGTACAGAGTGTAGGCAGCACATGAAAGGTCATTTCTAAATCTACATCCTACAAAAAACTTGACAATAGTTAGGCCACTGCTGTGCTGTCATCACTGCTCATAATGCTGACTAATATTGTCTCGTTGTTTCCTTGTCCTTCCCCATCTGTCTGGGTCCATCTGTCTTACATTTACATTTGTACTCTTTGGGGTAGGGACCCTCTTTTTGTGTGTGTTTGTACAGCACCTAGCATAATGGGGTCCTGCTCAATGACGAACTAACTTGGGATGAATGGCCGTTTACTGGACACTCCCCATCATGCCCCATGTGGCAAAATACTGCGCAATACATGAATACCCCGATGCTAAAATACTGCAGTGATACACACGGTTTAAACACCCAAACCGCTCACAGACTGTGCATGCGCCTGGGGGAGAGGTGTGAACTGCACTAGACCTGCCCCCTCAGGGTGGGAAAAGCAACTGACTCATTAAACGTCCGTCTCCTGCCCTCACCCTGTCCAGCCCCAGGAGACAAGAGTAAAGGGCTGCCAGGTGGGCCCGTCCGAGCGGGTGCCAGGGCAGTGGCCAGGAGGCAGGTCACAAAGCCAGGCCTAGACCCAGCAGGACTTGCCAGCCGGGGGCAGCCCCCTGCGGACAGGGCAGCGACATGCTGCTCGGGCCGACACGGCATGGGGGCGGAGGGGGAAGCTCTGCCCCTCAGCGGGAGCTCCGCTGTCTAAGGGGGGTTGCAACTGACCCAACGGGGGGCAGTGTTCAGGCGGTCATGGACTCAGGACCGGCTGAGCTGAGCTAAGCCGCCGCCGCCTCCCCTACTGAGTCAGCAGCTCTTCCCGCTGGGTGCCCTGCCCAAACTCAGGTCGTGCCCCCCCGCGGCGCCCGCCGCCAGGCCCCAGACCCTGAGTCAGAAGATTTATTCCCGCCACGGGGACGGTGCCCTAACTGACCCTGCTCGGCGCGTCCGCCGCAGCTTCACGGGCCCGTCCGCACTGCTGACCTGAGGATATTGTCCGCGTAGGTGAGCAGTAACCGCGAGGCCTCCAGGAAGGTGTCTCGAGCGTTCTGGCAGAGCTCACTCACGGCTCGAGAGCGCGGTGGCGCGGAAGGACCCCCCGCGGCCGCCATCGTGCTACTCTCCCGGGGGCGGGGGATGGGAGGGTGTCGCTTGCTCCCAGATCCGGGACCTGCTGAACCACCCAGCGGCTGAACGTGGAGCGGGCGGGCAAGTTTCCCTTTCAGTTTCAACAGCTTCATCAGCGATTATGGTTTCACAGTCAGTGCCTCCATAGCTAAATTGGATTATTTCACTTAACCCTCAGATTCAACGTCTTTGTTTTGCATGAAAAATATAGTGCATCTTTCCCCAAATGTACCGCACATAATCTGAATAAATTTTGAATTTTCTGAGAATTTTCAAATAAACCTGTTAGATTGAGCTAGATTTAATTAAAAATGGGTCCTTTAAACAATCTGTCCTGGTGAGTGTCACACTTTTTTTTTAATCCCTTTAGCTAAAAATGTATTTTATGGTCTTATTTTCAGATGTGCTAACCTTGTGCAGTTTCCCTTGAGGTTGTGGTGTGTAGCCTCTCTGAAAATCAGGCCCTTGGTGTATGTACTGTAGTGTACAAAATACAAAATAATTTATCTTGGTCAGTTACAACATGGTGTGGTCTGATTGCTTTGCTTTTACAGTAATTTTGAAACTCCTTATCGTTTTCTAATAATGTGGTCCTATAAAGCCCTGTATTTCCACTATTAACAGGCAGAACATTTTTGCATTTTAGTCCTAAAATGGATCTTTTACCATGTAAGGACAGTTCCATCCCATTTCACAAGAATTATGTAAAATGTGCAAGTACCCTGACTAAGCCCTGACTGGGATGATTTAGTTGGGGTTGGTCCTGCTTTAAGCAGGGAGTTGGACTAGATGACTTCCCATCAGTATGGCACCTCATTTAATAACTTTTGCCAAAAAGCAAGTGCCAACAATGTATATTTCACGTTTTTCTGTTTGCACTGAACCTCTAGGGACAGTTGTACACACAAGTTTCTTCAGATTCTTCTCTCAGAAAGCCAAAAATCACCAGGGTCTTTGAACTAGAGCAGCTCATTTACACACTTGAGAAATTTCTTCCTACCAAATAATGAGCATTTACAGGTGCTTTTATCCAAGAATCTCACAGTGTTTAATAAACACAGCTTGGTTTATTAATTTACTAATTTTATCCTTAGCACCCCTGTGAGGTAAAGTGATCCCCATTTTATGGATGAGTAAACTGAGGCAAGAGCACAGCGTGAGTCAGTTATTTTATTATAGGCAACGCAGATAGCAACATCCATCATTTTAACATTGCCTGGACACTTTCCATTATAAGACCCTGTTTTAATTTGCTTGTAACTTTACCAAATTTAACCATTTGGGCTGAAATTTTCCATGCCACGGTGTCAGCCTCAGGCTGAACTGTTTTTGGAAAATTTCAGCAAAAACAATTCTGTTGTTTCTCAGAACAAAATTTGATGGAAAAAAGTGTTGCCCATCTTAAAAAAAAATCTTCTGACCATTTTGATGAGCAACTCTAGTGCCTCCATACTTTGGGGTAAGGACTTGAAATTTGGCAGGGACAGGTTGCCCTGGTGTCAGGGATGTGCCTTTTTGCCATCCCCATGAAAATCTGCCCAAATTTGTTCAAATTATGAGCCTCTGAAAATCTCAGTTTGCACACGCTCTGGGGAGTTTGGCAGCTCACTTCTCTGAAGATTCCATCTGCTGTGGGCATACTCCACCAGAGGGATGCAGAGACTGAGCAGGACTTTCTCTTAGTTGGTCCCCCCAACAGTTGAAGATTGCTGAAGTGCCAGGCACAGGAACTGAGAGCCAGGATTCTGTCTTTCCTGTGCTTTTAATGCCCCCCTACTGGCATCCAGGCAGAGAGGAGGAGGAGGAAGTTTAACTACCTGACTGGAATATGGAGGAATAAATTGCCAATCTAAGGGAGCTGGTGAAGTGGTGGGGATGGGAGAGAGAGGACTGAGATGTGAAGCTCAGGGATCTGGGACTGGAATGAGGAGCTGATGCAGGTGTGGGGTGTTAAAATGGGACTGGGGGCACGGACATGCTGTGCAACCTTAATTTGGTCCCCTTGTGCATATACTTTATGATACCATGTAACTGTAATTAAAGACTATTTTTGTGACAAGCAACATTAATTCTAGCATTTCCCAACTTCTGAATTTGTAACCCTAACGTTCTTTTTAATATAAATAAGATGATGTGAAAAAAATAAAGTGAGGGAAAGTGAATTTCTCTTTTAGTTTCCTTCATGTCCTCGTGATTATTTAGACTCATGCATATTTTCTAGTCATCTCGTGTTTTTGAGTTCTTGGTGCTCTCTTTTGCATGTTTTCTATTTCTGAACGTGACTTTTTGGAGAGCGCTTGACTTCTTTTTTTATTAATTTCCTTTTTAATATAACTTTATTCTCTGGGTTTTTAAAAAAATCTCCATGACTCTTCCTTCTAGGGATCTGCCTTGCTGTTTTTGTTGTGATTCCTCTTTTTGGTCTCTGTAGATAACCCTAATAGCTCTTGGATTCTAGCCTCATGCTGTGCTCTAAGATAAGTAGGAAGAATATTTCCACCACCTAAGAACAAATTGAAGAAAGGCTCCGCTTATTGTCATGGGTGGGATTCTCACTGATGTCGCAAGCAGAGACTGTGAGATAAACACACCACACGCCTCACCCTGCCGCAGCCTCGGAGACAAAGAGGCAGAAGTCAGAGAAACAGCAGGTCACATGCCCTACCAATCCAAAGCCGATTTCTTGAGTGGTGCAGGAGCTTCTGACCAATCGAGGAATCGGCAGTCGATTATCCAGTCGTCGAGGTTTGAGACCCCCCTTTTTTCCTCACGTGGTTTACCCCACCGCCGTTGGAGAAGGGGAGGGAGACGGAGCTGACCACACCGGAGAGGGGGAGGTGAGACACAGACATCCGAGGAACGTGCCTGTTTCCGCGCCGATCTGAGGGGTGGGATGGAATGAAAGAGGGAGGTTTGGGAATGGCGCGGAGGGGAAAGATCTTGCCCCCCGGAAATGGGCCAGGGCTGTTTCCCCCTCTCCTAGATAACCGGGGCGGGGCTGCCCCACCCAGGAGGGGGAGGTTGCCCCCGATGGAACGCTCTGGGGCAGGGGGTTATACTCTGACTCACACCTGGGGAGGAGCCGGGTGGCGGAGAGCCCCCCCCCCCCCGAGCCCCCTCAGCAGAGCTCTGCCATTGCTGGTGCGGGAGGCGCGGTCCCAGTGTGTCCTGTGCCCGCCAGTCCCCTCTGCCCGTCAGGCATCGCGCAGTGCGTGGAGAGAGGCCTCCGCTAACTAGGCTGTAACCTCTTCCCTAGCCCCCAGGAGTTTGCAGGCGTGAGGTTTGAAAGTCCGCTCTTGTTTTCACACAGGGTGGCTAATTTTGGTTGGACGTATTCCTGGAGGTGTCATCCCGTGGCATAAACTTCAATTAAAGATTAATCTTGTATTGCTGGAGACTCCAGGACAGTCCTGGAGGTTTGGCAACCTTATTTTCAATGCTGTGCCTAGGGGCTGGCAGTGAAGCCAGAGGAGGGAGCAAAAGGGTAAAATGTTGATTTTTTTTTCAGTTTAGAGGGCTCCACGCCTTCTTTGGTGAATTGTTGAGGTTTGGCCCCCTATAGCAAAATAGTATTCTATGTAATAATCTCAGCTACTCTAGCAGTGTTGCCAACCCCAGTTGTTCAAAACAAGTGAGTCAAATGCACCAAAACCATGAGATTGGCTTTAAAATCATGTGATTAAGTAAAATAATAGGTTTGGTGTTTTACTTTGTTTTTTGTTCTGATTTATGAGCCTTTAGGGTGCACTGGGGGACACATTTTGAAGTTTTCTCCGCAGCCAGAAGGGCTAGAAACTTGTTGATATTGTAATACAAATAAATAAGAGTTGTCACTTGGGTATCCCTCACTTTGCACTTTTATAGAGCTTTGTACTTTCACTATGCTATAAAAAATATTAACTAATCCTGTGATTGCCCTTAATGTTAGTTTAACATGACTTTATTTCTTTTTATAGAACATTAATAACCATTAAATGAAGGTGGTGCACAAGCATTGTTTTTTCAGAACATACCTCGTTGTAAGGTTTATTTTGACAATATTTTCAGTGGTTCTCAAACTGTGGGTCGGGACCCCAACGTGGGTTGTGACCCCGTTTTAAGGGGGTCACTGGGGTTGGCTTAGGCTTACTGGGGCCAAAGCCCGAGCGCAACTACCCAGGGCCAAAGCTGAAGCCCGAGCCCAACTGGTTGGGGTCAAAGCCAAAGCCCAACAGCTTCAGCCCTGGGCAGCGAGGCTCAGGGTACAGGCCCCCTCCCCCTCTGCTAGGGGCGGTGGGGCTCCCACTTTGGCTTTGGCCCCCTCACCTGGGGCAGCAGGGCTTGGGCAAGCTCAGTCCCCCCTTCTGGGGTCGTGTAATTTTTGTTATCAGAAGGGGGTTACGGTGCAGTGAAGCTTGAGAAACCCAGTGTATTATGCCACATCCTGAAGTCTGGCTGCCAAATATGCTGACCGTTGACCCACAGCGGAATATAAAAATGAAAGCAGCAGCCTTAAAGATACAACACACTGCTGCTGTGAATTTAAAACCAATAGCATTTTGCAGCCTGTTGTCACAGGAAATAAAATTACTTTCAGTTTTTCCTCCCACTCATTCCAACTGAAAAAGATATTCACCAGACTTTAAGAAGCTATATGCAAAATTTAAAATAGGTTTCCCTGTCCTTTCAGTGCTCTTCTTTTTTGCCTTTGGCCGTATGTATAAAGGGGAAACAGTATAAGAAAAAAGTGAGAAAAGTTCTACTAGTACTTGTCCTTGGCAAAAACAACAACAAGGCCAACATCCAAAATATCTAGTGTTATACAATCGCATGCTTTTACCCATATAAAATAACAATCGCACCATTAAACATTTGGCACAATAGAAATAAAGGCACTAGAACCAAATGCTGTCACAGGATTAATACTCTGTGTTGAAAAATAACCATCCAACTCTTTATCTAGCAGCAGGAGTACATAACAGCATTCTATTACAGTGATATTATCTCCAAGTCCAGTTCCCCTCGGAAAAATTATTTGGTAAAAAAATGGCGTTGTGGGGGGTTCCAAGTTTATTTGTTTCTCATGGATGTCAAACCAAATTTGCTCCATTTAGAAGAGAAAATGGTTATTTTCTAATTGGAAGCCCTGCAAACTGCTTGGACACTTAATAGTCAAGTTGGGTTATTTCTTTCTTTGTGTATCATCATGGGTAATAAAGTTCCTGCAAGCCAAATCATACCCTCATGAGCACATGTACAACAGGAACACAAATTGCCAAACCAGATCAGACCAATAGTCCAGTATCCTATCTTTTACAGTGATCAGTACTAGATTCTTCAGCTGAAGGTGTACTTTAAAATATAATATTAATATAATAACGCAGTGTTTTATGATGCTAGATGTGGTTATTTTCGAAGTGAGAGCTATTAATCCTGTGACAGCATTATATTTCAGTGCATTTGTTTTCACTATACCAATACAACTGATGACATATATATCATCTGATGAAGACATATACATTTGATTGTGTGACATGTAGTGTTTTGGAGAATTTTCAAATAATTGTTTAAAGAGAGCAAGTGGCCATATTTCATGGCTTTCTAAATCGTAACTGTACTACATTTTTAATAAATGTAAATTAACTACTTCACATGTATTTTGATATATACTATATGACTTCAAATTACTCTTTTCCCCAATTAGCAACAATTTAATTTAAATTAGGGACTAATTTATAGAATTTCATGATCGAAATCTATGCTTAAAGCTTAATCAAACAAACTATCTCAAATGTGAAAAATCTGATTTTAGTAAGTCAAAAATGGCTTGATAGAGCAAAGCAATTTTTTCACAATATAAATGGATATTCAAATACAATGTTAAACTAACATTAAGGGCATCAAAGGACTAGTTAATATTTTTACAGCATATTGAAAGTATAAATCTCTATAAAAGTGCAAAGTGAGGGATACCCAAGTGACGGCTCTTATTTATTTGTGTTACAATACTATCCGAGATCGAGGCCCAGATGTAATAAGGGCTGTATGAACACATTGTAAGAGAACCCTGTCCCAGAGAGCTAACAATCTAAATAAACAAGACAGAGAAAAGGTGTGAGGGGAAAGAGAGGCATGGAGAGATGAAGTGACTTGCCAAGGTGTCAGATCAAATCTGTGGTAGAGCTGGAAACAGAATCCAGGTCTCCCAACTCTCAGTCTAGTGCCCCATCCCCTAGAGTTGCTGTCTCCCATAAAGGTTATGATGAGGTCCTTAACTTACTGTAATAAATAGCCACAATAGGGCACTAGTCACACAGGGAACATCATTCTCTGCAATTTAGAAAATGCATGCATTTAAAAGGCAAGTCCTAATTTTACTGTACCTTAAATGCTTTTTACATCAGCTACTTGATTGTTACCTTTTTTACCTGTTACAGAAACGCATTTCAGGTTACCGTGGTCTCCACCATGATCTCACAGTGCTTACAAGATTTCTTAAAAATTGTAAATTTTCGTCCTCGGAGTTCCAAATTACATCAGTGTTTAAGAAGTAGCAAAAATGGTTTCAGCACCAAGTCACTTTCCAAACATCAAAGGCGAGTAGTTGTCACAGGTATTGGTTTAGTGTCTCCTCTTGGTGTTGGGACTCAATTCGTGTGGAATCGCCTTCTCCAAGGAGAAAGTGGGATTATCTCTCTGGATGGGGAAGAATATACAAGTGTTCCATGTAGAGTGGCTGCTTGTGTGCCAAGAGGAAATGGCAAAGGTCAGTTCAGTGAAGAGAACTTTGTGTCAAAATCAGAAAGCAAATCCATGTCTTCTGCCACTATCATGGCCTTGGGTGCTGCAGAGCTAGCAATAAAAGACTCTGGCTGGCATCCACAGTCTGAAATGGATCACTTAACTGCTGGTGTGGCAATTGGAATGGGAATGGTTCCACTGGAAGATATTTCCAATACAGGCTTGCTGTTTAAAACAAAAGGTTATAACAAAGTCAGCCCATTCTTTATCCCTAAGATCTTAATCAATATGGCAGCAGGTCAGATCAGCATTAGATACCAACTCAAGGGGCCCAATCATGCTGTGTCAACTGCTTGTACCACAGGAGCACATGCTGTTGGAGATTCCTTTAGATTTATAGGCTATGGTGATGCTGATGTGATGTTGGCTGGAGGAACAGAGGCTTCTATTAGCCCCTTGTCTATAGCTGCATTTGCAAGAGCTCGGGCACTCAGCTCTAACTTTAACTCAAGCCCTAAACTGGCATGTCGACCGTTCCACTCGCAGAGAGAAGGATTTGTAATGGGAGAGGGTGCAGCTGTGTTGGTGTTGGAAGAATATGAACATGCTATTCAAAGAGAAGCCAGGATCTATGCAGAAATTTTAGGTTATGGACTCTCTGGTGATGCTTGCCATATAACAGCACCTAATCCAGATGGAGATGGTGCTTTTAGGTAAGAATTTGTAGATTAATTTGACAGATACGTTATTAAGCTATTATTTTCTGTTGGTCAATATTCTCTGTAAATTTGTCAAGAGAAATAACATGCACCTCAGCATGAATACCATCCACATATCTTTTAACTGGTGTGAGAGTGTTTAAAATACAATGGCATGCAGATTTTCAAAAAGCCTGAAAGCTTAATCTGAACAATGGAAGATTTTTGTAAGGTTTTATCTTATTTTTCTTGTGGCAAGGTAGTCTCACTAGAGTCAGACGCCTCATGTAATATTATGGAAGCTTTATTCAATGTGGAAAATATTTCACTTTTACTTTTGATGTACACAGCTGTTCACCATAAATGAGTCCCAACTACACGCAGATGTTAAAGGCTAAAGTACAATAAAACCTTTTGAACCTCTGTATTTGAGAGGAGAGACATTCAGCTATGAAAGCAGGTAATGCTGCTACCTGTGTTCTTTAGGAATACTATTTAATTAGCCCACACTGAACTCCAAAATAGTACATTAACAGTTATGTAGTAGTTGAAGAATGCCGATTCCCAGAATAAGTACCTTAGATATTATCAGTGTGAATAGTCAAAATGCTCTGAAAAAGATTTAGGACTTGGTTTTAACAAGTTACGTTGATGTGTATGCAAAGCACACGTTTAAAATAGAGACCTGGTTTAAGTATCTTGCTTTGTTGGAATCGTAATGCAGACTCAATGCCTTCAGTGTGGTATGGGGGGAAAAGGTTAGAGTTGGTGGATGGACAGCAGAAATGAACTTTGGATTTTCACTTTGGTATGTCCTCAGATCTATGTTTGCATAGAATTAAGATACTATCACACTGTAGGCTGATTAAATGTCTTATTTTTTATAGGATAGTGCCATTTTTCAGCACTCTTTTGCCAGTCTTAAAATAGGGCTGCTTTTACAAGGGATATCTGTGGAAAAGAACGCATGTTGCTCTATCCATTACTGAGATAGAAAATCTTCTTTTATGAAGCTAGTTTACACACAGTTTATATCTTTTTACAGTTTCACTGTTTTGACATTTTATGTTTATACATAAGAACATAAGAATGGCCCTACTGGGTCAGACCAAAGGTCCATCTAGCTCAGTATCTTGTCTTCCAATGGTGGCCAGTGCCAGGTGCCTCAGAGGGAATGAACAGAACAGGTAATCATCATGTGATCCATCCTCTGTCACTCATTCCCAGCTTCTGGCAAACAGGGGTTAGGGACACCATTCAACCATAGAATAGAATCCCGCCCATCCTGGCTAATAGCCATTGATGGACCCATCCTCCATGAATTTATCTAGTTCTTTTTTGAACCCTGTTATGGTCTTGGCCTTTACAACATTCTCTGGCAAGATATTCCACCAGTTGACTGTGCATTGTGTGCAGACATACTTCCTTTTATTAGTTTTAAATCTGCTGCCTATTAATTTCATTTGGTGACCCCTAGTTCTTGTGTTATGAGAAGTAGTAAATACCACTTCCTTATCTACTTTCTCTACACCAGTCATGATTTTATAGACCTCAATCATATCTCCCCTGAGCCATCTCTTTTCCAAGCTGAAAAATCCCAGTTATTAATCTCTTCTCATTCGGAAGCCTTTCCATACCCCTAATCATTTTTGTTGCCCTTTTCTGAATCTTTTTCAATTCCAGTCTTTTTTGAGATGTGGCGACCACATCTGCACACAGTATTCAAGATGTGGGCGTAACATGGATTTTTATAGAGGCAACATGATATTTTCTGTCCTATTATCCATCCCTTTCTTAATTATTCCCAGCATTCTGTTCGCTTTTTTGACTGCCGCTGCACATTGAGTGGATGTTTTCAGAGAACTATGCACAATGACTCCAAGATCTCTTTCTTGAGAGGTAACAGCTAATTTAGACCCATCATTGTATATGTATAGTTGGGATTATGCTTTCCAGTGTGCATTACTTTGCATTTGTCAGTATTAAATTTCATCTGCCATTTTTTTGCTCAGTCATCCAGTTTTGAGAGATCCTTTTGTAGCTCTTTGCTGTCTGCCTGCATCTTAACTATCTTTAGTAATTTTGTATCATCTGCAAATTTTGCCATCTCACTTTTTACACCCTTTTCCAGATCATTTATGAATATGTTGAATAGGACTGGTCCCAGAACAGACCCTAGGGGGACATCACTATTTACCTCTCTCCATTCTGAAAACTGACATTTATACCTACCCTTTCTTTCCTATCTTTTAACCAGTTACCAATCCATGAGAGCACCTTCCCTCTTATCCTGTGGCAGCTTACTTTGTGTAAGAGCCTTTGGTGAGGGACCTTGTCAAAGGCTTTCTGAAAATCTAAGTACACCCTATCCACTGGATCTCCCTTGTCCACATCCTTGTTGAGCCCCTCAAATAATTTTAGTAGATTGGTGAGGCATGATTTCTCTTTACTAAAACCATGTTGACACTTCCTCAACAAATTATGTTTATCTATATGTCTGACAATATTGTTCTTTATTATAGTTCCAACCAGTTTGCCTGGTACTGAAGTCAGGCTTACAGGCCTGTAATTGCCGGGATCACCTCTGGGGCCCTTTTAAAAAATTGACATTACATTAGCTATCCTCCAGTCATTTGGTACAGAAGCTGATTTAACTGATAAGTTACCGACTACAGTTAATAGTTCTGCAATTTCACATTTGAGTTCCTACAGAACTCTTGTGTGAATACCATCTGGTCCTGGTGACTTATTGCTGTTAAATTTAATTTATCAATTTGTTCCAAAACCTCCTCTAATGATATCTTAATCTGGGACAGTTCCTCAGATCTGTCATCTAAAAACAATGGCTCAGGTTTCGGAATCTCCCTCACATCCTCAGCTGTGAAGACTGAAGCAAAGAATTCATTTAGTTTCTCCTCAATGGCCTTATCATCCTTGAGTGTTTCTTTAGCACTTCGATTGTCCAGTGGCCCCACTGGTTGTTTAGCAGGCTTCCTGCTTCTGATGTACTTAAAAAAAATTTGCTATTACTTTTTGAGTCTTTGACTAACTGTTCCTCAGATTCTTTTTTGGCCTTCCTAATTGTATTTTTACACTTCATTTGCCAGTGTTTATATTGTGAATATAGTGTTTGATAGTGTTTATATTTGTATATAGTGTAAATACCCTATAATTAATTTAATTATGAATGAAATAACTTACCTGTATCTCTCTCTCTCTCTCTCTCTCTATATATATATCTCTACCGCTTGAGAGCCTTGTGTAGGCTGACTATATAGGTCTTTGCTAAAGATCACAGGTAGAGCTTTACTAGTCTTCACAGCTTATTGTAGTATTATACTAAAACTTTTACGTATCAGTGCAAAGTAATGGTTTTCATAGCAGCTGTGATGCCCTTTGTGCTTATGGCATATTGTTGTTACCATAGGAAATGGTCAAAGAAAAAGCGAATATGGTAAAACAATCCAAGAATACAGACTAAATAAAAAGTGAAAGCATGGATGACAGTGGCACCTAATCAAAGCCAACCCTATTTGTCGATAATCTGGGTTTGCTGAGTGTGCCCGTATGAGTCAATGCATTGTACTGACCCCATTAGAATTATTATTGTAGTGATAGTTCATAGTCATTTCGGTTCTTCTGTTCTTAATATACCATGCCTCCCAGGATTTTTTCCTTTCTAAGGATGAACTGCCCTGGCAAGGGAATGGACTAAATGACCAAACAAGTAGCCCTCTATATTTTATGTTGTTCTGATGTCTGTGTTTAATGCTATATCTTTGGGTTAACAGATTTTAAAGTAGAAGACTAATTTTACCAGTTTTCTCCTTACAGTACTTGATTCATACGTAATTGCTTTAGACATTTATTTAGACTTTTAAGACATTTATGATGAGATACTGAGATTAACTGTGAACTTTCTCTCAAATTACAGATTTTTTTCACCACTGAGCTGATATGATAATACATTTGTAACACAATTTTCCTATATGCATCTTATAATTGTGTCAGAATATGAATTAAATTCACAACAGGAAATAAAGCATTTTATATTAAACATTTTAAATTATGAATTGTGATATGTTGTACATTAGCAAAGAAATCTGAAATGTATACACTACACTTATTACTGTATATCAATTATTGGCTTCCCAATTTACATAATTTCAGGGGCATATAGTTTTTGTGAGATTCATAGATTCATAGATATTTAGGTCAGAAGGCACCATTATGATCATCTAGTCTGACCTCCTGCACAACGCAGGCCACAGAATTTCACCCACCACTCCTATAAAAAAAACCCTCACACCTATATCTGTGCTATTGAAGTCCTCAAATCATAGTTTAAAGACTTCAAGGAGCAGAGAATCCTCCAGCAAGTGACCCGTGCCCCATGCTACAGAGGAAGGCGAAAAACCTCCAGGGCCTCTTCCAATCTGCCCTGGAGGAAAATTCCTTCCCGACCCCAAATATGGCGATCAGCTAAACCCTGAGCATATGGGCAAGATTCATCAGCCAGATACTACAGAAAATTCTTTCCTGGGTAACTCTGATCTCACCCCGTCTAATAGCCCATCACAGGCCATTGGGCCTATTTACCATGAATATTTAATTACCATAACCATGTTATCCCATTGTATCATCTCCTCCATAAAATCCATAGATTTTAAGAGCTACTTCAGCCTGATAATAATATATATGTAGGACATGATCCTACATGTGTTAGGCAAAACTCTCAGTAAAAGAGAACAGGTCTGGGCCCAAAACTTGTGTATATAATGCATACAGTAGAATATATGTGATATATAATATATTTGGATAATATAGTAGCCCTAAGGAGTGTAGTAAGTTAAAATAGTTTAACTATTTCCCTTCTGGTTGATTAACTTTGTTGCCAGTATTCTGGCTTGCTAGTAAGTGACAAACAGGATCACTCAACTCTCTGACTTAAGTTAGAAGCTGGATTCTGCAACATGCCTGAAAAGGCGGAAGAAAGACTCAAAGTCAGAGATGTTTAAATTTATTCAACATTTGGTATACCTAATAGAGCTCACTTCCTACTCGTCTGTTGCTCTGCAGATCTGTCATCCATATTATATTACTCCTGGAGGAATTCTGTGCCAAAAAATTAAAAATTCTGTACCAAAATTTAAAAAATTCTTCTCACAATATTTGAAAATTCTGCAAAATTCTGCATATTTTATTTGTCAAAATAACACAATATAATCATTCTAGTTTCAATTATTTTGATAATTTATTTCAAAATATCTGTCAGCAAGTATGTCTGTAACAATATTACCAAAAAAAAAAAAAAAGAAAAGATTCTGGTAATTTTTTTTTTGACAAATAGATTCTTTACTAGGCATATTAATACAGAACTTTGAGTAATTAGTTTAAATTACAGTACAAAACTATATTTCCTGCACCTGTCAGAAGCAGTGCAAAGGCTTGGGGGAGTCAGGAGTAATGGAGCTGCTGCGGGAGAGGGAAGGAGCCTAGGAGTGAGCCTGGAGATGTTGGGTGTGACCCCATGGGTCTCTGCAGCCCACATCCCCAGGCTTAACACTTTCACACCACTAGCTCCTGAGCCTATGCCCCAGTCTGTCCCGCCCTGTCATTCTGAACCCCAGTCTGTGACACACACACATCCCCTCCCTCCGCAGCCCTGTGTGCCCCACTCTGTCCTAACCTGGCTCTGCGGCTGTGATGAACTCTACTCCTGGGGGGAATTCTGCAGCACTGGGCATAGCATTTTTTTTTTCCCCCACAGAAAATACATTCTGCTCCTTGGGGCCAGAATGGAGGTATAGGTTCTCAGTGTAGTTGACACTGTGCTCCCAGTGAATCTCCTGTTATCTACTGGGTTTGGGGCCATAGCCCTACTTCTTCCAGAATAAGGAAGACAAATCCTCCCCTAACCCTGAGGGAAGAATTCAAAAGAAGCTCACAAGGAGAACTGTGGAATTTCCCTGCCCCTCTGGATTTTTCCCGGGGGAGAAAGCAGTTTGCACTAAAGTTCTGAACAGTGGTGAGGATGTGTCTAGGGTTGTTGTGAGCAAAAGGGAATAATATAAACACGAGGGACAGAAAATGTAAAAGTTAGGAAACTTTTTGTTTAATTTGCTATGATCAAGATGGTTGCTGTAATCACAGAGGGAACTCTGCTTTTGATTGAGTACCTGGCGGCTAAACTAGAGAAACTTCAGCAGAGGGTAATTGAAGTTGTAAAATAGTTGGGAAAATAATTTTTAAGATAAAACTTATTTTAGAAGGAAAATGATTGACCTTTGGATTAAAAACAGACTTCTAATGGACAACAATATCTGTTATCTAATATCTGATATCTATTATATCCCCTTTTTCAACCTGTGGTATAACAGTCTTTCCGCTGTAGACTTTAATTCCAGTCAATATATTCTATAGAAGAATAAAATATTTAAGATACCCGAGATCTAAGTGTGTATATTATTCTTATGTTGCTGATAAAGTGTATGGGTCTGATTCTGCTCTGCCTTGCACCTTGTGTAGTCATTTATATTGGAGCAAAGGGCCTGTGAAATGCAACCATTCTGATTTAGCATTTAACAACCATTTCCACTCTGAACAGATGGCGGTGACTACAAGAGACAGTGGGAAATCAAGCTCTCTGTTTTTCTTTTTCCTTAGATGTATGTCTGCAGCAATAAAAGATTCTGGAATATGTCCTGAGGATATAACATATGTCAATGCACATGCCACTTCTACACCACTAGGAGATGCTGCTGAGAATCAAGCTATCAAGAGACTTTTTAAAGAGCATTCATACACTCTTGCAGTTTCCTCAACAAAGGGAGCAACAGGACATCTCCTGGGGGCTGCAGGGGCTATAGAGGCAGCTTTTACTGCACTGTCCTGTTACCATGGAATTTTACCACCTACTCTCAACCTGGATAAAACTGAGCCGGAGTTTGACCTTAATTATGTTCCGCTAACAGCCCAAGAGTGGCAAAGTGAAAAACGACGCATTGCTCTCACTAATTCATTTGGCTTTGGTGGTAGTAATGCAACACTGTGCTTTGCTCATGTTTAGCTTACAGTGTGTTGTGTGTGTGTAAATACTACAAATGCAGATTGGTAAATGGCCTGAAAAATAATTTGTGGTACTACATTATGTTTTGTTGTACTGTAACACTTTTTACATGAACCATATCCCTTTTTATCCAGTCACATTGGCGACTTGCTTATTTTTTTCTTAAGTCTTCCAGTCCTTACCTATTTATACTTCAGACTACAAAAGAATGAGTATTACTCCTTTAGAGTCTGATCTTGCAAATGCTAAGTGCTTTCTTTGTTTTCATTCACTTCACTGGGAGGTTAGGATGCTCTGCACTTGGCAGGATTTAGTCCTTAGTATGACAACTCCTGTTTGATCAACAGCCCCATTCACCTCATTCTCCCCTTTAATATATTGTTTGCATTACTTCTGGTTATTACTTTGAAATACCAAATTCAGCACTTTAATTAGGAATGTCATATTTTAAAAAGAAAGGTATTAAAGTTGAAAATGCTCTAAAATGCTTTATATTAAATTAAATATTCAAAAGTACATACCACTGTTAAAAAACCTATTAATTGCGCGCTCTCTCTCTCTCTTTTTTTTTTTTTTTTGGTCTGTAAGGTCAAGAATGTAAAAGTAGAATGTAAATGGAATTGTTCTTGCAAATGGTTTGGTAAAGATGTGGCTCAGTTAGATAGAAAAATAAACCTATTTCAGCTATTTTGAGTGAGGGAGAATCTGTCAAAACTGAGGGCTTTATTTACATCAGTGCTATATGTTTTGCAACATCAAAGAAGTAAACTCAGCTGAATTGCCTCTTCCTCAAAAGATTTAACCGTGAACAGAAGTTTATTTGATTTGAAAGCATGATGGTTTTGTGTCTTCTTTGTATGTATTGGGAATCCTGATTTTGTTTTAAATTTTAATAGAAAGATTTAAAACAAATAAAAATTCTCCCACTGTGTTTGCAGTCCAAATATTCCAGATCCTGTCTGTCACTGACTCATCTATTTTAATTTCCATGATAAGTGATATGCAAAGGTATATAGCATAAATAGTGAAAAATTATATTTTCAAAATTCAGTTTTACTAACTGGTGCTGTTAATGTAGGATATATTGCCATTAAAATCAGTGGGTGTTAAGTGAGTTCAGCACCTTGCAAGTTAGGGTGCATAGGAACGAAGCTCCTATTTTCTAATGATATGTCATGTTTATCTTGACAGTCTTCCTTGAATTTCATAAACAGAGCTTTTTTGATGCATCAGAATGGTAATAATATAGAATTCAAATGAAGTGCTGAATTTATAGCTGCTGCATCCCTTACTTCATAATATCATTTTGAGTCTGTCAGTTTATGACTTTATAAACAACTTAGTTGTTCAGTTAAAAATGAATCAAATATAAAATTTCCCACAGAAATATATTTACCTTAGAAACATTTTTTACATTTGCTCCTCAAATCATTAGTACAAGATTTGAATACAAAGACCTTCATCAAGATGAAATTACTCTGGTTATACATGTGGATATTAAACCTCATATCTTCTTTTACTAAATGAAATAAACAGACTCACAGAAAAACAGATGGAAATTTGTCCTTCTGTTGTGCTATTATGCCATATAATAAGGTAGAACTTTCTTGTTGGATCAGAAAAGTGGTCCATCTAGTCCAGTCCTATCTCCAGAAGTGGCCAGCACCAGCTGCTCTGGGGCAAGGAGCAAGAAATGATGCAGTAGGCAGTTATAGGGAAAATTTCTCCCTCCCTCCCTTCACTCCCAGTTGTTAGAGATTTGTGTATGATATAAACCATCAGGGTTTATGTATCTTCCAAATATTTTTTTTAATATTTACTATTATAATTCTAGATAGTCTTATTATAAATGTCCAATCCTTTTTTGAATCATGCTAAGCTTTTAGCCTCAGTGATATGTATAAAAGGACTGTTAAGTGCACAGAAAAATTAACAGCAGTCATTGAAAACGAAGGCTTGAACTCATGGTCTCCTGGCTCCCATCTCAATGCATCTTTGTGCTAACCTACAGGATATTTTTATTTTAGGAGTTTCATAGAGTGCTTTTTGAATAGATCTCAGAGTGCTTTACAGTAGTGAGTAAGTATCATCCCTATTTTGTTTGGTGATAGGGAAACTGTGGCACAGAAAAGATAAGTGACTTGGGTCAAGTTTACACAGTTGAGAACATAACTGGAGCTGGGAACAGAAGCCGGGTTTCCCATTTCAGTTACCATGACCTATCCAGACTGCAACATGGATCCTAATGAAAGCTGTATTGATTCTCACAGCTACAGTTATGCACCATGTCAGGTTATGGATAACTAATTTATGGGGAGATAAAGAGTGCGATATGAGGATGGGCAGTATTTAACAGTAAAGGGATGGGGGTCCTGATTAAATGTACAGTTTTTAAAAGTGTTAATAGTGAGCAATACAAGATATTGCTGAAAGAATAACAATGAATTGCATTATTATTTGTATTACCATAGTACCTAGGAACCTAGTCACTGACCAGAACCTGCTAAGTGCTGCACAAACACAGAACAAAACAGCATCCCTGCCCCACCGGGCTTACAATAAATGTAAAAATCGGACAGATTACTTAGAAATGTTTATACAGCTGAAGGAGGCCCATTAAAAAGCTAGAACCTTGTACACTGTGTGGGAACTGATGACTCTAAGATGATGGTACAAGGTATATTAATGAACTGTCCTCTCTTGGCACCTGCTACATTTGCAGCGGTGTCTTTCCTCCCTGACATTGTTTTTCCAAATATTGTAGGCGTATAGACTTTTCCGCACAGGTAATGTTCAAAAGTTTCTATATAAGGTCAGACAGATCTCTATCTTGTAGCTCCTCCTCTTCTCATCTTTGCTATAGAATTTATCATTTCTTCTGAGATGTGTTACTGGAAGCACCTTAAATCAAGGCAGTGAGACTTGATGAAGAGGTACATAATTATTGGAGCTTTATTGATCATGTCTCCACTTCTGCACTACAAGAGTATTCACAGAGCACTGATAATGCTCATAAGAACATAAGACATAAGATTAGCCATACTGGGTCCCCAGTGGCTCTCAACCTTTCTGGACTACTGTACCCCTTTCAGGAGTCTGATTGCTTACTTTCTCATTTTTACCACATAATTATAAAATAAATCAATTGGAATATAAATATTATACTTATATTTCAGTATATATGTAAACAGCGGTATAAACAAGTCATTGTATGAAATTTTAGTTGGTACAGAGTTCGCTAGTGCTTTTTATGTAGCCTGTTGTAAACTAGGTAAATAGCTAGACGAGTTGATGTACTCCCTGGAAGACCTCTGCATATCCCCAGAGGTGCTCAGACCTCGATTGAGAACCACTGATATATCCCAGGATCCTGTCTTCCAACAGTTGCCAGTGCCAGATACTTCAAAGGGAACGAACGAAACAGGGCAATTATCAAGTGATCCATTCCCTGTTGTCCAGGCCCAGCTTCTGGCAGTTGGAGGTATAGGGACACCCAGAGCATAAGGCTGTGTTCCTGACTATCTTGGCTAATAGCCATTGATGGACATATCCTCCATGAGCTTATCTAATTCTTTTCTGAACCCAAGTATACTTTTGGCCTTCATAACATCCCCTGGCAATGAGTTCCACCAGTTGAGTGTGCATTGTGTGAAGAAGAACTTCATTATGTTTTTTTAAAACCTGCTGCCTATTAATTTAATTGGGTGACCCCTGGTTTTATATGAAGAGTAAATAACACTTCCTTATTTACTTTCTTCACACCATTCATGATTTTATAGACCTCTATCATATCTCACCTAATAGTTGTCTCTTTTCTAGGATGAACTGTTCTAGTCTTTTTAATATTTCCTCATATGGAAGCTGTTCCATATCCCTAATCATTTTTGTTTCCCTTCTCTGTACCTTTCCCAGTTCTAATATATCTTTTATCAAATGGGATGACCAGAACTGCATGCAGTATTCAAGGTATAGATGTACCACACATTTATAGAGTGGAATTATGGTATTTTCTGTTTTATATCTGTCTCTTTCAAAATGGTTCCTAACATTGTTAGATTTTTCTAACTACTACTGCACATTGAGCAGATGTTTTCAGAAAGGATTCATGATGACCTCAAAATCTCTTTCTTGAATGGTAACAGCTAAGTAGGCCCTATAATTTTGTATGTATAGTTGGGATTTTTCCCCTCAATATGCATTACTTTGCACTTAATGGTGAATTTCATGTGCCGTTTTGTTGGCTCATCACACAATTTTGTGAAATCCCTTTGTAACTTCACTGAGCTTTGGACTTAACTATGTTGAGTAATTTAGTATCATCTGCAAACAATCTCACTGTTCCAGATAATTTATGATGGTAATTTAAATTTATAATTACCTTTTCCAGAGAATTTATGAATATGTTGAACAGCGCAGGTCCCGGGACAGATCCTGAGGGGTCTGCTATTGACCACATTCTATTGTGAAAACTGACCATTTATTCCTACTCTTTGTTACTGTGGTGTTTAGATGTTGCTTGTAATTATTAGAATTGGGAGCATTGGCTGTTGGGGATCTGAAAGGACAGGAAACAGGAAGGAGTGAGGAGGAGTTGAAGAGACTGAGGGAGAGCTACTGAGGGTGCAACAGCAACTTGTAAAATAAAAATAAAGTCCTGTTTAAGTTTGTTAGTACCTTGCCTAGCTACAACAACATTTTGGTGACGAGGATGGATCTTCTGCCTCTGCACCCACCTGCACCCTTTCTGCAAAGCACAGGTGAGCCTCCAATTGCGTTTACTGCCTGGATCCATATGTTTGAGGTTTATCTGCTTGCAATCAGTGCTACAGAGATTTCCGAAGTAAGAAAGCGTGCTCTGCTAATCCACTGCCTTGGAGCAGAAGGGCAGCGTATATTTTACACTTTTCCCCTTGCAGACGATAAATATGAGACTGCACTCACTGCATTAAAGAATTTTTTTGTGCCAAAAGTGAATGTAGTAGCTAATCGCTACAGATTTCGCCAGCGTGAGCAGAAACCAGGGGAGACTATAATGCAGTATATTGCTTCCCTGAGGAGTCTGATTGTAACTTGTGACTTTGGGAATATGGCAGATGAGATGATTAGAGGCCAGCTCATTGAGAAAACAACCATGCTTCGTGTAAGAGAACGTTTATTTCTAGAACCACAACTTACACTAGAAAAAGCAATAACCATTGCTACCCAGATTGAGTCAGCTACAGCTAAAGCCAAAATAATGAGCATAGATACAGTAGGCACAGTCCAGGCTGTGACTCCTTTGCAGAAAAGTTCACTATCGCTGCAGACAAACAATTACAAGAGGAAAACTAATGAAAAACCACCAAATCAGCAAATTCAAAATACAGTAAAAGTATGCTTTCGTTGTGGATCCTCACAACACCTTGCAAGCTATACAGGATGTCTGGCAAAAGTAGCTCAGTGCAATCACTGCAAAAAGATTGGGCATTTTGCTAAAGTATGTCACAGCAGCCAGTTTAATCAACAGGTGCATGCAGTTACAATACCAGAAGTTACTGTGCTGAGCATGGACAAAATCACTACTGCACATATTCCAGAACAGATAAAGTGCACGATAAACGTTCCCGCCATACCCTCAGGCAAATCACACTCTATTCAGCTAATGTGGGACACTGGCTCAGCAGTATCTATACTACCTGATTCCATCTATTTGCATTACATTAAAGATGTGCCCCTTACGGAACCCAGACTTCACTTGGTGTGCTATCTGAAAAACCATATTCCAGTACGTGGCTGCCTGCCAGCAGTAGTTACTTTTGGTGATTGCTGTGTAACTGCAGAGTTCTACATTGTCCACAAAGGCACTCCTATCCTTGGTAGAGATTTATTGGCTGCTTTAAATCTTAGGGTAGTTAATGGACAAATTGATCTTCCTCAGCAAAGCACTCTTGCGGTACACACACCAGTGTCAGCTGGGACCCAACACCAGGTTTAGGAGAAACTCGGCTGTGCTTATGGGTTTCTGCATAAAGTTAAAATGCAGAATTCTGTGATGCCTGTACGACAGAAGTTATGGCGCTTTCCATTTTCAGTCCGGGAAGCTGTTTCAGAGGAACTTAGAAAACTAATTCAAGAGGACATTATTGAAGAGATTAACTCCTCGGAATGGGTTTCACCTATAGTAGTGACGCAGAAGAAGGGTGGAGGCATTCGCCTTTGTGTGGACTTAAGGGAGCCAAATAAAGCTATTGTGATTGACAGCCATCCTCTTCCTACATAGAAGAAGTATTTGCAGAACTCCGTGGAGCAAAGATGTTTTTTACTCTTGATTTGCAGAGCGCATACCACCAGGTTATTTTGCATGAAGATAGCAGAGACCTCACAGCATTTATTACACGAGGGACTATTCCATTTTAAACATGTTCCATATGGTCTCACATCAGCCCCAAGTGCCTTCCAAAAAATGATGTCATTGACTCTGAAGAATCAACATGGAGTTCAGTGCTATCTGGATGATATTATCGTGTTTGGAAATACTTTGGAGGAGCATGACAATAATTTGCAGTCTGTACTAAACTGCATCAGCAAAGCAGGCCTCCAGCTCAGTAGGTCCAAATGCAAATTTAGACAAACTGAACTCTCCTTTCTGGGGCATACAATTTCACAGGCTGGACTAAAACCTGATTCAGATCATATCCTGGCAATTTCAAATGCTCCTCCTCCAACAGATTTACAAACCTTACGTTCCTTCTTGGGTCTTACCTCCTGGTATGCAAAATTCATTCCCAATTATGCTTCTGTCATTGAACCGTTACGAGAATTACTATGGAGAAGTTCAACCTTAGTGTGGACAACGGATGCACAAGCTAGTTTCGAAACGGTGAAAGACTTGATTGTACATAGTCCAGTACTTGCACTATTCAGTCCTGCATTGCCCACAATTGTAACTACTGATGCTTCTGATTATGGACTTGGGGCTGTCTTCACACACCTTCATGAGGACAACACAGAGAAGACTGTTGCATTTGCTTCAAGGACACTAAGGCCTGGTCTACACTGCGGGGGGGGGGGGGATCGAGCTAATATACGCAACTTCAGCTACGAGAATAGCGTACCTGAAGTCGACGTATCTTAGATTGACTTAGAATCACTTACTTTGTGTCTTCGTGGCATGGGATCGACGGCCACCTCTCCCCCATCGACTCTGCTTCCCTGATAGATCCCTGATACATTGATCACTACCTGCCGATCCGGCAGGTAGTGTAGACATGGCCTTAGTCATGCTGAGAGAAAATATTCTACAATCAAAAAAGAAGCACTTGCTTGTGTCTGGGCTACTGAAAAATGGAGAACTTACCTGTGGGGCTGCACGTTCAAGTTGCACCAGACCACAGCCCTTTGACAACGTTGCTCACCACGAAAGGACTGGGAAGAGCAGGATATTGTATTGCTAGATGGTCTGCAAGACTACTCTCTTTCATTTATGAACTGGAATATAAGCCTTGAAACCAAAATGTGGTAGCTGATTGCCTTTCTCGCATGCCTTTGTCTTCACCAGATGGTCCATCAGAGGATGAGGATGTAGTAGTTGCGCTTATTACAAGCACTCTTACTGCAGTTACAAGAGAACAGTTTCAACCTGCTTGTTCAGCATGTCCAATTCAACAAAAACTACGGGAATTTCTGACAAAGAGATGGCCCAGTAACCCTAAAAACCTTGACCCAGTTTTGCTGCCTTATTTTAGAGTTTGGGATGAACTTTCTTTGCTCGATGGCTGTGTGCTACGAGGTACACACCGGCTACTTGTGCCCGAGAATTACAGTCAAAACTCATACACCTGGCACATGATACTCATCAAGGAATTATCAGAACCAAACAACGACTACGGGATCTGTATTGGTGACCAGGGCTGGACTTTCAAACTGAAGCACTCATAAAATCCTGTGTCACTTTCCAAATGCATGATAAGACAGCAGTGACATGTACCCCTCCATTACAGTCTGTTCCTCTTCCTGAATCTGCATGGGAAAAAGTGGCGATTGAGATGTAGGACCCTTTGATATAGCTCCAATTGACTGTCATTATGCCATCACCTTAATAGACTATTTCAGTAAATGGCCTGAGGTAGCGTTTACATCACAAATCTCTTCTGCTACAGTAACTAAGTTCCTCTCTTCAGTTTTTAGCAGGAAAGGTAACCCCAAAGAACTGGTTTCAGATAATGGTAGTCAATTTACTTCCCTGGAGTTTGAAACTTTTCTAGCAGAGAGGAACATTTTACACAGAGAGTCATCCCTGTATTACCCTCACACTAATGGGGAAATTGAACGGTTTAACAGAAGTTTGAAAGAGAGTTTGCAAACGGCTAAACTGGAAGGGCGATTGTAGATAACCTTCACTACTGATTTCTTGCAAGCATACCAGGCTACACGACATGCCACAATGCAAAGGTCGCCCGCAGAGTTACTGCATGGGAAACAGATGAATACTAAACTGAACACTGCCAGATTGTTAAAGGCACGACCTGAGGCCCCAACCAAGGATGATGTGAGAAAAACAGTTGAACAGAACCAAGCCAAGTATAACGCTTTCACAGACAAGCGGCGGGGTGCTAAGGAACCAAAGTTTCAGTGCGGTTCCTTCATTAGAATACGAAAACCTGGAATTTTACTCAAAGGGGACCATAAATTCACAGCTCCTCTTAAAAGAGGAGCTCTTAAAAACATAGAGAAGAAGGGACCTTACACCTATTGACTTTCTGATGGGCGGGTATGGAAGCTTCTTATCTTGCACCTGCCTAAGCACCAAGAGGAGATTATGCCAACACCCAGTCTGCATTGGATGACTTCACCGTAGTATCAACACAACAAGACATTGCACTGGAACCGGGGCTTGAGAGATGGCCTGTCAGACCCAGATGACCACCTGTCTGGACTAGAGACTATGTTATGTAGTATCTATGGTGTTTTTAGTATACAGTATAATTCTGTCAACAGTATAGTGCCTTGTTTCCTATTTATTCCATGGTTAGAACAACAATGTTTATTGTAATTGGGAGAAAGAAAAGGAGTACTTGTGGCACCTTAGAGACTAACCAATTTATTGAAAGGTCACGAAAGCTTATGCTCAAATAAATTGGTTAGTCTCTAAGGTGCCACAAGTACTCCTTTTTTTTTTTTTGCGAATACAGACTAACATGGCAGTTACTTTGAAATCTGTAATTGGGAGAGTTTCTTAAGAGAGGCGGGAATGTGATGTTTACATGTTGCTTGTAATTAATAGAATTGGGAGCACTGGCTGTTGGGAGTCTGAAAGGACAGGAAACAGGAAGGAGGGGGGAGGAGTTGAAGAGGCTGAGGGAGAGCTACTGAGGGTCCAGCAGCAGCTTGGAAAAGAGGTTTCCACTTTAAAAAATAAAATCCTGTTGAAGTTTGTTAGTACCTTTCCTGGCTACTACAACATTTACCTGTCTTTTAACCAGTTACAGGTCCATGAGAGGACCTTCCTCCTATCCCATGAGTGCTTACTTTGCTTAAGAGCCTTTGGTGTGGAACCTAGTCAAAGGCTTTCTGACAGTCCAAGTACACTGTACTAAGTGGATCATCTTTTCCACATGCTTGTTGAGATGCTCAAAGAATTCAATAGATTGGTGAGGCATGATTTCCCTTTACAAGAGCCATGTTGACTCTTCCCCCACATATCATGTTTATCTATTTGTCTGATAATTCTTTTCTTTAGCTTCCACAGCTTGCCTGGTACTGAAGTTAGGCTTACCAGCCTGTAATTGCCAGGATCTCTTCTGGTGCCTTTAAAAAAAAAATCAGCTTTACATTAGAAATCTTCCAGTCATCTGCAGATGCTGATTTAAGCAACACTTAGTAGTTCTGCAATTTTATATTTTAGAACACTTGAGTGGTCTTGGTGACTTATTACTGTTTAATTTATCAATTTGTTCCAAAACCTCCTCTATTGACCCCCTCAATCTCAGACAGTTCCTCTGATTTGTTACCTAAAAAGAATGGTGGCTCAGGTATGGAAATCTCCCTCACATTCTGTGCAGTGAAGACTGATTTAGCTTATCCCCTATGGTCTTGCCTTCCTTGAGTGCTCCTTTAGCACTTTGATCATTCAGTGGCCCCACTGATTTTTTCACAGGCTTCCTGCTTCTGATGTACTTAAAAAAATTGTTGTTAGTTGTTGTGTCTTTTGGTAGTTTCTTGTCACATTTGTTTTGGCTTGCTTAATTATACTTTTACACTTGACTTGCCAGAGTCTATGCTCTTGTTTGTTTTGTTCAGTTGAAATTTGACTTCCAATTTTTAGAGGATGCCTTTTTATCTCTAACTGCCTTTTTTATGCTGCTGTTTAGCCATGCTGACATTTTTTAGGTCCCCTTCTGTTTGGTCCTTTTACAGCCTCCTGTTCCAGCATGCACTGGGCTCACATGAAAACCTGGAATAGAATCTTTTGGGAGTAGTCTGTTTAGTTGTTCCAAAGTTTTGATCTGGAATAGTAGGTGGATATCATCAAAACATGGCACTGGGGATCTGAATAAACTTATCCAGAAAGGAAAAGAAGGTGAGTACTGGCAGCTCTAGCAATCAAGGGATGGAGAATAAAGCCATTCAAAATTGGGAAGCCAAAGACAATCTTTGAGGAAACAATAGTACTTAAAAAGGGGGAAGGCGGAAAACATACATATAACTAAGAGAAAAAGAGTGCGGGTGGGAGATTGAGTCTAGAGTTATACTTGGGAACTGACTTTTTGATACTGTTTTATAGGATCTGTTAGGAAGCATTTTGGGAAGGTACAACTGAAAGACAGAATTGGTCTATACAACAAATTTATGTTGGTGTAGCTACGTTGCTCAGGGGGGGTGGAAAATCTACATCTCCGAGCAACGTAGTCATACCGACCTAGACAACACTATGTTGACGGGAGGGCTTCTCCTGTTGACATAGCTACCACCTCTTGGGGCGGTGGGGTACCCACGCCAAAGGGAGAAGCTCCTACCTCCCATGGGCATAGGTAATGTCTTCATTAAGCGCTACAGCGGCACAACTGCACGGATGAAGCTGTGATGAAATCTGTTATACAGGCAATTCACTGGCAGATTTTAGATTCATTACCATTTCATGGGAGTGTGGAAAAGAATCTTCGTCATGTTACAGCAGCATCTCAATCACTGGAGTATAGTATATCAAGTATAGTTGCCTGGTGGAAGGCAAAAAGAAAAGTTTTTAGTTTTCAATTCTCTTTGAAGTAGTTTTTCAAGTTTATATCCATTTTAATGAAATCAGAAGTGGATTTGAAGATTGTCAGAGGATGTAAATATTTGTTGAAATATTTTTGGGGAATGGATTGTAGTGCATTGAAATTAAGCCCTAAGGGGAAATCTACATAATAAAGGGTATAAAAAGTTTTAATTGCTTTTGAAGTATGATGTAAAATAAATATTCTGCAGGAATTGATTTTTGGGTAGGACAAAATGCACAACATTCTTGTGGTGCTGACTGACATTTAGAGCAATATGAAATAATGGATGGTACAACTTTACTAGTAGGTTAGATGTAGTGCAGATTTGTTCAGTGTGAAATTCTTTACTTGGTAAAGGTTTACGTTAACTGCTTACGTTAACTGAAAAATAATAAGATAATATCATTGTCATAAAAATAAAGGGAAGGGTAACCACCTTTCTGTATACAGTGCTATAAAATCCCTCCTGGCCAGAGGCAACATCCTGTTACCTGTAAAGGGTTAAGAAGCTCAGCTAACCTGGCTGGCACCTGACCCAAAGGCCCAATAAGGGGACAAGATACTTTCAAATCTTGGGGGGACGGGAGGGGGTAAGGCTTTTGTTTGTGCTCTTTGTTTACGTGGTTGTTCTCTCTTGGGACTGAGAGAGGCCAGACAGAAATCCATCTTCTCCAACCCATCCTAATCCAAATCTCCAATATTGCAACCAGTATAGGTAAGCCAGGCAAGGCAGATTAGTTTATCTTTTGTTTTTATGTGAATTTTCCATGTGTTAAGAGGGAGGTTTATTCCTATTTTCTGTAACTTTAAGGTTTTACCCAGAGGGGGATCCTCTGTGTTTTGAATCTGAATACCCTGTAACGTATTTTCCATCCTGATTTTACAGAGATGATTTTTACCTTTCTCTTTTTTTTAATAAAATCCTTCTTTTAAGACCCTGACTGATTTTTCCATTGTTCCAAAATCCAGGGGTTTGGATCTTTGATGATTTTGTAACCAATTGGTTAGGATATTATTCTCAAACCTCCCCAGGAAAGGGGGTGTGTAGGGCTTGGGGGGATATTTTGGGGGGAAGACATCTCCAAGTGGTCTCTTTCCCTGTTCTTTGTTTAAAATGCTTGGTGGTGGTAGCATACTGTTCAAGGACAAGGCAAAGTTTGTACCTTGGGGAAGTTTTTAACCTAAGCTGGTAAGAATAAGCTTAGGGGGTCTTTCATGCAGGTCCCCACATCTGTACCCTAGAGTTCAGAGTGGGGAAGGAACCCTGACAGTCATCAAAGATTCCTGCCAAAGGAATTCCCATTTCTAGGGCAAAACCCTGCCCTTCTAGTTCTATTAGGAAACCATGCAGGGCCACAGTTGAACATGCCTGGTACAAGAGCCATCTTTCTGTCTCTTGAGTACTATATGGAGAGTTCCTACCTTGTTCCTATATAAAAGGATGACTTGCTATGATCTTTACTATCCCACACCACAACAAAGGGCAGGACTTGGTCCTGCAGTACATGCTTGCCTCTGTTCTGAAGGGGAAAAGACATGTTGCAGTTTTGATATCAAAGAGAGACTGAGTAAACAGGAAAGCTCCCTTTTGCCTCCCTCTCTTTTATTTTTCCATCCTCTGTCTCTCATTTCCTTCCCTGCCTGTTTAAATATTGTTACCATTGTATCTTACTGTTTGGAAAAGAAAAACTTCTTGCTGTATTTTGTCAGTTTTAGTCTCAAATCTGTGTATGATTTTACAGCAATACAAATAATAATAAATAAAAATAGCTTGGAACATAAAAAAAAGCTGCAGATAGCTGGGAGATACATGGTGTTAAATGCTTTCATAAGGCAGGTGGAATGGCTTTTTGTGCTGCAGAGTGAACCGTTAACATTTTTTCAGAGGAAGGGAAAAAAGCCTGATCAGACTCGTTTTTCTGGATTGTCTGCATTCAGTGCATTTCCAGATCACCAGCAAAGCTGCTTTTTTGCAGGCTAGAACAGGAAGGAAGGTTCAATGGTCAAGGTGCTAGGCTGGGCCTTAGAATGCTGGGGTTCAATTCCTTGCTCTTCCTATGCTTAGGTGCTGAAGTCTCAGGTCTAGCTCCACTCCGGTCCACAAAACTCATTCCAAACTCTGTAGATACCTAAACTTACTCAGCACGTATGTTTTCAGAGTGAAAGTTTCATAGGTGCTAAGTTTCAGTCTCTGGGCGCATAGGTACAAGAGCTAAAGGTGCCAGGGGTGTTGCTGCACTCCCTGGCTTGAAGTGGTTTCCATCATGTACAGGGTTTACAGTTTGGTTCAATGGCTCTCAGCATCCCCACTATACAAATTGTTCCAGCACCCCTGTCTGGGCATGCATACTGCTGCCTCACTTTAGGCAACCAGCCACCTGTCTCCCACATAAGCCCCACAGCGATTCACAAACCAGAGGAAGATAGGCATTTGGCCGCCCAAGTTGGGTGTGGGGCAAATCCAGTAGACGTGCTTAGGCAGCTCCGACTAGAATGGGTCCCATTCAAAATCTGGCCAAAGGAGGTGGCGCTGCCCACCTTATAACTTTTAGCCCAGTGGTTAGAGCACTTGCTTGGGATATGGGAGACTTGGGTTCAGTTGCCCCCACTCTGCCTGAGGCTGAAGGATTTCAACAAGGGTCTCCTACATCTCAGGAAAGTGCTCCAACCACTGAGCTCTGGAATATTCTGATACGGGACTCCCTTGGTCTCTCTCAGTGAAACTGTTCCACCATTGGATAACTAATGAAAGTGTAATGGGAGCAGGGAGACCTGACCCAGGGGGCTCTAATCACTGGCCTATAGAATTATTCTCTCTCTTCCTTTGCCTGGCCAAATCACTATTTTTTCACAGCAAAACAGTCATTGGGCTTGAGAGAGAGTACATGTGAGACTGACTCTGAGGTCCAGTGGTAGGAGCCATTTCCTAAGGAGTAGGAGACCCCCTATTACAGGCCTTTCTTCCCCTCCAGTAGGGAGAACTGAGTCGCCCACATCTCAGCTGAGTGCTCTAACCCGTGGGCTAATAGTTATAAAGCAGGTACTAGTTCCCTTCCTTTTACCACAACCATTTTGTGTGGAGTGAGGCAGGTTCCTAACTCTTTCCTGCAAGGCACACTTTGTGTGCCTAAACTGTCTGATTCCAGGTGGCTGATTCCAGGTCATGGATCGCTTAGTGGACATAGGTGCCTCCCTGCACTCTGGAATTACGTGCCGTGCCTACCTTCGAGAGAGGGGCCGAGCTTAGGACACATCCCTGTTGTTGGCCTCTCCCATTGTCTAGTTTAGGTGGCTCCCCTCCTAGCATCCTGGCTTTTGTGGATCCAATTCTAAGGTGCCCGTCTCTCCCCAGGCATTATATGGGGAGCCTAAGCACCACACTCAGCTTTGTGGAACACAGCGTTGTTCCTGTGATTTTCTAGGCACTTCCATGATGCTCAGCATTGCAACACTTCAGTCCCTTCATGGATCCCACACTTAATGTTTCTGTGGTTCAGTTCCCCATTTGTAAAATAGAGGTAATAGAGGATAAAACATTAAAGATTGTGAGGTGCTCAGATACTATGGTAATCGGGGCCAGATAAGTACCTAAGCTAGATAGATAGATTTTGCAAAGTAAAATCTATGGAGGTTGCAGTTTGCATTTGCCAGAGATAGAGAATAGTGACAAAATATCACTTTGTTGGGTTTGTACTGGATATTTCTACCTATTTGGAAAGCACTCTGAACTTCATGTGCATCGAGTTGTCTGTGCGAATAGGAATAACTGTTTCTCTGTATCACATATTAGCTATGCACTTCAGTCCTCTCTTTGAGAAGAAAATAGGGACCTTATTGATTTCTGAGAATAGCATCACATAGATGAAAGCAGTTGCATAACCCAAGCAAAGCATATAATAGATTCTGCCAAGGCAGTAGTCATCATTCCAACTTCTGTAACAGTGGTGATTAATTTTAGCCTGCTAGAAAGCCTATTTTCTACTAGCAGTCAGTGAACTGTAAAGAAATGTGGCAGTATCCATTCCTTGGAATCTCAGTGTCTCTGCATAGGAGGCACAATAATTTACTATGACAACTAATATGCAGGAATACCAGCTGGTAATATAGAAGACTGTTGCAGCAAAAGGTGAAAATAGGACTAAAGTAAAATAAAATAATAATAAAAGTGCTTGAACAAAGATGTATGTTTATGAAAAACACTGAAAATACAAAATGTCAAGACTATCCAAAAAGGAGAGGAATGGTTTGTGATACAGATTTTATAATTTTTTTAAAGGAGTTGATGTTAAATAGCTGAACACCTAGAAGTTCACTGTTACAATTTTACAGTTTCATCATAATGGCAGCATCAGGATATCAGAAAATATCAGTGGAGAAAAAAAATTAACCTTACTGCATGTAGGTTATATTGCCATTAGTATAGACAGTGAACTAGTATAGACAGTGATCAAGGTTTCCATTATAATTTCCTGTTTTCATGGGTTCAGAACTCTATCAAAATTTGCTCTGGGCTGAAATACGGCATTACCATTATCCTAGCAGCACAATTTATTTTTAGAAAACAAATTCTCAAAATAATCCAGTTTGCTGAGGAAAGCAAAAGTAAATGACTTACTGATTTTTGGAAGCTCTGTTGGTGCTTTTGCCACTGATTTGATAAGAAATTTTAATATGAAGTTTCCAGATGGTTAGTTCAGAAAGAGCTTCTAAAAAGAATAAATAACCCTGCCAACTATTTTAAGAGTTAAAGAGGAGCCACCACCTTCTCATTCAGGCCCCTCCAAAGCCCTCTCCCAGGAACCCCAGAAGAAGTAAGTTATTGGCCAAGAAAAGTAAGGCCTTATACTCAACTTGATGGCTTCTGTCTGTATATAATAGGATAACATTTGAACTCCACATCCAATCAAATCCAAAATCTCAGGGAATATTCTAGACATCCGTGGGCAGAACTCTATTGGTTTTGGTGAAAATTGGAAAACCAGAATAGGGAAGTGGGGGACATGCAAAGCCCCTGCCATCTGGTTATTAGACCCATCGACTTTAACCACCTCTTTAGTTGTCTATAGGTAGGTGAAATAACTGGTTGATGGCGCCATTGACACATTCCAGCATAACAGTATTGCCAGTTTTAGATCTGCCCACAAAATTTAAAATATCTCCTAGATAGAAAGAAAAGGAATTAATGGCGGAGGGAAGAGGAGAATAGGGGGCACACTCAGAGCCCCTGGCATTGGCAGGCAAGAGAGAACTGGGGACAATGGTATTGTGAGAGAGGGACATGGGGGGCATACAGAGCCCCTGCCATAGTGGGGAATGGGAGAATGGGGGGGCATACAGAGCTCCTGCCATGGAGCGGGGAGAATGGCAGACCCTGGTATGGGGGGGTACAGAGAGCCCTGGGTATGAGGAAGGGAGTGTGCTGCAGGGAGTCCCTGGAATGCGATGGGAGGGTGGCACCGAGGGAGCTTGTGCTGGGTTCATTGCATTGGTGCCAGCATTTAAAAGGTTTGAAATAGATGCTTGGCCAACAAAGATGGGATCTTGGCGATGCTACTTTGCCAGTAACAGGAAGGGTCTATGTGTCTTTCTGTGAATTTTACAAATATGAATACTTACTCTTTACAACTTTCTTCCCATCCACGCTGTGGGGTTAGCATTATTACCTCGACTTTATGGACTGTAAGGTGACTTATAAGGGGACTTAATGAAGGAGTCTGAATCAGAGCTGGGAATAAATGCAATGAGTTCTTTGTCCCATACCTACTCAATTAGACCACTATCTCAGGCCACGTCTACACTACCCGCCGGATTGGCGGGTAGTGATCGATCCCCAATCACTCCGCTGTCAATTCCAGAACTCCACCAGGGTGAGAGGCAGAAGTGGAGTCAATGAGGGAGCAGCGGCTGTTGATCTTGTGCCGCAAGGACGCGAAGTAAGTGATTCTAAGTCGATCTAAGATACGTTGACTTCAGCTACGCTATTCTCGTAGCTGAAGTTGCGTATCTTAGATCGATCCCCCGCCCCCAGTGTAGACCAGGCTCAGCTGTTCTGGAGAGGAGTCAGTTCAGTTGTAAGCATCTGGCTACAAGAGGAGGGAAGCTTCTCTGTCATTCCAGTTTACTTTAGATATTTGCCATGGCTACGCTCAGACCTTGTATCGAAACATCCCCAAGCTTTGGGGAAGCTCAGATCCTGCTCTGGTTCAAAAATCTCGCAGCTGGGGCCCATCTCTGATTTGATTCCTGTGTGGGTCTTGCTTTGATGTCCAGATCCACTTCTTCTGTATAAAACATGAGGGATGATCATGAGAGAGAGAGAGAGACCACAGAAATAAGAGCCCGTTTGGGAAAGCAAGATATTGAGTGGGTATATCATAGCCAGTGTCTGTTTTTTGACAAGGCTAACTATACAATAAAGCCAAATAAGATATGAAACTACAGCATGCTCTTCTTAATGGAATGAAGCTTATGAAGTTAGAGCTCCTATTTAATTCCTTTCCTTTCCACAGGAAAGCAACAGGAAAATGACCTTTTTTTGAACTATGCTATATTAATTTTGAAGAGTCTTTTATAATAATATTTAAAAGTCAGGAGGACTAATTTGGCTATCAAGACTCTTAGCAAAATATCCATTAGGGATTTTACTGCTTTAGCACAGGCAGGGAAGAGGGAGTCTCTGCTAGCAGCAGGTTTAGAGGCATTCTTATTCTCGCTCCTCCCCAGCTCAGTAATGGGAGAGGCAGGACTGGGGATGGGAATGAAAACAAGTGACTCCTGCATTCTATATAAGGCAGATAAAATTCCCCCTGGGAACCCTGGGAGAGGGTGTGCCAGAATCAAAAGGATGCAGAATGCACTTCCTCCATGCCAACTTTGGTGTAACAATACAGAAAGTACATGAAAGTTGCGATATTACAACAAAAAAACTTCAAATCCAGACTCCAGCGAGAGACTGTTGAATTGGAATTTCATTTGCAAATTGGATACAATTAACTTAGGCTTGAATAGAGACTGGGAGTGACTAAGTCATTATGCAAGGTAACCTATTTCCCCTTGTTTTTTCCTACCCTCCCCCCCCCAGACGTTCTTGTTAAACCCTGGATTTGTGCCGGAAATGGCCCACCTTGATTATCATACACATTGTAAGGAGAGTGGTCACTTTAGATAAGCTATTACCAGCAGGAGAGTGGGTTTGTGTGTGTGTGTGGGGGGGGAAGAAAACCTGGATTTGTGCTGGAAATGGCCCAACTTGATTATCATACACATTGTAAGGAGAGTGATCACTTTAGATAAGCTATTACCAGCAGGAGAGTGGGGTGGGGGGAGGTATTTTTTCATGCTTTGTGTATATTAAAAGATCTTCTACACTTTCCACAGTATGCATCCGATGAAGTGAGCTGTAGCTCACGAAAGCTTATGCTCAAATAAATTGGCTAGTCTCTAAGGTGCCACAAGTACTCCTTTTCTTCTCTACACTGTTCTTCAACCCTGATCTGGAGCGCTCATGCGCAAATAAATTGGTTAGTCTCTAAGGTGCCACAAGTACTCCTTTTCTTAAAGGTGAGAGAGTAATTCAGGCTTGTAATTAGTCTTTGTCCCCCCTCAGATTGTCAATGAGGGTGCTAGTTTCAATGGTTATATTTTGGATATGGACATCTGTCTCCATCTCGCTGCTTACCCTCAGGGTGCAGAAGAAAGGGCACAAGTGGGAGATCAACTGGGCTTGGGCAAAGATGCCAAATACCTGCCTACCCACACTAAAGAACCCTTTAAATGTGATTAAAATACAGCTTTGGTTAGGCCCACATAGGTCCATTTAAGTCACTACATCTTAGCCCTTTGCTCACAAATAGAGGCTATATCCTACCTTGTTATCACAAGATCATAACCAAATCAATCACAGTTATTCTAAACAGAGAAAACCATGTCATCTTTGGGCAAAATCAGAATGACCACATGATGGCACCAAAACCTCAGTAGTTGGGTGGCTGTATGTGGTATAGACTGATTCGGAGAAGTAACTGATCACTTCTCCCCTCAATTTAAATAATCACTTTTCTTTAACACAGCAACAACCGTGGAATTAGCTGTAGAGAAAGAGGAGGAAAGGGAGATGAGAGAGAGGAAGAAGGAACACTGCAGTAAGCAAATTTCAGAAAATCTTCCCCGCTCCCTGAAGAAAGCTTATTTTACTCAGCAACAGGAATACAGCAGCCACAGGCCCATCAGACTAACTGGAGAGGCTTGGGAGGGAGGGAGACCTGGAAAAGCTCTAGTGCTATAAAGTGAGCAATGAGAGGTATTGGCAGAGCTATGAGTGGTGGAAACTCTGCCAGTGAACTTCTTTCCTAAGGATCAAATCCACCCATACACATAAAAGAAGGGGGAAAAAACAAGTAAAGAGACTAGAGGTGGGCTAAGGTCTGAAATATCTCTGAACGTAGGTGTTTGCAGAGAGATAAACCCCTATAGTTTCCAGCCCTGAAGGAGCTGTAAGGTTTGAAAACAAAACTTCTGCCACATTATTTAATTTCTGGCACAGCCATTGTTTAGAAAAGGAAATAATTCTCTAAATATTTGAAAGGCTCATTTTCAGAAATAGCATCCAACAGAGCATGTGGTCTAGTGCCTTATTGTGCCTCCGAATCCCCCATATTTGGAGGTACCGTGGTCTCCACGACTGTGAGACCTGGCCACCATACAAATGGCATATCAAGGCCTTCCATATGCGATCCCTGTGTGCCATTATGGGGACTCGCTGGCAGGACAAAATTACCAACCTGGAGGTTCTCCAAAAGTCAAATGCCATAAGCATCGAGGTCATGCTGATAGAAGCCCAACTACACTGCGCTGACACATCATTAGGATGCCTGAATATCGACTCCCCAGAAGAATTTTCTGTGGAGAATTGGCACAAGAACACCGGAATCAAGGCCGCCCCAGAAAGCACTACAAGGACAAAACTGCATACACTTTGGTGCAATAAAACCGAATGATCTTGAGAAGGCCACATTAAATAGATCAGCATGGCAACACAGAACACTCGGAGCTTTTCAAGCCTTGAAGAGGTCAGAAATTATCAATTGTTAGTTGCAAGGGGAAAGTGTCATACTACTGCTATAGCTACCAAGACGCTCACCAATGACTTTGTCTGCCCAATCTGCTCACGAGCATGCGCGCCACGCTTTGGACTTCAGAGTTGCTCCAGAATCCAAAAAGAGAGAGAGCATGAAAACGTCATTGTTGAACCGACGGACTACACACACAGTCTCCAGGGGAGATTGAATATATATATCTCCCTATAAATTTCCTTGCTCTCTGTTTTCATCATTAATATTTTAGCACCATTCATTTCCTGCAGAATACTAGATCATTTGTTAAGAACTTTTGGGCTACCTCTATTTGTATTTATTAACTAAGTAGTGAATGTGACTCCATCCTTAAAGTTACTTATTACATACTTGTTTCCTTCCACCTCCTTCTTCCTCCCTGCTCCCCGGAGAATTTCTCAAATTGCTAAGCTTGTTGTTCTGTAATGACAGAAACAAAAAGAAGAGTCTTTAGGGGGACGTGAAAGAAATAAATTTCAAACCACATTCACAGATGAATGATGATACATACTACTTAATAATCAGCTAGAGGGAAAGAGAAAAGCAGAGTAAAGACAGCAAAATTGTAATAAATTCTTCCGGATCTTTCCTGTCTCATACCTGATTTTAATGGTGCTGGAGAAACAAACCTTAAGTGTTGGTTTAGAAAATCATCCAAATGTTCAGGATGGTTATCTGACTCCCTGAAAACTGAACTGATGTCTTTTAGAATTCCATTATGGGAAGTTCCGCTTTTGAAAGTAACACCACTGATTGCCTAATTCTATGATGTCCGTTCCAGAAGTGCTGTACCACTTTGAAGAATGTCTCTCCCTTCAGAAATGGTGTAGAAAATTGCAGCCACTGACAAATAATGTATTTACCATTAAAGATGGTATCGTGTATACCTTCCAGTGCCTATAGCAACAGATGCTAATTCTGAGTGCCTTGCAAGCCAGCAACTTTCAAACATTTTCCTCATCGCAGATGAAATCCTGGGCTTCATGAAGTCAGTCAGAGTTTTGCCATTCATTGCAATGGGATCAGGATTTCACCCCAAGTTACTGTCCTTCTGTAAGGATGTAATAATTTCTCAGAAGTCCAGTCGCTCTCCTTCTGAGTGCGGCTACTGGAACAATCGATTTGCAGTTTGTAAAGTACAAGAAGACTCTTGCGATAGAAAGAGAAGTGAGGGATTTTTTTTTAAGACAGGCAGGCTGCATTACCAAAAAGAGCACTCCTCTGCTGTACTTTTACACAAAACAACATATTCAGGACACAAGCTTGAATTTCTTGTGAAAAGGGATGGAGAAGCCTTATAACTCCAAGTGCTAATTAACCCTGCTAAAAATAGAAAGCAATATTTAACAGCCTGACTTCATCATTGACAACAAGAAAAAGATTTACTTCCTCATTCATGCCTCTTTCTACTGTTAAAATGATCATAGAAATGGCAGGCGTAATCAGGGAGACAAACAGTTTCTTGTCAAGCAAAAGATTGGCTTTATTATACAGACAGCTAGAGCCAATTAGAATGAGGTGAAATAGACATTTTTGTACTATTACCACTACTGCTGAAATGTCTGGGGGAGCCAAGAAGCCATGGTGTCATTCTCAGTCCTTCACCTATCTCCTCTCTTCTGCCCTTTGATTGACAGCACCACACCTGGAGGGAAAAGTAAGCTTCTGCCTTTTGTTGTTATATTTTTATTTATTGCTGTGGTGCCTAGAGGCTCCAACTGAGATCATAACTCCATTGTGCAAGGTGCTGACACACATTCATCTTCCACCCTCCATCCAGCTTCTAATGATAAATGAACTACTCAATTAATTTGCTAAAAATTATCCTAAATGAATTATTGACTCTTCTGAAAGCGGCAAATACTCTAACTCTCAGGAGAATGGCAACAGTCAACCCAACTTTTCTCAGTCCTATTTCTCTGACGGGTGGGTGAATCTTGATATTAAGAACCAATCTTCACATCTAAACTTAATATACTTGGCCTGCAGTGCTCCTCAGAAGAGAATTTTAGGACCCTACGTTCTTCCCACCTACTTCAGACATAGATGGTGCTTAGATAAGAGGTTATAGGACCTTAGTGTCTGTGATTATAATTATCTGGCTAGAGGTGCTTTTCTTTGTTATCATTATTTAGGGTTAGCACTAAGAGGCAAATAACAAAACAGATGAAGTATTGAATTCTGAATACTAATTTTCAGGGAGCTGTCTGATTTAGGCCCATTGCTGCTGCTGGAAAATACAGTAGATATTTATGGAAGTAGTCTTCAATAGGAAAATGCTTTATTTCACTAGTATGTCAGACCTGAATGTACCCTGCACCGCGTGTCATTCGGCACTCTAGGGATTAGAAAGGTTTCTATAGCATGGCTACATTTCTCAACATTGTTTAAAAAGCCTTTCAGGTGAGTAATTTATCTTCCCTTAATACTACCTTTTGAAGCTAATCTTCTCCTTGCTTAGTTTAATATTGCTAGTTTGAACAAAGATTTATTGGGTCAGAAAGAGTACCAAAAACAAGCAGTTAGACTTTGTCATATGAAAAACTTACTAGTTCAAAAAAAGAAAAGGAGTACTTGTGGCACCTTAGAGACTAACCAATTTATTTGAGCATGAGCTTTCGTGAGCTACAGCTAAGTGAGCTGTAGCTCACGAAAGCTCATGCTCAAATAAATTGGTTAGTCTCTAAGGTGCCACAAGTACTCCTTTTCTTTTTGCGAATACAGACTAACACGGCTGTTATTCTGAAACCTACATTCAATGATCTGCTGCAGAGCTCAGCTTGTCAGCACAAGGACTGTGCGCTGTTACCTGGCACTACACAGAGCAACTGCACAGGTTCTTTTAAGATCAGTGGTCTCTGCAGCTCTCACTTGGTCTGGGGATTTGGCAATATGTGCTTAGGCTATTTCGCCTGTAGCAGAAACAATCACAAGATATTTCATGTGAAAGGGAGACCCAAACTACTAAAGCCATTTGATTGTGTTAAGAAAATTATACACACATATAAAATAGCTAGTAAGGAAAAATCATTAAAGTAATCCCACTTGTATTCCTGTGATGTGTGTGTCAGATTAGTAGTGTTTACTGTGTGTCAAATCCTGGTATCTGGTCACAGCCCTTGTAGGCTATTATTATTATTTAGTATTTATATAGCTTCAACAGATAGATATGAAGAAAAAATTACTTTACTTTACAGTCTGTACAGAGGAGTGGGGGAAGGGAGCAGCAGCAAATGAAGTAATTAAGCATTGTGCTTTTCTTGCAGTGTATCAGTTCCACAATTTTTGTGGCTGGATTTTTTTTTTCTCACCACCTATTTGGTTAATTTTGGATGGGGTTGAGCTAGGGTCTGTGGCCTTCAGGAAGATGTTCAGGGAACTTGTTTTAAGAGGGAACTTGTCGGAGGAGAATTTTCCAGGCCGGGGCGGGAAGAGGAATTATAAGGAGATGTATCCATTTGGAAGAATGGACAGAAGTGGGAGAGGACAACAAAGGGGCAATTATTCCAGTAGCTTGGGCAGAGAGATGGGAATGAGTGAAAAGTGGTGAGAGCAGAGAGGAAATGAGCAGCTAAATTCTGCAGGGCCTGGAAGGCAAGTACAAGGAACTTACATATGAGGAAGAATACACGGTTTCCATGGGCTGTGTGCGGGGAAGCTTATGTAATCCTTCCTACTCCCCCAAAATGGGGGCAGGGTATGAATTACCTGCAGAGCCCCTCTGGAGATATCACATCAGTCTCAAGCTGCATTCATGTTCATCTTGCACTGTGTAGCCCCTACATAGGGGATTCAGTAAGTGGATTTTCTTAGGTCGTGTCTACACCAAGAAATGGCACAATTTGAGCAATCAGTGTAACTGGCTATGGTTTGTGCTTGTCAACTAAGCTCAACTGCAGTCACTACCTGTTTAGCTGAATGAATTACTGACGAGCATTGGCCGAAATGGCGCTGTTTCCTAGTGTAAACAAGGCCCTAGTTACACACTCACTATTCGTGCCTCCCTGACTTGCCCTGAAAAATCACATTCTCTATGGGCTCATTGGCAGGGACTCCAGGTGTAGCCTCTCTGCGATCTGGTCCCTAGCTGAACCTCACAGCCTTCTGCAGCCTGGTTTTGGGTTGGAGGATTTAGCTTTCTGTCAAAATTGCTGATTCAGTTAAACAGTTATTTCTACAATGTTCAAGGAAATGAATGTAAAGTAGCTATTGGGACATCAGACATAGGGCCTGGAAATACATATGAAAATGTACATATTTTGCAAAAATGTAACATTTCACACAAAATACCTTGAAATCCTTATCTCCAAATCTGCAATTAGGGTGACCAGGTGTCCAGTTTTCGACTGGAACACCCGGTCAAAAAGGGATCCTGGCAGCTCCGGTCAGCACTGCTGACTGGGGCCATTGACTGTCCGGTTGGTGGTGCTGCGCAGTGGGGCTGGCAGGCTCCCTGCTAGCCTCCGCACTGTTTGGTTCCTGGGAAGCAGCCGGCATGTCCGGCTCCTAGGCTTAGGGGCGGCCAGCAGGGTCTGCATGCTGTCCCACCCCCCACCCCTACAGGAGCAACTCCCATTGGCTGGGTCAGGGCAGGGGACAAACTAGTGGAACTCACAGGCACTCAGCGGTTGTTGAGAGGTTGTGGTATGCACCTCTCCCGCTGGTGCCGGCCCTCTTCTCCTCCTCACACTCCTCCTGTGGCTGGGATCAAGCTGCGGTGCATGCCGTGCAGCGAACCATGGTCTGTTGTCCCATTTGCCCCCACCCAGGAGTTCGAGGTATGTATCCCCATCTCCGACTGCTGGGAATGAGGCTGCTGGAGGGGAGGGGAGGAGAATGAGACGAACCCAGTGCCCAGTCCTGCCCAGCCACCCTGGCAGCACACCGCTCCAGCACTGCCGTCACCCCAGCAGCACCGCCCCCTGGCCCAGGACAGTCCTCCTGAGTCCGCTGCTGGCCCCAGCAGTCCTGGACTCTGGGCAACTCCTCCCCCCACAGCCCTGCACCCCTATCACTGCATCCATCCCTGTCCCAACCCCCCCCACACACCCCATCCTCCTCAGTGCATCTCTCCCTGTCCCATCTCACCCTACCCCCCACACCTACCCACCCCAGCCCTGTACCCCTTACAGCGCTCTCCCATCCATCCTCTCCACCTCCCAGAACCACCACCCCCATGTCCCTCACCCCCCATTCACCTCCACACACTGCTGCACTCTCACTATGTCCCTATACACCTGTGCCCCCCACATCCTCATGCACCTGTAGCCTTCTGCCTCCCCCTCTATCCCCATCCACCACACATACCCCCCTATATCCCTTCCTCTCTCCTTCACTCCTTCACTGCCCCCTCTCACTCCCACCCTGCTTTCGTCCTTAGCCTCTTTCTCTCCCTATCCGCTCTCCTCCACGCCCCCATCTTTTCTCCTCCAGCCCACCCTCCTCCCGTCCCAGCTGGGTGACTTAGGCAGTCTTTGGAAGAGTGGAGTCCTCCCGGGCACCATCATAATCAGAGAGAGAAAATAAAAAGGCAATAAAACCGGGCAATAAAACTCAGCCAGCAGCCCGGGGCCCAGGCAGAGCAGAGCCTCCTCAATGCCAGGTGGCCAGCCTCTGTCCCCTTCACTCTGGAACCCAACCTTCATGCCGAGCCTGGCAGCGCTGCAGTCCCCTGCGCAGGGGGCCCACAGGCACAGGAAGTCCCCTGCAGCTAGGGTGACCAAGTGACAGAAGGAGGGGGATGGAGTGAGTAGGGTTGGGGCCTCGGGAAGGGGCAGGGCAGGGGCAGGGCCCCAGAAAAGGGGTGGAGCAGTGGGCGGGGCAAGGGTGTTCGGTTTTCTGGAGTTAGAAAGTTGGCATAGTGATCTGAAGCTCAATGAGGCAAAAAAAGACATTTATTTTCTTACACTACAATGGACCTGTGATAACTGTTTGACTACATCACCTGCCTGCATGTGTTCTAAATGTGGAAAACAATCTTGGAGTAAATATAAATATTTGAGCAGAAGCCTTTGGTGACTTACTGCCTTTACAGCCCTCCTGCTCCTCTGGCAGACCAGGAAAAACAGGGGTACTTTCTTCCTATCACCATCTCTACTTTCACACCTCTCTCTCTGTCTCGCTCTCTCTTTTTTTTTTTTTTTTTTTTTTGGCATTGTTTTCAGTGGCAGGCAAACCTAAACATTTTATGTCAATCCCTCAAAGCTCAGGTAGTTCTCTGGAACCTCTCCACACTTTTTCAGGTCTCTCTTCTTCACTTATTCATAGATTCCAAGGCCAGAAGGGACCATTGTGATCATCTAGTCTGACCTCCTGTATAGCACAGGCCAGAGAACTTCAGAATAATTCCCAGAACATCTGTTAAAAAAAACCAAAACATTCAATCTTGATTTAAAAATTGTCAGTGGTGAAGAATCCACCACGACCCTTAGTAAATTGTTCCCATGGTTAATTACCCTCACCATTAAAAATGTATGCTTTATTTACCTCTCATCCTTCTCCCTCTCTGATGTATATCATTCTTCCCCCCACCTGATCTCAGTCTTTTGCTACCTTTACCCTCCCAGATTCCTTCTCCTCAACCGTACTGAGCCTCTGATTCACCACTGAAAATATAACTCCTCATTTGTAATCCTTATCTGGCTTCTGTTTCTTGGCTAGAGCTAGGGAAAAAAAGTATAAAATTTGACAAGAATTTTTCAAGGTTTTTTTAATGTTTTTTTCAAAATTTCATCTCAATTTTTCTATTGTGAAAAAAGAGCTGGTTGAAAAAATGAAATTTTTAACTTAAAGTTGTGTTGAAAATTTTCAAGTTTAATGTTTCCTTGAAAACTTGAAATCTGGGACATTGTGACTAGTTCTTGCTAAGTGATACCTTCCTGGTGATGATGGTAGGTATTTTTCAGGTCTGTTGCTCTCAGTGCTGGTAATTGACTTTTCTATACACATCTAGTGTAATGTAGGACTTCCAGCGGCCAGAATTACCGCAGGAAGATATTTACCGACAAAGGCTTAATTTCAAATACTTTATTTTCTTTTTTCATATTTTTGTCAGAAGGCATAGCTCCCACAGACCCAGGAGAAGCCCAGGAATTCACAAAACTTGAAGGCAAGCAACCAGTCTTGGACTTCTTATATTGTCGGAAAAGATCTGTGTGCGACTTGGGAATTAAGCATAGGTTCTGATCTAGCTTTGCCCACTTTGAATTAATTATTTTTACTATCTCAAGAGTAAGAGGGCAAGGGAGCACGAGCAATAGCTTAAGAACTGAACGTATGTAAGATCATAGGTGAAGTATTTTTATCCGTGTGCAAGCCTCCAAAAAATATTGGCTGAGGCTGCTTAGCTGGTACATACAAAATCACAAGTGGCCACATGTGTGATACAGTACGTGTTACAGCTGCTGATCCTCTTGCAGTACATGCGTGTTCTTTACTTGCCACAGGTCCATCACAGAAAGGAAACGTCACAACAGAAAAAAGAAACCTTATTTTCTTCTTTCACGGCTCTCCTGAGGTTTCTGGAAGTTTTCATTTAAAGATAAACAGGAGTGCTGAATGTCAAAGAGACAGGACTTCATCAGGCTCCCTTATTTAGTCTGGGTTTTTAATTAGAGACAGGTGAAAGAGTGTGGAAATAAGAACTGACCAGAACTTTCATCCAGAATTCAGGTGAACTTTTTTTTTTTTTTTGGTCGGAAAGGTGTAAGTATTAGATAATATTCCTACCACTGCATATTCAGTTTGTATTTGTGTGTGCCTCTATGTTTGCTGGTCCCACATGGGATCAGAAGCAGAAATGCTGAAATGCAAGAAAGGTTTTCCATAGAGTCTTTCTGGTCCTACCAGTACAGAAAGCACTGAAGATCTTGTGAGAGCGATGTTTTTTTAGGTGCTTAGAACAAAGGCCAGAGATGGAGGAAGACACCAAGGGGGCAGGGTGCCCAGTTTTGAAATCTGGAAAGCATCTGAACTTTACAGAGCTCTTCAGAACTCTTTTGTGTATGTGCAGCTGGGACTGAGAGAGCGGCCTGGCATGGAGAGCTTTCCTTTTTGTTCTTCCCCAATCTTTTTCTCTCTCTCATTTTGTACTGAGCCCATCACTGTGGTTTCTGGGTGTCTCACAAATTTACCATTGCTTTTTTGTTCTCTGAGGCAAAGGCCAGAGCACAAATTTTATTTTATTTATTTTATTTTGTATGAATATTAAATTCCCTTGAACTCTCTGTAGATATTTTTAGCTGTGTTATATGTGTGGCAATGAATCTGCATATTATGCAGCAAGTTTAAATTTAGCATGACAGTCTGGCAGGCACAAATTTCACACAGACCTGTGCAACATTGTACCTGCCAAACTGACACTAATAACTGCCAATTATTGCACGAAGAGAAGCTGGTAGTTCAAAATATAAGACTCTTTCACTGTAATAAAAATCTAAGGTGAAATCCTGGCCCCACTGAAGTCAATGGAAGTTTTGTCATTGACTTTACTGAGGTCTGGATTTCACCCTTTAGCTATAAATTTTGAACAGAAAATTGAATAGAGTAGATATTTACCTACAAAGATTTAATTTCAAATACTTTATTTTATTTTTTTCATATTTTTGTGAAGTAAATGAAGTATTGTCTACTTTTCTCAGATTTACCCAGAGGAGGAAACTTTGATTCAGACTAGAGCTATTTTTATATTACACAAAAATTACACCTTCTCTCTCACTCCACAAAAAAAGATAGAGACTCTAATGTAAGGCCTCAAAGCCTCCAGCTAGGATTATGAAAGAGTGATAATATCTGTTGAATAAAAATTGCTATAATTTACTGTGATCCCTGTTTCTAATGATGCTGTTTTGTTTGACTTTTTAATGTTCTGCTTGTGGGTGAAATCCTGGTAAAACTCCCATTGGCCTCAGTCGGATTTCACCTTGTGTATTTTATTATTTTTATTATTGTATTTTAATCAGTGCCTGATTGCACGTTGGCATGAACATTAGCATTATTAATTTTATTAAAATTATTTATTAATATTGGTCAAAGTTTCCAAACTGGGATGCCTAACATGGTTTCTGCAAAATTAACATTTTCTGCAGGAAGATATTAATTTTCCTGAAATTTTTCAGTTTTCCACCAAGAAAATTGAAATGAAATATTTCATGTTATGTTGACCCACATCAAAGCATTTTAGTTTGTCAGACCTAGTCAAATGCTCTGCTTCAGGCCAATTCAAAATTAATCAGTATCCTGCTGCATGGCTGTGGTGCTGCGTAGGATTTGTAGTTCCAGTGCTTCTTGTCCCCGTTTTCCCTGCTGGACTGCATTGCCCGCACACAGCAGCTCAACCAGCGGAGAGTGTGCAGTGCATCTGGGAGATGTAGTCTGGCTGGGGAACCTGGTCCAAGTGGGAAGATGGGGGCAGAAAGGACCGAACCTACAATGCTCATGAATAAGGCTTCGTTTTAGTCAAGGGTATTTTTAGTAAAAGTCATGGACAGGTCATGGGCAGTAAACAACAATTCACGGCCTGTGACCTGTCCATGACTTGTACTATGTACCCTGGACTAAATCTTGGAGAGGGGGGAAGGTCAGGGGGCGCAACCGGTGCTTGGGGGGGGGCAGTGCTGGGAGGGGCGGGACCCATGCAGATGCTGGGGGTGTGGGTGATGGCACGTGGCCAGGGACTCCCACTGGTGCTGGGGAGAGTGGGGTGGGCAGGGCTGGCAGGCTCCCTACCCGGCTCAGTGCCTCCCTGGAAGTGGCAACATCCCTCAGCTCCGGTGGAGGTATGGCCAGGCAGTTCTGTGCTCTGCCTCCTCCCTGAGCGCCGGCTCTGCAGCTCCCATTGGCCGGGAACTGCGATGTCTGCAGGCAGAGGCAGCGCTCAGAGCCCCCTGGCTGTGCCTCCCCCTAGGAGCCGAGGGATGTCGCCGCTTTCGGGGAGCCCCCCGAGGTAAGCATTGCCCAAAGCCCTCACCTCCTCCCACACCCCAACCCCCAGCCCCTCCCCCCCAAACTCATGCTGCTGCTGGGGGTGGGCGTGGTGGCTTCTGCAGAAGTCACCGAGGTCACGGAATCTGTGACTTCTGTGACCTCTGTGACAAACTCGTAGCCTTACTCATGAGACATTGCAGTGGCTCAGATGGATGCAGTTTAATGTCAAACCATACCTAAACAAAGTGTTTTGACATTTCTAAATCAAAACGTTTTGAACTTTTTATTCAGTGAAAAATGTCAATATTTCAACTGGCCATCCCAATTCGAGATGAAAACAAATGCCAGCATATCCAAATTTCCCAAGGGACAGAGATTCTGATGTTTGATTAGCGCTATATGTTATGATATTGTCAAATCCTTGTTTTAATTAACTGGGCTAGTTGTGAGTGAAGCCACAAAATTAGAGCCGACACACTGTGCTTTCCCCCATATTACTGAATCTTTTTTAAAAAATTTCTGGTCTGGTTTTAAGTGAAATGAAATGAATGTTGCTGTTATTTAACTTTTTCACCTGGAGATGCCACTTTAGTAGTCTGCTGGGGCTGCTCATAGATTAGAGTTGCAGCTAATCCCTTCACCCTCCTGTTCCACACACATACACTCCACACACATACCCAGCCTTCAGGCTGCCACTTCAGCACGCTCAGCATGCTGTGCTCTGGGCTCACCCCATGGCTGTCTTTCCACCCCACCCTCTGTTCCATCTAACAACCTCTTTTCTCCCCACTCTGTTTGTCACTCCACCAGGCACCCAGCTATGCTCTTGGGTTCACTGGGCCAAATGGACTCTGTCTGGGTGTTGAGCATTGCTCTCCTTTGCAGAATTTCTAACTGTAGGTCTTATAGCCTTTGTTCCCATTGTTCTGCAAAGTTCTTGTGGCTTCTGTTATTTTAGGGTGAACTGAGCTCCTTTCCTGTCTATCTGCAAAGAGATTTCTGAATCATCCTCTCACCGAGTTTTACCCATCGTACGTTCATGTACTGCTGTGTCAACTAGATTAACTGATTTGTCCTTTTTGTTTAAATGCTATATGGAACAATTCACAGATTCTCTTTAGAGCTGGTTGAAACATATGGTGTTTCATCAGAGCCGAAACCTTTCACAGAGATGTACTGGTTTCAACTAAGTTTGCATTAAGGAGAGTGAGGTGATGGGGGAGAGTGTGTGAGAGAGATTCTGTGTCACACTTGATTGCTTGGTGGTTAAAGCACTGGCCTGGGCTGTGTGGAGCCCTGTTCTGCCTGATTCAGACTGATCTGAGATGAAAACCTCTGCCAGTCGCCTACCCACCAGGGCACACATATACACACCCCATCCCAATCAAATGGTTCAGGTTTTGGTCCAAAAATGGACATTTCAACACAATTCCATTTTTGCAAAAACTTTTGAAAGCTTTTGTTTTTGTTCCAATCTGGAAAGAAAACAAATTTTGAAATCTCAAAAGTAGCTGTGAAATAGAATTATCGTTCTCCGGTCAGCTCCAGTTCTTACACACATATTCTTTTGCACAGAAATTGCTGACGAATCACTAGCCTCCTGTAGAAACTTTACTTGTGGAACATTATTACTAGAGTGTATTAAACCAGCAAACAAATCTCAAGCCTCTTTGTGAATGGTGCTATTAATGATGAAAAGAATTTGACATTAAGAATACAGATTGGATTTGTGGTCAATTAGCTGTGGTATGTGTATCCTTGTTGTCTACAACCTTCTTGTTGAGCTGCTAGTGTGTAATTATAGTAATAGATAGGGCTGTGTGAATTTTAAATGTTGAGTGACTGAAATTTTTTGGCCCAGTAGCCGTGATTGAAAATGTACTGCTCCTGCCAAAGTGTTTTTATCTTTGGAAGTGTGTGGAATATCAGACTTTTACATCACATTTGTCTTATAAACATCATGCTTTTTCTCCTTCATTATATTTCCAAAGTGAATTTAGCAGTGTCTCAGCAGATCACAAGTTAGAGATTGAGGGCATGCTTTTCAGAAAGTTGAAGCCCACATGCATTTTCTATGACTATTTTATTTCAGTTTATTTGAGCATAAGCCTTCGTGAGCTACAGCTCACTTCATCGGATGCTCACGAAAACTCATGCTCAAATAAATTGGTTAGTCTCTAAGGTGCCACAAGTCCTCCTTTTCTTTTTGCGAATACAGACTAACACGGCTGTTACTCTGAAACCTATTTTATTTCAGCAATTTGCACAAGTGTGCTTGCAAATTGGACATTTTTCACTCAAATGGGTATCTGGAAAGGGCTAACTCATTGCTGGTGCCTCCTCATGGTCAGAAGTGGAGTGACAGCTTTCTCTCTGCGGGGGTCTTCTGACGGTGGCTGCTCCACTTCTGTGATGGGCTGCCTCTTCCCATGACGAGGCCTTCTGGCAGGGTCACTTCAAAGTCTCTCCTCTTCTGGGGTAGTCCGTGAACAAAAAGCAAGAAGAATTAACACAAACTGAGTTAGTAAGAGATATAGGGGAATGACTTCCTTTCAGGGTCCATCAGGATCTGGCCCTCTCTTCCCTCACGGAGGGGCCTTCAGGCAGTGATTGTCTGGGAAGCGCCTGCCTTCTGTCAGCCCTTTCTTCAGGAGCAGAGAACTGAAGGTCGAGTCTCTTCCTTGATCTGCCCACAAGTGAGCAGCTCTGCTCCCCTTTTAAGTCCTCCCCCAGCCTGTTCATTCATTTATTGCAGGTGTGATGGGATGGAGCTATCCGAGCCCAGAGCAGTTCCTTAACCCTTTGTTGTCCATTGTGAGGTTTGTATATCCCATCACAGTATCAAATGCCAAATTTGCAGCTTCAGTGAGAATTTGCAACCTCAGAACCTTATGGGGCTGGACCTTGACCCACTGATTTATCCTCTCACTAATTAGTGTGCAAAAGCCCTCAATATCAAAAGTTATAGACACTTTTAAACTGTCCGAGAATCTGTTACTCCCATGGCAGCTGTAATTAAATATGCAGCCAGGCATTCAATAGAAGGACTCAATGGAGGTCTGATTCAACTGAAACTATATGCTCTGTAATTGTCTATCCTCGCACATTTTGGATAGTTAATCCAGTTTTCTAATATCTGTTGCATATATAATCCCTTCTTTCGACACACTAGAATCCTCTTATTGGCACAGACCTTGGTGGAAACAGAAATGGTCCAATTAAAAGCAAAATCCTAGATATCTCATGGAGCAAACTGTTTCTGGTGAGCAGACGGGCTACCCAGTGAAGCAGTGGCTATGTCTGAAATGTATTCATTGTATAGTTTCTGCTGAAATTCACCACATTTAATCTGTTTCCTGGCAAATGTACCAACTATGCCAACCTGATATGCTTCAGGGTGCTGATGAAATTGATTTCACTGTATTACTAAAAAATTCTTGCTTAGATAGTAAGGTGTTGAGTTCTATAGAAAAACCTTCTGCATGTTAGTTTAGGTAACAGTGAAAGTCACTTGGGAAAGCTTCCTTTTGAGTCAATGTCGTTCTCTATCTCTTTTGTATTTGAAGCCTACAGCTATTTGGGATTGTTTATTTTACCATTCAAGAATGAAGATATTCTTTTCCTTGCTTCCAAGATAAGAGCTTGGAATGCCTAGAGGCTATGTTAGAGAGAGAGAATATTGAACTAACTCGCAGACCATTTGTATTGTACTCATTTTAAATCTTCCATGCTAGCTTATATACATATATCTCAAATGTCTCTGAGACATTTCCTTACAGACATTGTTGATCTTGATCCAAGTATCCTATGCAGTGTTGCCAAGTCTTACAATATTTGGTATTTTTCTTAAAGCTCCTGCTCCTTCAGTCCTATGTTTATTGTGAGAATTTCAGGTTTCATTTTTTGTTCAAAAGGTAATTTTATTGCCCTCATGATTGCAGAGAAAAAGCTTGAAAACATTACTCCAAAAGGCTGAAAAACCAGCAGGCAAATAAAAAGAAATGAAAATGAATTTTTTTTAAGATCTCATGATTTGTATGCCAAGCTCTTGATTTTTAGGGGCTGACTCATGAATTTTGCATACTTGGGATTGGCAATATTGCCTATGTGCTTTGGACCTCAGGATAGCTGAATTGGTTCAGATTTTAATAAAAAGAGCTGGCATTAATTTTCACTTAAATCTCAGACCAACTATACCTTTCTCTGAGCTTGCAAAAAGTTCAGTAAACTTTATTCAAAAACATTTTTGAAACTTTTGCGTTACTTGGAGTCAAATAGGACAGGAAGTGACAACATTTAAATACCAGGAGAAGATATTCTCATCATTGTTCTTACCTGTTCAACATTAGTATGTATAGGAAATCCCGTATGAGCATCTGTTCTTATCATGTTTCAGAGTAGCAGCAGTGTTAGTCTGTATTCGCAAAAAGAACAGAAGTACTTGTGGCACCTTAGCGACTAACACATTTATTTGAGCATAAGCTTTTGTGAGCTACAGCTCACTTCATCGGATGCATGCAGTGGAAAATTTTCCACTGCATGCATCCGATGAAGTGAGCTCAAATAAATGTGTTAGTCTCTATGGTGCCACAAGTACTCCTTTTCTTTTTGTTCTTATCATATTTATTTAATCTGAAAAATTAGGGTAGAAATATATTATCTCCATCCTGATTTTTTTCCCCAAGCCAAAGTTATTTGGTTATGTGTTCTTGAGCCTTTTGAAGTTCACTCTCTAGCCATCACTATTTGGAACCCAATAAATTGCCAAGACATATGAAGAACTGTTGAAAATCGAGACACTTCTATTTGAATTTAGGTGTCATGATGATCTTTAATCTTGTGTGATTCATTTGTGAAGATTCTTTTTAAAAATAAAAAAGACTTATTTATTACCCTGCACAGTCTTTAACTGTCAGTAAATGGGTGAAACATTGCTCTTTCTGATTTCCAGTACACAAGAACTGATTTCCAGTCTGCTGTTGAAATATTTCCTTCCACAACACACATGCAAAGTAGCACCCTTTGTAAACATCACAATGCCTTAAAGATCTTATTAAAAATAAGCAAATTTATCTTTACAAAATTGTGTACATATGTTTGCTTGCTTTAATCTGTAAATAATTCTTATTTCATTTTCCTAGTTAATAAAACTTTAGATAGTTTATTACAGGATTGGCTACAGGTGTTGTCTTTGGTGTAAGGTACAGGGTATCAGTTGATCTGGGGTAAGTAACTGGTGTCTTGGGACTGGAGCAACCTGAATATTTTGTGATTTTTGGTGTAAGTGACCATTTGTCACTAAATAAATCCAGCTGCCTGTGTGGCAAGACAGACTAGAGAGTGTAAGGGGATTGTCTGTGACCTCGGGGTAAGACTGTTATAGTGATCCAGGAGTTCACATTATCTATATCTATCTATATCTATAGAACATACCACCAGTTTGGGGATGTCTGCCCTGTTTTTGACAGTCTGCCCTGAGATAGGCAGTCATGGTGGTGAGCCATTCCAGACAGCATGGCACACAATAATAATCACACATTGAAATAAATTGCATCCGATGAAGTGAGCTGTAGCTCAGGAAAGCTTATGCTCAAATAAATTGGTTAGTCTCCAAGGTGCCACAAGTACTCCTTTTCTTTTTGTGAATACAGACTAACACGGCTGTTACTCTGAAACCTGTCAGTGAAATAAATTTACTCATTTATTCGGTTTGGTTTCATGCAATATGCGTTAATATGAATGAGCAGTCATGGAAAATCTCAAACACAGTGTTGCATTGGGTATTTATTCATTTAGTTAGTTTTATTTTTATATTCAAGAACATAGGAGTTATACTTAGCACACATAACTTATATGATCGATGTATAACTTGTGCTACCTGAATCAATTTGTTGTATCCGCCTATGATGGGTTGTATTAAATCCACACTGGGGAACCAAGGGTTAGTTAACCAGGCCCCGCCAAGCCACACCTGCTGGGCATGCTCTCAGTGGAGGCAAAGATCAAAAGGGAGTGGCCCATCTCAGTCAGGGTGGACAGAGCAAGGCGCAGTCCTATGCTGGTAGCTCCTACAGAGAGCTCCACTGGCCCCTGTGGAGACCAGGAATGGATGACTGTTACTGACAGAGAAGAGCCTCTGGGTCAGTGAGATCTACCGCAGTGAGTTCATGAGTTGGCCCCTGTTGCGACTTTGGAGGGGGCTGAGAAGGTGGTAGGAAGTGACTCAGGGAACAGGCTTGGTGGTATCTACCCTTCAGGTTGCATATCTGACTGGCCAATCATAGGACCTTGGGTTGGAACCCAGTGGAGCAGGGAGGACCTGAGTTCCCCTATAGCTTGGTGGTATGGCTAGGGACCCTTGTCGCTAGGTAGTACTGCTGGTCTTGGACATCAAACCCCCCAACACCACCGTATTTTGGTTATATGCTCTTTAGCTCCTTGCGGGAAGGGAGTATCTCTTTGGCTACATTAGGGTTGCCAACTTTCTACTCACACAAAACCGAACACCCCTGCCCCATCCCCGCTCACTCCATTCCCCCTCTCTCGGTTGCTTGCTCTCCCCACCCTCACTTACTTCCTCTTTTTCACTGGGCAGGCTCAGGGGTTTAGGGTGTGGGAGGGGTGAGGGCTCTGTCTGAGGGTGTGGGCTCTGGGATGGGTTTATATCCATTTGTTGTTGTGTTCACATTGGCACTTGTGACGTTATCAGGTTAAATATGACCATGTAGATCATTGTTTCTACCACTGTTATATAATTGCAACAAATCTTGTAGAAAGTATGTCAAGTAAGGTGTCTATGGAAAGGATATGATTTTCTGAATATGATTATGCTATTTGTATGCATGTATCATTTTTGTATCTGAATTTATGAACATTAACTATGTACCTATATTTCAAATGTGTTTGCTCATGTGGTAACACCCACAAGGTATTTAGCCAGCACATCGTGAAGGGCCTATTCAAGTTAAGTGGCCCTTCAAGGAACACTTAACTCCCAATGGACCATGGAAGACACCCATCCACACCTGATGGACTTTCCTGTGAATGTTCTAACTAGAGTATGGGTGATGGCCCTTGCTATGCCTAAGCGAAGCAGGCACAGGCATGTGACTTGCCCAGGTGAGTCCAAAATCCATCTTGTTACCTGTAATTTTCCACAAACTAGAACAATGGGTTTCCCTTCACTTAGCAGAAGCTATAAAAGGCCCTGGAAACATCTCCATTTTGCCTCTTTCCAGCTCCAACCTCTGTACTATGGACTTATACTAATGGGAGCATTCTAACCAAAGGACTGAGGACCTTCCAATGATTTGGAAGCAGCCAGAGACTTAACAAGCCAGCAGTTTATTCCATCACTGCTACAAGCCTGATCCAAGAACCTTGCCTTTATTGTATGTATTTGATTCCTTTAACCAATTCTTTTTCTTTCTTTCTTAGATATAAAGGATTGGCACAGTGTGATTATTGTGGAAGATCTGAGTTATATATTGATCTGGGTATGTGGCTGGTCCTTTGGGATCAGAAGAACCCTTTGGTTGATGAAATTGGTTTTAAAGAACCATTCATCATTAAATCCACCATTTTTGATGGTGATGCAAGGACTGGAATACCCAAGGAAACTGTTTTTCTGACTTCTTGTTAGCCAGTGTGGTGAAACAGAAGTTTACTTTTTGTTGCTGGTTTGGTATATTTTATGGGAGACTAACCACCAGTTTGCCCTATGTCTCAGCAATTTGTCCTGAAGCAGTTTCTCAGTTGTGACCCACTGAGTCACGGTGACAGCACTTAATTTAAATAACTCCTCTAGCTCCTCTGATGTGTGTGTGTGTGTATATACATTGGCATCTGGTGAAAATATTCTTTCAGGGAGTGGAGTCAGCCTTGCACTTCCCCCAGCAGCAGCACTCTCCCATTGACTCTTCCACTTGCAGATTCGGAGGAACCCATAAAGGCATCACTTGATGCATGCATCAATGCACAGGCAGGGCCCTACCCCAGCTCCACTCCCTTCCTGTCCCTAGTGTGACTAGACGCGAGGCTGGCAGAGTAGCTCAGAAAATAGATTTGGGGGCCTGAGCCCTCTCTAGCCCTAGACATCTACTGCCTATGTGTTCATACTGCAGCACTGTGACAGTAGTGCTTTACAAATGGTGTGTTACGGGCATTAGTTAGCTCATAGTCATGTGACTTATCCTTTTCTTTTAGTTATTTCAATTGCCTTTAATATTGTTAACCTTGACATAACGTTGAATAGCTTACAATTATGGTTTTGACCCAAAGATCATTCAATGTTTATGGTCTGATCTCTCAGGAATAGCCAAATGGTTTCCTGAAGAAAAGTCCTGAAAATGATTCTATGAAATCTAACACACTGCACTAGTCCCCTACTTTGCTCTCCATCTTTCCCTGGGGTAACCTTACTGAGAGCTTTGGGATGAATTTCCATCTTTGTGCAAGATGACTCATAGTTCTAGTTTGGTTAAAAGAGGCATCTCGTTGATCGCTAGTCTTCAGAATTGCTTCCCAAACATGCAGCATTGGACTGCTAATATTATTCAACATCTTAATGTGTTTCAAGACTTAAGTTACTATGTAACTTCACTCACTCCTGTAAAATAGAGTCATCTTGTAACTTACATTGAAATATATTCTGCCTTCATTCCCATAGACTCACTCAGATAATATTTTATATTTTAAAACAGATTTCTCTGACACATTAATGGCCATCTATTAACATTTATGCAATATTGCAAAAGCTTGGTCGTACCCTCTCCACTAAGACGATGCAGAAACGCTTATTCACTTGTGTGTGTAGCCATTTTTAGATAATTGCTGGGCTACTCATGTCACTGCCATGACTGTATTTTGCAGGAACTGAGAGTGCTCTTTCACTCTCAGTTCCTGTAAAATACAGATGGCCAGTTATTAAGAGGGTTGCACAACTTGATTTGTGAACTTCATTGATGTAAGCAGTGTCAGGATGAGCTCCACCCTGACATCTGGTGGTGAGGTGTGGCAAGTTGTGGAAAAGAACTTCAGGGGCCGATCTCATTTGAATAGGCACACCCACCCTGCCTAGAATGAGGCCACAGCTGCCCAAATGGTCACTTTGGCTGCTGTGGGATCCCCAGTGTATCTGTTATTGGGGCAGGAAGAATAAATTGTTATTACCCTGATTATGGGAACTGTGATTGGAACTGTACTTGGCCTTTTGTTATGATGGAGGGACTCACCATCAACTAAGTAGCACTCGCTAGGCAAGGGTCATGGGTTCCAAAACTCTGTGAATTGAGAGAGGCTGGGGACTAGTATTAATACTTGGTGGCATGGGCCCCTGTGTGAGGGCCTTACATGCTAATTGCATTTCCTCCTGTCTCCACTGTGGAATATCAGAGCTAATTTTGATTCCATTAGGAGTCTAGTTACAGGCTGCTGAGCTCACTTTGGGCTAATGGTGCACCAGCACTGAGGCTCCCCTACTACAAGCTGAATTCATCTAAGAGCTGAAATCACTGAGCATTGTGTTAAGTAGTGGGGGAGCCTGAAGATATATTGTGGAGCAGTTTGTGGGATGGCTGGAGTGCCTTGTGGACAGGCTAGTGGAGCAGTTCATAAGACGGTGGAAGCTGCTTGTGGGACGTGGAGCAGAGCAGTTTGTGGACCGGCTGGTGGAGCAGTTTGTGGGCAGCAGAGCGGAGCTGAGCGAAGCAGTTCATGGGGCAGCTGGCTGAGCGGAGCGGAGCGAAGGCCTATGGAGCTGTGGGGCGGTCAGCTTCAGATCATATAAGGTGCCCCTTGCCTCCCCCCCCCCATCTCCACCCAGGTTGGGAGGTAAAGCTCTGCAGATAAACTTTCGAACTCTGGGGCTGCCCTGACCAAGGACAGAGACTTTTGGGTCATTGGACTTTTGGGACTTTGGGTGATTTGGGGTTGCTGGACTCAAGAACCAAAGGGAAAGGGCATGCCCCAATTTGCTTGGGGTGGGTTTTTTTGCTCATGGGTTGTGTTACGAATGCTGTTGGTGGTGTTTCCCCAACATAATGCCACGTTGTTTCTCTCTGTTATTAAAAGGCTTTTTGCTACACTCAGACTATGTGCTTGCGAGAGGGGAAGTATTGCCTCTTGGAGGCGCCCAGCGGGGGTGGTATATATTTGTCCCAGGTCACTGGGTGGGGGCTCGAGCCGGTTTGCATTGTGTTATTGGAATGAATCCCCTAGATATTGAACCCGGCCCTTGTTGCTGCCAACTCTGACGGGCAGAAGGGTTACATTAGCTTCTCTTTAGACCCCAGATCTAAGCTTGCATATTTCTCATATTTCATATAATTAATCTCCTGTACTTGTGGGCATCATTTTGAAAAGTAACATGATAATATCTCTCAGATCAGGATTAAGACCTAAATATATACATTTCATTTTTTTAAGAGAGGAAACAAAATATCTTTATTGAAACTCAGATTTAAATATACATGCATCATAATAATAGGTAGGAAGATAAGGCCCAAAAACAGAGATACTAATTATGATTAGAGATACTAATTCAAAAGGAGTGTGAAGAAAAAACAAATGTAAATAAAGTATAGGGTTCAGAGTGTCACTTTAACACTTGCAAGTCTGGTTTTTTCCTCTCACACCAATGTAAATTAGTAATAACTCCACTGAAGCCAATGGCATCACAATAGGTAAGACTGAAGAGAAGGGAAAATAGACCTATAATTCACTAAAGCCTGTCCAGATGGCTTTGTACATCTCATTTGCTAGGTTTGTTTGTTTGTTTTCTTTTAAATCAGGAATCCAGAGGTATGTAACTCAAGAACTGTTTTATGACACAAGAGCAGGGACAGTGGCAGGAGATACTCAAAACATAATGTGGACGTCCTCATTACATACTGACAGCATAGAAACTTTCTTCAATCTAGTGAAATAGGCAGGGTATTGATTCCTTTCCTGAAACTGTCTAATTGAATCTGTTAACCCAACAGAACAGCCACATTTTAGAAATACTGCTTTAAGGACTGCATTATGATACAGACAGAAGATGGATGCAGCATTACTTTTCTTTCCACATTTGATTCAGCAACTCAAATGATCAAGAATATGGTTAAACTTCAATTGATAAAATGTTATAATTTTACATAACTGTATGTGATGGGGCGGAGCGGCCCCACACTGGTACCGCAGGGGTTAATCCTTCCTTCCTAGCAGAGGAAGCCCCACCCCCGAGGCTCTGCTGGGCATGCTCCAACTGGAGAGCAGGTATAAAAGCCTGCAGAGCTGGTCAGTCTGGGCTGACCACTGGAGGGGAAGGAGGCATGCCGCCAACTCCCAGGGAGAAGCAGCCTGCGCTCCAGGATCCGGAAGCCAGCTAAGCCAGGATGTGCCCCGATGCCCAGACAGAGCACTTTGGTGCAGGGAAACAGACCAGAGGACCCCCGCAACATGGAGGGCCTGGAAGTTCTGGTAGGAAGTGACCCAGGGGAACTTTAGAGGAAAACAGTGTTAGAGCCACGCAGGGGCTCTGTGTGTGTCGGGAAGGTCCCCGCCAAGCCGGTGGCCAGGGGAACTTGCCACTACCAGGGCCCTGGGTCGGGACCTGGTGGAGAGGGCGGGTCTGGGTCCCCCTGCCCTCCCCCCCAAGATTGGGGGGTGGCTCAGCACAGGAATCATACGGACTCTGGCTGCTAGGCCATGGTACCCTGGCAGTGGGTACCAGCTCTTCCCCCACCCTCTTGGGAGTCTCTATCTGGTGTCCCTCAGCAAGTGTTCCTTCCTCACTGTGGGACTGTCCCCTTTCATTGCTAGCCCCACCAAGCTCCCTATCCAGTGAGGCAGGTGAGCGACACTTCCTTTTGTGGGAGTTCCCAAAACAATACTCTAGTTTGGCTTTCTCAGCTTGTGCCTCTTACTACGTTGGGGTATAGACTTTTCTCAGCCGTTAGTAGAAAGGGAATGAGCTGCTACTGCTCCTTCTGATAGCTGAGGGAGACTTCCCATTACCCCGAGAGGTAGAGTTGCTGTTTTGGATCCAGTTAGTTCAAGTTCTAGAAGTGACTGATTCCTTGTACATTCTAATAGCTTATTATAAATTTAATGAATACATTTGCAAAGCAATCCATGGGGACTTAGCCACACAATCGCTATTAATTTCATTGAAAGCCTTCTGGCTCAATTCCTACTTCCACATCATATCTTGTTTGCAAACACATACAGAAACATTTACATTATTTTTAGATTTCTGCATTCTGTATTTATTTTATAGCATTTTGTTATCTCATTATAGATGTGTCTTAGGAATAAAACTGGAAGGGGAATCTAAAATGAAATACATCATAATTATTTCATATCCCCAAGTCCATACTGGAGATACTCACTGTTCAGTTTGCTTTGCTTAATAAAGCATTTCATTATCTTTTTGCAGTAAACATTTACTAATCAGGCCTGAAGTATTTGTAAATTACAGCAATCTAAAATGAAAACAATGTGTGTTTTAAATGTAATCTTCCTCTAGGTCTGATTTTTGTCTTTTTTCTTTTCTAACTTCAAAAGCTAGATCAGAGAAATTCTGTGAGGTACTTGAAAATCTTTCACCAATAGTGCAGGAAGAAGTTATTCAGATTCTTTACTGATGTCTTATCTGCTTCTAAAAGGTAAATTTTTAAGGGTGAAAAATAATAAAGAAGTTACCTATTGGTACAAGTGTAACAGGGGGCCACCACTGCTCCAGTCCTCTCTGCTTCCCACAGACCACTGAGAGATCTTCCTTTTGTAGACACCACCGTGCAGTTAATTTATAGTGTTTCCCTCCACCACCTTTACATACTAGAACAGTCATGGTATTTCCAATGTTATCCAGCTTCACTACCCCTTCTCCTTAAGTGTGTCGGGGAGAAAGAAAGGTAAAGGCAGTGGTGCTGGAACTATTTTTATAGTGGGGGTGCTGAAGGCAGAAACTATGTATTTGGGTTATTACAACTGCAAGCTAGAGAGTGTGGCAGCACCCCCAAATCCCTAGTTCCAGCATGTGAGTAAACATGTCTCTGCCCAGAAATTCTCTCTCTCTCTCCTGCTTTCCCCTTCCTCTTCCACTTCTTGCCTGTGCTCTTTTATCTAATCTCCTTGTTAATAGGCTAACTAGTTCATTAGCTTCCTAGCCCCAATCTAATCTGGTAATTAGGAACTCCTCTCCTTAAGCAGGCCCTCTCTGGGTCCTAATTGGTTAACCAGTGACCAGAGTGCTGGTGCAGTTGCTGATTCCCAGCACTCCATCACAACAACGCTACATCTACACTACAGCACTTACAGCAGCGTAACTGCGCCGTTGTCGCACTTGTGGTGGAGACGCTCTAAGCCAATGGGAGAGAGCTCTCCTGTCGGCTTACTTACTTTACCTCCCACAAGCAGTGGTAGCTGTGTCGGCTGGAGAAGCTCTCTGACAGCGCTGTCTACACCCATGCTTAAATCGGTATAAGTTATGTCACGTAAGGGTGTGGATGTAAGTTATACCGAAGTAAGTTGTAGTGTAGACAAGGTCCAAGACTATCAGATTTAGTGGTTCTGTTACTATTATAGATCATGGATAATGCCTATAAAAGAATACAACTATAAATTACTATTAGAGGATTAACATTTCATGAATTTAACAAATGCCCTCATTGTTACTATAAAATCTGATTCTCTGGCCTAATAGGTCACCCATGTCTGCTTGTCAGGTAAATATATATATATTTCAGTTCGGTAATGCTGGAGGAAAATGTTAATCAAGATTCAATCTGAGTTAAAAAAATCTGAAATGTTGTAATATTGTAGTGGTGCAGGGCCCAAATCAATTAGTTGACTGCATCTTAAAGAGAATAACATACTAGTTCCACAAAAAGAACAGGAGTACTTGTGGGACCTTGGAGACTAACACATTTATTTGAGCATAAGCTTTCGTGGGCTACAACTCACTTCATCGGATGCATAGAATGGAACATATAGTAAGAAGATATATATATATATACACACACACACACACATACAGAGAACATGAAAAAGTGGAGTAAGAGGCTAATTAATTAGGATGAGCTATTATCAGCAGGAGGAAAAAAAACCCTTTTCTAGTGATAATCAAGATGGCCCATTTAGACAGTTGACAAGAGGGTGTGAGGATACTTAGCATGGGGAAATAGATTCAGTATGTGTAATGACCCAGCCACTCCCAGTCTCTATTCAAACCCAAGTTAATGGTATCTAGTTTGCATATTAATTCAAGCTCAGCAGTTTCTTGTTGGAGTCTGTTTTTGAAGCTTTTCTGTTGCAAAATTGCCACCTTTAAGTCTGTTACTGAGTGGCCAGAGAGGTTGCAGTGTTCTTGCCATCATGGGCTCATTCACCTGCACATCTACCAATATGATATATGCCATCATGTGCCAGCAATGCCCCTCTGCCATGTACATTGGCTAAACCAGACAGTCTCTACGCAAAAGAATAAATGGACACAAATCTGACATCAGGAATCATAACATTCAAAAACCAGTAGGAGAACACTTCAGCCTCTCTGGCCACTCAGTAAGAGATGAAGTTAGCATCCTATGAAGTGTAGCCCATGAAAGCTTATGCTGAAATAAATAAATTTGTTAGTCTCTAAGGTGCCACAAGTACTCCTGTTCTTTTTGCGGATACAGACTAACACGGCTACTACTCTGAAACCTGATACTAGTTCCAGTGACCCTATATAAAAGTGAAAATCTTATATTTTAAATTAAGCTTTACAGTAATTTCCCTCTATCAAGGTGAAACTTCAGGAGATATTTGATCTGTAGCCCAGTTTCAAATGTTAATGTACATTTGTCTTATTCTAAAACAAAAAGATTACTGTAAATGTCATGTTTTTTCACATTTATTTTTAATTTTGTTGCCAGGTGAGTGACTGTTTGAGTGATTGGTTGTTGCATAGGGTGTGTGTGTGTGTGTGTGTGTGTATACATATATTAATATAGTTTTGTAAATTGACATACTGTCACCTTAAGACTTTTTATAAAGATAAGATTATACCAGCTTCCTCAAAGGTAGTTTCATGTCTGGATTTTTGATATTTTGCAGGGTCATGGATATTTTATCTCTGTGAGATGTAAAACCCCAATGATGTTTAAAATTATTATATTAAATCAGACTTTTACTCCCTGTCTCAAGATGACCTAATTCACAAGGCCTTATGGTAAACCTTGCACCTGATTGTCCAAAGATCTTTGAGGAGTCACGACAGGGCTGAGTAAGCAAAGTTTGCTGCAAACTATAAAAACCAAGGGTAGAACTGAGAAGTTGTCTTTTGGGTCAAGAAGCCTCCTGCGAGAAGACTGACATTCCTGTAATCCTGAACCCAGCCATCTTGGTGAGAAGAAGTGAAGATATTGACAAACGGGCTACATCAGCCTTTGACTAGTGTCCCTGCACCTGAAGAGGTCCTGCTAGTGGGAAGCACTGTGCCAGCAATGACATTGTTTAGTTTCTTGATCACAGTCCCAGCTCCTACTCTGCAAGAGTCCAGAAGACTGCAAGAGCTGAAGACTTTGTGGCCTGGTCTACTCGGGGGGAGGGAGAAACAAATCCCTGACCAATGTAGCCATGTCCTTCCCGCCCTGCCCCCCTCCAGTGTAGACACAACTCTGTCGACAGCAGAGGGCTCCCATTGACATAACTAATTTTGTTTGGGGAGCTGGTGTTCCTATACGGACAGAAAAAAAACCCTCTGCTGGTGTCGGGATGTATGCTGTGTCTGCACTATGGGGCTATGCTGACATGACTATGCCAACCATAGCTATGCCAGTATAGTCTCCGTAGTGTAGACATTCCTGTAGAAGGGGAAAATGTTTCAACAGAGCTACAGCTACCTTGATTTGGTCAGGGTGCAGGTGGCAGCTTCGAGGCTGCTCCCTGTGGAGCAATGGTTCTGTCTTTGGGAGCTGTTGGACATAATCTGTGCCTATGCTCTGACTTTTCAGCTCCTGTTTACCCTGTGGGTCTCTGACAGGATGCTCCAATAAAGCCATATCACAAGTGTATTCCCCAGCTGGCAGATCACCCCTTACGAAGGGAACCTGCTGAGACTGCATTAGCTCTTTTGCAGGCTTTTCCTTAGGGGAGCCTTAAGAGAGCATGATATGTATTTGCCGTTGTGTCATCGCCCTGCCCACACTTGGATCCCTGTACAACTATCTGTGGAGTTTAGAAAGGACAAGAACTGGCTGTGGAGACTGATAATTCTTCCTGCTCTTTGAAGGTCTTAGGAGCCCCAGGAACCTAAAGACTATAGTGTGGTTTTTTTTAAGAAAAAGAATTTTAAAAATAGAAAAATTGTAGGGAGAACTCTTAGTTCTTTTCTCCACTCTTTGGGTGTTTCCTGGGAGTATGAATATGAAAGGATGATGAGGCAAAGGTGTCCCAAACTGTTGAGTCATGTAGGCTTATATACGAGCCAGGCCTTTTCAGAATCATCAGTTTTCTCTATTTAAATAAAAAAATGTTTTTAAAAACATGTGACTGAACCAATAATTTCCCCAACTATAAATACACCATTTGCCTTTAAAAAATTAGATTTTATTGTAATGCATTTTCCATCTGTAACAGTGCTTTCTTTTTATGAGTCTCTTGGTCAATCATGTCTACTGCTAGGACACTCCTTTGTCAAACTCAAATAACAACTTGCACATCCCATTCAATTGATCTAATCAACAACTATTTATTCTATTTGGGATTAGCAGATGGCCTTATTTTCCTGGAGGATGTTCTCTCCCTTTCATTATCCGGCAGGAGCCCTTTTGATTGAATAAAGTCAGAGGTTCTGGCAATCTTGTTAGAAAAGAATCTGTCTTCTCCAAGATAGTCTTAATTTTGCAGAATATGTAAAATGGCTAATACTACTGTTGGCAAGGAATTTTTTTTTTACCTAACCAAAAACTGATATCTTCTAAAATGCCCAGTGGAAAAACTTTGGATTTTTTTAAAAATAATAGTTTTTCCCTCCCAAAGCCATTTTAAAATTGGCCAGTGAAATTTAACAATTTATAAAGAATACTCAACAGGGTTAGGCAAGCCAAGTCTGAGCTCTTTCTAAAACTAGAGATCCAGGGAAGAAAGATTTCCCCATCCTGGATAGATTTATAGTTAAGGCTACATTTGAAGTGAGCTGTAGCTCATGAAAGCTTATGCTCAAATAAATTGGTTAGTCTCTAAGGTGCCACAAGTACTCCTTTTCTTTTTGCGAATACAGACTAACACGGCTGTTACTCTGAAACCTGTCATTTTAGTCATTGGTATGTTAGTAAAAGTCATGGACAGGTCATGGGCAGTAAACAAAAATCCAAGGCCCGTGACCTGTCCATGACTTGTACTATATACCTGTACTCCCCTGACTAAATCTTGGGGAGGGGGGCAGCCCAGGGCATGTTGCGGGTGCTTGGAGGGAGGGGGCAGCCCAGGGTGTGCCGTGGGTTCTTGGAGGGAGGGGGCCATGGGTGCTGCGGTGGGGCAGGACCCCCGCTGGTGCTGGGGGAGGTGGGATGGGTGGTGGCACATAGCCTGGGACCTGTGCTGGTGCTGGGTGGGAGGGGAAGGGCTAGCAGGCTCCCTACCCGGCTCTGCGCCTCCCCGGAAGTGGCAACATCCCTCAGCTCCTAGGTGGAGGCAGAGCTGAGCTGCGGGGGTAGTGCCTGTAGGCAGAGGCAGTGCGCAGAGCCCACTGGCCAGACCTCCCCCTAGGAGCTGAGGAATGTCGTTGCTTCCAGGGAGCCCCACTGAGGTAAGTGCTGCCAGAGCCCTCACCCCCTCGCCAAACCCCCAGTCCTGAGCCCCCCACCCAAAACTGCTGCTTGCAGGTGGGGCGGGGCAGTGGCCTGAGACTGCCCCAGCAGTGGTCGGTGTGGCTGGCTGCTGCAGAAATCATGGTCACAGAAAGTCTGTGACTTCCGTGACCTCCATGGCAAACTTGCAGCCTTATTTGTAGTGCAGTGTATTATTCAGCTACTAGCTGCCTCTGGGAGATGTAGAGAGACAAGGTGAGTGAGATAATATTTTACTGGACCAGCTTCTGCTGGTGAGAGAGACAAGCTTTTGAGCTTACACAGAGCTCTTCTTCAGGTCTGGGAAATTTACTCAGGGCTGGTCTACACTACCGTTTAAGTCGATGTAACTTATGTTGCTCAGCAGTGTGAAAACAGCACCCCCTCGAGCGATGCAAGTTACATCAACAAAGTGGCATCCACACCGCGCCATGTCGGTGCGAGATGCTCTCCCGCTGGCATAGCTTCTGCCTCTCACAGGGGTGTAGTAATTACGATAACGGGAGAGTGCTCTCCCATTGGCATAGTGCATCTTTACCACACATGCTACAGTGGCACAGCTTCATCGGTGTAGCTGTACTGACGTAGTGCGATAGTGTAGACCTGCCCTTAGAGTGTCACAGCTAAATAGAAGGTGGAACTGATTGTTTAGCAAAAGTGCTTAACACACACATTTGAAGGGACCATTCAAGGTGAAGAGGCCTCTTACACAGTTCCAGACAGGATGTAGTCCCTGGTAAACAACGGATTCAGCTTGTATGCAAGCCTGTTTGTTTGAGTGAATAGTTTGCCGTTTTCTTTAAAGAATGCCACCAGTTTAAGACTGATAGGCATTCCATATATCATGACCCCTCCAGTATCTAACTTTTCATGTAAGATGTGTATATATAAAAGTGCCAATTTCTGCACACTCATAACATTCTAGTATTCTATGGTAGCTTTCTCAGCATTTATTTTTACCTACCATCAGAATTATTTTTTTTTAATCATTCACTTCTTTATTTTCTTGGAGGCTTGCAGTGACACCTGCAGCATTACGGATTCTGTGTTCTTTCACACTGGTGCTGGCATTCAGGTCAACAAGCTTTTGTTTTTTCTTTAATGTCTGCAAATTGTTTAGTATTAGAGCAGTAACTTACCTTTTCCTATTTCCTTTAGGATTACTATGGCCAAATCAGTTTCTTCATCTTCACTTCTTTCCAGCTCAATTATCTGAGGATTTGCGGGACTATTTAAGCCTAAATTAATAGTATCCAATTTGCAAATGAATTCCAATTCAGCAGTTTCTCGCTGGAGTCTGGATTTGAAGTTTTTTTGTTTTAAGATAGCGACCTTCATGTCTGTGACTGCGTGACCAGAGAGATTGAAGTGTTCTAGCACCAGCAGGAGAGTGAATGTGTGTAGGGGGGTGGAGGGTGAGAAAACCTGGATTTGTGCTGGAAATGGCCCACCTGTTGATCACTTTAGATAAGCTATTACCAGCAGGACAGTGGGGTGGGAGGAGGTATTGTTTCATATTCTCTGTGTGTATATAAAGTCTGCTGAAGTTTCCACGGTATGCATCTGATGAAGTGAGCTGTAGCTCACGAAAGCTCATGCTCAAATAAATTGGTTAGTCTCTAAGGTGCCACAAGTACTCCTTTTCTTTTCATGGGTGTACTGTAACTATTTGTAAAGACCCTGGATGCTGCGAATCGTAAAATGGTGTGGATTTGATAACTTTAAGTGGTCAATGAGTGACATTTTAGCCTTGAACAGTTAAAGATCCCCAGCCATGCTAAACACAAAAGTCATATTTTACCTGTGGCTTGCAACAATGACATTGTTAGATCTAACAATCGCATGCAAACGATGGCTTTGAAGTCTTTCGTTGCCTCTATTTTGAAACATGTCGAAGTTTCAGGCCAGGTCTCCACTACACACTTACATTGGTAAAACTACATCCCTTGGATGTGTGAAAAATCCACCCCCCTGCGTGGTGCAGTTATACCGACCCAACTCCCAGTGTACACAGCGCTACATTGCAGAGGTGGATTAATTATGCCGACAGGAGAAACTCTCCTGTCAGCCGAGTGGCATCTTCACTGACGCGGTACAGAAGCGCAGCAGCTGGACCCTGTGCAGCAGCGTTTTAAGTGTAGACCTGCCCTAAGTTTCTTTTCTTGCAAATGCCTCTTGGTGTTTTTTAGCATTAGGCCCTGACCCTGTAATGAGAAGCACACAGCTGGACCCTGTGCTCGAATGGAGTCCGGTGAACGGTAACGGGCCTCTGTGTGGGTGCAAGACTGCCTGGCTGCACCATATTGCAGAAATGGGGCTTATATTTACTTTCCCTTGTCCCCCAGTGAAGAAGTGGTGTTGCTGTTGTCTCTGCTGTTATTGGCTCTGTGTCTGTGGGGAAAAGATATCACTGAAGGGTAGAGCTGGTTGGAAACTAAAATTTTTGAGGGAAAATAGAACAAAATATTTGAAAAAAACATTTGCTAAAAATAGTTGTTTCTGAGTTGCTGTGTTGAGATGGCTGAAATCACAGAAAGGGGAAAAAGTAGAGCTGGTCAAAGTTGTTCGTGTTTTGTTTTTTAACTTTTCAAAGTAAGCCAACATTTTTGCTTTTGTTGCAATTTTCCAGTTTTACAATGACATGAAAATATTGTTTTTGTTTCCAATAGAGAGATTAAATTTTGTTTTGCTTATAAAAACTGAAAACATTTTCCAGGTATTTTTTTTTAAACTGGAAAAAAAAGGTTTTTCATATTTTTTTGGTCAAGAAACTGAAAATTTGAGAAATTTTTGGTAAGAAAAATAAAATTTTAAAAATTTTCTTGTGGGAGGGGACAGAACAAGCTTTCCTGACCAGCCACTTTGAGGACGTGATCCTACTACTCCATTGACTTCAATGGACGCTTCATTAATCAGATTTTTCATTTGTCATGAAAAGAGAGAAAGTAAGTATAAGTTTTGCCTAAATTTACTGACTTGGATCCCAGACAGGTTAGGTGCAAAGAGCCTGCATCAGCCATTGATGCCAGTGAGAGCTGAGGATGCTCAGCACCTGGCAGGATCTGGCCCTTAGATATTTCATCAAACAGAGAACTTAAGGTTCTTGTGACTGTTTAGCATGCTTACAGCTGAAAACCATTCTACATGTTAACTTCACAAAGCAACACAGTGTCCATAGGTGGTTTTTCATCATGTGAAACATAACATTTGTTTTATTCTTGGGCATTTCCTAATAGTTAGCCTTTATAATATCAACTGTGTGAGACATCAGTGTAATGGCCTGACACTACAAACTCTTACACACGTGCTTAACTTCAAGCACAAGTTGGAGCCAATGACTCCAATGAATTATTTAGGACTGCTCATGTTCTTAAACACATGCATAGGTGTTTGCAGGATCAAGGTTTAAGACTGTAAAGTAGCTTTCTTCCTTCTTTACTACTTGAATAATCAGAAATATGCTCGTATTTGATATTCCAAGTTATTTTAATGCAGTCAAAGATACTTGGACGGGACACAGATATTTGAGAAACTGTTTTAATGGGCCAAAGCTCTCGGGAAATAGGTAATTTTTCTCCTGTTAAATGGAGTAAGTTTTCAATCACTTTAAACAAATTATCAAAATTGTTCAAGCTGCTCTTTTTGGGACAATTATAAAGATGCTTACGCAGTGCTTTAAAGCAGTCACAAATGACACAGTGGAATGTAGAGAATGTGTAGACCTGTGCGTATGTATTATACATGCTCAGATGGAAGACTGCAGTTTAATCAGAATGAATCCGAGTCCATTTGTGGTGCCTGACTGAGCATCTTGTGCAGCTCTTCTCAATGGCATCGCAAATGATGTCACACATCAAGAGAACTGTCACTAGTTACAATTAAATTCTTCTCATCATGTGGAAATTCATTTGCTTAGCAAAATGGGTGCAGATTGAACCTAAGGCTGAGACCCCGTAAACTTTTGATGAGTGTAGCTGATTCTGTTTTTGAGCAGGTGGAGTCTCCCTTTGTCCAGTGTATGGTTTCCCAGTCTCATGCTGCAGGTGTCTAGCTTTTTTTTTTTTTTGCATAGGTGTGTTTTTTTTTTTTTATTCACAAGACTAAAAGGGCCTTTTCTGTGGCATAAATATGTCACAAGGCAGATCTGTAAAACCAGATATTATAGTGGTTATAAGGGAATAACAAAAAGTATGACTTGAGGCCATTCTAATATATCATGTAACGCATATCTAGACTCTGTGTTAGGTGTACCAAACATCCTGTGAGAATCTATGAACAGAATTTTAATTTCCATTTGTAGCTGCCTGTTATAAATTTTAGGAATGTTTAGATTGAATTCAAAGCCAAAGGAATGAAATGCCACTTTCAGTTTTTCGTACATGAAATAAGAATATCACGCAAGTTGAAATTGTCTGCCTCTGGGACAGAGAAAATATACAGTGGTCATGCATTGGCAAACCAGAAAAATAAAATGAGCCTGAAAGGTTTTGAGCACAGATTTCACCCCCCCCACCCCGCAACAATTTTCTCAGTTCCCAACCCTTTGATTTCATGATAGCTGGGTTTGGAAACATCATTAATGGGGCATAGGATGGAGGATAACAATGGTCCCAACCATGCCACATTTATTCATGTAAATAATCATTACTCTTGTAAGTAATGTCATTGATTTTAAAGTGTTGCTCTGGCTTCATGGGACTACTCGCATGAGTAAAAATCTGATCAAAAGTTCCCTTCCAGATTGGAGGATCTCTTGATGATGCATGCAGTTACTTTCAGTGTTTACTTGATATATGTGGTGTGGCAAGGCACCTTCTCGGTCTCACCAGCCTGCGCTGTTTTTAGCCTTGGTGAGACAGGCTTGGAGTAAAACAGTTCCCCCTGGCTGCACAGGGGCAGTCCGTTCCTTCTCTCAGCCAGTGTTTTGGGCTTGTATTCCCTCCTATAAGGGAGGGAAACAGCCTCCTCTCCTGGAGGAGCTTGCTCCCTTACTGCTACTCACCTACTGGTAGCTTGATTTCTCCCTCACCCCACAGGGGTGGGTTTAAAAAGGTCTCAGGCAGCCCTTAGTTGGAATCAGCTGATCCTAAATGACCTCAGGTAACTCTCTTTCAGCTGATCCTAATTGATGTCTGGTAACCCCTTCTCAGCTGAACCTGATTGCCCTGTAGTCATCCTTCCCCAGTTGATAGGGAGGAGGGCCTTTTAACCTTCTGGGACTGTTTTCTAACCCCCACCCCCTTTGTGGCCGTTTGTCCTGAGTTTATCACAGTGCCTAATGTATGTGGTCACTATGGGACAAATCCATATCTATAGATGCTCCCTAAAGTCAAAAGTTTTACACCAGGGATTAATTGGGCTCTGTACATTTAACCTGTGATCCCTAGAAGATGTGGGTTAACAGGAATAGATTCAGAGGTACTTGGAGCTTGGTTAATCAGATTGTGAATTCTGGCAGTACTTTAGAATATTTTCCCCTTTGTTATGGTTTTTTTAATTTATTTTTAATTTTTAAGCACATGCATCTGAAGTTCTGGGTGCAGGTACAAGAATTAAACACCTGTTGGAACCTCTAGCTTTTTTGTTTTCAAGTAAAATGCTATTTCTCCCAATGGAGGTGTTGTATTAATGGCTAAGTGTTAATTGACTGTTTCCTTGTATAATCTGACTGGGGTGTTCAAGTTGCCTAAAGTCAGGAGACACCTGACTTCTACTGAATTTCAGTGGGAATTAGGCACAAAGCTCTTGGAGGGCCTCTTTCAAAATCCTAGGCTTTATGTGTCTGCTGAATGTGAAAGGTGGAGAGTATTTGTGTTGGTTTGTATTGTTTTAAAAACAAATACAAGTATTTTTTTATTTATACTGTATGAGCACAAAAAATAGAGCATGAGTTATAAAGCCTCTCTTTCCATTTCGTACTTCTCTAACCCAGGAATATAAAGCGAAGGGGAGAAAAAAAGATGGACAAACACTGAAAGGTTTTGGAGTTTCAGTTTAGATGCTTATTTACACCAGTTAAACCTCCTGGGTCTACTAATTTGGGCTGGTAAAAGTATGAGAAAAGGCTGTAAAGACTAAGGAGCTTTCTAGTGCTGCTCATTTCCAGTTGGGTTCCCAGTCCATTACCTTGCTTCTAGGTAGAAATTGGAAGCAGAGAGGCAAGGGTGAAGGAAACACTAATCGGAAAAGTTTAATCAAATGTCTTTGAACTTCAAGGGTACAATTTGCATTTTGAGTGAAGGTTCAGGTATGTTTGTACTGAAGCTATACTTGTGCACTCATGTCTAGAAAAATCCCCACACCATCAAGCTGAAATCTGAAATTTTGGTACACCAGCTGAAGCAAATTGGTAAGTTTGATTTATAAACCTCCAACCTCCATTTATTATATTGGAAATGCTCACAGACCTTTAACTCTAGCAGCAGGACTGGCACAGATGTAATAAAACAAAATGATGAGCTGGGCTGTAAGTTGTTTGCAGGGTTCCTGGGAGGATGTACTGTAGTCAATTAGACAGAATGTAAACAGGCTTAATTAGCACAGGATTGGCAAGAACCCATATTTTCCAGCGTGAGCTTGGTTTGTGAGCAGGCATTTGAAGAACATTTTCAAAAACTACTTTTACCAATAGAAAAACTTGGAGAGACTACAGAAGAGTGGGTTGTTTTTTTCTTCCCCCCCCTGAAAACTGCATTGTCCTTTTTCGTTTACATTTCTCTTTCAGATTAGCTTGCTGGTTTAATTCCATAATGAGCAGGTACCTTTCCCAGACTGTTCTCAGATCTAGTCCATACATAGCATACAATTCAAACTCACCTACTTCCTGATGTTTGGTTTTAAAAATATAGCAACCAACAATAAAATAACAAACTTCAGCTCAGACCTTCTCCCCAGCCTGGGCTGCTGCTTTTCCTCCTCCTGTAAGTGAAAAGTAGTAGAAATAGAGGGAAAAACTTAAACTACCCAGACTCATAAGAGGGTTCTCACTAAACTAACTGCATTAACTCCAGAAATGGACCTTGACATCATTGTGGATAGTTTGGTTAAGACCTGCTGATCAATGTGCACTTGTGGCTTAAAAAAAGCTAATTGATGTCAGGATGCTTATGGAATAGGATGGTGAATAATATGAGGTTCAGAAAAGGGTGATGAGAAGGATCAAGGACATAGAAACTCTCATGAAAAGAGATTGAACAGATTGGGACTGTTTAAATTTGAAATGAGATGAATAAGGGGACACTGTAAATAAGTAAAACACTGCATCATATAGAGAAGGAAGATTGGAAACTTCTATTATCTCTGTCCCATAACACAAGAGCAAGAGGGACTGTGATGAGCTGTGCTTGCCCCACACTGATCCACCAGGAGTTAACTCCACCCTATGGGCTGAGGAGGCCACGTCCCCTTGGTTCTGCTGGGCATGCTCTGGCTGGAAACCAGGTATCAAAGGGAGCGGCTCAGCCCAGTCAGGGCTGACTGCTGAAGAGGGAGGATGCAGGTCACTGGTTCTAGCCTAAGAGCTGCTGACTCTCCAGATCTTGGAAGCCAGCCAAACTGAAATACAAGTAGATGCCTGTGACAGCTGGAAACCACTGGCAGCTGCTGAAGTGGAGGAAGCCTGAGATGCTCGGGATGTCCAGACCACCACATGAGGAGATGGGGTAGGAAGTGGCCAAAGGGGATGACCTATTAGGCCAGGTGCTGTCAGGGTAGTGTGGTTGGATCCCTGCTGACCCAGTGGCAGACCCTTCCTCCACAGTTAAGGCCCTGGTCTGGGACCCAGTGGAGTAGAGTGGGCCTGGGTATCCCTATCCCCGTGACTGCCAACCCCACCCTGGGATGGCAGCATCTTCACCTTAGGTTAAGAGGGCTGTTTGTCTGCCATTCACCAGAGGTGGAATGCTAGATTGTTCATTGTGTCACCCTGCCTGAGGGCCTGAGCTCCCTAGACTCTTTGTTTATTGGTCCACACTGCTGGAGAGGGCCACTAAGTTGACTCTGGCCATTGGGCCACACAGCCCTGAGGGAGAGGGTAGCCATATTGACTTTGATCACTAGGCCACATCACCCAGAGACTAAGGGTGATTGGGCAGACTTTGCCATGGGCTATACCAACCCTTACCCTGCCCCGAAAGGGGACGGGGTGCACTTGTCCTGCGACAGGGACATTCAATGAAATAAAAGGTGGAAAATTCAGAACTGAAAAAAGGAAATCTTTTTCACATAGTGTATGATTGGACTGTGGAAATCACTACCACAGGAAATCATTGAGGCCAAGAACTTACCAAGATTGAAAAAGGTATTGGTCATTTATGCAGGTACGGAGATTATACAGAATTGTCATAAATAATTATAACAAATTTAGCAGGAATATTAAACCTCCATGCTTCAGAGCTTAAGCCAGTATTAATCAAAGTATTAGCGATCAGGGTGAGACCAAATGTGAGGGGTGGATTATTCCACATCTGCCTACTGCAGGGTTATTACACCTTCCTCTGAAGCATCTGACACTGGCCCCGGTCAGACAGAATACTTAAATAGATGGACTTCGGTTCTGATGCAGGATGGAAATTTCTGTGTTCTAAGTGCTCAACATGCATGTTAGATCCCTTTTTTTTTAACTGGGTGGGGCAATGAACCAACTGACTTACGGTATGTCTACATTACGAAATTAGGTTGAATTTATAGAAGTCGATTTTTTAGAAAGTGATTTTATACAGTCGATTGTGTGTGTCCCCACTAAGCGCATTAAGTTGGTGGAGTGCGTCCACAGTACCAAGGCTAGCGTTGACTTTCGGAACGTTGCACTGTGTGTAGCTATCTCACAGTTCCTGCAGTCTCTGCCGCCCATTGGAATTCTGGGTTGAGCTTCCAATGCCTCATGGGGCAAAAACATTGTCGCAGGTGGTTTTGGGTACATGTCGTCAGTTTTCCCTCCCTCTGTGAAAGCAACGGCAGACAATTGTTTCATGCCATTTTTCCGTGTGGGTGCCATACTGCTTTCAGCAGATGGTGCAGTAGGACTGCTAACTGTCATCATCGAATGATTGCTTCCGCTGCCACTCTGCTCTCCTGCTCTGGCAGCAGACAGTGCAGTAGGTTGGAAAAACTGGTCTTCCGATCACCGCTTCCGCTGCCACTCTGCTCTCTCCTGGTGGTCTCGCAGGTCCTCTATATGACCATTGTCATCCACTGCTTCCGCTGCAACTCTGCTCTCCTGCTCTTGTCTTGCCATACCACAGCAAGCATGCAGCCCACTCAGCTGTTGTGTCCTGGCAGCAGATGGTGCAGTAGGTTTGCAAAACTGGTCATCCAACCACCGCTTCCCCTGTGACTCTGCTCTCCAGCAGACACCATACCACAGCAAGCATGGAGCCTGCTCAGATCACCGTGGCAGTTATGAGCATTGTAAACACCTCGCGCATTATCATGCAGTATATGCAGAACCAGAACCTGCAAAAGAGGCGAGGAGGCGATGGCAGCATGATGTCAAGAATGATGAGGAAATAGACACAGACTTTTGTCAAAGCATGGGTCCTAGCAATTTGGACATCATGGTGGTAATCGGGCAGGTTCATGCCGTGGAACGCTGATTCTGGGCCCGGGAAACAAGCACAGACTGGTGGGACCACATAGTGTTGCAGGTCTGCGAAGATTCCCAGTGGCTGCAAAACCTTTGCATGCCTAATGGCACTTTCATGGAACTTTGTGACTTGCTTTTCCCTGCCCTGAAGTGCAAGAATACCAAGATGAGAGCAGCCCACACAGTTCACAAGCGAGTGGCGATCGCCCTCTGGAAGCTTGCAACTCCAGACAGCTACTGGTCAGTCAGGAATCAATTTGAAGTGGGCAAATCTACTGTGGGGGCTGCTGTCATGCAAGTAGCCAACACAATCGCTGAGCTTCTGCTATCAAGGGTAGTGACTCTGGGAAATGTGCAGGTCATAGTGGATGTGTTTGCTGCAATGGGATTCCCTAACTGTGGTGGGATGATAGACGGAACCCATATACCTATCTTGGCACTGGAGCACCAAGGCAGCCAGTACATAAACCGCCAGGGGTACTTTTCAATGGTGCTGCAAGCACTGGTAGATCACAAGGGACGTTTCACCAACATCAACGTGGGATGGCCGGGAAAGGTACATGACGCTCGCATCTTCAGGAACTCTGGTCTGTTTCAACAGCTGCAGCAAGGGACTTACTTTCCAGACCAGAAAATAACCATTGGGGATGTTGAAATGCCTGTAGTTATCCTTGGGGACCCAGTCTACCCCTTAATGCCATGGCTCATGAAGCCGTACACAGGCACCCTGGACAGTAGTCAGGAGCTGTTCAACTACAGGCTGAGCAAGTGCAGAATGGTGGTAGAATGTGTATTTGGATGTTTAAAAGCACACTGGTGCAGTTTACTGACTTGGTTAGACCTCAGCGAAACCAGTATTCACATTGTGGAGCACACAGCAAGCAGTAATAACAATATCTGTGAGAGTAAGGGGGAGACATTTATGGCGGGGTGGGAAGTTGAGGCAAATCGCCTCGCTGCTGATTATGCGCAGCCAGATACCAGGGTAGTTAGAAGAGCACAGCAGGGCGTGCTGCACATCAGAGAAGCTTTGAAAACCAGTTTCATGTCTGGCCAGGCTATGGTGTGACAGTTCTGTTTATTTCTCCTTGATGAAAACCTGCCCCCTTGGTTCACTCTACTTCCCTGTAAGCCAACCACCCTCCCCTCCCCCCTTCTATCACCACTTGCAGAGGCAATAAAGTGATTGTTGTTTCAAATTCATGCATTCTTTATTAATTCATCAGACAAATAGAGGGATAACTGCCGAGGTAGGCCAGGAGGGGTGGGGGAGAAGGGAAGGACAAGGCCACACTGCACTTCAAAACTTATTGAATGCCAGCCTTCTGTTGCTTGGGCAGTCCTCTGGGGTGCCTGGAGCCCCCCCCCGCACCACGTTCTTGGGTGTCTAGGTGAGGAGGCTATGGAACTTGGGGAGGAGGGTGGTTGGTTAGACAGGGGCTGCAGTGGTGGTCTGTGCCTTTCCTGCACCTCAACCATATGCTGTAGCATATCAATTTGATCCTCCAGTAGCCTCAGCATTGCATCCTGCCTCCTTTCATCATGCTGCTGCCACCTTTCCTCTTGATCCCGCCCCTCTCCTGTTGCTCCTGCCACTTGTCCTCTCTCCCGTCCTCGCGTTCATTTTGTGCTTTCCTGGACTCTGCCATTGTCTGCCTCCATGTATTCTGCTGAGCTCTTTCAGTGCAGGAGGACTGCATGAGCTCAGAAGACATTTCATCGCGAGTGCGGTTTTTTTCGCCTTCTTATCTGTACTAGCCTCTGGGACGGCGATGATAGTGGCAGCGTTGAAACATTTGCAGCTGCTGGAGGAAAAAAAGGGAGAGTAGTACTTAAAAACACACATTGGTCATTTAAAAGGAGGGGCAGATGTTTTTGGGTTAATGTGCAGCACAAACCCAACTAATCCCCCCCACACCCAATTCTCTGGGATGATTGCTTCACCCCTCCCCCCACTGCGTGGTTAACAGCGGGGTTGATTTCTTTTCAGCCACAGGCAAACAGCCCAGCAGGAATGGCCACCTCTGAATGTCCCCTGAATAAAATTCCCCTATTTCAACCAGGTGACCATGAATGATATCACTCTCCTGAGGATAACACAGAGAGATAAAGAATGGATGTTGCTTGAATGCCAGCAAACACCCCGGGACCATACGCTGCCATGCTTTCTTATGCAATGATTCCAGACTACATGCTACTGGCCTGGCGTGGTAAAGTGTCCTACCATGGAGGACGCAATAAGGCTGCCCGCCCCAGAAACCTTTTGCAAAGGCTTTGGGAGTACCTCCAGGACAGCTTAACTGAGATGTCCCTGGAGGATTTCTGCTCCATCCTCAGATATGTTAACAGACTTTTCCAGTAGCTGTACTGGCCACAAATGCATCCCAAGTCTTCAGGGCAAATTGATAATTAAACACACTTGCTTTTAAACAGTGTATTATATTTACAAAGGTACACTCACCAGAGGTGCCTTCTCTGCCTTCAAGGTCTGGGAGCCCGGGCTGGGAGGGTATTGGATCCAAGGTGATCAACAGTTCCTGACTGTCGGGAAGAACGGTTTCTCCGCTTGCCTGGTGTGCGCTATCTTCAACCTCCTCCTCCTCATCTTCCTTGTCTCCAAAATCCTCATCCCTGGTGCATGAGACTCCCTTGCAGGAGTCCACAAACAGGGGTCGGGTAGTAGGGGCACCCCCTAGAATTGCATGCAGCTCATCAGAGAAGTGGCATGTCTGGGGATTTGACCCCAAGCGGGTGTTTGCCTCTTTGGTTTTTTGGTAGTTTTGCCTGAGCTCCTTAAGTTTCACATGGCACTGCTGTGGGTCCCTGTTATAGCCTCTGTCCTTCAAGTCCTTGGAGATTTTTTTCAAATATTTTGGCATTTCGTCTTTTGGAACGGAGTTCTGATAGCATGGATTCTTCTCCCCATACAGTGATCAGATCCAGTACCACCTTTTCGGTCCATGCTGGAGCTCTTTTGCGATTCTGGGACTCCAGATTCTCATCTCTGCTGATGAGATCTGCATGGTCACCTGTGCTGATCAGTTTGCCACACTGGCCAAGCAGGAAATGAAATTCAAAAGTTCGTGGGGCTTTTCCTGTTTACCTGGCCAGTGCATCCGAGTTGAGAGTGCTGTCCAGAGTGGTCAAAATGGAACAATCTGGGTTAGCTCCCAGAGGCCAATACCGTTGAATTGCATCCACACTACCCCAAATTCGACCCGGCGATGTCGATGTGAGCGCTAATCCCCTCATCAGGGAGGAGTACAGAAATCGATTTTAAGAGCCCATTAAGTCAACAAAAATGGCTTCATCGTGTGGATGGGTGCAGGGTTAAATTGATCTAACTCTACTAAATTCGACCTAAACTCATAGTATAGACCAGGGCTTAGTAAGGCAGCTAAACCCAGCAGTAGGAACAACACCTGTTAGTGGGAGGAAGGAAGTGTTTTGAGCAGTTACTACCAGCACATTAGAAACATATTGTATGATTTCTTGGTAAAACCTCAGAAGGATAAAAAAGTACTTGGGGAAACTGTGCTGAATCTTGAGGCATTTTCTCTTTAATGCTCCCTTCCATGGAGCAGAGTTTACTGGCCAGTACAGATGGCAGGAAGCATAGCTCTTTAAACCAGTGGAAGGAAAGAACCATGAAGTTTGCTTGCTCACCCATGGATTTATGAGGCTAGCTACTCTTCATTGCTGCCTGGACCTCCTTCTCCCCTGGCTGTATGGTTCCCTTAGAAGTAACTGGTTATCTCTGCTACCTCTATGTCCTACTCCCCTTTCACAGGAAGGGAAGAGTGCAGATCAGAGCTAATGCTGCTTGTAGAAATACTGACTTCATCTCAGAAAATCAGAGGAAATACTGACTATGAGGCAGGGGAGAATATAATGTAGAACAGTTGCTCCCAGGCTCAGTCCTGCTCCTCACCCGAAACAATAGATCCTGACTAGATGACTTTGCTGTGGAGGAATTCCTCTAAAGGGTGAAACCATGTTGCTGAACAAGCTGCTTTGTGTGCTTTTCTGGTCTTCTCCATGCCATACAGCATCTTAGCTCTTGACAAGAGGGAGTTAGGAGAAAGGGAATAATTTCCAGAGCCTTCCTTTCCTCTATGGTGCCAGGGAACCCCACAGCAAGAAAAATAGCTGTGAAATAATGGAATGTGTGAGAGCTAGAGATTAGGGCATAGGCACTGACTCGTTTTTTATTTGGAGTGTTTTGTAAATACAGGTTAAAGTTCATTGGAGAGTTTTCTTATTTCTTTCTATTTTAGATGTGGTGGTAATGGCAGTTAAAGCAGGATAGCATAATGGATGATTTTGGATTTGTAGTAATAAAAATTATAATTAACATTTGAAATGCATTTTTATTTGAAATCGGACTGAAATATCATCTAGCTGTCATGTACAAATCTATTCTGAAAATTTCGTGTCTCTGTTTTATCAGATCTCAGAATCATTGGTTGGACAGAGGGATGGACAAACCGAATAATTAAGCCTGTTTTTTTGTTTTGTTTGTTAAAACGCTTAAAAAACATGAAAAGAAAAAAAGGGGCAAAGTGTTTCCCAGTTTACCAAAAACCTCAGCCTAGATCTGCCTTTGGAGTTTGGGGGTGGAGAGGCACCGATTGCATGGTACGCTTAGGGTGCCAGTTGCTGGCAGCTAGTCTAGGGCCGCCCCTGGCTGCAGATAGAGGTATTTGCACAAATGTGCACACTTCTGCTGATACTGTCACTGATGCTTGTGCAAGAAGAAGGCTGTCAGCATATTGGAACCATAATGGCTTTATCTCTACTTTGAAACACACCGTGTTTGTCTGTACTTGCATGCTGGGGAGAAGAAATCGATCTTGGTTAATAAAGGACAAAAGGTTTAGGGGAAATACATCAGCTTCAGACTTCTAAGAGCATTCCATGCAATGAGGAATAAAATATATTTCATTAAGATGCACAGTAGGGCAGTTATTGTCAGTGGTGACAAAGTGTCAAATTATAGTGTAACAAACAGGCAGTATACAAATAGAGGCTCAGATACTGTCCTCTGTTTGCCTGCCTATAACTCCATCAGTGAGAATTCTGCCATCGATCAAGGGTCTTTGTATGAGGATGAAGGATTGACCCAGAGGTGAGTTTGGCAGTTAGTCACCTTTAGCCTCCCCCCAAATACTCTACTTTCTACTTGAGCAATGGTCTCAAGTTGCAGTGTGGGAGGTCTAGTTGGATATTAGGAAAAACTATTTCACTAAGAGGGTGGTGAAACACTGGAATGGGTTACCTAGGGAGGTGGTGGAATGTCTATCCTTAGAGGTTTTTAAGGCCTAGCTTGACAAAGCCCTTCCTGGGATGATTTAGTTGGGGTTGGTCCTACTTTGAGCAGGGGTTGGACAAAATGACATCCTGATGTCTCTTCCACCCCTAATCTTCTATGATAAAGAATGCCTTTAGCAAACCATACAATGTTATCGCTTAAAAATATTTTCCACTCAAAGTTAAACTTATTTCTGTGAGGAATAATCCCTCCCCAAGGCCTATTTAATGGGAATATTCAGTGTGTATATCTGATTTTCTTTGTGGGTCACTTTTAAGGAAGCTTAATGGTTAGATCGCCAAATAAAAAGATTTTATTCTGAATCGCAGATAGTCGCAATGAAAAGTGCTAGTGAATCAGCAAGGTATTGATGTATATGAATTTATATATAATGAATTTACTGTTCTATTTATCCTAGATTTTAGCCTTCCCCATTAGCTAAAAACAAAGCACATAATAATAATAATAATAATAATTAAAAAAGCAACATACCCACCCACATAAAACAACCAGTCAGCAGGGATAACAAAATTTCATAAATGACCAATACCTTTTTCAATCTTGTTAAGTTCTTGGCCTCAATGACTTCCTGTGGTAGTGATTTCCACAAAGGCCCTTCCCACTTCCAAATGCTTGTTGAAAAGGAGGTAGTGTGCTTTGAAATCAACACATCTGGTATTTCAGACTAAGAGGGGGAAAAGAAGGGAATTCCAAAGTCAATAGGAAACTCAGAGACTGCTCTGTTGGCAGTTCCTTTTCTACCAAGGGAGTTTCAGATTGAGAGCACCCTTTGCTCTCCGTGTTGGCAGTATCACACAGGGAGAGCAGCTCCCAGGTCTAATAGGGCTTTGTAGGGGGACACTAACACCTTAAACTCCAACTGCAAGCCAGTAGACAGCCAGTGCTGGTGTCATGTGCACATAGGGTATGTCAACACTTCAATTAAAAACTGTGTAGCGTGTGCCAGCTGACTCAGGCTAAGGGTCCCAGGCTAAAGGGCTATTTAATTGCATTGTAGATGATTGGGCTGCAGCCTGACCTCTGGGAACCTCTTACCTCCCAGGGTCCTAGAGCCTGGGCTCCAGGCTGAGCCCGAACGTCCACACAGCAGTTAAACAGCCTGTTTTAATGTGGTCACCTGGGCTGGTGTTAAACTTGCTGGGGCTGAAGCCAAAGTCTGAGGGCTTCAGCCCTGGGTAGCAGGGCTCAGATTACAGGCCCCATGTCTAGGGCTGAAGCCTTTGGACTTTGGCTTTGGCCCTCCTGCCCGGGACGGTGGGGCTTGGGCTTTGACCCTCCTGCCCAGGGTGGTGGGGCTCGGGCAGGCTCAGGCTTTGGTCCCCTCTCCTAGGGTCATATAGTAATTTTTTTCATCAGAAGGAGGTCGTGGAAGTTTGAGAACCCCCTGATCTAGACCACATTTCTCTAATTTGCTTCTGAGAATGTCATGTGAGACTGTCAAAAGCGTTACTAAAATCAAGATATATCACATCTGCATCACCCCCACTCCATCCACTAGGCCAGTAACACTGTCAAAGAGACAGGGAGCAAGTGAGTTTACTTGAAGATGCAAATAATATGGTTTGAGAAGTGGAGAATAGGATTGTATTCAGCTGCTGAATGTTGTAGTTTAACATTCATTAAGGATCATTCTCCAATGCCAGATACTGCCTCTCTGATCCTAGTTCAAGGCACTAGTGCTGGTCCTATTCAGTTGTCCTTTTTTGTAACTTTTCTGAGTGTAACTTTTCTGAGGGATGTCAACAAAAGATCTGACCCTACTCCTTGCTAGGATCACTAAAGATTTTGCCTTAGAACTGATAACATGCAGTAAAAAGCTAAACATATTTACTGGGAAAGCAAGGGAGATTACTACAGAATCTTAGACCTGGGGACTTGGAAAGAATTGCAATATCAGTGTGATGTTTCATTCCATATTCTTTATGAAAATATGCTTATAATATGACATAACTGAGATCATTGGAAAGGTAATAATTTACTGAATGTTATTATCCAATTTGTATGCCTATATCATTTCTGTATCTGAAGTTAGGAATATTGACTATGTATCTGTATTTCAACTATGCTACTTTCGGTGACGCCTATTGCTAACACTTCAGGTACAACAGTGGAAAAGCCAGACAGGGCTGATGGCCATCAACAAGGACAATGGACTGTGGAAAGGCTTGGCCTTCCTGCGGATGCTCCATACTGCCACTGACTCATGGATGCTGTGATACTACAGAGTCAAGTCGTCTTGTCACCTGATACTAAACATTACCTGGGACTTCTTGTAACTTTCCACTGGAAGGGAAGGGTGGGGGGACTCAAGTTTGGGAAATAAAGGATTCCTACCTTATGTAAATCCTACTTAAGGGTGGGGAAGAAGGCAAACAGGACTCCTCCTCTCCATGGCCTGTCTGCCCAAGAAGAAAGACTGCTAAAGCCACATGAAAGGAAGGTGGGGTTGGCGGGATGGGGGACTCCAGACTGGAACAACAGGTCCAGTCCGAAAAGAAATATAACTGGAACTTTGAACCACAGAAACTTTGCAACCTGCCTAAAATAACATTTAGGGTAAGAAATTACATTGTGTAACCTTTTTCTTAAGTATATTGAGCTTAGCCTGCGTACTTTGGTTTATTTGCTCAGTAATCTGCTTTGTTCTGTCTGTTATCTCTTATATTCACTTAAAATTCACCTGTTGTAGTTAAACTTGTTTCTTATTTATAGTATAACCCAGTTTATGTAATTTCTAACTGGGGGTGGGGAGGAGCAAGAAGTTATACATATATCCCTCCACGTTGAGGGAGGGGATGAATTTCATAAAACTTTTGGGTTTGTACCCCTTAAAGGGAGTGGGTACCAGAATGTTGGAGCAAACCCCTAAGGCTGAATCTTTGCGGAATGGACTTCTGTCTCTCTCTGCAGCTGGGTGTGGCCCTGCCTGTGTGCTTGACTGGAAGAGGCTTGTAAGCCTAGCCCAGCAAGGCCAGGTAAAGGGAACCCATGCTGGCACAATAGGCTGACTTAGTGGCACCCCAGCACATCAGATGACACCCCATAGGTCCCAAACCCATCACAGTCAGTTTCAGTGAAATATATATTTAGCATACAAACTGTAATATTTGTAGTAAACTGTGCAAATACACAATGAAACATCTGTTTGATTCCGAAGGATGATGCCTATTCCAGATAGTTTTCTTGTCCTTCGCACAGGAGCCAGGTAGTGGGATTCTTCCACAAACATCCATTTCAAGGTAACTTTAAAATAAACTTTCCAGAGAATGAGCTAGTCTAATTTAGCATATCAAACACTGAGTCTTTACAGTTCTGAAGCAGCAGGACTCATATCTGCCAGGGGCTTCAAAGAAGCCAAATAATCTTTTATGCAGTTCCTCGGGAAGAAAGAGATTACTGAAAGTGAACTGACTTTCCAGCAGCTATACTGAAAGATAGGGCAAAGTTGATGTGGTGTTTAGATGTTGCTTGTAATTATTAGAATTGGGAGCACTGGCTGTTGGGAGTCTGAAGGGACTGGAAACAGGAAGGAGTGTGGAGGAGTTAAGAGGCTGAAAGAAAGCTATAGAGGGTGCAGCAGCAGCTTGGTAAAGAGGTTTCCACTTTGAAAATAAAGTTCTGTTGAAGCTTGTTAGTACCTTGCCTGGTTGGTACAACATTTTGGCAATGAGGATCTATCTTCTGCCTCTGAACCCACCTGCACCCTTTCTGCAAAGCCCAGGTGAGCCTCCAATTGCTTTTACTACCTGGATCCATATGTTTGAGGCTTATCTGCTTGCAATCAGTGCTACAGAGATTTCTGAAGTAAGAAAACATGCTCTGCTAATCCACTGCCTTGGAGCAGAACAGCAGCATATATTTTACACTTTTCCCCTTGCAGATGATAAATATGAGACTGCACTCACTGCATTAAAGAATATTTTTGTGCCAAAAGTGAATGTAGTAGATAATCACTACAGATTTCGTCAGCGTGAGCAGAATCCAGGGGAGACTATAATGCAGTATATTGCTTCCCTGAGGAGTCTGATTGTAACTTGTGACTTTGGGAATATGGCAGATGAGATGATTAGAGACCAGCTCATTGAGAAAACAACCATGCTTCATGTAAGAGAACGCTTACTTCTAGAACCTCAACTTACACTAGAAAAACCAATAACCATTGCTACCCAGATTGAGTCAGCTACAGCTGAAGCCAAAATAATGAGCATGGATACAGGAGGCACAGTCCAGGCTGTGACTCCTTTGCAGAAAAGTTCACTATCGCTGCAGACAAACAATTACAAGAGGAAAACTGATGAAAAACCACCAAATCAGCAAATTCAAAATACAGTAAAAGCATGTTTTCGCTGTGGATCCTCACAACACCTTGCAAGTCTGGCAAAAGTAGCTCAGTGCAATCATTGCAAAAAGATTGGGCATTTTGCTAAAGTATGTCACAGCAGCCAGTTTAATCAACAGGTGCATACGGTTACAATACCAGAAGTTACTGTGCTGAGCATGGACAAAATCACTACTGCACATATTCCAGAACAAATAAAGTGCACGATAAACGTTCCCGCCATACCCTCAGGCAAATCACACTCTATTCAGCTAATGTTGGACACTGGCTCAGCAGTATCTATACTACCCGATTCCACATATCTGCATTACTTTAAAGTTGTGCCTTTTACTGAACCCAAACTTCACTTGGTGGGCTATTTGACAAACCATATTCCAGTACGTGGCTGCCTGCCAGTAATAGTTACTTTTGGTGATTGCTGTGTAACTGCAGAGTTCTACATTGTCCACAAAGGCACTCCTATCCTTGGTAGAGATTTATTGGCTGCTTTAAATCTTAGGGTAGTTAATGGACGAATTGATCTTCCTCAGCAAAGCATTCTTGCGGTACACACACCAGTGTCAGCTGGGATCCAACACCAGGTTGAGGAGAAACTCGGCTGTGCTTATGGATTTCTGCATAAAGTTAAAATGCAGAATTCTGTGATGCCTGTACGACAGAAGTTACGGCGCTTTCCATTTTCAGTCAGGGAAGCTGTTTCAGAGGAACTTAGAAAACTAATTCAAAAGGACATTATTGAAGGGATTGATTCCTCGGAATGGGTTTCACCTATAATAGTGACGCAGAAGAAGGGTGGAGGCATTCGCCTTTGTGTGGACTTAAGGGAGCCAAATAAAGCTATTGTGATTGACAGCCATCCTCTTCCTCACATAGAAGAAGTATTTGCAGAACTCCATGGAGCAAAGATGTTTTCTACTCTTGATTTGCAGAGCGCATACCACCAGGTTATTTTGCATGAAGATAGCAGAGACCTCACAGCATTTATTACACATGAGGGATTATTCCATTTTAAACATGTTCCATATGGTCTCACATCAGCCCCAAGTGCCTTCCAAAAATGATGTCATTGACTCTGAAGAATCAACATGGAGTTCAGTGCTATCTGGATGATATTATCATGTTTGGAAATACTTCTGAGGAGCATGACAATAACTTGCTGTCTGTACTAAACTGCATCAGCAAAGCAGGCCTCCAGCTCAATAGGTCCAAATGCAAATTTAGACAAACTGAACTCTCCTTTCTGGGGCATACAATTTCACAGGCTGGACTAAAACCTGATTCAGATCATATCCTGGCAATTTCAAATGCTCCTCCTCCAACAGATTTGCAAACCTTACGTTCCTTCTTGGGTCTTACCTCCTGGTATGCAAAATTCATTCCCAATTACGCTTCTGTCATTGAACCGTTACAGGAATTACTACAGAGAAGTTCAACCTTAGTGTGGACAACGGATGCACAACATGCTAGTTTTGAAACGGTGAAAGACTTGATTGTACATAGTCCAGTACTTGCACTATTCAGTCTTGCATTGCCCACAATTGTAACTACTGATGCTTCTGATTATGGACTGGGGGCTGTTCTCACACAACTGCATGAGGACAACATAGAGAGGACTGTTGCATTTGCTTCAAGGACACTAAGTAATGCTGAGAGAAAATATTCTACAGTCGAAAAAGAAGCACTTGCTTGTGTCTGGGCTAGTGAAAAATGGAGAACTCACCTGTGGGGCCGCACGTTCAAGTTGCACACAGACCACAGCCCTTTGATGACGTTGCTCACCACAAAAGGACTGGGAAGAGCAGGATACCGTGTTCCTCGATGGTCTGTAAGACTACTCTCTTTCAATTATGAACTGGAATATAAGCCTGGAAACCGAAATGTGGTTGCTGATTGCCTTTCTCACCTGCCTTTGCCTTCACCAGATGGTCCACCAGAGGATGAGGATGTAGTGGTTGTGCTTATTACAAGCACTCTCATTGCAGTTACAAGAGAACAATTTCAAGCTGCTTGTTCAGCATGTCCAATTCAACAAAAACTATGGGAATTTGTGACAAAGAGATGGCCCAGTAACCCTAAAAACCTTGATCTAGTTTTGCTGCCTTATTTTAGAGTTTGGGATGAATTTTCTTTGTTTGATGGCTGTGTGCTATGAGATACACACCAGCTCCTTGTGCCAGAAGAATTACAGTCAAAACTCCTACACCTGGCACACGACACTCATCAAGGAATTGTCTGAACCAAACAACGACTACGGGATCTGTATTGGTGGTCAGGGATGGACTCTGAACTGAAGCCCTCATAAAATCCTGTGTCACTTGCCAAATGCATGATAAAACAGCAGTGACATGTACTCCTCCATTGCAGCCTGTTCCTATTCCTGAATCAGTAAATGGCCTGAGGTCGCGTTTACATCGCAAATCTCTTCTGCTACAGTAATTAAGTTCCTCTCTTCAGTTTTTAGCAGGGAAGGTAACCGCAAAGAACTGGTTTCAGATAATGGTAGTCAATTTACTTCCCTGGAGTTTGAAACTTTTCTAGCAGAGAGGAACATTTTACACAGAAGGTCATCCCTATATTACCCTCAAGCCAATGGTGAAATCAAACAGTTTAACAGAAGTTTGAAATAGAGTTTGCAAACAGCTAAACTGGAAGGGCGATTGCGGAGAAACTTCACTACTGATTTCTTGCAAGCATACTGGGCTACACGATTTGCCACAACGCAAAGATCACCCACAGAGTTACTGCATGGGAAACAGATGAATACTAAACTGAACATTGCTGGATTGTTAACAGCACGACATGATGCCCCAAACGAGGATGTGAGAAAAACAGTTGAACAGAACCAAGCAAAGTCTAAGGCTTTCACAGAGAAGTGGCGGGGTGCTATGGAAACAAAGTTTGAGTGTGGTTTCTTCATTAGAATACGAAAACCTGGAATTTTACTCAAAGGGGACCATAAATTCACTCCTCTTAATATCATAGAGAAGAAGGGACCTTACACCTATCGACTTTCTGATGGGCGGGTATGGAATGCTTCTTATCTTGCACCTGCCTATGCACCAACAGGAGATTATGTCAACACCCAGTCTGCACTGGATGACTTCACCGTAGTATCAACACAACAAGACATTGCACCGGTACCGGGGCTTGAGAGACTGCCTGTCAGACCCAGACGACCACCTGTCTGGACTAGAGACTATGTTATGTAGTATCTACAGTGTTTTCAGTGTAATATTTCTGCCAATGGTATAGTGTCTTGTTTCATATTTGTGCCTGTGGTTAGAACAACAATGTTTATTGTAATTGGGAGAGTTTCTTAAGAGAGGAGGGAATGTGGTGTTTAGATGTTGCTTATAATTATTAGAATTGAGAGCACTGGCTGTTGGGAGTCTGAAAGGACAGGAAACAGGAAGGAGTTGAGAGGCTGGGAGAAAGCTACAGAGGGTGCAGCAGCAGCTTGGTAAAGTTCTGTTGAAGTTTGTTAGTACCTTGCCTGGTTGATACAACAGTTGACAAACTACCTTTCTTTCCAGATGAGAAAGAAGAGATGCAACTTTTGTCCCAGAGTGGGTTGTCTTGTTTGTTTGGCTTCCCATAAACTGCGGTTATGGGTCTATTACAGGAGAGGTGTGTGAGGTTCTGTAGCCTGAAATGTGCAGGAGGTCAGACTAGATGATCATGATGGTCCCTTTTGGCCTTCAAGTCCATGAAGCATTTCTTGAAATGAGATGTAAGTAGTATAAGGGCCCTACCGTCAATCAAACCCTAACCCAGCTCCTTGACCCCTTGACCAGAAGTCCCGCCCCCATCTGGGGTATTACTTCCAGGGTCAAGGCTGCCACGTAACCGGAAGCAAGGTATGTCATGTGACCCCTCTAACAACTCCTCCCACTGCCCTCTACCAATCAGGAGAGGTTTTGCCCCGTAGGACTTCCTCTCAAGAGGAGATTTGACCAATCAGGCTGAGTTCCGGGGCGGGGTGTCCTCTCCGGAAGTGGGTCTTGTGACCCCTCTAACAACTCCTCCCCCCACCCTCCACCTATCAGGATGGGTTTCGCCCTTGTAGGACTTCCCCCGAAGAGGAGCTTTGACCAATCAGGGCGAGTTCCGGGGCAGGGGTGACCTGTCAGGAAGTGGATCTTGTGACCCCTCCAACGACTCCGCCCCCAACCCTCTACCAATCAAGAGGGGTTTCGCCCCTGTAGGACCTCCCCAAGAGGAGATTTGACCAATCAGGATGAGTTCCGGGGTGGGGTGACCCGACTGGAAACGATTCGCGTGTGACCCCTCTAACGACTCCTCCCACCTACCTCTACCAATCAGGCCGCCCAGAGACCAGATTTGACCAAAATAGGGCACGTTCGGGGACGGGTTGAACCGCCCAGAAGAGGGGCGTGTGACCCCTCAGCCAATCAGAGTGGAGCACCATCACCCCATAAGTCCCAGCGTCGGGCGGAAGAGGCTGTCTTTTTTACCAAGAGCGCGTGTTTTACAAATCGTGGAAACATGGACTCCTTCACCACTCCCATGAGAACTTCGGATTTTGTTTTAGCCCCGAGGGCCTTCGACAAACCACGGAGAAAGCGCTACATCAGCGACAGTTCCGAGGAGGAGGAGGGGGCGATTGAGGGGAGCCCTTTGGCCCAGCCATTGATGGATACCCCGGACCCTGATACCCAGCTGCTTGTGGGGCCCCGCGATGAGCATGATGGCCTCTTGTTGTCCACCCCCCTGGAGGAGGAAGGTGATCGCAGCTCGGGGAAGTCACTAGTGGACAAGATGAACGGAAGAGACAACGCTCAGGTAAATGAATGCTTAAGAGGTGACGGTCGAGGTTGGGGGTGTAACGGGGCTAGGAACCAGGGATTGTGTAAATCAAAAACCAAGCATTGGGGTGCTTACACTGTTTCTTTTCTTAAAAAAAAAAACAAACCTCTTGACAGTTCGACGATGCCTTTCTAGAGGACCCGGAGACCCTGGACAGCGTTGCACCAAGCAGCGAAGATGAACCGGGCCCACCTTGTTTTTGCTCAACGCCAATACAAAATGTTGAAGAGGACTTCGAGGATGATGGCTATGAGGAGTTTAGGAGGAGGCTTGGCATGGAACTGACTGAGCCAGTGCCACGTCATGAGCGTAAAAAGGTCATGCGGACTATTGTACGCGTTGCTGTTTATTCTGTTCTTGATCACTGTCTTAGGGAAAAGCTTTTTGAAGATTGTGAGGGCTGTGTCATAGATGCCCCAGGCCAGTGGCACCATGACTGTGTGACTTGGACTTCAGTGGATATAAACTGCAAGCTCCGGGGCCTGTGTGCTGAGCTGTGCTTGGAAAGCTTATTAAACACTGTTATTGCCATAGGTTATGCTATGCAATGTCTGTGCCTAACCCAAGAACATTTAGCACAAGGGGTGACCTTGATAAATGCTGTGCAATTCAGTGGAGACCCTGACCATGTTTTAAAGAAAATGACCAAACCGGAAGATGCCTGCTTAGAGAGTTATATTGACCATCTGGTCCACACAAAAAGTTACAGAACCCTGCTTAAGAAAAAGTCTATTTGTGAGAAATCTAAAAGGATTAAGTTAGAAAATGGTGAGGGGCCAAACATGCGATATAAAACTTGGTAGCTGTAAATTTAAAAAAAAAAATCTATTGAAAAGAGCTTTGTGACTATCTGTATTTCTGTTAAAATGTCTCTGGCCCTTAAGGGAGCTTAAAGTTTTTTTTTTTCTTTCTTTTTTTAATGGAGCATGTTGGTTTGTTTTCAAGGAGCTGAATGTCTTTTAAATAAAATAAAATTGTTTGTGAGAACCTAGCTCTTGTGTCTTTTGTGTAAGAGAGACCCATTTACAGCAAAAAAAAAAAAAAAAAAAAAAGCTGAAATGTATGTTGTGGGAGGGGGAAAAATATCCTAAACATGTGTTTACAATAAAACAAACAGGGCTGGTTCAGACATGTGGTTGAGTACAATAGAGCTGACTTATTCTGTTGAACTGAACGGGTTTAACCACCCCCCCCCTCACTGAATAGCCAGGGTGACTGTGATTACTCACCCTTGTTGCCATAGGGTTAATTTTTATGAGGGTGCACCCATAGTAAGGGAGGTGGGTGGGTGAGGATGGTGAGTTCTGATTAATATGAAATGAAATAAAACCTCAGGAGTTCGCAGATGCTATTGGACTGTTTAAATATAACCCCTGGAGTTGGTGGAACGCTATAGGCCAGTTTAAATATGGCCCAGGAGTTGGTTGAAGGCCACGGGGCACTTTTTCTAGAAAGCACCCCCGCCCCACCAAACTTTAAGCATGAAAGAAACATGTTTTTAAAAACAAAAACGAAAACAAGCCCCAAGACATTCATTGATATCTGCAAAGGGCCCCTCACTTGAAATGGTTACTGTAAGAAGGCCCTACGGGGGGGGTGTGTGAACAAAAAGTATTTGAACTTAAAAAAGAAAAAAGAAAAGCAGCCCAATTGTGCAGAAAACTTATTCCCCACCCCCGATCACAAAAGGGAATGCTAGGGAGGGGTGATCCAATCAACCTGCTAACTATTTTGAAACAAAAGAGTTAGGATGGTGTAAAAAAAAAAAAGCTCAGGTAGCTTGGAGACTGTATCTTTCAACAGAAACTCTCTTGAATTGCTGCTGGACTGCAAGTGGAGGTATGTTCCCTGTTTTTTTTTAACTCTGAAAAAAAAAATATATATATAATATAATGCCATTCTTTGGCCATGCTGTCTTAGTAAATAATGGTGCATATCTTTATTGCAGTGTGATCTGTTTAGCATGGAGCCAGTAACTTTAAGTTGCAGTTCATCACCAGGCCAAGGTAAAAACCATTTTTAACTGTAGTTGTGCTTAATAACTTCAGGTATTACATAGATTGAATAGGGATTTGGGAGCTAATACTAACTAACATTTTGGCTTGTTTTTTTACCCCAAAGACCCCAAGCACACATGGCTGGGGCGGGGCGGGGGCCAGAACAACCAGGGGTCTTTTTAAAAGCATGGGGGTTTATTGAAAAGTATTTTGTTGCAAACAGTGTTTTAAACTCTCTGTGTGTGTGTGTAAAATATAGGTGGTTTTTAAAAAGTATATGTCTACAAACTGATGGTGATGGTGTGTTTCCAATTAACAGGGTTTTTACTTTGCAAAATGAGATGTATTTTTAAAAAAAAATATTTGTGGTAGTTGTTTTCAAAGTGGTAGAAATAAACCCAAAACCTGTGTTTGTTGTACAGCCTGAAATGGATTATTTTCTTTTAAAGCTATGACTTTTTTAAATAGAAAAAACATCCTAATGGATATTTTTTATTTTATTTTAAAGTTTACTAGACAGTTTCATGTGTTTTATTAGAATGTTGTTTGCTTTACAGCACGGTCAAAACATGAGCGGGTAAAAATGCTCAAAAGAAAAAGGAAAGAGACAACTGAAAAGAAAAATTCACATTTATCAGTGACGGATGGATGAAGCCGGGTAAATATATTTTGCTTATTAGTCTGGTTAATTTATGAGGTTTTGTATTTTAAGTACATACATAGGTGTGGGTGAGAAAGCTGGCAAAGTTACGTTTTTGTAAAATGCTTCCCCCCCCCCCCAATCAGGCATATGCAGCCCTTCTGACAAGGCTGTAGTGGGAAGCTACAAGGACCCCCCCCCCCGAGAACCACCAAAGAACCAGGAAACTGCTTTGAGACCTTAACAACGCAAAACAGCACAAGAGTGCAGATGAAGCATCAGCCCAGTCTAAACCTCATTTAAGTCAAACCCAAGGACAAAACAAAACACTCTGGTAAAAAACATCCATGCAAACACAACTCCAGTTCCTCAGCAGCCACCGCCACACCAAGCCCTGAGAAAACTGTGAGCGAAAACGCCCACATTCACAAACCCGGAGCAGACACTCTAGGGGTTGTGAATAAAAAACTAAGGACTGACAAAGATCCCCCATATTCTAGTATTTGGGGAGAGTTTGATGCTTCATTCAGAAAACTGATGGACGCTGTATCCTCGGGGGGTCTAAAACTACGGCATTCTAAAAAGATTTGGAAAAAATACGACGCTTTGTTCAGAAAACTGATGGACGCTGAATCCTCAGGGAGCCTAAAAGAAAGGGGGGCTGGAAAGGGTGGCTCTGATCAGGAATGACTAAGTGTGGAAAGGGGTACCCTCAAGGGTGCACACCAGCTCATGTGTAAACAAAAGGGCGGACGGCGCTTGGGGGATAAACAGATGGCTGCCAAAAAATTCCAGGCCAGGGTCGCTGTAAAAATTTTAAAAAGAGCTAAAGAGGTAATGAGGGAAAAAAAACAAAAAGAGATGCTCCCTACCAGAGGTTCTCAAACTGGCATGTCTGAAAATGGGGAGGCGACATCAGACTCTGGTTTAGAAAATTCCCCAGAGGGCTCTCTAGACGGGGTCCCATCTACTTCCAATGACCCTCACGGGGGCGTCTGAGTCTGACTCTCAATTAGTATCTGATGTAGAAGATGCCATTGATGGTTCCATAGAGGAACCCCCAAGTAACCCTGAAAATGCAGAGGTGTATATGGAGAGAGTGAGAAGTTGGCAATGTGAATTACCTAGATTTGGGGGGTCGGTGTATTGTGAGGAGTTTCATTTTGTCCATCTTGAGCAAATAAATTCAGCTCAACAGGCTGTTGAAGCCATACACAGAGGGATACAGCTAATTCTTGATGACGTTAATGGTAGGGTAGGCCCTGATGGTTACGTACAGTTACATTTAGAGAGCCGTCGTTTAACTAACCCTTTGTTTTCGGTCAGAAGAACTAGGGATGAGCTATTTGCTGAGGATTTCTTAAATCAGACCTCAAAGCTGCTTCAGAGCAATAGAGAATTGCATCTCGATGGTATGTTGCGCTTCGTTGTGACAGTTGTAAAAAATAGGGGTGGGGGCACTCGAAGAGTTTTAAATTCTATCCTTAGTAGTCAGATTATTCATAAAAAGAGACAATGTTTAGTAGCCCTGACTTACACTGGTACCAATCTATGTTTTGCGGGAGGGCTCTTGGCCGTCATGGCTGGTCATAAACCTACGGATGCGGAATTGTTAGCAGAGGCGAGAAAGTGGCATGAGAAACTGGGGTGGTCAGATCAAAAAAAGGTTATGCTCAGTGACGTAGCAAAGTTTGAACAGCATTTAGGAGTTAACATACAGGTGGTGTTGTATGCGGTGAAAGGTGGCTGGGGTTTTTTTAAAACGGGGGGCCCCGTGTACCCTAAGACTTATTTTATCCTGTTGCACGATGAACATTACTATGCGGTTCTGGATGTGAAAAAGTTGTTCGGAGCAAAAAATTACTGTGAGTTTTGCCACACGGTGTACAGTCACGACCATTCTTGCAGGTATCGTTGCCGCCTCTGCTTGAGCGCAACATGCTCTGACAACGTGGGTGTGCAGCAGAGGTGTCCTAGCTGTAAACTGTATGGTCGGTCCAAAGAGTGTTTAGACAGACATGCCAACTGTGCGTCAAAAAACCAAGTTGAATGCCTGTCTAAAACGTTATGCGATAAGTGTCAGGCGTACGTGGACAAGCGGCACAGGTGTAAAGGGAGGCGCTGTAAGCAGTGTCAGGGTTTGATCGTTGGAGATGTAGACGTTCATCTCTGTTTTATGGGCAGCCTTAGAAAGCCGGAATCATCCGAAAAGTATATTTTTTATGATTTTGAATGCATGCAGGAGACTGGGTTGCACACTCCCAATTACATTTTTGCAATGTCCCTAAAGCCGGAAAAATCCTGGGAATTTAAGGGTGACGAATGTCTTTCTATGTTTGTTAAGATCTTTATTGGCAAAGAGTTCCGGGACTACACGTTCCTAGCGCACAATTCCAAAGGTTATGATGCGTATTTCTGCATTAGACAGTTACTGAAGGAAAAGATGTGCATAGAATTGATTGCTCAGGGTAGTAAATTAATGTGTGTGGAAGTTAAGGCCCTTGGCATTCGTTTTATAGACTCTTTAAACTTCTTGCCCATGAAGCTTAGCAAGCTCCCGCAGGCGATGGGGTTTGAAGGTTGCAAAGGGTATTTTCCACATTTTTTTAACACTTTAGAAAATCAAAATTATGTGGGGCCTATGCCCGGTGTGGAGCACTACAGTGTAGAAAGCATGATGCCCGGTGAAAAAGCAGAGTTTCTCGACTGGTATCAAGACCACAGCTCTGAGACTTTTGACCTGCAGAAAGAGCTTGCGTATTACTGCCAGCAGGATGTAAAAATTTTGAGACAGGCTTGTATCCTATACAGAAAAGAAATTATGAATATGACGGAGAAGGTCAATCTAGTAGAGAGAGAATCTGGTAAATTCACCGAGATAAAACTGTGTATAGATCTGTTCCAGTACATAATGCTGGCATTCGTCTGCATGGCTATGTACAGGTTTATGTTTTTGGAGCCTAACACGGTAGCTCTTCTCCCTCCAGACAACTATCACAGACAGAAAAAGAGATATTCGACACCATCTATCCAGTGGCTGTTGTATATCTCTCAAAAAGAAAATATACAAATACGGCACGCTTTACAGGGTGGGGAACTACAGGTAGGCCCCTACTTTTTAGACAGTTATGCCAATATTGACGGGGAGCACACAGCCTTTGAGTTTAATGGGTGTTTTTTTCAACGGCTGTGTTGCCTGTCATTGTGAAAAAGCACAAAACCCTATGATGGGTACAACTTTTGGATTTCTTTTTATTACAAGACGCAGCTCAAGACCGACTATCTAAAATGGCTTGGTTTTGTAGTGAGGACTCTTTGGGAGCATGAGTGGGTGGTGATGAAAGAAACAGACAGGGAGCTTGCGAGCTTTTTAAACTGAGCCCAGTTACCCCAGCCTCTCATGCCTAGGGATGCTCTTTTTTGGGGGAGGACGAACGCCATCCGTCTATATTATAAACCTAAGCCCAGCGAAGAAATCCACTATTATGATTTTACCAGCTTGTACCTTTTTGTAAACAAAACCAAAGACTACCCTATTGGGCACTCTGGTATAGTTTATGACAAATTTGGACCCCTTGCAAATTATTTTGGAATTGCAAAAGTTAAAGTGTACCCCCCATGAGGCCTCTTTTTCCCATTGTTACCTGTCAGAGCGGGCGGCAAGCTTATGTTCCCGCTATGCCGAACCTGCGCGGAAACCGAGCAGCAGGAGACGTGCACCCACACTGACGAGGAGAGGGCCATCCTGGGGACTTGGTGCACGGTGGAATTGAACGCAGCCATAGCGAAGGGGTACATGGTGGCTAAAATCTATGAAATCTGGCATTTTAATGAAAAATCTGATGAACTCTTTTCGGAGTACATAAAATTACACCTCCGCCAGAAACAAGAGGCTTCAGGGTATCCCAGCTGGTGCACAGACGAAGACAAACAAAATAAGTATGTTAACGATTTCTATCAGAAAGAAGGCGTGCTTTTATGCTGACACGAGATCAGGCTAAACCCTGCTAAACGCCAAATTGCTAAATTGTTTTTAAATTCTCTGTGGGGTAAATTCAGCCAAAGAACCAACCTACCTAATACCAGCATCGTGAGAGACCCCGACGAACTCTTTTCAGTACCTATTTTCCCCCAACTACGAGGTTTCATCCTGTGAGTTTATCGACGATGAAACAGCGTGCGTATCTTGGAAGCACGCAAAAGACCGTTATTCTGTCTCTGGCAATACCAGTGTTTTCATAGCCTGTTTCACCACCGCTTATGCCCGCTTAGAACTATACAGCCTCCTAGATGGATTGCAAGAGCGGTGCCTGTACCACGACACTGACTCAGTGATATTTGTGAAAAGGGAGGGGGCCTGCAATCCCCCTCTGGGGGATTATTTAGGGGACCTCATGAGCGAGATCCCACCAGATCAACACATCACCGAGTTGGTGTCGGCAGGCCCAAAAACATACGGGTATAAACTGTCGGGAGGAAAGGCCTGTATGAAGGTCAAAGTTATTGCCCTGAACGTAGCAAACTGTGAAAAGATCAACTTTGACAGTTTGAAAGATCTAGTCCTGGACTATTGCACTGGTCTGCAAGAAACCAGTCCACGGTCCACGGGGTATTTGGCATTAGCGGTAAGCAGGGCCTTGGCGTGCCCCAGTCGAACACTCGGGGCCACCCGTACTTTCTTCACAAAAAGGGATGCTGATAGAATGCACAGTTTAAAGCCTTCGGTTCCGCTGCCCATTAAACAGAAAGGATCTTTACTGTGCGTCAGGTTAATTTTCACATCCACTCCGTTAAACAATAGTTTTTCTTGAAAAAACAGGTCGCTGTATAGATGACCCAGAAGCTCTACTGTTCTGCTTTGAGCGGTCAGCTTTGCATGCCTCACAAACCCTAGATTCTCGCCATCCAAGTCTGTGTCTTCCTGTTGTCCAGCAGTGTCTTTGTAAAAGAGGCCAGCGGAAAATTGCTTGGCGAGGGTGTCGTTGCTGTAATTGAGCACCGATTCTATAAAGGCCCTGTAAGGGTAACAGTTGTTGCTTTGGCTTACAAGGCGGTCTCCAAGCGTGACATCCAGCTGACTAAAAATAGAGGCCACAGGGTAATTCACCAGGCCCACCTCGGTGTCCGCGTCGAGTTCAGTTCCGTCTCCTTTTACAATCTTGCAACACAGGTACAGCAGTATGTTGTTTAAATCCATATAATCTACGCCATTCCCTGCTGTAAAAAAGTCAATGAGGGCAGACTCCGTAATGTCCGACAGAGGTGGCACCTCGATGTAGATGCTTTTCTCAATGCTGGTCTGCGTAGGGGCTATTTGGAACAAGTCTAGTTCGGATTTGGTGCATTCTTCAGACTTGCAGTGAACGAAAGCCATGTTGATTAAAATATATCTCTTGTATCAGCCGGCGAGTGTTTCCTCTTTCGCCCAGGCTTCCTCTTGGACTTTCGCTTATGGCCGACCCTGCGGGTCAAAGCCCTTCTTTTAAAGGGTTTCGGGGGACCTGCGCGTCGTGGGTGACGCATTTCTCTTTCTCTTCTTCCTCCTTTTAATGTACATCAGCCCTGATCCTTCCTGTGAAGCTGTGTTCCCCACCTTCTCCAGAACAGCGCGGGAGACATGACCTACCACGTCTTTAGCTATGTTTTAAGCGACAGTTTTTATGTGGGGTTTAATAATCTATAGCCCCCTCCACAAAAGTGGTACGGCTTTTCGAAAGAGGCTACGGAATATTCCACCCACGCCTGCCCCATACATCACGGGGGCCCCATGATATTCGGGAAGGGCGTATCCCGCCTGGGCTTTGTAATAGTTTCTGTAGACATTGGGGTCGCCGTAATTTTTTAGGATCGCCATAATACTGTTTTGCTTTTTTAGAAAACTCGCTCTCTCCGGGGGCGCAGGTGTTGTTTGATGATCACCTTGCCAAAGCGAAATGAGACGCTTTTGTTCTGATCTGTCTTTATTTCAAAGGTAATGGTGTCGATGTGGTGTTTACTGATAGGGACATAATGAGGTTTATCGTAGGTGATGGTGACAAACTCGTTGTTCCTTCCTTGGACGGGGACACAACGTAACAGGGGAACAGAAAAGTCCCCCACAAACTGATGTTCTACAATATCCGTGTACAGATACAAGGAATTAAAACCCCCTGTAATGTCTGCCGAGAAAGGGAAATTTTGGACGCTGTGTTTGGGGCCCAAGCCCAGAATGTTAGCTAGCTCCCCGCTGGTAGAAAACATAAAAGTAAAAGCGGTGGATTTAAGTCTAATTTTTCTACCCACAGGGTCGTAGTTCATGACCATCTCAGGCGGTCCGGGGTGACGAGCTATGATACTGTTCATATGATCCAGTAATTCGGGTATGGACGCATAATAACCTCGTCGTAGGATGAAACTCCATGCCATATCTCCAAAGGTGACTTCAAAAGAGGTGTCTTTGTTGACAGTGTTCCAGCTGTGCAGGTATTGTATTTCCACTAACCCCACCTCCCAGGCACCCCGGAGATCCAAGGGCTTAATCAGCCTTATTGTAAAGTTCGAGCTGGTGTTTTGAGGAAAAACTGCAGAGCTGGCGTTGCTGGGCAAAGTAATGTAAAACCCACCGTCGCTCATCTTCTCTGTCTTTGTGGGGCGGAATAACTTTTGTTTGTTTGCGTCTAAATGTCACAGAGTTGAGAAGCTTTCACCCAGCTGTTAAACTTATCAGGCCACCCCAACCATTTCACCAGTAGTTGCTTTTTTCTCCCTTTTCCTTTCTCCGCTAGAACTTTTTCAATCCTGTAAATCCTATCTCGTTTGGGGTTTACTTTTGTAATTCTTCAAGGTAAAAAGATCCAGTAACTGTCTCACCCTCGTAGTCTTTTAATTGGTATACCCCTGGTTAAGGCTTCATCCACTACGAATATCTCATTGGTAAATGTCTGTTCATAACCTTTTTCAAAAGCTCTTTTGGTTTTAGATAGTCTCACGCGGTCGCCTTTTCTAAAAGGGGCAACAACCGATTTTATTTTAAAACCATCGCCATAAACCATTTTCCATACCTTCAGAGAATCTGAAGGGTTAACATCAGCGGGTCTGGTATGTATAGTTCTGTGAAAGCTCTGGCTGTAACTCTTTATAAAGTCAGGTAACACATCGATGTAGCGAAAGGTGTTATTGGCTGTAAAATATCTCCACATCCTAGTTTTTAAAGTTCTGTTAAATCGCTCCACGACCCCTGCTTTGACTTCATTATTAGTAACAAAATGGTGAACGCCGTGCCGCTTTAACAATCTGCTTAAGGGTTTGTTTAAAAATTCTTTCCCCCGACCGGTTTGTAATTTTTGAGGCACACGCCCTTCGCTAAAAATAGCTTTAAAGGCCTTCGTTACCTCCCCGCTCGTCTTGTCCCTTAGGCCTAAGGCCCAGGCTTATTTTGGTAGAATGTCTACCACTGTTAAGATGTACTTAAAATTGCTGTTGTGTTTGGAGAACCGGTGCATATCCACCAAATCTGCCTGCCATTGCGCATCCACATCCGAAACAATGGTCTTGTTTCTTTTAAAACGTATTCGAGCCAGTTTGTGTAAAGTATAAGCATCCTGGTCTGAAAGCCAAGCTGTTACTTGTCTTTTATTTAAAGTTTTACTATGCTTTTTGGCCACTTGAAAAAGAGGATTCACCCCACCAAAGCTCCCAACTTCCCCGGGGGTGTAATATATTTTCTTTAACAGAGACGCCTGTGGAGACATGACTGTTACTGGTACCATCTTTTACTAACACAAGTGAGGGTGGGGGACAACATTCATATGAACGCATTTAAATAAATTTTATTAATCACCTGGTTTAACACAACCTTTTACAACTGCCTGTAAAAATGGACGCCATGACTCCTAACATGAGGGAGTCTGTGCTGGTTCATTCTTCCATTTTGTCCTTTTCCTCTTGAGATCTGTGTCTCAGACATGAGCAAAAACAGCTGATGTATTTACTCCCACAGGGCTACCAATGTATAAGTTGTCAAAGGCCTCCAGAAAGGCATCATCGAACTGTCAAGAGATTTTTTCAAAAAAAGAAACAGCGTAAGCACCCCACTGCTTGGTTTTTGATTTACACAATCCCTGGTTCCTATCCCCCACCCCATTACACACCCCCACCCCTGACCGTCACTTCTTAAACATTCATTTACCTGAGCCACGTCTTTTTCATTCACCTTGTCCGCCCGTAACTCCCCCAAGCCATGATCACCTTCCACCTCTTGGGGGGTGGACAACAAGAGGCCATCACACTCATCACGGTGCCTCACAAACAGCCGGGTTTCGGGATCGATTTCCGGTGTGTCCATCAACGGCTGGGGCAAAGGGTCCTCCTCAGAACTCTTGCTGATGTAGCGCTTTCTCCTCACAAGTCCAAAGGTCTGCGGGGCTAAAACAAAGTCCGAAGTTCTCATGGGGGTGGTGAAGGAGTCCATGTTTCCACGATTTGTAAAACACGCGCTATTGGTAAAAGACAGCCTCTTCCGCCCAACGCTGGGACTTATGGGGTGATGGTGCTGCACTCTGATTGGCAGAGGGGTCACATGCCCCTCTTCTGGGTGGTTAACCCCGTCCCCAAACGTGCCCTATTTTGGTCAAATCTGGTCTCCGGGAGGCCTGATTGGTAGAGGTAGTTGGGAAGAGTTGTTAGAGGGGTCACACGCGAATCATTTCCGGTCGGGTCACCCCACCCCGGAACTCATCCTGATTGGTCAAATCTCCTCTTGGGGAGGTCCTACAGGGGCAAAACCCCTCTTGATTGGTAGAGGGTTGGGGGTGGAGTCGTTAGAGGGGTCACAAGACCCACTTCCGGATGGATCACCCCTGCCCCGGAACTCGCCCTGATTGGTCAAAGCTCCTCTTGGGGGAAGTCCTACAAGGTGAAATCCATCCTGATTGGTAGAGGGTGGGGGGAGGAGTTGTTAGAGGGGTCACAAGAACCACTTCCGGAGAGGACATCCCGCTCCGGAACTCACCCTGATTGGTCAAATCTCCTCTTGAGGGGAAGTCCTACAGGGGCAAAACCTCTCCTGATTGGTAGAGGGAAGTGGGAGGAGTTGTTAGAGGGGTCACATGACATACCTTGCTTCCGGTTACGTGGCAGCCTTGACCCTGGAAGTAATACCCCAGATGGGGGCGGGACTTCCGGTCAAGGGGCGTGGTGAAGGGGGTCAAGGGGCGGGGCTAGGGTTTGATTGCTTCCGGTCATGTGGCAGCCTTGACCCCGGAAGTAATACCCCAGATGGGGGCGGACTTCCGGTCAAGGGGCTGGGTCTAGGGGAGGAGGGTTAGGGTTTGATTGATGGTAGGGCCCCCTTGAGCTGGGGGCGGGGCCAAGGGGTCAAGGGGCGGTGTCAAGGGGGTCAAAGGGCGGGGTTACGGTTTGATTGACGGTAGAGCCCTTATACTACTGCTGTATTACGCTACTTGCTAGAGACTGGAGACATACTAAGAGTCATAACCTCACATAAACATATTAATGGTGTTCTTGTCTCCTGAAATGTATAGCATAAAGCAAACAAGGCTCATTCACAAGTCATCTTAGTACTGTATATGTGTATACAGTACTAAGATCTAATCTGTTTCCCATGTCAGCTGAATTCAGTATAAATATTGCTGTTATAACTTGTAACTTCATTACACCTTAGGGGAAAAGGTGACCTATATGTTTTTCTGCCCTATGAATTATCAGGGGGCAATTTTCTGCTGAAAAAAACAAAAAATAACTAAGTCAACTGTTGTAATATCATTGGGTTATACTTCAGCAACTTTATCTGTTTGTTGAAGCAGCACAGGCTGAAATAAGGCACATAAGTATTGGCAAGACTGAAGTGTCTGTATGCATCAAGGAACATAAATTATGTTTGCTTCTAATAGACAACACAGACAGCAGTTCTTAGTCTTCATTTCAATATAATACTGAAGCCAGCAGCCAGTGCTGTGCTACAAAACAGCAGTTCTATAACCATGATGTGGTTTAAGATTTTTGGTGAATATTTCTAATAACCTATGATACAGGTTTTTCTTAACTCATTAAAATATGAATGAATTCATGGTAGCAGTACCTAGTAGACCAGCTGCTACCATCAGCCACTTGCTAAATTTGTTTCTTTAAAATAAAATGTGGAAAAACTCAGTGAAAGGTGTCAAAGAACTACAGCTTCCAAAGCTGTCAGTTTATCACAGAAGAGATACAAATACAGGCAACTGCAGTGCAAACTTCAGATTGTGCCTGCCAAATTACCACCCTGCTGACATGTCAGCACCAGCTTCAGAGGCAGTGGTTTGTATGATCTCCATTCCTATTCAGCCGTTGGCTTCTCTCAGACTACCTGATATGGACACTTGTCTACTGTACGAAATAGACTACCATCTTCAAACAGCCATCAGATGGTAGTGACCTGTGTTACTGCTGATGTGGGCTGGATTTCAATTAACAATGATCTAGAGGGGAGAGGTAGCTTATTCCACTGGCTGCTCTCTGAGACATCCAGCTGCTACCCCCTTGATAAATAATTGTTTGATAGGCCAAGACAACTGTATTGTCTATATTCTATTACAAATTGAGACTGAATATTTTCTAGATTATGTTACGAATTATACCTGATAGGACATGCACACAAATGCTGCGAATTATACCTGATAAGTCACGCACAGTTTGAATCTAGGCTGAGGCACATAAACAAAGTCCACAACTGCAGAGTTCCCAAAAAACACCAAGTTTATTACGCTCGAGCGTGGTGCCCCCCTGCTCGCCAGGAGGGGACCCCGAATACAGATTATACAAAGGTTATATACCTCTTAGCAAAGCATGTTGCCCCTCGTGCATCGGAAACCTTAGCCAATAAACAAACCCTTTTCTTATCTACCACCTATCCCTGCTTGGTGCATTCCTCGTGCTAAACTAGTATGTTAATTACACAGCATGGTCCTAAAGCGATGCATCAGTAACTTTTATCATCAGGATGGGAGGCCTGACATCAAAGGCCAGGAGATAGGGAGTTAGAGACAGACAAAGAACAGATACCGGGAGTCAAGGCAGGCCGGAGACAAGGAGGAGGATTTTCACAGGAATGCAGTATCTAAGGAACACTCCTCCTGGTGCATGATGTGCTTGCTTTTAGACAGTGGTGAGCCCCAAACCAAAATGGAGTCACATGTGCTAACTTTTCCTTAACAATTGACAGATCTCAAACTTGTGTGTGATTTTAGTGGCATGCTTTAAAACCAGCTTAATATACTTTGCACAAACAGGCGTGAATTTAAAAATTGCTGAAAGTACTGTTTCACTAAATTTTACACCTCTAGAGCAAAAATGTTGTATATTTATGACTATTAAAATATTGTGCATGTAAACACTAATCACAGGCCAGGACCCTTTGTACAAGGTGTTGTAGTTTACTTGTGAATATACAAAAGTAATACTTCCCATTTTCTGCCTGAGGTGTTTGCTCTTATTATTTATTTATTTGTATAACTGTAGTGCCTAGGAGCCCTAGTCACAGGCCAGGATCCATTGTGCTGGGTGCTGTACAAACACAGAACAAAAAGACCAGTCCTGACCCAAAAAGCTTACAATCTAAATATAAAGTAAGAAACAACACTTGGGGGAGTACAGTGAGGCAATATTGGTCAGCATGATAGCTATGGTCACATCAGTGGTCATGTGTTATAAGCACAGACTATAGGATCAGATTTAACGTGGTTGTATGGATGTAAGTGAGAGTACAATTTTGCTCCACATACTAATCTTACTTTTATTGTAGTTTTAGCAAATATATTATTGAGTTCCAATTTTAAGTATTCAAATATTTAATGAGCCACTAATAACCATTCACTATGGGTATTCAGGACTCATTATTTGAAATCAAAGCTATGTTGGCTACTTGGGATTGGCCACACAATTAACGTGTTGTTGTTTCTGTTCCCGGATGGTCATATAAGTAATGTCCCATGAGTGGATGGGAGTAACTTTTTTTTATTTAAGAGTAAAAGTCCTCTAGGCAAAGCTGTGCCTTCTTTTGTGTTTGTTACAGCGCTTAGCATGTTATTGGTTCTAATGGAAGTAAATAATAAAATCCTTTTGATTAAGATATGAAGATATAGTCCTTGATCCTGCAAATGGATCTACATAGATTGACCTCCCACCTCTGTGGAGCTCTACTGACTTCAATGGGGCCCTTTGTTTTCTGTATAAATGGGTCAATATTGGATCTGCTCAAGTGATATCTACTGGTGTTCGGTGTTTTTCATTACAGAACTCTTTAGTTTTTACTGATAATTTAGTATATCTAGCATATCTTGTGACTGTAATGAATAGCGGGACAAAAAATTCAATACACTGATATGGTCACATCAGCAGTTGCTTTTAATATATGCTGCTTAATTACTGGCTTCCAGTAAAAAGTTATTTAAGAATAAATTTTTTTTTCTTAATACCGTATATGTACAAATGAGTCCCATAACTAATTCAGGAAATTTTAAATTTTGAGAATTATTTTTAGATTTGGCCAATAGTTATTTTTAAATACTGCTATTCCTTATGACTTACAGACAATGTTTTATATCTGTGGCTTGAAAAAGCTCTGCAAGCCATCCATTCATGAAGTGGTTCCATGCTGATTTCCAGTTACCCATGATTTGCTGCTTGGCCAAAGCAGTTGCTAGGTTTACTATGTATGGCTATTTTGCCCAGTTATTTCCCTTTTGAAATCTAGCAAATACAAAGCCTGAGAGCATGCAATATTAAATGCTGACATAGCAAAACAGGCTTTCCATAGAACGTCCTGAAGAGCACAATAGGTTTACAGTAGAAATATATTGGCAGAGTGCCCTTGTACTGCGTTACAATGCCAGCATGTGCACAGCTTATTAACATCTTGGGAGTAACACAAACTATGAGCTATGCTGTAATTTACGGTCACATTTATTGTGAAGCTTTCAAGAGATCCATCCGTATGCTTTACCATTTTTTTAATCTTCCACTGTTGCATATAAATCCTACATCTATTTGTATTGTATTTTAGTTATTGTTAGGACATAAAAATCTCTAAACACAATACATAATGAGGATATTACTCCCTGAAAAGCTTTTATTTTTTTCCCCACTAACTTATGAATTCACTGATTCGCTACCTATGCTAAAAATTATTTCTGCCTAGGAGGTTTGTGGCAAATTACTTCTTCTACTGACATACACTCAGCTAGAGTTTCAAAGCATGCAGTGAACAACATCCAGGAACTCTCTTCTAGTTGGAAGAAAATGTTTAGCATTCACTTCCTTTCCTGTATGTGCACATATTTATGGTGGCCATAAATGTGGGTCAAGAGTAATTAGTACAATCTTTTCCCCTCTTTCTGTCTGTATCACTCTTGTGCAGCTGGCATCCTTCTATCTTTTCTTTGGCATTTCACATGATCTCTTGATGGCTGGAACATAGATGTTCCTTCACTGCAACATAGATGTTAGGTGAGAAAGACTTATTTCTTCATTCACTCCACCGCCTTGTCAGTGCAAGATTCTTTCATACAGTACGTTTCTAGTGTTCTGATACTTTAAAGTCCCATGTGATGGGGCATCCACCACTTCCCTTGGGAAGAGTATTCTGCTATTGAATACATCTGAGTCTCAGGAAGCTGCTTCTGATCTTCAGCCTAAATTTTCCTTTCGTTTCTTGGATCACTGATCCTCTGCAGACCTATAATGCACACATGTCTTATCCGAAGAATTCTTCCTGGTCCACAGCCGATGTTGCCACAGAAATTTTCTACAGCTGATTGACCTAAGATTAATTTACAAATTGCCTTTATATTTGTACATGTGACTGGATGAATTTAGAAAGTGTCTAAGGAAAAGACTTTAAAGCCAAAACTGTGACAATACAATGCATGATTTTGAAAGTAATACAATGATAAATACACAAGCATCTCTCACAGTAGGTACATTTATACATATTACCAAACTGTGGTTCTGTTGCATCTGTTAATGTTGCTCTGGTAGAAATAGAGGGTTTTCTATTCATCGACTCATAGAGCCATAGGGTTAGAAGGGACTGCAAGGGTCATCTAGTCTAACTCCTGCCAGGATGCAGGATTTGTTGTGTCTAAAGCATCCAAGACAGATGGCTGTCCAGCCTCCTTTTGAAAACCTCCAGTGAAGGCATTTCCATGACTTCCCTAGACAATCTGTTCCATTGTCCTACTATTCTTACGGTTAAAATGTTTTCCCTGAGATTTAATCAGCATAGAACTTTTAGCAGTTTGAACCCATTACCTCTTTTCCTGCCCTCTGTGGCAAGAGAGAGCAATTTTTCTCCATCCTTATGGCAGCCTTTCAAGTATCTGAAGACCACTATCATATTTCTGCTTAATCTCTTTTCCAAACTAAACATACCCAGTTCCTTCAGCCTTTGCTCATATGGCTTGAGTTCCATCCCTTTAATCGTCTTTGGCGCTTACATCTGGATCCTTTCCAGTTTCTCTATATCCTTTCTATACATTGGTGACCAAAATTGGACGCAGTACTCCAGCTGAGGCCTAATCACCACCAAGTAGAGTGGTATTGTCACCTCCCATGACTTGCATGCTATGCCTCTGCTAATGCAATCCAAAATTGTATTTGCAATTTTTTTTTTGCAACAGCATCACATTGCTGACTCATGTTGAGGTGGTGATACACCACAACTCCCAGATCTTTCTCAGCAGTGCTGCTGCCAACCCAACTCTGGGGCCCACACTGGTTTTATTGAATTTACTCTGTAATTGGATGTATATGGCTGTCTGAATCAAGAAAGTTGGTATTTGTACATTTAGTTTTTCTTCCTTACGTGTAGTACCTTACATTCGTCTTTGTTGAATTTTGTTACGTTGTCTATAGCCCAGTTCTCCAATTTATCAAGATCCCTTTGGATTTTAGCTCTATCCAAAGTGTTTGCAACCCCCCCCCTTCCCAAAGCTTTATGTCATCTGCAAATTTGATCAGTATGCTTGCTATTCCTACATCTAGGTCATTAATAAAGATATTAAATAACACTGGATCCAGAACAGATCCCCGTGGAACCCCAATGGAGCCCTCCTTCCAATCTGACATAATTCCATTAACAGTTAGTCTTTGTTTGCTGTTGTTTAGCCAATTATATGTCCACTTAATGGTAGCTCTACTGAGCTTTCATTTCTCCAGGTAACTTATTAAAATGTCATGTGGGACAGTTTCAAAAGCCTTAGAAAATCCAGATGTATTACGTCCACCACACTCCCCTTATCCACCAAACCAGTTACCTTGTCAAAGAAGGAAAGCAATCAACGTTTATAGCCTCTTTATAATTGGATATTGGCAGAACACACTCACTCCTCCTTACTCACTGGTGCATATGCAAGGCACTTCTCAAATCAATTTACTGAGTGGCTGAGTAGTCCAGCTGACAGGTCTGAGAGTCAGCTCCTACCTCTGTGACCTTGGATAAGACATTTCACTTTTCTGGGTCTCTATTTCCCCTCTGTCCATCTTGTCTATTTTTATTGCAAACTCTATTTGGCTATGGGGGCTCTGATTGCAGTTGGGGCTTCTAGGTGCTAGTGTAATACAAATAATTACCGCTACTAATAATTGATAATGATGAGCACCAGTCTTGGTGCGGTGTTCTCCTTTCTCTCATCCTCAAGGGTCATTATTATAGTTCACTCCAGGCTATCTTTCTAAGTAGGGACTTCTTTTCTTTTTTCCAGGGGAGAGTTGACAAGCAACATCTGAGCATACAGTAGTCATCCTAAGGTAATATGAAATATGCCTTACTGGACAGATGCTATGTAACCCTGGGCACTCAGGCAGCCAAATCAGCTGCTGTGACCAGGTGCCAGATTTGCTGTTTGGATGCACCAGCTGTTGTTTCCTGGGCTACATTTGTGATTGGGGAATCATGTTTTACAAAGCTGCTTTTCATTACCCAGTGTAGTGAGAATTGTAAAGAATGTTTATTTCTTCTTCTGAACTCCCTCTTCTGGCTAACAATGAAAAACATGTGCTGGTCTGAGCCAATGTTTTTACATGCACAAGGAATAGATGCTGTCATAAATGTAAAGGGAAGGGTAAACCCCTTTAAAATCCCTCCTGGCCAGAGGAAAAATCCTCTCACCTGTAAAGGGTTAAGAAGCTAAAGGTAACCTCGCTGGCACCTGACCAAAATGACCAATGAGGAGACAAGATACTTTCAAAAGCTGGGAGGAGGGAGAGAAACAAAGGGTCTGTGTCTGTTGGTATGCTGCTTTGCCGGGGATAGAACAGGAATGGAGTCTTAGAACTTTTAGTAAGTAATCTAGCTAGGTATGTGTTAGATTATGATTTCTTTAAATGGCTGAGAAAAGAATTGTGCTGAAAAGAATGACTATTTCTGTCTGTGTGTCTTTTTTGTAACTTAAGGTTTTGCCTAGAGGGATTCTCTATGTTTTGAATCTAATTACCCTGTAAGGTACCTACCATCGTGATTTTACGGGGGTGATTCCTTTACTCCTATTTACTTCTATTTCTATTAAAAGTCTTCTTGTAAGAAAACGGAATGCTTTTTCATTGTTCTCAGATCCAAGGGTTTGGGTCTGTGGTCACTTATGCAAATTGGTGAGGATTTTTACCAAACCTTTCCCAGGAAGTGGGGTGCAAGGGTTGGGAGGATTTTGGGGGGAAAGACGTGTCCAAACTACGTTTCCCAGTAAACCCAGTTAGAGTTTGGTGGTGGCAGTGGTTATTCCAAGGACAAAGGATAAAATTAATTTGTACCTTGGGGAAGTTTTAACCTAAGCTGGTAAAGGTAAGCTTAGCAGGTTTTCATGCAGGTACCCACATCTGTACCCTAGAGTTCAGAGTGGGGGAGGAACCTTGACAGATGCATAACACAAGTCAAGAACATTTTACAACTGGTTCACAGTAACTCTCAATGCAAGAAGCCAATGTTAATTGCAGGAGAAGAATAATCACTTAAGAATTCAGGGATACACATCATTCATTTCTTATTCATTTAGATATGAATACGAACATCCACTTTAATTTTCTGAGTTTAAGAAACTAATAGGCCAAATTCATCATAATATAATTAATGCCAATCAATATGAGTTTATGGAAAATAGATGTGTCAAACTACCTTGATATTTTTTATGAGAAGTTTTGTTGATAAAGGTAATAGTGTTGATGTAACAGACTTCTATAAGTCGTTTGACTTGGTACCGCATGACATTTTGATTAAGAAACTAGAAAGATACAAAATCAACATGGCACTCATTAACTGGATTAAAAACTGGACAGCTGACAGGTTTCACAATGTAATGGTAAATAGGGAATAATAAATGAGCGGATGTGTTTCTAGTGGAATCCTGCAGGGACTGGATCTTGGCCCTTTGCTATTTAGTGTTTTTATCAATGACCTGGATAAACACACACAATCATTACCACTCCCACAATCTTTGTGTCATCTGCAAACTTTATCGGTAAACAATGAAGAGGACTGGTCACTGTATTGTTTGGTACAAGCAAAGAATATGTTTTTTAATATGGTCAGATACATAATCATCAAGGAACAAAGAATGTAGGCCTTCCTTCCTCTACACATCCTCTCTCCCCACAAGTAAGAGCAATGAAATGATGAATTACTGTAGGGAGAGCGGTAGTACCTGGTCCCTCAGAATGATCTATTGATACAGACCTTGGGATTGTTGGTTATTGCTGTGATTTACCAATTAGCTCATTGGCCTGTTTGTAGCTTTAGAATGGACACTGCACTGGTCTTCTGGAATAAAACCACACCAGCAATCTGAGCACAGTTGGGGGTGGGGCTGGAATTCCAGGGTGATCTTACTTATTACCTGCAGTGCTGCCCTGGATGTATGAATGGGAATCTCAAGTAGGAGTAAGGTACTCTGTGCATGCGTGGACCCTCTCTTTCAGGCTTGGAATGTGTGTTGATTCCAATTGGCTGCTGCCATATATTTGGCAATAGTGACTAACTCTCTGACTGTGAGAGTGCTGGGCTTTGACATTTGTTTTTAGGGAGGATGGAACAACTACACTGCGTGTACTGGCTGGGAAAGGGCTCTCTCTTCTCATGAATACCCTCAGTCAGACTTTCCACATGTGACTGTCTGTGGTCAATGTAGCACTTCATCTGCTCATGTATAGGGGAGCTCGAATATCTTTGGAATTTGAGATCAGGTACATGTTCTACCTCTGCTTCTTGACTAGGTTAGTGTCAGTATAAGGGTTGCTCATCCCAACTGTGATTATCTGTTTTGTGGTTGTCCCTACTGTGCTATTTTCTTGGATATTGTCTGTATGTTTGCTACTGTACATGTGTCACCAAATGACAAGCTGAGAGATTCTCCTCTGCTGGAGGAAGGCAAAACAACCCTTGCTATGTATAGCACTGGTGGCATGAGTGTAACTAGTGGAATTATTTCAGCCGTACAGAATTGTCATGATCAGCCCAGGCATAAAATCTCACCATGGGCTGTGGTAGATTCTCCATCACTGGCTATTTTACAATCCGGATTGGATGATTTTCTAAAAGAGATGCTCGAGTTCAAAAGGAATTATTTTGGGGAAGTTCCATGGCCTGTGTTATACAAGAGGTCACCCACAATTTACTGTGATGAAGATTATTATGAAATTCTTATGGTACTTTATATAAACACACGTGTGTGTGTGTGTGTGTGTGTGTGTGTATGCGCACAGACACAAACTAATATTCAGCCTGAGTGGATAATGTTTCTAGGTTGAATTAGCTGCAGAAGAGAGATGTTACTCTGTACCACCTCTCAGTTTTTTGGCAGATGTCCTCTTTTCCCAACTAGCGCTGTTCTGAAAAAGTAGTCCTACGTTATCTGTCCAATAGGCACAGAATTGTAATCTCTCCTGTCAGTGTGGTTAATGTGCCCCCGTACTGTCTTCCCTCAGCTATTGTTTTTGCATGCCATCTCAAGACGTTGTATGTTATCTGCTCTCAGTTCATGGGTAGCACTTCCTGCCCCAAAAGGCATGGCAGACAGTTGAACCTAATGCTTTTGTTGATTATTCAGCAAACACAGTAATACATCTACTGATGTTAATTACAGATAACGGACAATCCGTTGCAGCATGTTACAATTTGTTTGTGAACTCTACCCTTTTGTGAGCATTTGCACATTTTAACTAAATACGCCTGGGCAAGTATTATTAGCCCTATTTAATGGAGGTGGAACTGAGGAACCGAGAGACTGTGTGACTTGCCCAAGGTGACACATGAAATTGGTAGCATAACAGACTTGAAGTGAGGTCTCCTGAGTCTCAGTTAGTGATTTAGTCACAGGACCATCTTTCCTCCCTCCCCACCCTCTCTCCCCTCTAAAAATGCCTTGCGGTTGAATGTGCCCCACAGTTTACATCTTGCTGGAGCTAGCCTCCTGTAGCATCTCTGGCCTAATGAGTTCTGGTAATGGAAGCTGGCTCTTATAAGTGTGTGTGACCCTGTGTTTTCCCCAGGAATTGAAATTAGGGCGGGTGTTTGAATTTACAGGGGATGTGAGGGCCAAGGGGTGAGACTGTGCAGGTGAAGGTGAACTGTATGGCACCACAGTAAAAACTGAAAAAATGTTTCACTACCTTTTTATTAGCTTTAACTCCTGTTTTAAAATTATCACACAAATTAAAGTTGGCTACTCAAGCCTACTATGAAGCACAACATCTACATCCTTGGTTTCTTCTTGTAATTTTGCACAACTCTATTAATGAACTTCTTGAATGAAGTGCATTCATCTTTGCTGGCTTCTCATGTGTCCAGTCCTTCATGATATGCTCATGATCAGGCAGAAGGTGACTTCTTCAGATCATAAAATTCTATTCAATGAGGAAAAAGAATGCTCAACTGTAGCTGTTGTGATTGGGAGTAGCAAGAGATGAATTCCTACTTCTTTCATCCCAGGAAACATAGCACAAAGTTTGGGTCAAATCACTAGCAATGATGAAATTGAAGTCAAATTTTTGTTCATTCACTGTATGACATTCCACTCTGTGTTGAAATTCTCTAGTCTGTCCTGAGCACATGGCAGCCCCATTGCTGGTAGTGCCTCACTCCACTCAATGGTCGGTGTTTTATAAGTCAGGCATCTGTAAAAGCTACGCAGAGGTTGAGTAGAATCCAGAAGTTGCTGTTGTAGATTTGTAAGAATCAAGTCTGTGTACTTTTTCATCTGGTTTAACAAACACTTCTTGCCCTCTTCATTTAAGGATTCACAATAAGTGCCTTCATTAGTCGACTTCTGGACTGAAGTCTGTGCTTCTTCCAGTACATTTTCAATGGATAGCCCTCTAATTGATCCAAATGTAGCTTCAATTGCTGGACAAAGATCGACTAATGTAACAGATCCTGGATGGCATTATTTAATGACCCAAGTAGTTTCAACAGTAGACTTACAAGAGACAGAATGGCAATAGTCTTCTCTTAACTTACTAGCAAAAGTAATCCACCAGCCTCACTACTTTGATCCGTCCCATTTCAATAGAAACTTTCCAAAGCCAGTAATAACAGTTGCAGCAATTTTAAGACAACAGCCAAGGATCACTCATCAGAAAGCTAGCAGGTTTTCCCAGGTTGGACTAATTTGAACTTCAGTCCGAGTGTATCTTCTAGACATTCAGTCCTTTTGGACTCTTCATTATGCTCTTTTTTTTCCCCAGCAAGACATTAAATTGGTGGCTTTTTAAATGTCTTTTGAAGATTCTGCAGCTTGTACTAGTGCTAGTTGGAGTAGATGGCCTCTGCAGTGTGTATAGGAGAGATATGGGTTACACTTTTCTCTGAGCAGAGCTTGTACTCCACTCTGTCTTCCAGAAAAGTTTGCAGCTCCATCAAATGCACAAGCACCCATCTATTTGGGGTTCAGTTTACAAGCATTTAACTCTTTTAAATGTGGGCTGTCACAGGTGCAGCCATTGTGTCTTCCATAACCTGAACATCTAGACATGCATCTATTGGCCTATGACTGACATGAAGATAACCACAGTGACCTAATACTTTATGCCCATTTGCATTAGTGCATTCATCAGCTATTTATGCACATTTTTTGAATATGGTGCATACATTTTTCACTTTTTCAACTGCTGAGTCTTTCACTGTTGCACTGCATGCTTCTAAGCAGTCAGCTGAGTTTCTTGCAAAAAGATAGTGAGCATTTGCTGGTCTTGTTCAGAACCAGTATCCAACTTCAAGATTAACAAATGACAGTGGACTTAACATTGGCCTCCAGTTTGTACCATGTGATTTCTCTTGCTTAAATAGAAAGTATGATATGACAGACATGTCTGTTCGTGTGAACTGTGTTTGTGTCTCCAGCATTCTTAACAGCCTCATTAAGTACTTCTAAAATTGACTTTTACAGTGATTGGCTTATAAGGCTTTCTGCATGTCAATGCAGTTCAGAGGCTTGGTGTTTTGCAGCCTTTTCACGTAGGTTGTCAGCACTGGCTTTGCTGATAGGTCTGGCAAACCAAGCTCCTCCACTTTTACTATATAAAGCCATGCTATGCCCACATCTTGAATACTGCATGCAGTTCTGGTCAGCCCATCTCAAAAAAAGGTATATTGGAATTGGAAAAGATACAGAGAAGAGCAACTGAAATTATTGGGTATGGAACAGATTCCATATGAGGAGAGATTTAAAAAGGCTGGGATTTTTCTGCTTGGAAAAGAGATAAAGAAGGCAAGATATGATAGACGTCTATAATATCTCAACTGATGTGGAGAAAGTGAATAAGAAGTGTTGTTTACCCCTTCACATAATACAAGAACTAGGGGTCACTCAATGAAATTAAAAGGCAGCGGGTTTAAAACAAACAAAAGGATGTATTACTTCACACAAAGCACAGTCAACCTTTGGAACTCTTTGCCAGGGGATGTTGTGAAGGCCAAAACTATAACATGGTTCTAAACAAAACTAGATAAGATAATGGAGGATAGGTCCATCAATAGCTATTAGCCAGGATGGCCAGGGATGTAACCCCATGTTCTGAATAACCCTAGCCTCTTTTCGCCAGAAGCTGGGAGTAGATGACAGGAAATGGATCACTCAATGATTGTCGGTTCTGTTCATTCCTTTTGAAGCACCTGGTATTGGCCACTGTTGGAAGGCAGAATACTGGGCTTAATGGACCATTGGTCTGACCCAGTATGACCATTGTTATATAAAAATTAATTCTAATATAATAATAAAAATGTTCAGTACAGCAACTCCCCAGGATAGCAACAATGTGAGATAACTACCTTAGCAAAGAATTCATTTTAAAAATCTTGGCCTACTAAGAAATGTATATTTATATACGTTTCCCAGACACAAATCTAGCATTCTGGAGCAAAGTCACTAAAACCTAGTCCAAGAAACAAATGTTCCTTTAATGTGCCCCTCTCTTCTCCCTCCACCGCATCCCACTCATAGTTGTTGTCCTTGGTCAGTGAAGACCCAGAGTTCAGAAGTGCTTTCCTGTGAGTTCACCTCCAACTCTGGGGGATGGGAGGGGAGAAGGCACCTTGTTCATTCTTTCAGCCGTTCACTCTGGCCACTGTTCACTCCACTGGTCCATTGCCGTCACTGTGCTGTCACCTTCTGCTGCCACCTGCCATTGTGACCTCTGCAAGTCGGTCTCTTGAGGTTCCACCCAGCTCTCAGTGATTTCAGCTCTCAGTGGACTTCCTGTTAGTCCAGGTGGGCTGCCTCTTTCACAGAACACTGTCCTGCAGTGGGTCTCAGCACTTAGACCTGATTATCAGTGATTTCAGCTTTCCTGGTCACTTAAAAAAACACAAGACTCTCTATAGAGCCTACTCGGTTCTATTTTTAAACAGGGGAGAGGGTGTGACGCTGCTTCCCATATATTTCATAGCAATATTATGATATGATTGTGTCATAATCATAATGCATTTTATGCAAGATAGGTCATGTGAGGTATCCTTGGAAAGGTTATGATTATCCTATTTGTATGAATGTATCACTTTTTATCTAAAGTCAGGAATACTGACTATACATCTATACTACAAAAGTGTTTGCACCTGGGAAATACCCAAGAGATAGAATGCAATCAATCAGTCAGGCTGGCTAGCTGGGAACAAGTCAACGGAGCATTAGGGAGAACAATAGGTCTTTGAAGATGCTAATCTTCCACCTTTCTGGAAAGCCTTCGTGTGGACACTGAAAATAAACTTTGAGTTATGGCTGCAGGGTGATGTGATCAAGTCACCTGTACTGGAATCTGTCTTGGAATACCAGTGTCTTTCCACTGACAGGGGTGGGGATCACACTGGAAGACAAAGGGTGTCTGCCATATGTAAAACCTATTTAAGGCAGGGGAGTGACATAATTGTTCTTCATTCTTCACTGAATCCCAGCCCAGGATGACTGCTGGAAACATCTAAGAAACAAAGATGGGAGGGAGGGGGAAGAAGAATGACATACCTGGAGTCTTAAGATGCAAGCAAGAGCAGCTTGCTTCCAAGAATCTCTGCAATCTGCCTAAAACAACATTAAGGGTGAGAATTGCTACTTGTATCTGTTTCTTTAGTACCTTAAGCTTAGTTTGCATGTTTGTTTTATTTGCTCAGTAATCTACTTTGATCTGTTTGCTATCCCTTATAATCACTTAAAATCTATCTTTATAGTTAATAAACTTGTTTTTGTTTTTTCTAAAACCAGTTTGTGGTATTCATAACTGAGGGCAAAAAGCTGTGCATATCTTCCTCCACATTGAGGGAGGGAGTGAATTTCATGAACTTACACTTTGCAGTTCTCTGTGCAGTGCAAGACGATACAGTTTTGGGTGTATACTCCAGAGGGTGTGTGCACTTGAGTGCTGGGCAATTCCTTAGCTGAGCTTTCCCATGCAGAGCTGATCTCAGGATCTGTGTGAAACAGTAGCTGGGTGTGGCCCTACATGTGTGTGTGTGTGTGTGCGCATGTGCGAACGCGCTGGAAAGGAGCTGAAGAGCCTGTCATAGCAGCATGGTGTAAAGGGAACCCAGGCTGGTAGGTCAGGTGAGCTCAGTGGTATCCCAGTTCCAAGTGGCACCCCGGGGGGAACCCATCACACAGGGGCAGGTCAAATAGTGCCTGTGACTCTTAGGCGGAGCCTACACCACCAAGCAAAACACCTGTCCTCACCCTGTCTCTTTCTCTCTCCCGCCCAACAGGTCTGGCATCCAAACCCAGTTCAGTTAAGAGTGACCAGTGCTTAATTTGCAATGAAAAAGGTGCCGGGGATCAAACAAGTTTTTTATATTCATCACTGATGTGGCAAGCCCAGAGATGCTGGGGCTATGAACTACCAAGCCTAGAGGTGCCAGGGCTCAGCCCTGGCAAAAATTAAGCACTGAGGGTGTCCCCCTCCCCCACAATCAGGACAGGTTAAGCACAGTTCTGCTGCCCTTTACTCATATAATAACAACATTTAATTATTCCCTCATTCAATACTGAAGTGATTTATAACCCAATATCAGCCAAAATGAATCACTTGGGCAACACAGCTCTGTTTGCAGGATACCTAGGCAGAGTAGGTGTGTTCATGCAGATGTAAGCAGAGTCAGGATGAGCTCTACCCTGACATCTGGTGGTGAGTTGAGGCAGGTTATGGAAAAGAACTTCAGGGGCTGATCTCATTCCCATAGGCACACACACCCCGCCTAGATGGTCACTTCGGCTGCTGTAGGAGCACCAGTTTCTGTTATTGGGGCAGGAAGAATAAACTGTTATTATCCTGATTATGTGACTCAAGGACAGTGGAACTGTACTTGGCCTTTTGTTATGATGGAAGGACTCACCATCAACTAAGCAGCACTCGCTAGGCAAGGGTCCCAACTCCCAGTGAATTGAAGGAGGCTGGGGGGTAGGTATTAGTACCTGGTGGTGAGGGCCTGAAGCACTAATTGCAGCTTCTCATCGGAGCTAATTTTGATTCTATTAGGAGTCTGGTTACAGGCTGCTGAGCTGAATTCACTTTGGGCTAATGGTACACCAGCACTGAGGCTCCCCTATTACAAGCTGAAATCACTAAAGAGCTAAAATTACTGAGCGCTGTGTTAAGTAGTAGGAGGGTCTGAAGATATATTGCGGGATGGCTGGAGCAGCTCATGGGACCACTGGTGGAGTGGAGCAGTTTGCAGGACGGCTGGTGGAGCAGAGCGGAGTGGAGCCCCATGGAGAGGTGGGGCAGTTGGCTTCAGACCATGTAAGGTGCCCCTTAAACCCCCCCCCTTTCCACCCCGCCTGGGAGGTAAAACTCTACAGATAAACGTTTGAACTCTGGGGCTGCACTGACCAGGAACAGAGACTTTTGAGTTGTTGGACTTTTGGGACTTTGGGTGACTTTTGGGTGGCTGGACTCAAGAACCAAAGGGAAAAGACATGGCCCAATTTGCTTGGGGTGGGTTTTTGCTCATGGTTTGTGTTATGAATCCTGTTGGTGGTGTTTCCCCAACATAATGCCACATTGTTTCTCTCTGTTATTAAAAGGCTTTTTGCTACACTCAGACTATGTGCTTGTGAGAGGGGAGGTATTGCCTCTTAGAGGCGCCCGGGGGTGGGGGTGGTATATATTTGTCCCAGGTCACTGGGTGGGGGCTCGAGCTGGTTTTGCATTGTGTTATTGGAATGGAACCCCAAGATGCTGCCAACTCTGAAGGGCAGAAGGGTTACATAAATATAGTCTGATCCTGAAACCTTTCCACCAACCCCCTGGTTCATCACTAGCTGTCCGGGGAGAGCTCATTCAAACCTTGCTTACAAATCATAATTTGAAATTATAAGGTTGGCCAACATTGCCAAAACGAATGTGCTGACATTGTCATAAAAAACAATAGCTGTGTGAGGAAGCTAGTCCTTGTTCATACTTTTCAAACCCATTATGCTTTCTCAGGCACTAGTATTATATCATATACTGTATATGCTTTTAAACTGTGTATTAATGTTTCAATTTCTATTCAAATTTCCAACCAATGACTAAATTGGCAACACTGCATGTATCTAGTTCACCACTGGAGGCATACTGGGGATATCCAGGGGCATGCAGGGAAATACCTGCTGTGGCCTTTTTCTCTGTGTACTGCTCTAGCTTCACCCCTACTGGGAGCCTGCATTCTCCAGCTGCTCTCACCCCTGGGCTAATGGCATCAACTGACTGAGTATTGCAACTGCTGGTGACTGAGTTCACCGGTGTGTCCCTGAGACTCAAAATGTGCATGTTGCTTAATTATTCTGGTGTGTGCAGATCAAATCATTACTCCTACCGTGTGGACTGTCCCTTTTTGTGCGTGGAGGTGTGCTGGGGAGGGAGGACTGACAAGGCAGTGCATACAGATGCACCACAACTTGATTGCTTCCCTGTGCACCAGGCAGTGCTTGTGGGTTCTGATTAGTGTTTGGTCCTTGTGTTATGCCCACTCAGTTGCCATAGGCATGTGGCATCAATGATGCCCTGTGCCCTCCAGAGCCCATGCATAGTACCTGGTGATTCCACTGCATGTGGCTACTGTTGGACGGTCTACCCCTCCCAGTTTCTGTATTGCTCAGTCTCCGGGGGATCTGTGGAACACCAAAAGCTGTGGTAAGGGTCTCAGGGCCAAGGATGCTCACTTTATACACCCTTGAGCCTCTGTGGCCTCCCCCGCTTCCTACTGTGTATCTCTGCAGCAACCACTAGTGGGACTGTGCCACTACAGTGTATGCACCACTGCTGTGTTGTGAATATTAGGTCTGGGTGACTGGAAAAAAACCTCTTCCACGTGGAGCACCTCATCTGGTATCGGTCAGAGTTACACAGGTCACTGTGGATCCTGTCTTATGGTTGCTGCCTGCATTGTCAGTAATTGGGTATTCTCTCCTTGTCTGTTTTCACCTTGTGGGTTCATGTCCTAAATGGGCCTCTGCTGACATGTGCCATTGTCCTTTTACGTTTTCCTGAATTATGGTTTAAGTATTAGCCTGGATAATTATTTGCAGGAAACATGAATACAGCCTCCTAATGCCACACAAAGTACATAATCTGGACGGAAAATAAATTTTAATTTATAGGCCCCTTTGACCTAGCTTCTTGACACACACCAAGCAATGTGGAGTTTAACCTCTTACTTTCTGGATTAATGCAACCTTCCAAAGTAAATTCATGGTTCATATAATCTACTTAAAGCCAGTTCAATATTGTTCTTAGATAACATTTACCATTCCTCCCTGCCCACTCTATTTCAGAAAATGTCTGTTTTTACAGTATATTGCTGACGGGTAAGTGCCACTGTGACGGGGCACACTTGCCCCACACTGGTACTGCAAGGGTTAACACCACTCGCTGGGCCAAGGAAGCCATGCCCTCATGGTTCTCCTTGGTATGCTCTGGCTGGAGACTAGGTATAAAAGGGAGCAGCTCAGCTCATTCAGGGCTGACCGCTGAAGAGAGAGGGCGCATGCTGCGGGTTCCAGCCCAGGAACCACAGAAGCCCCAGATGGGTGGAAGCCAGAGATGCTGAGACTCTGGAGGTCACCTGAGGAGTGGCGGAGCTGTTGGGAGCTGCACTAACTGAGGAGTCCAAAGACCCCGGGACCACGGCATCAGGAACCGGGTAGAAAGTAGCACAGGGAGACTAGTTGTGGTGCCTGAGTGGGGTCAGCATGTTTTGGGCAGACTCCCCGCTGACCCAGTGGTGGGCATACTTGTCACTGACAGGGCCCTGAGCTGGGACCTGGTGGAGCAGGGAGGGCCCAGATCCCCCTACGTGTCCGCCACCCACCTCAGGGTGGTGGCCTACTCCCCTGACAGGCCATGAGGCCACACAGCCCCATAGAAGGGGCAGTGATACTGACTCTGGCCGCTAGGCCATGCAGCCCTGAGGGAGGGCGGCGCTACTGACTCTTGCTGCCAGGCCATACTGCCTTGCTCAGCCAGGCGGCTACACTGACTCTGACCACTAGGCGATACACATTGGCTGAACTGGGAAGCCATATTTACTCGGGCCATTGGGTCCCACAGTCCTGTCGGAAGAGGCCGTCACCCTGACTCTGGCCGTTGGGCCACACAACCTTGAGAGAGAGAGAATGGCCATACTGAATTTTACTGCTAGTCTACACTACCCAAAGACAAGGGTGGTCGTAAGGATGTGACCACAGGGAAGTAATTGACCTGCCCCAAGAGGGGACAGGGCGCACTTTCCCTGCGACAGCCACTAATTACAATGTTAACAAGAAATCAATATAAAAACAAATTGCAATTGAAATCAAAGAGGAAGAACCTTTATGGCAAATTTCCTTCTTCGGGCAAACATGAAAGATTATTAATTTCTTCTTGTACAAGAGGATTTTTGCTAACACTTCATTACAGTGGAGTCGTATCTTACGTGGGGGTTAGGTTCTAAAGTCAGCGCGTAAGGTGAAAATCTCGTATAGTCAAAATTACCCTTGAAAAATCCCTTAAATCGCCCATAAAGTATAGTATACTATACATGATTTTGTGTATGCAACTCTGTACAGTAATATGTATAATGTATACAGTAATGTACGGTATATAATAAAGAGTACATATGCAAAATATAATTTTACAGTACTGTATTTTTAATTACAGGGGGGTCATCAGGGCTTGATGTCGATCCAGGAGATGGAGTTGATGGAGAGCTTGGGTGATGGAGAGTGAGTTGTAGATGAAGTGGTTGGCTCTGGTTCAGCTCGAGAAGTTGATTGCATAGGCTCATCTGCTGCTGGTTGTTTTTCCTTGAAAAATATGGTGATCAGCAACTGTCGCTGTTGTCTCTTGAGCTGCTCAAACATTTCTTAATACAGTCTCAAATAGTCCATAATACTCTGTGTGATTTTGAGGCTTCACTCCATAGAGGGATCATATTCAGAAATTAAATCATTCAAGTGTTTCGCTGCTTGGAACACTTCAGCAAGTTTATGAAGATTCCAACTTGCTGGCTCTTCCTGCTCGTCATCATCTTCGTCTTCTGTAGATGATTTTATCAGTTCCTCTAACTCTTTGTTAGTCAATGTTTCTCTATGGCTCTCAATGAATTCTTCAATTTCTTCCCCAAGGATGTCGACGAAGCTATCACCACCCACTTGCCTGGCCACCTGAACAATGAATTTCACTTCTTTGTCAGTGGTAGGAAAACCCTTAAAATCATTTACACATTCTTTCCATAGTTTCGTCAACGTGCATTGACTGTTTCAGGCTTGATTGAATCCATTGCCTGTTTAATATAAGTGATGCAATCGTAAATGTTGAAGAACTTCCAACACTCCATCACGTCAAGATTGGGATCAGCATCCATAGCGCTACATATCCGTGAGAACGTAAGCCTCATGTACGTGGCCTTGAAACAGCGAATCACGCCTGGGTTGAGTGGTTGGAGGATGGAGGTGGTATGGGGGGGAGGGGGGAGAAAGACGACTTCAACTTGTTATGCGCAAACCGGAGTGCCACAGGGTGGCCAGGAGCATTGTCTACGATCAGCAACACTTTAAAGTCAAGTCCTTTCTCTTCGCGGTACCTCTTGACCTGCGGAATGAAACACTTGTGGAACCGATCCAGAAATAATGCTGCTGTCACCCAAGCCTTTTTATTTTATTGCCAGAACACAGGCAGGAGATTTTTGTTCCTGCCTTTTAGGGCACGGGGATTTGCAGCCCTGTAGAGCAAGCCTGGCTTTATTAAATGCCCAGCCGCATTGCCACAAAACAACACAGTCACACGGTCTTTAGCTGCTTTGAAGCCAGGGGCTTGTCTTTCTGATTTCGAAGTGTAAGTGCGGTTGGGCATTTTTTTCCAGAAGAGCCCAGTCTCGTCAGCATTAAAAACTTGTTCCGGAAGATAGCCCTTTTCTTCTGTGATTTTCTTTAATTGTTCAGGGTAGGCTTTTGCTGCCTCTTCATTGGCAGATGCAGCTTCGCCAGTAGTCTGCATGTTTGAGGTTGAAGCAGTTCCTAAAACTGTTAAGCCAGCCTTGTCTGGCTTTGAATTCCTTCTCATCAGAAGGCTGTCCCTCTTCGGCGGGCATTTTGAACAGCGCATAGAGGCTACGAGCCTTTTCTCACAACGTGTTGCCATCGATAGGCACACATTTATGGTTCATGTCTTCCAGCTATAAGTTTAATGCCTTTTCAGTCTTCATTAAAGTCTTATCAAGCACCTGGCTCGTCACCTTAGCAGTTATTGGAACACTTGATGCCACGGCTTGATGTATTTCTCTCTCTCGAATCTTGATGGATTGGATGCTAGATTCATTGCAGCCATATTTACACGCCATGCTGGAGACTGACATACCGTCTCTCAATAAATCCAACACAGCCAGTTTTTTTCCAGCAGTGGAACAGATCGCTGTTTCTTCAGTTGAGCACCAGATAAAGTAGTTGGCTTGCGTTTAGGGGCCATGTTGTATGAAAAATATGTACAGTATCTTTAAACACTAGAATCACACTCAGCGCGGTGAGATGCTCACACTAGGAGAGGCACTCAGGAACGGAGACTGACTGAGGGAACAGCAGATTCACGTCTCCCATCTCACACTCATTCCAGGACATACGCTCATTGAGTGGAATGGTGGGCGGAATCGCCTGCACTATTTACAGGTATCTTGTTGTTTTTCTTTTTTTTTTTTTGCCAAGCGCGTATAGTTGAATTTGCGTAAGTTAAATGCGTGTATGATGTGACTCACCTGTACTTTTTATTTACAGTTGTTCAAAAGGTTTCAATTTCTTGAGTAAGTCCATTCAATACAATCAAACTGTTTGTTTAGATGAAAATTGATGTTGATTAAAAGTATGTAGATGCACTATGAGAGTGTGTGAAGTCCAGTATATAAATAGCCCTAAATAGTACTGAAGTAAAAACAGGTGAAAAAAATTAATCAATATTTATGGGCTTGGAATTGCACTTATTTGACTTCATTAGGTAAAGTGTAAGAGAATAAAAGCTAGGTTGTTACTTATTTCCAATAATCACTTTCCCCCCACAGTTGAACCAGTTAATGAAAAGATTTCATTCAACTTCCCACACATTCTAAATTGCTTTCTGTAGCCTCATGGTTGTACATGAAACAGAATAAGTAGATTTCTGAAAGGCCTGGAATTAGGCTACTTGTCCCAAGATACCCTCAAATATTCTCCACAACATTCAGTAGCTTTTAAAAGGCTACAGATTTCTCAATTTACAAAGCAGCCTCTTGAGCCCAGCAGTAATTATCCAAAGGATTATCAAACCAAGCCCTTAGAGAAGATCCATTTTAGACAGCAAGCTAAAATATTTATTTAAGTCCAGACAAGTGCTGCTCTTAGGGAGCAAGTGTGAAAAATCAGGACAGAGAAGGGGGTAATAGACGCCGATATAAGACAAAGCCCCAAATATCGGGACTGTCCCTCTAAAATCGGGACATCTGGTCACCCTCGCTGCTCTTCACTCTGCTCCCGGAGTTCAAGAAACCAAGGGGACAATGTATCTGATAAAGTCAACACAATGAAAATAGAATTTGCTAGGCCATGTACACATAACTAACCTGTGCATCTCACTGTGATGAGACATTAAGGCAAATAGAATGAACATGCTCGATAGGATAAGAAATGATAAAAGCCATTGATCTTTGTTTCAGGTTATAAGCAAGTTAACAGGTAGGTTTAGGAAGAAATTTCTCCTTACACCCTATATTGTGGTGCGACTTATCAGTTGCATTATTAAGGTACTTGTGTATGTTTGGCAGGGCTTATAGTCTTCTGAAGTATCTTTCATAGGCCGCTTCTGGAGACAGCATTGCAGAGTAGGTGCACAATAGCAATTATATTATCACCAATAACACAGAAATACCATAGCAGTACAGAAGAATGTTCCTGTCTTTCCTTAACTGCAAACAATATAGGTGAAAGATGATATAACCATCATGCCACTCACATCCCCCGTACTATTATATTCACAATGAAGAATAACCGCTAACGCCAGGATCCTCAAAGTCCCAATACCCCTGTAATTGGGGATGGCATAGTGTAGGTGTTGATAAAAAGATCAGTGATGGCCACTGAAAAACACACAAAGTTGGGTGTCACTGCAAGTTTAAACTAAGTAAATGTCAAATCTCTACCACCAATTTTCTTTCCCAGGAATTGCCTATCAGAAAAGCTCAATGCTCCAGTTTGGTTAGGAGGGTTTAGGTTATCTTATCAAAGGTGTCATCTGAGTGGATGTGGAAGTTTCCAAATATGACAAGTGTTGTGAACTTCATCATGTCACACTCCATTCCTATCGACTCATCTGGGAAACCTCTGACGTTTGTTTGGTGATTCCAACTGGATTCCATGGGACCTGGATTAGCCCTTAAGTGAAGACGGTTTATATGCAATAAGAGCCCTGCAGAAAAAGGAGATGACTTATTAGGCATGGACTTGAGCTGAATGAATAAATCATATTTAACTGTTGAACTTCACCTCTTTCTGTTTGTCAGCAAAGGGATTATGATTTACACACTTTGTTGCTTGAAATTAATTGTAAAGTAACTTTAGTGACTAATTCTAGGGCTGTAGTACATATATATGTGGTTAGTTGTGAGCATTTAAAATTCAAAATCTGTGCTGTTCTGGTTGGATATATATAATTACTGATTGGACGAGTATAGTTCTTAGAATCAGGCTTTGGGAAATTTTGCTTTCCATGGAGATTCTGTAATATTCACTATTCCAGTGAACATTCCTGTCAATGACCTTGCTGGCTGGAATGTTCGTGGAAAGTTAACACACAAGGATCACAATCAGTCTAAGCAAATAATTTTAAAATGTGAATTTAGAGAAAATGTGTGGCAGCATTTGCCCAGTTCCTCTAGCATGGAACTCCTATCCCTTCTGTCTGTACCTGAAGAAAACCACAACCTCTTTCAGATCTTAGCTCCTTGGAGAGAAGAGATGTGTTAGATGGGCATCCTCTCTCCCCTGCCCCTGTATCATGCAGGATCACACAGAAATTTTTTTTTCTGTAGGTGAAGAAAAATATTGGCTTAGTTGGGCTACAGTTGTACTAGTTTGGGCTTCTCATGCGGACTGAGTTCCATTGCTCCCTCACATGGGGGACCTACTAAATTCTTCATATACCCATGGAGATGCTAAGTTTATTCAGCTGCTGTGAGACACATCTGATCAACATTGCCAACCCTAATTATTCAAACATCATGAGTGGGGTGCCTAAAATGATGAGATGTTTAATAAATTTGGGGTTCTTTTGCATAATTTCATAGAGTTAACACCAAAAGGGACCATTAGATCAACTAGTCTGCACTACTGTCTATCACAGGCCATTACATTTTACCTAGATACCTGTATATTAAGCCCAGTGACTTTCATTAAACAAGAGCATTTAAATCCTCAGGCAGAGAATAGGAGAGACCAAGGTGCCACTAATGACGGAGGCCCCTGCAATGGCAGAGAACTGGGTAGGTGAGATATGCCATATATTTTTATTTGCCTTCTGATTTTTGAATATTTAGGGTGCACCTGGGCCATATTTTCATACTTTTTCTTTGAAAGCAGGAGGGCTAGAAATTTACTGTGTGTTAACAAAAGTTGAGATTCTCAAGTAATGACGTGAGTCCAGAAGTTGGGCTTCAATAAAACCCCCAAATATCATGTGACTTGGTGCCAGCTCTTGTGACTTTATTACATTGATCTTGTGCAGGTGCTCAGCTACCACAGTGTTGAGTTGAACACCCGCAGCTCCTACGGATTTCAGTTGCAGTTGTGGATCTTCTGAGTGCTTCTTAGGACTTTAGTTTTTCTCCTGAGCTTAAAACAAACGAACAAAACCAGAAGGAGGGTAAAAACATTGGCATTTTCCACACATTTGAAAACACACTAATGTCAATTGATTTTGCCAAAAAAGTTAACCCCCCCATCTCCAGAGCAATGTCTGAGTTGCTAGTGGTCAAGACATTGCTCTGGTGCACAGAGATTTTCAAAATATGAATGATCATGCCACTACACCAATGGGAAATTCCAATCTTTGCAAGCCTCGGCCAACAGAACTGCTAAAATGTGGGATGACATCCTGACTCTGTTCACTGCATCACTGTTGCATTGTGGAGTTCATTTGGTAATGAACTGAAAAAAGGAGGGAAAGTCCAAATAGCACTTTCATGCTTGACTTCTCCCAAAAAAAGCATCAATGGCAGAGAAGGAATGAGAGAATATGAATTTTCAAGTCCCCCAAATGACACCTTTTAAATGATGAGATACACAACCTCAAGATGTATGCAAGACCTGTACAGAAGTAAAGTAAAATGTTCCCGTAACAGATCAGCAAAGGGTGATTTGTGAGGCCCAGCTGTGAACCTTTGTAAAGAATCAAGTTTTCGATGTGCTTTAAAAATATCAAAGGATGCTGCAGTCCTGTAGCTGTTGGAAGAACGTTCCACAGCTTGAGGACAGTGGAAGCAAATGCTCTTGCACCTCCCAAATCAGTGTGCTAGGAAGGAGGGATGTGAATCCACATAAAGGAGGTAAGTGGCCCTGCCAGATAAAGACCAAACCTTGGGGTGTTTTGTGATTAAAAACAAAAACCAACCTTTGTTTTCATTGCCTTTTTGTCTGCCAGCACAATCTGGTGGCAATGTTGGAATGAAGTAAATTTATATGCTATTTTAGATAAGGTTTAAAAACAAAAAGATGGCAGGATCATGAAAAGAGCTTTAAATCATCAGTAGCATACTTGGCCCAGAGTTGCAGAGTTCAAATCCAGATCCAAAATTTCCTCAAGTTCAGGCTTACCTGAAGCTGATGTTTTGGTTTGGATCCAACTTTAGTGTCTTACCTAATCCACACATATAGCAAATATAGCCTCCAGTTAAGATTCCTCATAGCCAATACCAGCTGTCCATCAAGTCTACAGTTATGGTCTAAGATAATAGTGATGAGAGGGTGATTTGGTGGGTCTGGTATCTAAACATAACTGAAGTCTGTTTTGAACTGCTATAAATGGAATAAATTCCAAAATAAAATCCAGTTTACAACAGAAAAATATACCCCTGGTTTATATAAAACACAGAGGCAGAAAGAAGAGAAGAACGCTATGTGCCTTTCAAAGTAACACCATGAACAAAAATAACACCTTCGTACGCACCACTGAGGGAAATGAAACTATAAATTAACTTTTGTCCAATTCATAAATAGGAAGTATTTTATTTGTAAGATATTACTATTATAATCGTCGTACACAAAATATCTCTGTGACTTTTGGTGTAAATCTTAAGTGATTTGGGACACAGCATGTTATACAGAAGATTGGGTGGGTGGGTGAGAGAATAAGTTACAGCAGAATACTATTTAGTAAATCCTAGAATGAGATTTTTTTTTGAGAGGTGTTCCTTTTATTCATAGCTCATGATCACAAATAGCATTTGCATGGGGTTGTTTTCAGAAAGATGCTATAGCCTGAATTTTTAAGTGTCTCCTAAATTAGAGTGCCCTATTTTTGCAGTACCTATGAGGTAAATCTTTTTTTTCCCCAAACCTGATTAACAGATGTGCTGAGCACTCACACTCCAATTACAATCAATGGGAGCTGCAGGTGATCAGCGTCTGTGAAAATCAAGCCCTACTTGGACAGGCAAGCAAAACCGGATGCTACATCTAATATTATGGCTCTGGGGTCTGCTGTGGCAGGTATTCTTCCAGGCTGATCCTTACATGTATTGCTTGCCATCTTTCCCTAATGCAATGTGGTTTTAGCCTCTTTGTTTCATAATTATTTTAAAGACAAAGTTATTCGAAAATTATTAAAGTAAAACTGGCAAAACGTGTGTGTTGCAACACCAAATAACTAGACACAAAGGCACTGACTTGTAGAATCTGCTTTTAGTGGCATTGTGTCCATTACGCCCGTATGGGACCTCCGTTCTGGATTTGCTTTGAGACTTTCACACATTCTCCCCAGGCTAGTGAAAGCTGGAAGTCGGACACGAATAAGGCCTTCAGGCCATTTGCCTTTATGTATTCTGTAGTGACTGATGGACCCCCATGGAGATATTGGCAGCAGTCTGAGTGGATGCTGGCCTGTTTTCTCCCTAGGTCTTGGCAAGTGCCATACACAAATCTGCTCTTTGAATGCAGTCTTGGAAAGGTGAATGGGAAAACACTGCTTGCCCAAAAGGGGCTCGCAACCCCTCCTCCAACCTATATCTAACAGACTAGTCTGAGGCACTTATTAGCCAGAAATGATTAAAAATATATTTAAAAGTTATGTATTTTCTTAGGGATTACAATGTGGAATGAGTTTGGAAAACAGGCTAGTTATTGCATGAGAGACAGCCTGTCATATCCCCCTCAGAGGGGAGCCCTGTGTAAGCAAATGTGAAAATTCCTGGTAGGATAATGGAAAAAGATCAAAGGTGGCAGCATCAGGGTAAGCTAGAAAGAATAACTCAGCGGTCTCCAGGGATACAAGGGGAAGAGATGACAGTAGACATTCTGTGCCAAGGAAAAACTTTAGTGTGCTACTCTGCTAAGGTTCACAGGAAGATGGACGAAGGTGGGAGAGAGAAGTCATCTCTAGAGGTAACTTTGTTTTCAGTGTAAATACACAGCTGTACTTACCTTGTGTCATAAATATAAAGGGAAGGGTAAACCCCCTTGAAATCCCTCCTGGCCAGGGGAAAGCTCCTCTCACCTGTAAAGGGTTAAGAAGCTAAAGGTAACCTCGCTGGCACCTGACCAAAATGACCAATGAGGAGACAAGATACTTTCAAAAGCTGGGAGGAGGGAGAGAAACAAAGGGTCTGTGTGTCTGTCTATATGCTGGTCTTTGTCGGGGATAGACCAGGAATGGAGTCTTAGAACTTTTAGTAAGTAATCTAGCTAGGTATGTGTTAGATTATGATTTCTTTAAATGACTGAGAAAAGAACTGTGCTGAATAGAATAACTATTTCTGTCTGTGTATCTTTTTTGTAACTTAAGGTTTTGCCTAGAGGGGTTCTCTATGTTTTTAAATCTAATTACCCTGTAAGATATCTACCATCCTGATTTTACAGGGGGAATTTCTTCATTTCTATTTACTTCTATTTTTATTAAAAGTCTTCTTGTAAGAACCTGAATGTTTTTTCATTGTTCTCAGATCCAAGGGTTTGGGTCTGTGGTCACCTATGCAAATTGGTGAGGCTTTTTATCCAACATTTCCCAGGAAAGGGGGGGTGCAAGTGTTGGGAGGATTGTTCATTGTTCTTAAGATCCAAGGGTCTGGGTCTGTAGTCACCTAGGCAAATTGGTGAGGCTTTTTACCAAACCTTGTCCAGGAAGTGGGGTGCAAGGTTTTGGGAAGTATTTTGGGGGGAAGGACGCGTCCAAACAGCTCTTCCCCAGTAACCAGTATTAGTTTGGTGGTGGTAGCGGCCAGTCCAAGGACAACGGGTGGAATATTTTGTACCTTGGGGAAGTTTTGACCTAAGCTGGTAAAGATAAGCTTAGGAGGTTTTTCATGCAGGTCCCCACATCTGTACCCTAGAGTTCAGAGTGGGGGAGGAACCTTGACACCTTGGTTAGCATTTAACAAGTTTAAGGCTATGTTTGCACACTGTTCTGTTCTAATTTTCTCTGTCTACTCTGAGTAAGCCTTGGTTTTAATAAGAACCAGCCTTGATCTTAGATTTTGAAGTTAGTTTGCCGTGATCCAGCCTTGAAATGGAACCAACCTGTTAGCCACTTCTGAGATGTGGAGCCAAAGTTCCCTAATTTGAAGCTCTTGGTTGTGGCAACTGCTAAGGCAACACAGACCAAAAACTGGTTGCAGTTGATAGGGACCTGGGGAAAGCTGGTTGATAGGAGGCATGGCAGTGGGATCAGGAAAACAAATGTTACAGTTGTACTCTTGGTGCATTCTAATAATTCATATTTGACATGATTTTGATATAAGAAAACATTTTTATTCACACAAGGCTAGTCCTGCTATCCGGCTGCTATCAGGAAACCAACTTTAATTCAGGCACAATTCAAAGAAAAGGAACACTTACAGGGTTTTATATTTGTATTAGAGTAGTGCCTGGAGACCACAAGTGAGATTAGGGCCTGTTGTGTTTAGATGTGTAGAAAGAATAGTAACTATGGCAGGTGACCAGCTTGGGTTAACAGTGAAATCCTTGCTGATCTTGAACACAAAAAAGAAGCTTACAAGAAGTGGAAGATTGGACAAATGACCAGGGAGGAGTATAAAAACATTGCTCGGGCATACAGGAGTGAAATCAGGAAGGCCAAATCACACCTGGAGGTGCAGCTAGCTAGAGATGTTAAGAGTAACAAGAAGGGTTTCTTCAGGTATGTTAGCAACAAGAAAAAAGTCAAGGAAAGTGTGGGCCCCTTACTGAATGAGGGAGGCAACCTAGTGACAGAGGATATGGAAAAAGCTAATGTACTCAATGCTTTTTTTGCCTCTGTCTTCACGAACAAGGTCAGCTCCCAGACTACTGCACTGGGCAGCACAGCATGGGGAGGAGGTGACCAGCCCTCTGTGAAGAAAGAAGTGGTTCGGGACTATTTAGAAAATCTGGACGAGCACAAGTCCATGGGGCCAGATGCGCTACATCCGAGAGTGCTAAAGGAGTTGGCTGATGTGATTACAGAGCCATTGGCCATTATCTTTGAAAACTCATGGCGATCAGGGGAGGTCCTGGACGACTGGAAAAAGGCTAATGTAGTGTCCATCTTTAAAAAAGGGAAGAAGGAGGATCCTGGGAACTACAGGCCAGTCAGCCTCACCTCAGTCCCTGGAAAAATCATTGAGCAGGTCCTCAAGGAATCAATTTTGAAGCACTTAGAGGAAAGGAAAGTGATCAGGAACAGTCAGCATGGATTCACCAAGGGCAAGTCATGCCTGACTAATCTAATTGCCTTCTATGACAAGATAACTGGCTTTGTGGATGAGGGGAAAGCAGTGGACATGTTATTCCTTGACTTTAGCAAAGCTTTTGACATGGTCTCCCACAGTATTCTTGCCAGCAAGTTAAAGAAGTATGGGCTGGATGAATGGACTATAAGGTGGATAGAAAGTTTGGCTAGATTGTCGGGCTCAACGGGTAGTGATCAATGGCTCCATGTCTAGTTGGCAGCCGGTATCAAGTGGAGTGACCCAAGGGTCGGTCCTCGGGCCGGTTTTGTTCAATATCTTCATTAATGATCTGGAGGATGGTGTGGATTGCACCCTCAGCAAGTTTGGAGATGACACTAAACTGGGAGGAGAGGTAGATACGCTGGAGGGTAGGGATAGGATACAGAGGGCCCTAGACAAATTAGAGGATTGGGCCAAAAGAAATCTGATGAGGTTCAACAAGGACAAGTGCAGCGTCCTGTACTTAGGACGGAAGAATCCCTTTCACCGCTACAGACTAGGGACTGAATGGCTAGGCAGCAGTTCTGCAGAAAAGGACCTAGGGGTTACAGTGGACGAGAAGCTGGATATGAGTCAACAGTGTGCCCTTGTTGCCAAGAAGGCCAATGGCATTTTGGGCTGTATAAGTAGGGGCATTGCCAGCAGATCGAGGGACGTGATCGTTCCCCTCTATTTGACATTGGTGAGGCCTCATCTGGAGTACTGTGTCCAGTTTTGGGCCCCACACTACAAGAAGGATGTGGAAAAATTGGAAAACATCCAGCGGAGGGCAACAAAAATGATTAGGGGACTGGAACACATGACTTATGAGGAGAGGCTGAGGGAACTGGGATTGTTTAGTCTGAGGAAGAGAAGAATGAGGGAGGATTTGATAGCTGCTTTCAACTACCTGAAAGGTGGTTCCAAAGAGGATGGATCTAGACTGTTCTCAGTGGTAGCAGCTGACAGAACGAGGAGTAATGGTCTCAAGTTGCAGTGGGGGAGGTTTAGGTTGGATATTAGGAAAAACTTTTTCACTAGGAGGGTGGTGAAACACTGGAATGCGTTGCCTAGGGAGGTGGTAGAATCTCCTTCCTTAGAAGTTTTTAAGGTCAGGCTTGACAAAGCTCTGGCTGGGATGATATAGTTGGGGATTGATCCTGCTCTGAGCAGGGGGTTGGACTAGATGACCTCCTGAGGTCCCTTCCAACCCTGATATTCTATGAAAATGTCACTAAGAGACAGCTCCTGCTCCAAAGAGCGTTCAGTCTAATAGTGAAGTTACACAAAGGGTGGGAGGGGAAACAGAAGCACAAAGAGGTCAAGTGACTTTCTTGAGGTAACACAGCAGGTCAGTGGCAAAGCTTGGATAAGAACCATAATCTAATGAATCCCTGTGCAGTGCACTTTCCACCAGACTAAACTGGCTCAGCACAGCTTTTGAATATTATTGATACAAACTCATTTCAGAGGTAGATTGTCTAAAGGGGTATGCCAGGGGATTACTGAGGTCATTGCTCTAAATAAATTAAATAAAACCCCCTCTCACTGAGAAAATACAGTTCTGTAACTGAAAAGTTGTGGCACTTGATATCCTGCTTTGTAGTTCTGACTGGTAACATTGTATAATATTTACATCAATGCCCAAAAATTGTATGTGTTTTTTTTTTTAAAGTTTTGTGCACTGGCCCAGTACACTATCAAACAGAAGACTTCGGTAGTTCTCATAAAATACCTATTTATTAGATATGTAGATTTACCAGATAATTCACCAAGTTTCTTTCCATACTACGTGATTGAAATTGTAGATTATTCTTCTGAACCCTAGATACATACACTCTAATACATACACTGCTTGATTTATTTCCCATCTACAGAACTACTGTACTAACCCATTCATCCCTTGACTACAGTGATATTAAGCATTATCAGCTTTGGATTAAACTCCTAAGACATTCAAGCAACAAGTAAAAATGCTGACAAATATACAAGCACAAAAGCCTAATGGAAAGCAGTCAGACAGAGAAAAGTTCTGTATTAATATGACAACAAGATGATTATTCTGGGGCATACTCTTCTTAATTCAGTATGCACCCCATAAACCCATAGATGTGAATTGTGCATGGAACTGCCAACCAAGGAGGATTCTTAAGACCACGTGTTTAAATAATTGATCTTTCTGAGTATCGTAACCACCATGTGTGGCTTGTCGTGTAATCAATTCCAGAGAGCTGTTTTATATGACAAAATAACACTTTTGATCCATTGTATTTGCGGTGCCAATGTTGATTTCAGTCAGTTAATACAGTATGGGATGAAATACATGGCCTTGAACAATAACCTTAGTTTTTTTCTTACAGTTAGAGCATATCGTTCTTAAAAGCCAATTACAAGGTCCTTTGTTCTTTACTGCTGCCAAAAGTTTTTGGAGCGTAAAATTATGGAGAATGTTATTGTCTGATAACAGGACATCTTAAGGACAAACAGATTTTTGAACTATCCCAAAACACGGTGGACATCTTGCAATAAATACTTCCAAGCTTTAATCACTCTTTTGAATCTGTTTCATTTATTGAACTGCATTGGCAGCTTGTCCTGTGGATAAATACATCGATAAACATTGGTAGGTAGATGAATATGTACTTAAAGCTTTTATGTGATGAAAGATGTTCTGGGGAAAAAGTGGATTGATTTAAAACATACACTGGATTAGCATTAAAAATATTTGGGAGGAGATGAGAATGGGCTAGAAAAATACTAGCTTGCGCTTCTTTATCTGCTGAAGTTAGTTATGGAGCTTCACTGAGGCAGCTCTGTCAGCGGTGTAGCACTGGCATCCCTAAAATGATGTATGTAGGTTTAAAATTGCTGTACCTAAAGGGCTCCGATGATGAAAATTTATGAAAGGGAAATAAAAAGCTAAATATCATCCTGTGGGATTGCAGAGAACAAAACTGAAATGAGCTGTGTGGACATTGAGACATAATAAACAGATTGAGGGGAAAACAGTTTTCATAATTTATTTATTTTTAGAGTCTAGCACTGTGAATTTATGGCATGCTATTTCCCCCTCTTGATTCAGTTGAGGTTGTATTTATACATCAGCAAGAAAGCTGAATGGTGCATATTTTGGACCAAACAAGGAAGACATTACAATGATTTTCAAGCCCAAACCCTCTATTCCACAAAAAGTGAATGACTTATCATTTGGATCAAGACATTAATAATCTTCTGTTACAGTAAATCCTCATTCAGAAGCTGTCTGGCTTCTGTTAAACTTAATTATTTCTCCCTGCAGTTTTTAATCAAGGCTGGCTTTTATTAAATTAATTAATTTCCTTTGCAGCTTGCTTGGTAGAGATGCTGCTCCTAAATTAGATGGATTCAAAATTAAGGAATAGGTTGTGACGCTTCTCAGAGCACCCAGTACTGTGAGCCACCTCGTTGCCACCTACCTCCAGCGAGGGAGTCTTGCCTGTGCCAGCCTGTCACTCACACAAGCCCTCTTCTCTGGGCTATATCAGCCCTGCCTTTTCTGTGCAGGTTGACAAGAGAGACGCGGACACACTGTTTCTGGACTTTCTGTGTGTGTGTAAGTTTTACCTTAGACTACTGCTCCTGTATCGCACACAGCATTTGGGTTCAATTCTAAGACAAAAAGTTTTATTTAAGAGAGACTAGAGATTTAAATAGAAACAAGAGTGAGTGATGGAAACAAATGGTTACCATGAACTTGGGCCTACTCTTATTAATAGTTACCTTTCCTAGCCAATAGAGTAGGTTCTCACCCCCAAAGTTCAGGTTTTTGCAGCACTTGCTAGCACTTTTTCCTGAAATACCCCCACACATCAAAGTACCTCTTCAGTGAATGGCTCCATCTTTCTCCAGCCTGTGCTACACTGAATCAGGATTTTGTCCTTATTCCCAGCCAGGCTGTGCCCCTTGCTGTAATGTCATTCCTTTCCACTTCCAAATAGTTTTGATGTGTAGTTTGCCTTTGATAGTTTTCCATTGACTTTTCTGGGTTGTGGCAATGGTGGATGATTGTGCAATAAGTTATGTAATCGGCTAGCCAGGGAGGGGTGACAATTCCCTCCCTTTTGAATGGGCTATCACTGAGACACACGATTCCCTGATGACTCACTTTCACTCCAAAACCATAAGGGTATAACTTTCAATATAGTTACATTATTCCTTAAATGTTACGGGGACATACATCTCACAGTGATTGAGTATGGATAAGTTACAAGCTTTCAGTAGAGACCTCACCGACTATCCTTCCTAGATGAACACCCTGAAAGCAGTGTGCTAGGTGTAGTGAATTTGTCAGGTCTGAGATATAAGTTGCTAGTAAAGAACGGTGAACCCTTTGCCAGTTGGCACCAATGGGCCCCTGTATCATATACGGTATTTCATGTCTAACGCATCTTGGGGTGTTTAGTTTAGTCTTCAGGGTTATCTTGATCATCCATTAGTTAAATGGAAACATGACACAGACAGCTAAGGGGAAACAGCCCAGTCAGAAATAATGCTAAAGACCTGAGATGATTGCACCATTCTGCAGAGATCAGGGTTGTCACTAACGGTGTGAGAGCAATAAATAATTTCACTTTGATTATACATCACATGTACTATAACTGCACAACAAAGGCTCAGGACAAATCATGGGCTCATTGAACTTAATGCTACACAAATGCTAGAAGTCTAAATAATAAGAGGGTGAACTAGCGTGCCTCGTGTTAAAGGAGGACATTGATATAATAGGCATCACAGAAATCTAGTGGAGTGAGGACAACCAATGGGACACAATCATTCTGGGGTACAAAATATATCGGAAGGACAGAACAGGTCATGGTGGGGGTGGGGGAGTGGCACTATATGTGAAAGAAAATGTAGAATCAAATGAAATAAAAATCTTAAATGAATCCACATGTTCCATAGAATCTCTATGGACAGTAATTCCATGCTCTAATAAGAATATAACAGTAGGGATCTATTATTGACCACCTGACCAGAACAGTGATAGTGACGATGAAATGCTAAGGGAGAGAGAGGCTAGAGAGGCGATCAAAATAAAGAACTCAATGACAGTGGGGGATTTCAATTATCCCCATATTGACTGGGTACATGGCACCTCAGGACAAAATGCAGAGACAAAATTTCTCGATACTTTAAATGACTGCTTCTTGGAGCAGCTGGTACAGGAACCCACAAGGGGAGAGGCAACTCTCGATCTAGTCCTGAGTGGAGCGCAGGATCTGGTCCAAGAGGTAACTATAACAGGACCACTTGGAAATAGTGAGCATAATATAATAACATTTAACATTTCTGTGGTGGGAAGAACACCTCAACTGCCCAGCACTGTGGCATTTAATTTCAGAAAGGGGAACTATGCAAAAATGAGGAGGTTAGTCAAACAGAAATCAAAAGGTACAGTGACTAGAGTGAAATCCCTGCAAGCTGCATGGACACTTTTCAAGACACCATAATAGAGGCTCAACTTAAATGTATACCCCAAATTAAAAAACACAGTAAAAGAACTAAAGAAGAGCCAGCATGGCTTAACAACCCCGTAAAAGAAACGGTGAGGAGAAAAAGGCATCTTTTAAAAAGTGGAAGTCAAATCTTAGTGAGGTAAATAGAAAGGAGCATAAATGCTGCCAAATTACATGTAAAAATGTAATAAGAAAAGCCGAAAAGGAGTTTGAAGAACAGCTAGCCAAAAATTCAAAAGGTAAAAACAAAATGTTTTTTAAGTACATCAGAAGCAGGAAGCCTGCTAAACAACCAGTGGGGCCCCTGGATGATCGAGATACAAAAGGAGCACTTAAAGATGATAAAGTCATCACAGAGAAACTAAATGAATTCTTTGCTTCAGTCTTCACGGGTGAGGATGTTAGGGAGATTCCCAAACCTGAGCCGTCTTTTGTAGGTGACAAGTCTGAGGAATTGTCACAGATTGAAGTGTCACTAGAGGAGGTTTTGGAATTAATTGAGAAACTTAACAGTAACAAATCACTGGGACCAGATGGCATTCACCCAAGAGTTCTGACAGAACTCAAATGTGAAATTGTGGAACTATTAACTATGGTTTGTAACCTGTGCTTTAAATCAGCTACTGTACCCAGTGACTGGAAGATAGCTAATGTAACGCCAATATTTAAGAAGGGCTGTAGAGGTGATCCTGGCAATTACAGACCGGTAAGTCTAACGTCAGTACTGGGCAAATTAGTTGAAACAATAGTAAAGAATAAAATTGTCAGACACATAGAAGAACACAAATTGTTACACAAAAGTCAACATGGTTTCTGTAAAGGGAGAACATGTCTTACTAATCTATTAGAGGTCTTTGAGGGAGTCAACAACACGTGGAGAAGGAGGATCCAGTGGACATACTGTACTTAGATTTCCAGAAAGCCTTTGACAAGGTCCCTCACCAAAGGCTCTTACATAAATTAAGTTGTCATGGGATAAGAGGGAAGATCCTTTCATAGACTGAGAACTTGTTAAAAGACAGGGAACAAAGGGTAGGAATAAATGGTAAATTTTCAGAATGGAGAGGGGTAACTAGTGGTGTTCCCCAAGGGTCAGTCTTAGGACCAATCCTATTCAATTTATGCATAAATGATCTGGACAAAGGGGTAAACAGTGAGATGGCAAAATTTGCAGATGATACTAAACTACTCAAGATAGTTAAGACCAAAGCAGACTGTGAAGAACTTCAGAAAGATCTCACAAAACTAAGTGATTGGGCAAGAAAATGGCAAATGAAATTTAATGTGGGTAAATGTAAAGTAATGCACATTGGAAAAAATAACCCCTGCTACACATACAATATGATGGGGGCTAATTTAGCTACAACTAATCAGGAGAAAGATCTTGGAGTCATCATGGATAGTTCTCTGAAGATGTCCACTCAGTGTGCAGCGGCAATCAAAAAAGCAAATGGGATGTTAGGAATCATTAAAAAAGGGATAGAGAATAAGATGGAGAATATCTTATTCCCTTATATAAATCCATGGTACGCCCACATCTTGAATACTGTGTACAGATGTGGTCCCCTCATCTCAAAAAAGATATGCTGGCATTAGAAAAGGTTCCGAAAAGGGCAACTAGAACGATTAGGGGTTTGGAACGGGTCCCATATGAAGAGAGATTAAAGAAGCTAGGACTTTTCAGCTTGGAAAAGAGGAGACGAAGGGGGGATATGATAGCGGTATATAAAATCATGAGTGGTGTGGAGAAAGTGAATACGGAAAAGATATTTACTTGTTCCCATAATATAAGAACTAGGGGCCACCAAATGAAATTAATGGGTAGCAGGTTTAAAACAAATAAAAGGAAGTTCTTCTTCACTCAGCTCACAGTCAACCTGTGGAACTCCTTGCCTGAGGAGGTTGAGAAGGCTAGGACTATAACAGGGTTTAAAAGAGAACTGGACAAATTCATGGAGGTTAAGTCCATTAATGGCTATTAGTCAGGATGGGTAAGGAATGGCGACCCTAGCCTCTGTTTGTCAGAGGGTGGAAATGGATGGCAGGAGAGAGATCACTTGATCCTTACCTGTTAGGTTCACTCCCTCTGGGGCACCTGGCATTGGCCACTGTCGGTAGACAGGATACTGGGCTGGATGGACCTTTGGTCTGACCCAGTGTGGCCATTCTTATGTTCTTAATAGGCATTTTACGATTCATGTTGTGGGACTAAGCTTTGATCCTAGGTCTTGGAGGGGAAATAAGTTGCAGTGAGTCTGCCACACAAAGTATATCTACACTGCAATCACTGGGTGTGACTGCAGCTCATGCAGGCATGCCCGAGCTAGCTTTAATCTAGCTTGCTCAAGTACTGGATCAGTGGAGCCACAGCAGCATGAACATCGGTGCAGGTTGTACAAGCCCATCCAGAACCCTGGGTACTTTCTCAGGCGGCGAGTCCATGCTGAAGCCTGTGCTGTTGTGGGGTCACTGCTCTGGTACCCAAGCTAGGTTGGGTATGTCTTCGAGAGCTGCAATCAAACCCCATCATTGCAGCGTAGACACCCACAGAAACACTTTGTCTATGATCCTTTTTTGGTTTTCCTTTCCTTGGGACTTTAGCTGAGGACCTATTGATTCCTGTGTCCACATTTGATCAAGATCTGGCATTTATAAAGTCCAACCAGTTCAGAATTTCCCCTCTCTCCTATGTGATGCATGAGAATTTTTAACTCAGTGCAACTGTTCATTTGCTTAACATTAAGGCTAAGTGCTTTGCTGGATTGGGACCTAACTGAGTAAAGTTCAGGAGGCAAATATCTTGGTTTAGCAGGACTGTGGAAGACAGATATAGTAAAGGCCTCTTTTAGTCCCCAGTCTATCACTATGACATTGCAGAATTTCCCTACAGCATGCATGAACATCTTGGTTCCAATTGCTTATCAGTTTGACAAATTTTAGTGGTTGGGGCTCAATTTTCCATCCTTGCTCTCTAGCTCAGGTAGTTGTTTTGTTTTGTTTTTTAAGTTACCATAAAAATCAATAAAGCTGTTTCAAAACAGCAAGATTAGGACTGGAAAGAGGTAGTTTTGCCAATATTTTCCTATTTTTTTAAAAGGTTTTTTTAGGCATTCTAGTACTTTGTGGGGTTGTGCAGAAATTTCACAGAGGAATCTTTCTTTCTTGCCTACAACTGTTTGGAAAAAGGGTGGGCTGAGGTGGACATATTTATGAGCAATTCTTTGTTTAGGTTGTGATTTTTAATTTATGGAAGAGGCACGTGGAGCATTTGATGGGGGCCCTCCAGTGGTACTTTTAGAAATTTGAAGAAATATAAATAAATATTCCTCGGTGCTTTTTGCGGTCCTTGTGAAAATCTACCCAGATTTGGCTATATTATAGGCCACTATATTGCCATTTGTACATGCTCTGCACTCTGTAGAACCTGCTAGAGGCATACTTCTTAATTTTCTGAACATTACATCTTCATTGAGCATGCAGAACCACTGGAAGGGACACCAGACCCTTCTGCTCCACTCCAGTAGCATCAGTGAAAAAGGAGGAGCTAGCAAGCAGCACCAGTCAGGAAGGAAGGGAAGGCTACAGGTAGAGGAAACTGCTGGTTTTGCTGCTTTTGACTGGTAAGTGGTACAAGTGATGGTAATGGTTCATTACTGGGCAGCTGCTGCTCCTGAGGAGGCATGTATGTTGCATACCAGAGAGGCAGTATTTCACTGTGGCAGGAAGAAAGTGGCTCGCATCATTCAAGGCTACCTCCCCTAGCCTTCTATGTAATACAGAGTTTCTCTGACAGGGGGGCTCCAGAAGGAGCTGCAACTATGCCTCCTCTCTAAGGCTAGGACACTAGGATGGTATAGGCTAAATAAAGGGATCATGGAGAACATGCTACCCACTTTTTTTTTTTTTTATAAAAAGGAAAGTATTCTGCCAATCTCAGGCTTAAAGAGCTTACTACAGGATACAGCATTGTTGGCATTTGCAATCTTGACAGCTCTAATGGAGTCTTTTAATTTTTGCCATCAAATAAACTAAAGAGTCTGAAGGCAAAGCTTTTTCCTCCTCCTCAGAAGAGGGTATATGGTTTGGTGTAACAGCTGGTAGCAATCTCCAAATATGTTGACACTTGCCCCTGTTGTCTGCTAGATTTTCAGTTGCAGTTGTAACTGACAGTACCATCTGCCTTAAGGAACCTGGCCTGGAGCCCACCAGTTTTGTTGCCTTTTTACTAGTAATTTTCCTTCATATTCTCCCCCTACCATACCAAATATATCTCTCTCCATGCTTGCACTCTGTCAAAGATTTACAGATCTTCTTCCCTCTCCTCCTTAAGCAATCAGAGAAGCGAGAGTAGCTTTTGTAAAATCAGCTCCTCTGACACGGAAGAAATAGCCGCAGCAGCAGCAACCTGTTCTTTTCATTCTGGCTCTGAGATCACATTGTTACTTCATCTGTTGTGCTTTCTTTCTGGTGTCTGTCCCTGTGTAAATTATTCGGCTCGTCTCCATGCAGAATATAGTATGTTTTTGAATGGGTAACATTTCTAAATTCACTATCATGAAATAAGGGTTCATTGAACAGCCAAACAGTGTTGGCTTGTCTATCTCCTTCCCTGTGGGCATTGGCAGAGAGGCTGATTATTCTTGGTCATTTGATTGACCAGCCTCTAAAAGACAGAGAATGAAGAAACAAAGGAGTCTATTCTAATGTGGCCATAATGCAGGTTTGAAAAAGAATGTATTGTCTTACGGTTTCATTATGGAGAAACCCTTGGAACATGGATTGGAATAGCTGGATATGTGTCGTACTGGAGACACTATTTCTGAAGAGAGGATTTTACATTAACTTTGGAAGACAGGATCTGACGGTCACTGTGGTACAACTACTTTCAATCATCTTCATTCACAAACGTATGCACACCAACCCCATGAAGCATGATGTTTCCAGGGATACAAAGGTCTCTTTTGCTTCCCCCCCCAGCCCCTTTCTTCAATAGAAAAGTAAAAAGAAAATGTAGGTGTGAATTTAGGGCTTGTGAAAAACCTGGCATGACAATGCTCAGAGCAAAGTCCTATGTTCATCCACAGAGCAGATACATCCTGGGCAATGTGGTGAAAGGTTCCCCACTGGGCCTAGCTCCGACCTACTCCCATCTACTGTAGCAGTGACAGAAATAGTTTGATTTCCAAGCCAACTAAATCTTTGGCTTTAGAGCCAAATGTGATGCATGTGATGCTGATGGTTTTAAGGATGTTACAAAGAAAGGCATGATTGATTTAGTGGTAAGATTTTTGGGTAAGATTTTCAAAATGGATGGAATTTGAGTCCTTTAATTGTTTATCTCCAACTTCAGATAATTTTTAAAAGGGCCTGATTTTTCAGGGGATTATTTCTCAGCACTTTCTGAAAAGCAGGTCCCTTTGAGGCATCTCACAGTGGGCACACAAAAAAATTCAGGCACCCACATTTCACTAGTCCCATTTGAGAATCCTGGCAATAGCTTTTAATTTTATATCTCTAATGTTGTATTAATACAATACAGCCTCCCCTAACCAGCCCTCCATACAATTTTGGAAACCCGATGTGGCCCTCAGGCCAAAAAGTTTGCCCGCCCCTGCCCAAACCGAAGCACTCTCTATCTCCAGAAACTCCCTGCCCCACAATGCAGCCAAGCTAACAACATTCATATGAACACAACACCTGGGAACTCCTAACAATACAGCTGCAAACACTTCAGCACACTATACCGAGGCATGTGATAATTATACAAATTGAACCTGCCGGCAGCTAAGTGCCCATTTCACTTTCTCCTTTTTTTCATAGGGGGAGCCAGAGAGCTCCTGTTCCCTGCAAGGCTCTCTGCTCTGGAACTTTGGGTTAAGTGCAACTTCCCTGGAAGGTTTTCTGAAAGTTAAGCTGATGCGTTCTCTGGCTCTCTCTATTAAGGTCTTTTCCTAGCTGACATAGCTCCTTAGACATCAGTGGCCCTTTTGTGGTTTGTTTTGTTTTGCGGGGGGAGGGGGGGGAGCTGGGGGAGAGGTTTGGATAGTGCTGACCATTGATTTTGGAACGTTTTACTTTTCCAGCTGCAATTGCCATCTATGGCTCAAAGACAATTCGTTCTCATAGGCATTGCATTGTCCTCTTTATTGTTGGTATATGGATATGTATCTCTTGTGTTTCATACTGGTGTTTTTTCAGTTGAAACATCAATACAATTATTGTGTTAATCTTGCTGAGGGCAGAGCACTGCTACATACGATTCATACCTTCACACATAAGTCAAAGTGCTGCATCTTGTTATTGATTTAAGACTTATCTTCCTTGCGCTATTAGCTCAAGGTGTTAATTCATATGTTGCCCCTAACACAACTCCTTTTCCCACACAAAAATCTCTAGGTCAGCAGTGCTTTAATCTCAAAATAGCTAGAATGGATTGAAGCTCAAGTGCGGCTGATGCTGGAGTTAGTAATACAGCAGAGCCCTATGCTGCTCTATGCTGCTAATTCAAACACACAGTTCGAGTGTTTTGCAGTGTCACCGCTCTCACTTAGCTAGGCTAAGTGGAGAGGAATTAGCTTGAGAGTAGATAACTCAAGCCAATTGTGAGGGCCTTTTTGCTGATGTGAAAATAGCTTCATCAACATACATTGTATACCTAAATATTTTTGCAAAAATGCAGTGAGGCAACATAATGCAGAAATAGTACAGCACAATCTTAAATCTGGATTCTGTCTTCTACACTCCAGGTCTGCGAGAGACTGAGGCGTTGCAAACCTATCTATGGAGTCTCCAGAAGTAAGATTCAGGTCTTGTGATTGTCATTCTGCAGCACCTTGCCAAGTGATTTGTACAACTGCTTGAAGAAGCAATCCAACAAAACCACATGTGACTGTCCTACATTGCAAATTTCTACTGAAGAGAGGTAGATTGGGAAATTAAAGGAAAACTTTTAAGTGGTAGAAAAGTAGGAAAAATCCACAATTTCCTTCTTAAAAATCACATTCTGAAGACAGAACAAATAAGTTCTTCCTGAGTGAAATGTGGGTGGATGCGTATAAAGACAAAGGGCCTCTGTTCACAGTTACACCAGCATAACACAGGAGTAGAACTGTGCAAATAATTAATTTTTTTTTTTGGTTCAGTGGCTGAATTAAAAAATATTGTTTCAGGTTGACCCAAAAAAAAGTGTGCAAACAAAAATGATTAGTTTAACCCCAAATTAAACACTTTTTATATTTGTACCTTTAAACTGAGATATAAGTCAAAATGAAAAGCCATTTTGAATTGAAAAGTTGAAACGTTTCAAAAATTGTCAAGACAAAAACGTTTATGGATTTGTACAAAATTCTGAAAATAGAAATTGTTTCAGTCAGCCCGAATCTGCATTTTTCAGTGAAAAAAAGTTTAATCCAAATTTTTTTTACCTAGCTCTACTCATGTATAAGTCTGTCTGAAGCCAGTGCAGTAACTCCATTATAAAATTGATGTGAGATCAAAAGCAAGCCCAGAGTTTTATAACATTCCTAGTCCAGATATTCCATTTGAAGGAAGGGGGAAAAAAAGATCTATATCCATTGGATAAGGTATTTGTTGCAAATTATTTGCTCAGCCATAGTGGGAGGTTTGGAAAGGCCTGGCATACCATTCCATAAACTTAGTCACATAAAAAGAAAATAAATATTAGTTAAGTCCCTCTCAATTCCCTTTGAAATTCATGGTTTTGCCTCATCCTTTTTCAGACAGCAGGGCTTCTTCTGCCAGCTTCACTTGAGTTACTTGAAGGATGAATTACTTGCCACATTTTAGGATAGTTTGTAAGAACAGAGCAGTTGTCCAGTCATTCCAACTTTAATTGGGAAAAAAGGATAATTTCCAGTAGGAATACAAAATCCTTTTAAGCCTTCCTGATGGAGCAATATTACTGCATAGCAATTGTCTGTCTTTGCTCTTGAGATTGCAAAAAAACACTCTGATCTCTTGGTTATCAAAGCTTTTTGCGTGTGTTAATTTATGTGCCACAGTGTAGTATGTGGCAGAATATTACTTTATCTTGCAGCTGCATAGATAATGTGACTCACAAGACCATTATTCCCACTCAGTCATTATTATAATTGTAAACAATACACTGATACCAAAGCTTGACCAATACACTGATACCAAAGCTAATTCCAAGAAGGCACAAGCTGCAGGACCTGTAACAAACACTGTGCCAACTGTATAAACTATCAACAATCAGTGCCATGGTCTCAAAAATGGTAAGTTTGAGATCCACATGAAATTACAGGACTATATTTGTGCAATCGGTTTATAGTGACTGTGAATGAAAATTTGGGTGCCCAAGCAGTTGAATTGATATTTTTGGTGCCTTACTAGTCATTTGCACATGCAGTCACTTAACATGGTTCCAAAATCTCAGTAATCACTTATACAACTAATTTTTAAAAAACATGACTTTTAGTGTTTACAGGTTGACTAAGGTTTGGTGGGGAAGGAGGTAAAGAATGCATTTAAAATGGAAAAAGGGGAGTTTTGTAGTGAGAAATAATCAGATGAAATTGGAAAAGGTAAATTAGGGAAGTGTTTTCTGATACTTTTTCCTTTGTGAGATTTATTAGATTGCAGAACTGTGTCCCAAAGGAAGTGGGGAGAGTCCCATTGCCTGAGACATTGAAATAGCTCTGGAGCACGCTGCATAAGGTGTTTGGGCAACTTTGCCAATAAGAGTAACCACCCTTGCTGCCTATAATTATGGGTGATGAATAAAGACATTGGTGAATGGGGTAACCAACTCACCCATTTTCAGTTCTAATTTACACATAAGGGCACAGATGAATATAAGTATTTCAATGAAAGTGAGAGGACGAGAAGCTGTTCTGACGTGGTGACTGATATTAGTGGGAGGTTGTCTTTTGTGCTATTTGCCAGGTGCCAATTCTATTTCAGCAAGTGATCTGGAGCCTCATGTTCTCTCCTTCCTCCCACGCTGACTAATTCACTGAAGTGAAATGGTCATCAGGGGAAAAAAGGGCGGTGAGTACCTGAGTCAATAAACCAACCACTGGCATGTATTCATCTTGGATAAGTCTGGTTGGTTGTCATGGGGAAAGTCATAGGTTTGTCACAGCTAAAAATGCTTATGCCAAACTTTTGATTACCCCCCGCCAATGACAATATAAGAAAGGCCCCAGTACTTGAAATTTTAATTATTAAATTGTATTTGCATGGGAAATTATACTAAAAGTCATGCTCTGGCTGTTTGGAGGGGAGAGGAGATGTATTATTTATTAAAATTGTCTTAAAATCCATTTAATAACACATATGAATGGATATAATATAATGTATGGCACCCATTATCTGAACACCTCACAATCATTAACATATTTCTCTGAGCTCAGGAAGTACTAGTCAAATGATCTACACTTTACATATGGGGATCTGAGGCACAGCGAGACGAAGGGATTTATTTAAGGTCACACAAAAAGTTTGTGGTGGATCAGGGAACTGAACATGGGATCACAGAAAAATCCTAAATTACACGTTTAGGGCAGGTCTACACTATGGGGCTCAGTCGCCCTAAGTTACACAACTCCAGCTACATAAGTAATGTAGCTGGAGTCAACGTACCTTAGGTTGACCTTTTGTGGTGTCTGTGCTGTGCTGGATCGATGGGAAAAACTCTCCCATTGGCTTACCTTATGCTGCTTGTTCCGGTGGAGTACCGGAGTCGATGGGAGAGCAATCGGTAGTCGATTTAGCGGGTCTTCACTAGACCCACTAAATTGACTCCCGGTGGATCGATCACCACATGTCGATCCCCCGGTAAGTGGAGACAAGCCCTTAGTCATGGAGTGACTATAATCATAACCATGGAGAAATACATACGGTATGTATTAATTAATGCTCAAAGAGTTCCTCCATCTTATTCCCTCCTCCTCAGCATCTAGCATTCACTGATATGGGTGTATTCGATCACTTTGTAAATCAGGCTTTAGTCTTTCTTTACTTCATCCACAGTAATCTAATGCAGCCCTATAGCTGAGCCAAATGTTCTTACTGGCTTCTGAAGTTCCACTGCCACACTTTGCATAAACACTTGCATGCCCGTTTTCACAGGCAGCATTTGGAAAAAATGGAGCCACTAATGGTTGAGATGAGATGACTCAGTTCCATTATTTCTCTTTCCCCTTTGGTCAGAACCTGAAAACAGAATCAGGTGCATTATATAACCTCATTGGGAATAGAATTGGATGGAACATCTTTATTCCTCTAGTCTGACATCCAGGGCCAAGCAAGAAGGTCCCTTTCTATAGTAGTTACCATTATGTAATTCCTGCTAGTAAACGTTGACTTTTTAGTCGTGCCCACTGTAATATTATTCATACACACGGATTTAATCTGTCCTTGAAAACTAGGAGCATGTGTGCTTATACCTATAGCAATAGGCAAACCGTTTCATTATCTGAATGATCTTACTGTTCAAAATATTTTTCCTTATGTCTTTATCCAATCTAAACTTATTCTTTTTTAACCTTAGTTTATGTTCCAGCTCTTGTTTAGTGTGATAGTCCTATTCTCTTATCATATATTGCTGACCCTCAAATGTTTTAGAGTTATCATGTCCCCACATGTCTTTTTTTTTTTTTTAGACTGTGTTCCTTCATTTATTTCACATGCATTGTAAACACGAAATCATGTATTGCCTTGGTTGGTCTTATTAGTAATAATGAATACTTTATCCCTTCTGTGATGCTTCTCATTTTCATTGGACTTTAGAAACAATTACTTAACCCTCCCCAAAACCCATATACATTGGGCAGATGATATTATCACTGTTCTGCAGACTTGGATACTGAGGCCCAGAGGTTAAATTATTTAACCTTCAACACAGAGGGAAGCAGAAGTTGAATTACTCGTTACTGGCTCCCAGTGCTGTGTTTAGATTGGCAGGCCATGCCTTGTCTTAGCCTTCTTTCTCCTTGTTATAGTGAAAAGACATTTTAAATATGTATCATAGCCCAGCTTTGGTAGTGTTCGTGCAGTGCCCAATCCCACACAGCCCACTTGTGGAGTGTTACACATATAAGAAGAAAATGAGGAGCAGAACAGAAAATGTAGCGGAACCACTCTTGAATTAATGAGTGCTGCTGAATGCTGGCCATGTTACTCCTGCTACTTGATATTCACCCCTGTGCAAAGGGCAAGTGCAAGGCCTGTGCACCATGTGAGCTGGATTCAAGAAGACTACACAGTAGACTGCCTCACTAGAATGATGATGATGATGTAATATTTGCATTACAGTGGTGGTCAGAGAACAGGCGAGAGACTGTCCAAACATATAACAAAGACACTATCCCTGCCCTGAAGAACTTGCAGTAGTCGGATAAAACCAAGCAAACACTTGTCTCCTCAGATATGACCATTTACTGCCCATTTCCCATTCCCCTTTTACCCAGCACACTGTAAGGGAGTGAAACTTACTGCTGTACAGTTGTAACCTCTGCTTACAGTTGTGCATGCCACCTTGCGTACTCCACTGTTCAGAGCACAAGGACTTGTAAGATCAAGACTTCAGTGTGAAGTGGCTGTAACTCCCCTATATCAGAGTAGAGTTAGTTGCGTTTTTTTTTAAAGTTAGTGCACTGTGACCTTTCATTCATTTTACTATGGATAATTACTCCTAAGACCCTTTCTTCCTAGGGAAGTAGAAGGCCTAATAGGATTTCCCTTACGAGTGACCACACCTTGCTTTGCCTCAGTGATCTGATTAATTAGGTCATGGCTCTTCTCTTAATTGTACAGCAGAGAGCAGTGAATACAGCACGATATCTAGTCTGATTTTTCTTTTTAAAAGAAGCATTCAGTGCTCTGCCATGTATATTAGCTCATATGTTAGGTGTTTTACCATGCATGCAATTCCTGGGTGATTTCAGTGTCTGAAACTTCTGATTTATTACTGAAAGATTCTTTAACAGGTTCTTCTAATTTGTGGGGCATTTGGGAAGCTCTTCCATTTATACAGGAGGGAGAGGAAAAGAGGTAAGACTCTTAGAGGCCAAGATTTTCAAAAGAGACTAATGAATTTGGGCATCTCAATTTTTGGGTGCTCAATTTCATACCCCTTAAAGAGTCTTGGCTTTCTGTGGGTGTGTCCTCAGCACTTTCTGACAATCCGATCCCTCTGGTTTGTCTCAAGCAGGCACCCAAAGTGGAGGCACCAAGAATCATTAATCACTTTTGAAAATCTTGGCTGCTTATCCTATTTCTTTGCAAAATGCTGGGATTTATCTCATGCTTTAATTTCTTTTTCTTTCTTAGGTAGAGATTAATTCTGTATACTCTGCCTTTGTCATTGGCTTTGGAATTGGATGGTCCAATTACAACCAATTAGACCTAGGATTTGGAAACTACCACTGAGACCCAAAAAATAAATTTCATGATGTTTTGTTGTTTTTGAAGCTATTATCCCATTTCATCTAGTGGCAGATGCTGTTCCTGGAATAATTGCAAACCACCTGGATTCACTTTATCCCTCTCCATGCAACAGGTCTACAGGTTATCTTTAATTTACAGATGCCATTGGTGTGTCACAGCACGCTGAGCTATATTGTGTTGTGTTATGCTGTGTTATTATTTGCAGAATGATGTGTGTTCCAGGCCTGCCAGTTTATTCAGGTAGTGCTGTACAATAAATTCAACCACTGCAATACATATTTGATTAATGTAAGACTCCTGGCTCAGCTGCGTGGTAAACTCTTGGCTTTCTGACAGTCATTATTTACTTGTGTCATTATATCATAGCCAATTGTCTAATAGAAAAGATAAGGGACAAAAAGGGGGAAAAGTTTTGCGTTTACATGAGGTGTATAAATACTCGCTGTCACTAACACCAGAAGAAACCATATCTGATTAAACAGAAAGGAAGTGTGATTTAAAATAATTGTAAGGTAGAGATCTGAGAAGTCACAGGAACTCAGATACTGATCCTAGAGGGGCTCAATAATCAGAAGGTAGACTATGTATTTTGCACCAACCCAACAATTTTATTTGGGATTATACACTTCCCATGTTGTGGCACTGACCACGACATCTGAAAGGACTAGCTCTCCTGGAAAGTTGGCATCTCAGTTAAGAAGTACCCCTTGAAATAGGATTTTTGGAAGTGCATGTTCATCATATATGTGGGCTTACCCCTTCAGATGGCACCCAAAAATGGCCAGTACAGTTTTGGTCTACAGAGACATCACATCATGAAGCACGGAAGTAACAGTCCACAGATCAAATATTATGTTAATTTCTGGGCACCTCATTACCAGAAAGATGAGAGTTCAGAGAAAAGCAACAAAACTAGGAGTGAGGGCTGGAGAGAGTGACTTTTCCTTTTCAAGGAAAGATTAAAATATGTATTTGGATAACTGACAACTTAGGGGGGAACATACATTCAGCCTACAAAACTTTAGAGGGTGAAAACAGGGAGGTAAAGAAGTTATTCAGCATGATAAAATAGAGGGATATAAGCGGGAATAATGGGTTCAAGTTATAGAATAGAAATTTTAAGTGGAATACCAGAAAAAGCTTTCTGACAATGAGTTGTATTTGCCTTATCCATAAAGTCCTAAGGACAATTTTGGGAGCTTTGTCACATTTAAAACAAAAATGGACAAACACTCTTAAATATGCAATAGGGTGCAACCCTGCTCACCAGAGACATGGATTGCATGACTTAATAGATCATTACCATCTTCTTTCACCATATTTATTAAGGGCTAGATTGTGACTTTAGACACAGCCCAAGGGGTTGTGTGTGAATTGCACCACTCCAGAAGTAGCCTAGCAAAACATTGTGGTTCAGACACAGCAGTAAGTAACTCTCCCTCTCTACCTTTGTCCTTGCTTCCTGGTAGTAGTAATTTACCATTGGCCTACAGCAATATGAGTATAGGCCAGTGGTAAATTGTTGCCTCCTTCCACACTGACTCAATTATTCTGGCCAATGAATAGAAGGGGTGGCATTATGGCTCCATCCATTCCTTGCCGCTCTCTGCTCACCAGCTCTTGGAGGGGGGTATGTGGATGATTAGACTGAATCACTTGTATGTGCCTGGGCTCAAGGATCTGGTAGTCCTCACAGGGACCTAAGTGGGAGGTCTCTCTCCCATATACTCCCTTCCCTGTCTAATATGAGTTAGGATCTTCACCCTAAATAAATGTAATTATTGCCAGGAGAGCAGTATTCCATCTGGTTGCCCCTCGTTTAACATAGTTTTGTCCTTGTCCAGGCCTCACCCTTCTATTTCACTGATGTGGTTTTATTTTGACATCATTGTCTCAATGGTGTATCTATTTATTGACTTTCTTTTACTCTTCATCTTATCAACTCATGGTCACCACATGGACTTGCACTGGCATCATCTTGAAAACTTGGTGATATTGCCAAGTTGTGTTAAAATAAATGGCAAAATAATAATGGGCAGAGGACTTATACCAGGGATGAATTTGGCCCATTGTCATTGACTCTCTCTCTCCCTCTGTGTGTGTGTGTGTGTGTGTGTGTGTGTTTTTTAAAAAAAAGCTACTGTGTAATATTTGTAGTTGTTTTTTTAAAGTTTAAAACCAAGAGGCTATTTAAAGGATAAAAATCCTTAGAAAACACCAGGGATTAGGGCTCATTACTGCATTTATATTTTTGGAAATAAACAAGGATATAATATAAAATCTGTGAATGTGTTCCACCCTACCTGGCATGTTTCAGCTCCAGCTGTGAATTTCCATTGCATCTATAATTTGATTTCACAACTTAGTCATGCCTTTCATGTTAGTTTTGTGGTGTGAAAATCCAGGCACGCAAACACTGCAGTTATGCAAGAAATTTCACAGCATTGCCACAATATGTCACTTCCACTATTATAGGCTAAATATCTTAATGAAAGTCAGCTAAATTACAAGAGTAGAATTAACAAAACTTTTCTCCAAGTAGGACCATGAGAATGAAGATTTTAATTATAACGGTGGATTAAATCAATTTCTATTTTTCATTGATTGAGTAAAGAAGAAAAAGTAATTATTCTTGTGCTGGTAAAATATTTGCTTAGCATAGAACGTGGAAGCGAGGTCATGTGTATGTAAAATGTCCGCATTAATTTAATAAATGTAGTAAAATCAGTCTAATCTGGTGCATTGTATATCTGAGATTCAGCAATATTTTCTTATACTTGGAATATTAAACAAATGTAACTCTTAAAAGATTCCTAATGGAAACTCTAAAGACCCAAGTTTAAGAAGAACTTTAACTGTATGAAAAACATGTTTAGTATTTCACAGGTTTCATGAAATAGAAACTTTTGTAACCAGTTTCGTGAAAATAAAGGGTCATTAAACCAGTCTGAGTCTTAGTCATGGTTTTCCTATAGTTAAAATTCTCCTCAAACATGCCTAATTAGAATAGTTGTCATTGAACAGTCAGCATTTACCCACAGTTACCACATTTTTATTTCGTAGTCTAAGTATAGGGAAATAGTGTTGTATCTCTTTGATCAGGATGTAGTAATTGCTGCTACAGTCTGATTTTTATTTTAATGGCACCCCCTGTACAAGAAATCGCAAATTCCTTATTCGATTTAAGAATGCAATAAAAAATAATTCATGTAACTGGTGAAGATCAATCTGAATGGAAAAATGGAGTTTATTACAGATATTATGAATGATTTTATATTTTATGATATTAATGATCATCACAAATTGAGGGATATATGGTCAATAGAAACCATTAAAACACTCACATTTACCAACTGTTACCACACAATTACTTCCGAGATGTTCTATTCTAAATTTAGGGACAAATCGGGTAATTTGGTAAATGGTAAGTTTTAATGTTGACCACTATAAGATGATGTTATAGTATGATATTTAAATTAATTTTATATTAGAAAGTAAAAAGTGATTTTTAAAAGGTTGAAATAAAAACAAACGATTTTGATTTTTATCCAATCCAATTTTTTACAATTTTTGGTTCACAATTTTTGTTGTTGAGATTTTGACTTCGTTTCCCATCTTGAATTGGGACACGTTTTAAATACTGAAAAATCTTGTAGTGCCTGTTCTATTCTAAATGCCTACATTGTGCTCATCACTGTAGTATCTGGGCTCTAATTATAAGTCACCAATCATTATAAGCCTAAAATTGAAATGACTTAGACTTTCTGGAAAAAGCTTCTTTCTGCAGAAAATTTCTCATGTGTAGTCCTTGTTCAGAGCATAAATGTTCTTGAACATTTGAGTTGAATCAGATCAGTTGGGTTTTAGGTATAAGATTTTTAAGAATCTTACTTTTTCACAACTTGAAATTTGTTCAACTTCTTAAAAGTTAACTCAGAATTTCAAAGTGGCTTGATATAAAAACTTCCAGCCACATACATGAATTCCCACTGAGAACTAGCACAGGTGAGTTCTTTTACCAAGTTGGGCCCCAATCTCCACACTGGATCCATGTGGACATAGTGAAGAACCTCAGAGACTTCAGCGGGGCTCTATATTAGTGCAGGGCTTCATCAGTGTGGATTGAACTGGAGGATCAGGGCCTTGCATGCTGTTCGCTATTAGAGGTTACCTTCATGTAATAACTTCAGTTTAAGAGCTGGCAAATATTACAAGCTCCACTCTTCCTAAATTCAGCTTTTGTTCATTTTTTTTAAAGTAGATATTTTGAGCACTTTGTGATTCAAAGATAGCCATTAAAATGTATACTCACTCACTGCTTTGAGCCTGATCCAATTCCCACTGAAGTCAATTGAATTATTTCCATTTACTTCTCTTGGGGTAGGATTAGGCCTCAGTGACTCAGGCCTGATCCAGCAAAGCACTTAAGCAAGTGTTTAGGCACATGCTTTGCTGGATTGCAGTCTCAATCCTGCTTTCACTGAAATTAATGGGATTTTGCAGTTGCTTTCAATGAGGGCAAGATGAGCCCTAGGGTTATACATTTGTCACAGTGATTTTTTCCTCCAATAAATAATACAGAAATCACAATTGTTTTCCCCAGAGATTTTTAGGAAGAATCACTGATATTCTCAGCTGTGCTTCTGTCTAACCCTTTCTCTCCCCCTCCCTCCATCGGCCCCAGAACCAGGGGCACTGGAACAATATGTATGGGGCGGGGGAGAGTCATTGAACCAAACTGTAAACGCTGCGTATGATGGAAACCACTTCAAGGCAGGGGGTGCTGCTGTACCCCCAGCAGCCCTAGTTCCAGCACCTATGCCCAGAACTCCACTCTCAAACTATGCTCATGGCATCTTTACACACATCCCCTCCCCCCCATTATTAAGGGGATAGGCAATGGTGAAATCTTCATCTCTTTCCCTTATACATTCCCTTGGCATCTCTGCTCTTGGCTGCAGAAGCTCTTTACATAGCAACACCACAGGACACATACTGGCAGTGCTCAAATTCAGCTATTAGGATACATCTACACAGCAGCTAGGCACCCACAGCTGGCCTCTGCCAACCAACTTGGGCTCGGGCTCTGGGGTTGTTTCATTGCTATGTAGACTTCCAGGTTCAGGCTGCAGCTGAACTCTGGGACCCTTCCCATCTCACAGGGTCCTCGAGCCCAGCCTCCAGCCTGAGCCCAGAAGTCTATACAGCAATGAGACAGCCCCATAGCCCAAGTTCCATGACCCTGAGTCATCTGGCAAAGGGCAGCTATGGGTGTCTAGTTGCTGTGTAGCCATATCTTTAGAGATGGAACTCTTGTGACTAAGGCAGGTGGAAAATAAGGGGCGCCCTTCCTTTCTCTTCCTGGTAGGCTCTGTCTCTTTGGTATACTTTTAGCTGGTAGCTATCAGCAACAGCAGATATTTTGACTCCTTCTCATAAGAGAAAATGTCAAACAACTTAGAATACTTTTCTTACACACAGTGGTACGAAATAAATCACAGTTAGTAATGGTATTTGTTTTGTCTAAGGACTTAAATTCCATTTTAATCTAGAGGGTGGAGGAGAAAAAGACAGTGGTATTTATTCTGAAATGTTCTACTGCTCAGTGAATGGCTGGGAACAAACTGGAAGGTTTAATTCTTCAAAATAGTTTGCTCACTACATGAGATGTTATCAATATGAATTAAATTTGCAGAGTAGTTATAATCACAGCGCACTGCAGCCTAAAAAGTAATAGCCTTCTCCTTTACCCTTGCCAGTCTTCACTTTGTCTCATGCTTGTGGATCAGAATGCAAGATGTCACTCCCTCATCAAATGTACTAATGCAGAGATTTTCACCTATAAATCACAAAAGAACAGGTTGTACTGGCTAATCTCCTATTTGACTTCTATACCTCTCTGACCATGAGATTTTGTGAGTTATTGGCTGCCACACAAATCAAGAAGATCACCTTATTATGTCACCAGCATTAACAAACCCATCTGGAATGGCCCCTCCCTCTGACAAGGAACTACCATGACTCATCTCCACCCCCACAGGCAATGAGGACTTGACTGGAGAGCACTGCAAGAAGTTCTGGTGTTGTTTCAATGTGGGTCTGTAGTCCAGTTCAAGAGACATAAACCACTGTTCCACAGATGCCAAAATGACATGACTGCTGCCTGTCTGCTTTCAGCATTACGTCTGAGTTTGATGACTGACCTGTTGAGACGTTTTTAGAATAAAATTTAGTATTCGGTAATGCCTTGTTTACCCATGGTATATACTAAAGAACTCTGAGCCCATTGCATGTGCCTCGGAAGGTGCCCTTCATAGAATCATAGGCCTGGAATGGACCTTGAGAGGTCATCTAGTCCAGTCCCTTGCACTAATGGCAGGACTAAGTATTATCTAGACCATTCCTGACAGGTGTTTGTCTAACCTGCTCTTAAAAATCTCCAGTGATGCAGATGATTCATGATAATGATTGACCCAAATTACTCTCTGTCACCCACAGAAACCCTTAATCCATATAACTCTTAGCAGAAAGTGTTGTTACACCCAGCCATGTACTGGAGTGGTCACAAGTCCTTTTCCTTTCTGAGGAGTAGGGTAGTAGAGAGAGGGTAAGAATTCTGCAGTTGTGTTGCTGTTGCCATATTCAGACCTGCAGGTTAAAGCAATTGCATCTAAATTATCAGTACAATGAGCCAAATTCAACTCTGGCTTAAATGGGGGAACTCCTATTTACCTGCTTCCGCCAAGACTGAATTTAGTCCAACATCAGTAACAATGCTCTGTGACAGATGCTCTTTTAATAAAATAGTACATAGAATTTATTTCTTATTTTATTTCCTCAACAGTGCAGGGAAAGTAATTATATTTTAAAGGAAAATCACTTGGCTGGCATACAAATTGTCAGCCTGAATGCTATTTTGACTAATAATTGAATCTAGTTACAGTTGATTATTTTTTTTTGCCAGACCGTAGTTTGGGTGTCACCTTGACTGCCTGATGCTCTAAATCCTTGAGGTTCCAACTCTGTCTCTATCTACCATGACCTTTTACGTGCCATATCTGGTTACCATAATTCATATGACCAGATGCAATTTACTTTGGACCCCTTTTTACCATAGGCCCTGATATTGCAAATAGTTATGCTCACTGAAATCAATGGGGATTACTCCTATGTAAAGTACTCACATCCATAACTATTTGCACTATAGGCCACAGTGTTGGGCAATGCAAGATATTTTTCCAAGTGTCTGAATGTGCCATTGCTTGAATGGTACCAGATCTGTTCCAAGAATCAAAACCAGTTCTTCCATGGGTTCATGTCTGAGTAAATAGAGGGCTAGCACAAGGCATTGGCACCATTTAAGTTCTACACCTTTCTGAGGGTCTTGTGCTGACCCTCTGCATAGGGGTGGATTTCACCTATATTATGTTGTTGGTACTATGTGTGTAGTTTTGCACAGAACAAACCTACGCTATGCCTGGCTCTAGGTAATGTTATTAATTCTTCATTTTCATGGGTTTTCAATTAAACGGGTGCTCAATACCACAACAAAGGGCATGCCATAAGAACCTGAATAGAGTAAATTCACATTTGTCTTTTTGTTTCAATTTCCTTCTATAGCAATCTGTTTCTCTGTGGTTTTGTTTTTGGTATATCAGTTTGTAAGACTGAGACCTTCCTAGGTGATGCAGGGGATCAGACTAGATTGTTATGTAGGGGAGTCAGATGAGATGATCAGGATGTTCCCTTCCGTCATTGCAATCGCTGAAGTGTTGAATCCAATCCGTGGCCTGATGCTGATGCCGTATCGGTAGAGCCCATGGATGGTAGCAGAAAACTTTTAGTTTAACTAGACAGTTTCTTTAGCTCAGATCTTGCTGGAAAATGGACTTTAAGCTTAGCATACCTATTGAAGTGTACGCCAACAAATAAATATTTGTGTTTGTCGATAAAAAGTGGCCACTTGTTTTAGATGCCTAAACAAGGTGTGGCGTGCAGTACTCCTGAGATGTTCTTTCTACTTGATACTATACTGCAAATAGTGAGACAAAGTTATCTAAGGCGAAATGGGAATGTCTTATAGCCACTGGTAGTATCTCATCAGTAGAGATGGGCACAAATGTTCACCAATCCCATACTGTAGGAGAGCTCAGAGCTAGATTCAAACTCTGCAGCATGGGTCCCTCTTAGCCAGAGGTTTGAATGATTTGCCCAGTCCTGTAAGTGGTTTGGAGTTAGTAGGATATAGGATATTTCTTACTGTTCTTTTTGTGTATTGCTGTTTGAGATTCAGCATTTTTAAAAGGAAATGTATATTTAGCTTGGATAAGCTAGACACAAACGTAGCATATAAAGAGGTTGCCAGTATTTTTCTCTGTTGTGGGCTTAATAGTTTTCCCTATTCTGTTTATTTTTTATTGTTATGGGGTATAGGAGTTTAAACTTACCTTCTGCCCTGACTACAATTTTTGTCACAGAATAAAAGAAGAGAGCAAAAAAAAAAAAAAATCAGAACTGAGTTTATTAAAGGTGAATGAGAATTCTGTAATAACTCAGTCTTATACTAGACCAGGTTTAGAATATGTCAGTGGGCAGTGTCACAAAATATTACACTGTTCATTGGAAGAATGGTCACCTGGTATGAAAACTGTCATCCTCACCTTCTCTCAATGACTGAGACTGAGAAACAAAAATGGCATAAGGTAAAACTGCACATTGTTAGCTCAGTTCCAGAACCAGTGGCTGGAAGAAAAGTCTAAAAATAATACAACATGACTGACTACACCAGGGATTGGCAACTTTTGGCATGCAGCCCATCAGGGAAATCTGCTGGCGGGCCAGGATGGTTTGTTTACCTGCAGTGTCCGCAGGTTCAGCTGATCGCAGCTCCCACTGACCACGGTTCACTGTTCCAGGCCACTGGGGGCTGCGGGAAGCGGCAGCCAGCACATTCCTCGGCCCATGCCACTTCCTGCAGCCTCCATTGGCCTGGAACAACAAACCAGTTGTTCGCGGCCAGTGGGAGCTGCGATCGGCTGAACCTGTGGATGCTGCAGGTAAACAAACTGTCCCAGCGCACTAGCGGATTTCCCTGATGGGCCACGTGCCAAAGGTTGCCGATCTCTGCACTAACCTGTGCAGATAGGTATCAGTGTCTTCTATTGGCTGGGATGTTAGATCTATTCAAGTGTGTGTGATCATGAATCCCTCTAGTGGCTGCATGTGTGTTGGTTCTGGTGTTTGTACCTGAATTAGAGTTAGTGGGTGCCACCAGTGCTCAGTCTCTCTAAAAATTAGGGTCTAGGTGTCTCAAGTTGAGCACCCAAAACTTGTGGCATCTCAAATTAGGAGCATTGCTGTAAATTTTGGCCACCAACTTCAATGAATTGGGTACAGTTCTTGATACTCTGTCAATATAGCACAGAAACATAGCGTATTATAAAAAAGCGAGACATCATGATTATTTGGACAGAAATTGCTTCACAGGAATACAGAGGCAGGAGGAAAGCAAATTGTTCCATTGTGTCAACTTCTGAGACTCTATTTGAACCAGTCCTCCCATAAACTTCAGACCCTTCATGTCATTCAGTGAGGACTTACATATGTATCTCTTTCAGCCATTATTCTTGTAATCCTCAGCCCAGTTGCTAATGAACAGATATTTCCATCACAGGAAATAATATTCTGAGCTGAGGACTGAAAAATACTTAAGTCCCACAACGTCTCTATGAGGCAGACAGCTGGAACAGAAACTTGGGATCCTGACTTCAGTCCTTCATACTAACAACTATTGTACAAAACATCCTCCCTCACAACCACTACCATCAAAATTAGGATCTTTGTTGGCATCCTGAGCAAAGCAGTCAAGAACTGAATGGGTCAAAATAGCAAATTACCCACTCATCCCTAGAAATGGCTTGTCCAGAACTGGATGAGGCTGATTAGCAGTTAAAATGCGGGGAGCTTTGTACTGCCTTGGTCTATGCTGTACCTGTTCTGTATGTAAAGAGAGAATGTCTTCTCCATGGCTGTCAGTCTGTCAACTTCCCCAGCATTAAATTTGATATAAAAAGTAATCCTGTTTGAATACAGAGTAAGGGGTTAATCTGACATGAGATGGAAGAAAGATGCAAGCTAACCATTGAAGCAGATCATGATTGAATTTCAATGAAACCTTGTTCTTTGCTCAAAATGTTGCTTAGATACTAAAACTTAATATTTTATCTAATTAAGATAAGCCCAGTGATGTGAAACTATAATTGTCCTTTTATTCTTCTTTTCCATCTCACCAATTGTGCATTAATGCATGTGTATGGAGACCATAAGTAGCTTCCAACTTCTCTTTGCCTTTGGTTTAATTAACTGGTGCATGCTGATTTCATGTAAGGGGTAATGTACTGTACCTATCACCAACTATAGGGTCATATTCTCTATTGTTTGGAATTTCAAGATCCAGGTTCTGTGTGTGGTTTGTGAGGTGGTGTTTGTAGAAGTAGAAAGGGGTCCAGACCTGTAAAACAGTGGATGTGCTGAGATATGTGTGTATCTTGGGACAATCACAAAGACCCAGTGCCTCTGCACAGCTGCCCTGCTGAGTCCACTCCCCATTAGCAGCTGGCCCCCTGTAGCTATGCCATGGAAGTAGAAACCTGGAAGGGACCCAGCAGGAGTTATTACTGCTTGCAGGAGGATTAACGCCCCAACACAATTTCTGTGTGAAATCCATGCTAAATACAGTTGTCAGCTGGCCCCTGTGGAGTGCCCATAGAGGGGGTTACTACAGGATCAGGGGCGGTGGAGGGCGGTAGTGTGTCACAGTCCCTGCATACCCTGTCTTCCAATGCCTGTGGTTTTGATAGGTCTGGCACCCTTTTGCCCATGGGAGTGGCAAGGGACATATGGTCCATAATAAGGCTTTAATTCAACTGACGTGTTCTGCTATAAACCAAAAGAGAGAATTTTGAGTGGTTTTCCCACCTTACCACAGCCTCAGTGTAGTAACACAACAACACTGTGAGTGTGCCAAGGACCTGCATTTAAACTTTAAATCTGACCCAGACCCTGCCCCTCCTGGGAAAAGAGGCCCAGAATGAGCATTGAAAGAGCCCCCATATCTCCGGCACAGAATAGCAGCACTGTGAGCAGTCATAGGTCAGAGCTGCAACCTGGGCCAGAGCCACCTAGAGCCTTGGTTGGTACCTCTCACTGAACCTTTTTAGGTGAGAGAATTGTAATCTTAAAGAGTAGAGTTTTGTGTATTGTAGGGACTGGCTTGGATGATGTGGAGAAGGTAGGGAGGGAGGAGGAAGAGATGAATATATTCAAGAGTTAATAGTACTCAGAATGACTAAGAAGCATGTCTTAAAAAGTAAAATCACGGTTTGTGTGGGTGAGGTGAGAAGGTGATTTATGGACAGGAGCCATTTCGCCAGCCAGGGTGGAAAACCATCCGAGTGGCTGAGCAAAAAAATCAGTCAGTGGAAAACAAACAAACGAACAGAAAAGCTGGCCAATCAGAACAAGGGGTGGGGGTGGGGCAGAGGGAGAGAAAAAGCTGAGTGGCATGGCAGTCCAGCACCCCCTGGAAGTTAGCAGTAAGGGCAACCACCCTCCTGCTCACCCCTAGAACCGGCCCTGTTTATGGACGGGTTTGAGGGACTGATATTTGAGTTAGTTAGTCTGCCCTACTGACATGAGCGAGAGCTCTTTTCTGTGCCTCCTCAGGTCCTATTAGCAACCAGGACTTGACCCACAGCAGCAGGTTTAACTCCCTTGAATAGGAGTGAGGCAGGGCTGCTTAGAACAAGGAAGCCTCAGACAACAGCCAACTATTGCATTTTTTGGAGATGAGGATTCCAGTTCTGTGTTTAGTCACTTGATGGACAGATATATGATTGGGAAAGGAAAGCAGCTGCTGTGTATGTGAGAGACCCACAAGGGAGCAGACACTCTGCAGTAAGAGACTCATGAATTGTTTTTGTAATCTTTATTATATATAATTCATAATTACTGCTATAAATATGCATAAATGCAATTTACAGTTAATTAATATACCAAATCATTATATTGTTAACCAGGAACCCATCAGAAAACATTACTGAATTACTTTCAGACTTATGCTCTGTAACTCTAGGAAACAACAATATTTAGACAAAAAAATTAACTTCCAAGTATCCCCAATCAGAAGCAGACTGTGAGGCTGAGGGGAAAACAGCTATTCGAGATCGCAGGTATCTGGCTCCCATCAGACTCCTACAAAGCAGAATAATAGTACCTTTCTCTTGGAATTTTAAAATTGTAGTGTTGTTCTTGTTGTCCTTTGTGATAGGTGCCCAGACTGAAGGCTGCTACCAGTGTGAGTCAGATAATAAAGCAATTTCTGAGCTGCAGCAGCACTCAGCCGTGCATTTTGTTACCTTCACCAGATATTATAAATTAGCATTAACAAGGCTCACCCCCCTACCCCCGTCTATTTTTAAAAAATCACCTTTAAAAAGAATTTGTAAGTCCTTAAGGGGCATCTTTCTCATCTCAGGAAAGCTCCTAAAACTCTGAACAATAAAGAGCTTCCAGCTTAAAACGCTAGTCTAAAGCTACAAAGAAAAAAAATACATTGAATGGATTTGTTGACCTCTTAATCTTCTAGCTGAGAAACCGTTCTGAACATAAATGAACAACAAATTGTTATTGCTGCAATGGTGTATTACACTTGAGATGGCAATAGTCACAGGATCTATAGGGTCAGGTAAACTAGTTCGGGTTCCTTCATTGTTTATTTTGAAGTTAAAACTTATAATGCTTGAAAAATGAAACGTTCATTTCTGAGGTTGTAGAACTGGAAAAGCACATGGAAGCAGTTGGATGGCTCATGAAACGTTCAAAATCCTTCAGATTTCATTTTTACCTCAGGACTGCCTCGTCCGCCACCATGCGACAAAGAGGACCACGAAACGCAGCAGGGCCTTATGCAAGTGAAGCTCACAGTAAGAATAAGGTAAAAAACTGAGGAAGCTAAATTAAAAGCAGGTGAAAAACAATAATAAAACGTGTATTGTTTTAAACAGAAAATCTTTATGCATTCAATTGAATCACAATAGGCAAAATAACTTGCTAGTTCACCACAGTATTGGGGGAGGGTGAATAATATAGTGCTGCATATTATTGCCATAATTATTAAGATTGTATCATAATGCAAAGGCACAAGAGGCCAAATTAAGGTTGCACAGACAACCTTAATTCTGGCAATTCGTAACTTTTCAGTGTTTGATTTTGCTACCGTAGCGTTCTTTTAAAATAATGTTTGGGATGTAATTTAATATCTATATCTATATTTTATGAAAAAACACACACAAATGTATAAGGGTAGCTCAGGTTTTCAATTTTACTAAGCAGAATATGAAATACAGACACATGCGTTCAGCATGGTAACACAAGTTCTTTTTTTTTTCTTCTTGAAAAAGTAAGACACCCTCCCTAGATTTCTCTTGCATCACTTTGATGTTCTGTTTGCTTTCATCTTTGATCTCATCCAGCTTACTTCTGGGTTCAACTCTTTCAACAGACAGCCATCACTGTGCTCCCTCCCCTTCCTATGTCAGAGACAGTATTGCCAACTTCAAGAGATAATAATCTTGAGTTGGACCCCCCAAAATCATCATTGTCCCAAAATATCATAAAAATATCATATATATATATTTAATGTCAGTCTCTTGATTTTTTGAACTCTCCCGGCCCATCCCCAGGGTGTGTACATGTGACAATTAGTGTTGCCCGCTGTCCCACATGTACTGGATATGGTGATTTGGCCCCTGCTGCAGGAGCTCTCATCCCCGCATCTGCCATCTCCTGTCTAGCAATTAATCCTGTCCACCAGTCCTCCATCAATTCTGTCCCCACCCAACCCCCTTAGTTCAGTCCCTCTCAGTTCAGTCCCTCAGCCCCCATCATCACAACCCCATCAAGTCAGCCCACCATCCCATCAACCACCACTGCCCTTAGTTCACCCTCCCAGCACTCACCCCATCTGCTCAGAACCCACTGTCAACACAGCCCCTCCACCCCATCAGCCCTCACCTTCATCACTTCAGCTCCCCTGAAACCCCCCAGGCCATAGTTCAGCCCTCCCAGCCTCACTTCTGTTCCTCATAGGGTTCTTCACCCTCCCCAGGCCTGGGGTGGGGCCCACTTCCTAGGCTAGAAAGGGAGAAGTGGAGGATAAATGTGTAAACAGTTTGAGGAAGCAAGCAGAAAAACAAGGGGAAGTGGGCTGTAATTAAAGTCCTTATTTCAATTCTAGTCCATATCTGGGCTAGGAAAAAATGAGCCATCTTTTCCTTAAAATGTATTATTTAGGATCTCTGGCTGTGGAGAAGTGGCAGCCTAGCATAACTACAGTATATGAATACTGTACAATATGCTTAGATACAAAGATTTTTACTTTTCAAATCAGTTGCGTGGAATTGGAATAAGTAATAGCTTGCCCCTAATAACGTTTCTGTATATAACAAATTACAGGCTGTTCTTGTGTTCTGTTCTTCCAACTTTTTTGTTAATAAATTAGCTCAAGGTTGACTCTGTATGTGCTCACCTGCTATTTAGCAAAATAACTTTTATGCATGGGGTTTTCTCTGTGGTAAAAATGGGATTCATCTTCAATTTGAAATGATGACAAATCCTTACAATCCTGATGTATCCCAGGTAGATCTGCTTTATTCTGTTGGTTGATTTAAACATATTGCATTTATTATTACATGTATGTTGTATATGTCCTTCTTTATGGTAATTCCAACACAACTCCCCCTGGAAATGACCATGTTCTGATTTATAATCTGTTTGACCAAAGATTTTAAAATTAAGTTGCTCAGTCCAATACTGGGCTAAACTGGCATTAATTTGGTCACTGTCACCCTGATTTTGGTTTGTTTTATCCACATTTTTTTACTGCAGTCTTCATTGACAGAATAACATCCAGAAGTTAGGAATAAGTAAGATGTTAGCATACAATTCTCTGTGGCTTACTGTCTCAGACCCTCACTAATGGAACTCTTAAGGCATATTCCAGATTTGCTCCAGATTCATACTACTGGTTTAATGTCTTCAGTTCTGTCATATTTATGGGCTTTGCAGGCTGCTGAATCCATTTATAGTACCAGGGGGCAAATATCTTTATAAAATAACTCTAATCTCTCTCTCTCTCTCTCTCTCTCTCTCTCCCTCTGTCTTTTTTTTTTTTTTTTTGGGCTTCATTGGTGCTGTGGAATGAGTGTAGCAGTTGATAGGTTTTTCTTCCAATAGACTCAAAAGTGTCCGCTACACTATTAGCACAAAAAATGCTTCAGTCTTTCAGTATATGATTCATGGGCTTCATCCTGTGTCCAATACACTTTGCCATTCTGTCTAGGCCTGGAATGATCTTTAGTCCTGAATAAAATAAAACACCGCTTCAAAAAATTATTGTTTACCATTGCTTTCTTCACTAATTTGTTAGGGAAGTGTATATAGAGGCTAAATTCCTGTCTTCATTGCCAACTGTAGCATCATTAGATTTTAGTAGGGCAAAACCACCTGTATTCTAATTTTGGTTCTGACAGTGACCTTTTGTGAGCTTGGATAGGCCATTTAAGACTATATTTCAAAACGGCTCTCTCATTTTGTGCACCTCAGCTTTTGGTTGCTCAACTTTAGATGTGTGGGGTCTAAATGTCTGAGGTGCTGAGCACCACAGCCATCAGTCAAAGCTGGGAGCCGTTGGTGTGCAACATGTCTTCTAATTACGCTCTAGATGTCTATAGTAAGAATGAATAATAAATAAAGTGGGTACCCAAAATGAAGGCACCCAAAACTAAAATTTGACCCTTAATATCTGTGCCTCGATTTTTCCTATATTTAAAATGCGGATAACAAGGCTTACTTACCTCACAGGTGTATTGTGAGTGTTAATTAGTTAATATTTTTAACATGCATTGAGGAAGAAATGAATGATGTAGGTAGCAAGAATGACAGTATTATGTTCAACAGGTTTTGAGATATTTTAACATTCATAGAAGTGCCACTCTTATAGGGCATAACAGGGTAGCTGCTCCATTCAGTGAAACTGGATTCAGCTCTCCTGTTCCAGTCCAGAGGTACCCAGCTGAGCCAATTAAGAGGGTGGGGCAGTACTTGGGGGCTATAAAAGATCAGTCAGGAGTGAGCGCAGACAGATGAGGAGGAGTGCGATCAACCATATTGTAAAGATATGAACAAGATGTGAACAAGAAGCAGGAAGCATTATCTCCTGCAAATGTAAACAAACTTGTTTGTCTTAGCGATTGACTGAACAAGAAGTAGGACTGAGTGGACTTCTAGGTGCTAAAGTTTTACATTGTTTTATTTTTGAATGCAGTTTTACATAATTCTACATTTGTAAGTTCAACTTTCATGATAAAGAGATTGCACTACAATACTTGTATGAGCCGAATTGAAAAATACTATTTCTTTTCTTTTTTACTGTGCAAATATTTGTAATCAAAAATATATATAAAGTGAGCACTGTACATTTTGTATTCTGTGTTATAATTGAAATCAATATATTTGAAAATATAGAAAACATGCAAAATATTTAAATAAATGGTATTCTATTATTATTGTTTAACAGTGTGATTAATCACGATTAATTTTTTAATTGCTTGACAGCCCTAGTATTTAGTGAAATAGTACTGTTAACAGCATAACTGGTACAGTTGGGTGTAATCATAGTAATAGCATGGATTCCAGGGCACACAGGGGTAGTGGGCCATGAGCTGGCAGACAAAGTGGCAAATTATGCAAGTTGATTTAGCGATCCCTTTAAGTAAAGTGGAGTTTAAAAATCCAATTAAAAATAAGCTAAGAGAGGAATGGCAGGAAATATGGGCAAAAGAAACAAAAGGGAAAATATTTTGATATATGCCCAAGAGGCAAAAATGCTGATATAATCCAAAGCCCTGAGAGAAAGAATGGTGTAGCTTTAGCATTTTAATTCCCTTGGCCATTATGGCTTAAATAGTAATTTGTTTCTAATAAACAAACATATTGATGGATTATGCGGGATGTGCAAGGTTCAGAAAACCATTAATCATCTTCTGTGGGAGTGCAAAGAGGGTACCATCGAAAGGGAATATTTATACACAAATGTAGGGGCCTTAAAGTATCAGAACTGTTGCTGCAACACCGAGTAAAAGTGTCTGGAAAATGGGGGCCTATGAAAAGGATCAATATTGAAATTCTGTAAGAATATTGGGAAAGGTGAAAGACTTTAATCCTTGAATTATATATGGTGTCCAGTGCTTGATTGTCAGAGACTTAGTAAGTGAGTCCATAAAACACAAGAAGAAGACAAAGAGCAGACTGAGTTAGTCAGGAGCTGGGTAGGAGATGGGAGCTGCCAAAGAGAGAAGGTGGTTCCTAGGAGAAGGTTAAAGGAGGGGAGCGGTAAGAGGGATTTGCTGGCTGATGTCCCTGAACCAGGGCTGGAGAGGGCTGAAGGCAGGAGGAGGAGGAGCAGCAGCAGAGGGAGTTATCTGCTTGCTTTAAACCGAGAGCCAGAGTCAAGGACCAAAGAGGGCAGAAGGAAAGGGGAGAAGAGGAGTGGAAGAGCTGGAGCCCAAGGAACAGCAAGGAGGCAAGGGAGAGTAAGGGATGCACCCCTGGCAAAGATGCTCCCAGGAGAAAGGCTGTGGGAATTCCCACTGGGAAGAGCAGTGTTGTGTCCCAGAAGGAAGGGCTATCCTGGCAGAAGGAGAGAAGAGGACTGATAAGGAGCCTAGTTATGTCAGAGGACACTTTAGAGGCTTTAGTGAGAACAAGAACTATATACACAGGGGTGATATGCAGTATGTTTGGGGACTTTTGTTATAGACTATTTGCAGAAGGTTTGGGTAATAAACTGTTTCCCACGTTTGGGAGGGGGTGTTTAAGTAATAGCCTGAAGTGGAGTCCTTTAGGTTACCCCAGAGGGAAACTGAGGCGAGGGGCCACTTGCAGGGCTGCCCCGAGGCCATGAGAGGGTGCCTGGAAAGGTCACTGATTTACAAGCAGTGATGGTGTGGCTGGCTTTTTAAGGGAATTATATAAAAATATGACAGAGTTCACTCTCTTCTGCTAGTATTCAGGGGTCAAAATGGTCAATGAGGAACCAAATATCAATTCATTCAAAGACCTATGCACTGCATGACCTGGCTAGATATTATAATTAAATATACGTATAGTTCTGCAAACGTACCTGGCATTTTACACAATGCAACACAGCAAATAATTTATAGTGATGGACCATATTTTAAGGCATAAGTACAAGGAAGCATAAGTAAAGTTGAGCTTTCAACCCTATTGCCATATTTCTTGACTTAAGTGTTTGATTTCTCAACCTTAATCTTGCATTAATGATAGTTTTACAGGGTTTTTTTTTTTTGCATGGAATATGGAATTCATAAACCTGTTTTCAAGATTAACAGCTATTAACATCAGACCTTTATTCTATTTTATAAACAATTTTAAAGTGAATGCAGTGCTTGGGAAAGCTCCCACAGTAGCATCTTTGCAAACTGAGCTCATCTCTTTCCTCACAGAACAATTCCAGTAGCAGAACCAGATTCCCCCCATTGTTTCATAAGTGTTCCTCAGTCCTGACCTTCATGGATCACCTCCAGGGGCAACAGAGTAGGTCAATCTCCTTGACTGACTGATCAATGTTTATAAGACATTTTGATGATAACAAGTTCTGTATAATTATACAGTAAGTGTCAAATATTATTATGCCCATACAACTAGTACAGAAGTGCCAGTGAGGGGGCTTATTAGTGGCAGAAGTGGCACGGCTGGTTTTTTGCAATTCAAATCTGGACTGAGGCCACCAAATCATTTCACTTAGGCCACCAAAGATCCTACAGTAATGAGTTCTGGTTATAACTGTTCATAGCCAGATTTGTATCAGTGAGCCATCTGTTCCCAGGGCTTGATCATGACTGGGCCTGAGCTCCTGCAGTTCTCAGGAACTGGAAACAAAGAGAGCTGCACTTCCTAGGTTCCCAGCACCTCCTAGGTTCAGTTTTACAGCCAATAGAAGTCAAATGTAAAATCCTTGTTAAAGTAAAAGTAAAGTAATGTGAAGATCACATGGCCTGGGGATTTAAAAACAAACAATTTAAAAACAAACAAAAAAGTTCAGCCCCCCAACTAAAACCTCTCCAACGCATCATGAAGGATCTACAACCTATCCTGAAGGATGACCCATCCCTCTCACAGATCTTGGGAGACAGGCCAGTCCTTGCTTACAGACAGCTCCCCAACCTCACCAGCAACCACACAACAGAACCACTAACCCAGGAAACTATCCTTGCAACAAAGCCCGTTGCCAACTGTGTCCACATATCTATTCAGGTGATACCATCATAGGGCCTAATCACATCAGCCACACTATCAAAGGCTCGTTCACCTGCACATCTACCAATGTGATATATGCTATCATGTGCCAGCAATTCCCCTCTGCCATATACATTGGTCAAACTGGACAGTCTCTACGTAAAAGAATAAATGGACACAAATCATACGTCAAGAATTATAACATTCAAAAACCAGTTGCAGAACACTTCAATCTCTTTGGTCACTTGATTACAGATCTAAAAGTGGCAATTCTTCAACAAAAAAACTTCAAAAACAGACTCCAACGAGAGACTGCTGATTCGGAATTAATTTGCAAACTGGATACAATTAACTTAGGCTTGAATAAAGACTACAAAAGGTTCCCCCCTGCTCTCCTGCTGATAATAGCTCACCTTAAGTGATCACTCTCGTTACAGTGTGTATGGTAACACCCATTGTTTCATGTTCTCTATGTATATAAATCTCCCCACTGTATTTTCCACTGAATGCATCCAATGAAGTCAGCTGTAGCTCATGAAAGCTTTTGCTCAAATAAATTTGTTAGTCTCTAAGGTGCCACAAGTCCTCCTTTTCTTTTTGCGAATACAGACTAACACGGCTGCTACTCTGAAACAATATTAGTTGGCAAGTATTAACCAGAGTGCTGTTCATTCCCTCTTCTTGGAACACCACCAAGAACCAGAGATGTATTCATAAAGGTAATTTTTAAATAGGTAATTCATAAAGGTAATTTTTAAATAGCCATCACTCATAGTATAGTCATTAATTCAGGCTGGATTGTATTAAACACTAGTCTACCAAGTAAAATCCATACATAGGCCCAGATTAACCCATATTACAATAAAATCTGTGAGAGAGTTCAGGGAACTTAATCTCAGTGAGGCCCCAACCCCGAGATTCCCCACATCATCCCACCAGGGAAGGTTTGCCCTCCTGCAGAAAAGGCCATGGGGCTTGCCTCAAATCTGGTGTTTTTCATGGCCAGTTGTCCAGAGTTCTCATATCTCCACACTGGCTCTGACACTTGGAAAGACTCCTAATCTCCTTAGCAACATGGTCCCAATGGCTTTTCCCTGGCCACAGTTGTCCCTTGGACTCTGGGAAGGTGTAGCACAAAGTTTATTACCAGATCGCGCTCCCGGTCAGCTATGTATGGTAGTGGCCAATAGTTGATAAATCAGAGAATGGAGAAATGACCCCCATATTATAACCAGCTAAAGGTGGAATATTATGTATAGGGGAAATATCCTTCAAGGATTAAGAACAATATATAGTGTGTCTCCTTTTTTAAAAATCAAATTCAGAAAGATCAACAGGTTGGTGCTATTACAATGGAAAATTAGCTAGCATATATTGCAGTCTTCATGCTTCAGCATGTAAAATCAGCTGATCACCAGGAACATGCTCCCTTTGTATAGTAACACATAACTAGTACAGCTGATCCCAAAATGTTTTTGTTCCTAAAAAAAAAAAAACAATTAATAACAAAGTTTTAACTTTTGTTGAAAAATTCTTTTCTTCAAAAGTTTCCAGGTTTTCATCCAAGAATTGCAAACCAAAACACTTCTGCTAAAAACCAAAAATGTTTCTGGTTTTGGTCAAATATTTTCACTGACAAACCAAAAAATGTTCAGTTTCTGGATTTTTGAAAAATTTCCTCAGAACAGGACACTTTTGGTGGAAATTTCCATTTGGATGAAAAAGCTATTTTTCATTAAAAACATTTCAAAGGAGAAATTTCAATCAAGCTCTAACAGTGATGTGTGCAGTTGAACACAGTGTAATGCCTTCCTCAGGAGACTCTAGCATTGGCCGTTGATGGAGGCAGGATGTTAGATTAGCTGGATTGTGACTGTGTGTCGGGCAAGGCAATTCCTGCTGTGATCGTGCTCAGAGACCTTAGGCAATTGATCACTTGCCTTTTGGAAATGATTTCACTATATTTAACTCAAAGATGAATATTACTAGCTCACTGTAATGGTCAGCTGGTGTTGTCTGACCATATGGTACACCGTTAGCAAATCCGGTTTAATGAAGGGGTATCTATTTTTGAGAGGCTTCTTGCGTGATTGTCTCTACACTGAAGGCTCCGTCAGTACCTACCAATAATATCACACACACTAAGTCTGCCAGCAAGAAAATCCCTACACTAGCTGAGTCAAAGAAAGATGTTGTTTAGGCAGCACATTTGTGTACAGAAGAAATGAGAAGGCAGAGGGCTAATGAATCTCCTTAATAACCATGTTTCCGCGATGCTTAAAAATACAAGTTAAAGGGACAAATTCTGAAGGATACTGAGCACCTGCAGCTTCTGTTGAAATCAAGTACAAATGTAAAAAAAAAAAAATCAATAGAAAGGGCCCTAACTGCATTACGTGGGTCTAATTGTGTTTATCAGCACAGTGATGGTACAGGTCTTCTAATGTTGATTTAGAAATCATGATTTTTCATTGACTGAGTAGCAGCTTAAAGTTCCCCAAGCTTCCCAAGAAATCTAATAATGGAAAATCCTTCTCAGTCTCATTTTGCTTTCATTAATCCTCTTAAAAGAACCATCTCATCAGCAGAGACCAAGGCAAGTGTAGCTTGCTTCGGTAGCAGTGCTGCTAATATTGGGAAATCAAGCACAGTCAAGAGATATGTCCTTGATGCAGTGCAGCCTCCACGAGTACTGTATTTTCTTCACCAAGAGATGCTAACACCACTGTGGCCCTGTGGGTCACAAAGACACAAATAATTGAGGATTAACCGTGGAGAAAATTTGCATCTGGCTTCACTCATTTTTCCATGGTGAATAAATGCTGGTTGAAAAATTTCCATCAACACTTTTTGCAATGAAGAATTGGAGGTTTTGGTGAAATGAGAAATTTCATAGAAAGCATCTACTTTCCACAAAAATTTTCATTTTGTTTGGTTCAAGTCTCCCCCCACCCTCAACTGAATGTTTTTGGCTGAAAATATTTTGGGGTGGGGTTTTTTGGCAGTGCTAGGTTTAAAATGTTTTGGCTTTTGGAAATGTTTTGAAATGTTTTGGGGTTTTTTTGCTGTAAAAATTTTAGTTTTCAGATTTCCAGTTTTTCCAATGAAAAGTTGAAAGTTTCTGCAAGACTGCCCATCCGTTTTCTGAAAAGCTCTAATGGTGAGGCTAGCATCACTCCTGGAGAGGAACAGAGATAATCTGATCTGAAATGTAAGCCATGATAGAGCTGTGCAGGCTTGAAGATTAAAGGAAGTTTAAAGTTGATGTGGAGGCCAAGGGGAAGCCAGTGTAGAGATTCAAAGTGGAGACTGACAAGCTCTGATCACCAGGTGAGAGAAATAATTTTAGCAGCCATGTTTTGACTGGTCTGGTGGGAGCAATGTGGGTATTAGTAAAGTCAGAGATGGGGAGACTGAAGATAGCCAGGGCAAGTATTAGAACTGAGAACAAATATGGATGACCTTAGACCATGTAGTGCATTATTAATATGCTAGTCTATTATATGCATACTATTAAAGTACAATATCTAGAGAACATCCTCAGACTTCAGTGTGTAAGTTCAGCTGACGGCAGAGAAATCCTCCCTTTGTATAGTAATATGTGGCTAGATGTTATTGTTCACTGCTGGAGGCAAGATATCTCACTGAATGGAGTGCAGGTCCTGCTACCAAGTTGCTCCTTCCTAGGAGGCATGTAGGAAAAGAGGGGACAGAGAGGGGTTAGGTGCAGGCAAAGGCATGGCTCTGTTCCTCCCTTCTGACTGCAGCAGGCAGCAATGTTGGCTTGCCACAAAGAGGGGGAGAATGCTGCACTCCTTAAAGGGTTAAAGTAAATTGCCTCCGCTTCATTGTAATCAAAGGGCCCTGGTAGGCGCTGTGTCTCAGAGATTTTGCCACCCTTACCACACTGAGCAGCACCTTGCTCCTAGAATAGTCCTGCTGAAATCAGTGGGATTTCTCATGGAGAAAGAAACGACAGGGTTGCTTGTGATTGTACAGGGCAGGGCTCACTTCCAGTTTATGTCTTATGTTGCTAACGCTGGATTTCAACTGGTCAAGAGCAGGGGTCAGCAAGGCATTCCTCCCCCGCCTCCCAGTGTATTCTGGGAGGGTGCTCTTAAAAATCTCCTTCTACTGAAGCATCATAGATGGCTGCGTCTGGTGATGGGACACTGGATGGGTTTGGCCACGGCTTTGAAGTGGCACTGAGCATTTTCTCTCAGGTGCTTGGCTGGCTGGCTCTTGCTCACAGGCTCAGGGTCTAACTGATTGCCATATGTGGGGCTGGGAAGGAATGTTCCCCCAGGTCAGATTAGTGGTGACCTTGGGTTTATTTTTGCCTTCATTTGCAGTGTGTGGGTGCAGGTTAGTTGCCAGGATTAACTATGTATCTCTCACTTAAGCATTTCCCTGCCATAGCAGGGTCCTTGAACATTGATGCACCTTGGTCTTGTCTATTCTCTGCCTATGGCACAAAATAGTTTAGTCTTCTGTGGGCTGTTATACTTTGGTATCATTTCAGTTGTTGGGTTTAGTGTGTCAGTGCTGGGTGGTGTTGGTTGCCTGGAATATACAGGAAGTCACACTAGATGATCTAGAGCAGGGGTGGGCAAACTTTTTGGCCCAAGGGCCACATCAGGGTTGCAAAACGGTATGGAGGGCTGGGTAGGGAAGGCTGTGTCTTCGCAAACAGCCTGGCCCTCACCCCCTGTTTGCCCCCTCCTATTTCCTGCCCCCTGACTGCCCCCTCAGAACCGCCAACCCATCCAACCCCCCTCTGCTCCTTGTCCCCTGACCGCCTCCTCCAGGGACCCCCTGCCCCTAACTGCCCCTCCGGGACCCCACCCCCTATCCACCCCCCCTGCTCCCTGTCCCCTGACTACCCCGACCCCTATCCACACCCCCACCCCCTGACAGGCCCCCTGGGACCCCCGACCCATCCAGCCCCCCACACTCCTTGTCCCCTGACTACCCCCTCCTGGGACCCCCATCCCTAACTGCCCCCAGGACCTCACCCCCTATCTAACCCCCCTGCTACCTGTCTCCTGACCGCCCCCTTCCCCGAACCTCCACCCCATCCAACCACCCCCTGTCTCCTGACTGCGCCCCGGGACCTCCTGTCCCTTATCCAATCCCCTGCCCCCTTACCATGCTGCTCAGAGTGGCGCTGCCGGAGTGGCTTCTGGGGAGGGGGGACAGCAGGGCAGGGGCTGGGGGCGAGCCACCCTGGCCGGGAGGTCAGGGGCCGGGCAGGACGGTCCCGTGGGCTGGATGTGTTTGCCCACCTCTAATCTAGAGGTCCTTTCTGGCCTTACACTCTGACTTTATAGTCAGTATGAATCATGATGGCAGGATCCTGTCATTGCACTTTACAGATAGCTGTTGCTGTCTGTGAATGGTGTTGACTGTAAGGTGATGTTTGGAATGTTGCATACCATAGGGTGTTACCGAGAGCTCCAATTTTATGTTTTTATGGCAGACTCTCAGATTTATACAAAGCTGTCCAACAGAGGAAATTAGGAAGTTTCTTGTTGGCTACCTAAAATGTCTTGCCCTGGGGGGCATTTATGATTAAATAGCTCTGTTGGTTCTATGCTGAGCGCTCAAAGTGGTTTTGGCAAGCTTTGCTGTGCATTCACAGGAATGCAGGGGATCCGGTGAGTGTTCGGCAGTGAGTTTCCCTGCTTTCGGAAGCCATTTTCTTTAGTTACGACTCCATATCCTCAAACTTAAGTAACACAGGCTGTATCTATAATATTACTAGCACTGCTGGGAGATCTAGGATAAACAAAGTGCCCATTACTTATCAGTATGTCACCTAACTGTGCTCAGTGCAAATCTCGGCAATACGATGGCAAACACACTGCCGACCACGAGCAACTTGTCTATAGAGAAACTCCGGCCATTGCTGCCAATGATGGAGTTGCACTGGTGCTAGGACAATTATGGGAACTTTAAAGAAGACACTCAGTCCGAAGGAAAACACTTCTCGCTCATCTCACATACTTGGACACTAAAGACTAAGGGCCACATCCTCAAGTACAATATGGCCCCATTGCATCACTCAGGTGGCAAAAGGTGGCACAAGGGGGCCAGATTCTGGTTATAAATGACTTCGTTTGAGGAGGAAAGCTATCTACTGCCCCAGATCCCCTGGAAGTGGCTTCAATATAGATGGCATCCCAGGAGAGGATGTGTCAGGGACAAGGCAAAGTGGGACTCAAGGATGCTGGATCTTCACTGGTGTGAGTTAGAGCAGCACCTAGACTGCTCTAATTGATGCTGCGGCTGGACCAGTGAAGAATCAGGGAACTGTAGCTAGCTCTCTGATGGCTCCACCACACATAGGGGAACTGAGATCCAATTATATGATTCTCCCTGACTGTGCCAACATGTGCAAGCGCATTCATGTAAACATGCAAAATCTATACTTGCATGAAACAATTTTCCATATATAAATTGTTTAGTTAGCTCTGCTACCACATAACTGTATTTGCTCGCAAATGCTGGATTTTACACATGCAGTCAGAGGTAGCTGTGGTTATTGTGGATGGACTTAAAGAGGCCTTTTGAAAATTTGGCCTTCAGGAGTCATCTTGTAAAAATAATTACTGACAGGTAAAATGTCAAATCACTGCTTCTTTTTCACTTTGCCCACTCTTTGCCCAGTGCTTTGAAATGCAATTTTAACCCATAAATCTTTAAAGTTGACAGATGGGTTAACAATGATACACTAAACTTCTTGATAGATGATGAAATATTTTGTCACTTCTGTCTTTGTTATCCTGTGCCTGCTGCCTGAGCAGAAACACAGACAAAACTATTGGAATTCTACCCATTGCATTCCCAAGAGAACCCATTACCATGGATGAAAGCATCATGTGGCGAGAAGGAGAGTGCTGAGGCCAGCAGGTTTTTGTGAGAGGCAGAGAGAAGTCAATATAAACAGGGAAGAACAAGTAAAATCAAAACAAACCTAGAAATCATAGTCTCACTGGTTTTGAGTAGTTTATTTATAATTAAATATGGCTGAAGGATTTGCCCCTTTGGATCTCCCCAATAAATAGCTGGTAATTTACTTTCTGTTGTTTATTGTTCATTAAATAAAAATTCAGTGACTCTGTGTGACAGCATCTGGGCATAAAACAGCACTACAAAGTTTGTTTAAAGTAAGCGAAATGCCCACCTTTGGCCAGGAATCTGAGCAAGGTCTGCTTGTTTCATTCTTTTTATTGAAAGTTTAAAAATTACATTTAAAAAAATATTTTTGACTTAGTTTTGTTTCTAACACCATCAAGGATTTCTTGAAACAGAAAGATTTCCTGAAATCTAATTAATGTTGTACCAGGCATATTGTTGGCTTTCTTACATTTCTGTCAGTGTGGATTGTGAAACCAAGATAGTATGTGGTTAGGCACTGATTCAGCAAAGCAAAGCACTTGACTTAAGCACCTGCTTAAGTCTCTCCTATTTGGCAAAACACTAAAGCACATGTTTAAGTATTCTTCACTGGTGATTTATTTTCTACCACCATAAAAATAATCAAAAATGCATGTGCTTAAATCACAGTGAAGTCAGTAAAAAGAAAAGGAGTACTTGTGGCACCTTAGAGACTAACCAATTTATTTGAGCATGAGCTTTCGTGAGCCACAGCTCACTTCATTGAAGTCAGTACGTAAGTGGTTTTTTTTAATTGACCTCTGAATCAGTTTCACTTATTCTAATACCCTAGCACAATGCTGCAAACTTCAGGTTGCAAACACTGGAGTAAAGTCTATTTTAGGGCTAAAGTCTATTTTAGGGCTAAATCCGGCAGCTTGCCAAGGACCTCACCTCCCATTAATTTCAGCAATGAAAGCTGAGGATGCTTCCTACTTCACAGGAGGTACTCAGCACCTTGAAGGGTTAGGCCCACTATCAACAAAAAAAATCCAAGTAAAATTTTAAACATTTTTAAAAACTGCATATTAGTAAACTTAAAAATCATAAAAACTAAACATTGCCCTAACCATAGGAAACTCACTAATTGTTACATGGATGACAGCTGGGAGCACACTTATTTCCTAAGTGTCAGGTTTTGAAGTGCTCTGCCTGACATTTCACAGGTGCAATCTTACCTCAGTTTAGAATGTTTCTGTACATTTGAGGCAATTGGGACCACGGGTTTGAAATCAAAATCAGCAGGAGTCAAAGCATGTGAGCAGTGAGCAACTAAGCTGAATTTAATTTCCAGGTCATTTTTCTAACATACTTTTGGTTCATTATATTTTCAAAACTGCTTGGGTTTGAAACTCTACATTTGATTTAAGTTGTTGATGTTTGAGACCTAGCTTTGAGGGTTTGTGTGTACCAGGATAATTTAGTCATTATAAGCAGTTTCCATTACTTTATAAAATCCTTGTATCAAAAAGTCAAACTTTTTCTGAGCTCCCTTGTGCAAAGTTGGATCTGGGTCGGGGCAGCGGGAGAAGTCAGAATCTTCATCCCTGCAAGTTTGTTTTAAAAATAAATATTTTGAGGGCAACTGGAAGGTGGTGATTTGTCTTAGAGAAATATGGATTTTTTTTCCAAAACATGTTCTGGAATAAATACCAACAAGTAGCCTTCAGTACATCTCTGCTTCTGGACAGATTTGCAAATAGAGTCCCATAATACCTTAGGAGTGTCTCTCCTAGGAATTATCTCAGATTTTGTTGGTAGAGTTGTGAATTTTCTAGTCTCTTTCTTTCATTTCACTTTCTTTAGAAAAACCAAGATCAGACTATCACTGTATTTCTTATGTCCATAAGTCCCTTCACCCTGATGCAGAGAGAATTTCATTGAAAACATCTGCTTTATATTTTATCACATTTCACAGTCTTAGGTCCCACCAATGCAGATGACATCAGTTGAATTCCTATGTCTCACCTTCTTAACTCATTATGCTGCACCTGCAAAACTTTCTAGTGGGGACCACTTAGTGCTCTTGTTCCATTGTACTGCAGTGCGAACAAACAGTGACCCTCTTCGCTCCCCCATTTGCACAGTATTCTCATCTCATTACCTCACCTCACTAGCAAGTTACGCTGATAATGATGAAACTCTCCCTTGAGCTGGTTTCCCTCGTCCCCCTGCAGTCCGTAGTGGACTGCTGCTATAATTCCTGTTAACGCCCCATTAGCATATATTAGCTGGGGCTAGCAAGAAATAGGCTCGCATGTATTAATGCACCTCTCATCTATACAATCCTGCAACATCTCTCCTCCCTTCAGCACTTCAGATGGGATGTACTCATTTGGCAGGCAGCGTGTGACAATTTCACGACATGTTGATGTTAAGCCAGTCAGTTTGAATCTTCTCTCCTAAAACTATTTACAGTTTTCAAACAGAATGTTTTTCAGTTCTTCATTTCTGCATTCCTAGCTAGGTCCTTTCTGTGAAAAGGGAAAACCATTTAATCTAACACAACACATGGCCAATGTTTCTTACTTAGTAAAGGCTCTTTAAAATGGCTTTAGATGTAACACAGATATCATGGACAGCTGGAAACAGCCTGCTTTAAAAGAAAAAAAAAAAAGGTAAGGAATGAACAAATTAGAGATTATCGCTGATCCTTTCATGGAAATCAGTGGATAATTTTTAACAGAAATAATTAAAATTAAAAGAGGATCACAAATTTCAGTGAGATACTGACTGGGATCATTTAGAGACTATGACAAGAGTGATATTTTTGCTGAGAGACAGGCTGTAATGAATAGAATGATACTCAATTGCCTCTACTGCCCTTCATAACCTCTCAACATCCCTCCCTCATACACAGTTTAAATTGTCCCACTTAAATTCAAGCACCATAAATTTTAGGCCAATTTTGGCAAAAATAATGTTTCCTGAAATAGCTTCTTGACTGGGACTTGCTGCAGGAGAGGATATAGCTAGAGGGTTTTTTTCTTTTTTTTGCTAGCATTTCCCTGAAAGATGAGATATTGAGTCTTTTGAGGAGCTCTGAATGAGCAAACAAAAGATTAAAAATGAGAAGTAACACGTTTGCTTGCAAAGTAGGTAGCAAAAGATTGCAGATGTTAATAGGCAGTGTTTAAAAACATTGTGACTTTATTACTGCTATTATTATGCATATTTTCCTATCATGACAGTTTTCATTGTTATCTTTCCAGTGCATTCATCTGTGATTTCAAATATCATTAAGATTTTCATGGTAAATTAACTTCCGATTATATTTAGTTTGTTCAAGGCAATAAAGCACAGTAGTCACATCATACATGATGGCACAGAGCATTCATAGCACACTCCTTGATGGTAATACCATGCAAGTTGCCAAAGACATGTTAGCTATTAGAATTTGTAGAATTCTTTAACTCACTGTAATGAGCAGTAAGAATTACTTTGCTTTCATTTTTAAGGCCCTGATAGAGTAATTGTTGAGAGCTAGTTAGAGATTCCCCCCCCCCCATAGTCTTCTAAGAGGCTGAGCACGCTGAAGTACCTCTAACGTAAACAACAATTCATTTCTCAACAAAACAGCTTTCCCCATAGGAACAGCAGTAATTCTTTAATGCACAGATGAAAGGGCAGGACACTGCTGACATTTCAGTGTCCTGATCTTTCTTAGAGCATGTTGTTCATCCCAGCACCTCACTGCACTAAATTTAAGAAGCACCTGCCCTTACTGTCTGCATGATATCAGAATGTGGCCTATCCTTAGAACCACCAAGAGAACTAATCACACATTTAAAACTGCTCTGCCTGTACTTGCCCAGGGCCCGAACCTCCACTGTGGAAGTTCTGCTACGCAGTGGATCTGCCACCATTACTTCCTATATTCCACTTGGAAATGGCTATCCATCTTGAGGTGGAAACAGCAGATCCACAGAAACAAAAATATTTCACTATGGGATGATATTGAATTAGATGTCGGGGTTCTGATACTTACCCATGTAGGCGGCCTGTGGTTTTGCCAGTATTAGCCCCCAAACAGGCGGTTAGGGCTTGATCCTGCAAGGTGCTTGGTGCCATTTACCTCAGCTGATTTGAATGGGAACAGGATTGGGCTCAGAGTCTATGGGAATTGATGGTGCTGGCTGTGCGCCTTGTGGGATTGTGCTCCCAATGAGATATTGTGACTGGGGACACTCGCCTCTCATGAATGCCTCCTATCGGCTGAGTGTGGTGCTGTAATCTTTTTTTCTCCTCACGCCCCCTATAGGTTGTCGACCTTGTTAGGTAGGTCTTCAGTGGCTCAGTCCTGAAGCTAAGTCACGTAATCAAAACTGAATGAACCTCTTCCAGGGGTAGCAAAGAGTTCAACAAAACTGTCTGCCCTCACTAGGGTCTTCAGCCCTGTCTCTGTGCCCTTTCAGTCTAGCATCTTTTCTTGGGCTTTTTAAACTAGCCATGTCCCCTTTCCAGGGCTTAGACTACCCCAGCACTGGCTGATGGCGGGGACCCTATACGCAGCAGCCACATACTGCTTTCTCCAGTTCACTGCTGCTGTTCCCCAGGCCTTTTCCCACTTAGCCCCTTTCTCTCCACCCTTACCTCAGGACTGAAGTTCCCAGATCCCAGAACAAAAGGGTTGACACCCAAGTGGGGTACTTTAAAGGAGACCACAAAGGGGTCAGAGTGCAGTTACCTTGGGAACTGTGACACACATAAAAACACTTAACTCAAGTACTGCTTTTAACTTGAGTTGACTTGTGTGTTAGGGCTATAGGCTAAAGTTTGAGTTCCCACAACTCATCAGCTGCTAACACGACTGTTGTGTAGTATGGATACTGGCTACTGCCACTTGAATACCATCAAGCTTCCAATACCTTCTCACAGTTTTCCCTGTGTGTCCAGAAAGGGAAGACAAGTTCTCCCACAATTCACTGGGGAAAAATCTATAGAGTGACTCAGCTTACTGGCACATTAAGGATGGTAGGATGTGCCCCCACAAGTCTTAGCGCCACACACGAGTGAGTGAAGCATCAGGTTGGACTTGGCAACTTGAATGTTATTTTGCTGTTTGGCCGCTTTCACTTGAGCTAAGCTAACTCGAGAGAAGTAACCTGAGTGTAGATAACCAGAGTTAACTCTGCAGTGAAGACGTGCCTTAAATAAACGTGAAATTGGACCTAATTCCTCATTGCCTGGCACTGTGTGTGGAGACATTTAGGCTGTGTCTTTACTAAGGAAAAAAAGATGTGTTCTTAACTCAAGGTAAAATACCACAGCAGTTGGTAGTTTTCACATACGTTAACTCCACTTGCCAACTCCTATGAAAACCAACTCACTCTCTTGTCTTCACTAGGATTTTACCTTCAGTAACACACCATTTTTGGGGCGGGGGTGTGAAGACAAGGCCTTGCTTCAGTGTGAAGTAGGGAAAATGCTATCTCTGATTTAGTAGCATATAATACTCACTTATGTAAATGACTACAAAAAGTGCAGGACTGCAGAGAATCAGACTCACGGTGTCTTAACTCCTATCTGCTGTCCCACATCAATAACATTCTTAGTAGCTGCGTGATTAAGATGATACATTAGGGACAAATCCCTGTTCCTGAGGTTGTTTGAAGATCGGGTGACACTGAAAACTTATACTAGTATAATTACATTGGTCCTAGGTGTGAAAAAACACACTCCTGATTAACACAGTTGTGTCAACAAAACTTCCAGTGCAGATGTAACTAAGCTGGTGGAAGAGTGCTTCTGTTGGCATAGCTAATGTCATTCCCAGAGGTGGTGTTCCTTCACTGGCAGAAAAACTCCTCTGTTGGGTACGCTGTGTCTACTCTAGGGGACTGTGCTGGCAAAGGCTCTATGGTATAGACATAGTCTGTATCTTTCAAATTTATTTCATAAGATTGTACATATCTACTTTAATAAGTCTTTGAAACAGGAATTCTCATGATCATAATTAAAATTCCCATTTTTATATCTTTTTTTAAAAATTTCATCTCATATTGTTCAGGCCTATGTATTTCCAATATTCAGAGCATAATACTATACACCATGTGCATCCTCAAATCCAAGTACAGTAGAAGATTTGCTTAGAAGTAGAGTATATGGGGGATATAAATAAATCAGATTAGACAAGAGCCCTAAATCTGGTCTTCAAAGAAAGTTCAAAAGAAACAAGAGCTATGGGAATAATAGGAATAATTAAACCATTAATGTCACTGAGAAAATGAGCAATCTCCTAGACCGGTACCATAAATTAACCTTCCTAGCCTTCATTGAGCTTTACATTTATAAAGAGAATTGAAATCTCTAACATCATAAACACATCACTGCAGCGAAAGAGTCAATACATCTGTTATATATGCAAATCTACAGTAATGCATCACTAAGACTGCATAGACAGAAGAGAAAGTTGGAAAATACAAAAAGTATAGTTCCCACAGAAGCACTAATCCAGCCACTTTGCAGGTATAGATTGTTTCACAGTTTCTTGTTCTTCTTAACTGAGTGTAATTTCCTTACTGCTAAGTTTTATTTAATGTATTCTAGTATGATATGTTGTATATGGACTCTGGACTTCAGAAAAGCAGACTTTGACTCCCTCAGGGACCTGGTGGGCAGGATCCACTGGGAAAATAGCATGAGGGGGAAAGGAGTCCAGGAGAGCTGGCTGTATTTTAAAGAATCCTTATTGAGGTTGCAGGAACAAACCATTGCGATGTGTTGAAAGAATAGTAAATATGGCAGGCTTAACAGTGAAATCCTTGCTGATCTTAAACATAAAAAAGAAACTTACAAGAAGTGGAAGCTTGGACAAATGACCAGGTATGAGTATAAAAATATTGCTCAGGTATGCAGGAGTGAAATCAGGAAGGCCAAATCACACTTGGAGTTGCAGCTAGCTAGGGATGTTAAGAATAACAAGAAGGGTTTCTACAGGTATGTTAGCAACAAGAAGAAGGTCAGGGAAAGTGTGGGCCCCCTACTGAATGGGGGAAGCAACCTTGTGACAGAGGATGTGGAAAAAGCTAACTTACTCAGTGCTTTTTCTGCCTCTGTCTTCACGAACAAGGTCAGCTCCCAAACTACTGCGCTGGGCAGCACAGTATGGGGAGGATGTGACCAGCCCTCTGTGGAGAAAGAAGTGGTTCGGGACTATTTAGAAAAGTTGGACGAGCACAAGTCCATGGGCCTGGATGCACTGCATCCAAGGGTGCTACAGGAGTTGGCGGATGTGATTGCAGACCCATTGGCCATTATCTTTGAAAACTCATGGCGATTGGGGGAGGTCCCGGATGACTGGAAAAAGCCTAATGTAGTGTCCATCTTTAAAAAAGGGAAGAAGGAGGATCTGGGGAACTATAGGCCAGTCAGCCTCACCTCAGTCCCTGGAAAAATCATGGAGCAGGTCCTCAAGGAATCAATTTTGAAGCACTTAGAGGAGAGGAAAGTGATCAGGAACAGTCAGCATGGATTCACCAAGGGCAAGTCATGCCTGACTAATCTAATTGCCTTCTATGACAAGATAACTGGCTTTGTGGATGAGGGGAAAGCAGTGGACGTGTTATTCCTTGACTTTAGCAAAGCTTTTGATATGGTCTCCCACAGTATTCCTGCCAGCAAGTTAAAGAAGTATGGGCTGAATGAATGGATTATAAGGTGGATAGAAAGCTGGCTAGATCATTGGGCTCAACGGGTAGTGATCAATGGCTCCATGTGTATTTGACAGCCGATATCAAGCGGAGTGCCCCAAGAGTCGGTCCTGGGGCCGGCTTTGTTCAATATCTTCATTAATGATCTGGAGGACGATGTGGATTGCACCCTCTGCAAGTTTGCAGATGACACTAAACTGGGAGGAGTGGTAGATATGCTGGAGGGTAGGGATAGGATACAAAGGGACCTAGACAAATTAGAGAATTGGGCCAAAAGAAATCTGATACGGTTCAACAAGGATAAGTGCAGAGTCCTGCACTTAGGACGGAAGAATCCCATGCACTGCTACAGACTAGGGACCGAGTGGCTAGGCAGCAGTTCTGCAGAAAAGGACCTAAAGGTTACAGTGGACAAGAAGCTAGTATGAGTCAACAGTGTGCCCTCGTTGCCAAGAAGGCTAACAGCATTTTGGGCTGTATAAGTAGGAGCATTACCAGCAGATCGAAGGAAGTGATCATTCCCCTCCATTCTGCATTGGTGAGGCCTCATCTGGAGTTCTGTGTCCAGTTTTGGGCCCCACACTACAAGAAGGAAGTGGAAAAATTGGGAAGAGTCAAGCGCAGGGCAACAAAAATGATTAGGGGGCTGGAGCGCATAACTTATGAGGAGAGGCTGAGGGAACTGGGATTATTTAGTCTGCAGAAGAGAAGAGTGAGAGGGGATTTTATAGCTGCTTTCAACTATCTCAAAGAGAATCATAGAATATCAAGGTTGGAAGGGACCTCAGGAGGTCATCTAGTGCAACCCCCTGCTCAAAGCAGGGATGGATCTAGACCGTTCTCAGTGGTAGCAGATGACAGAACAAGGAGTAATGGTCTCAAGTTGCAGTGGGGGAGGTTTAGGTTGGATATTAGGAAAAACGTTTTCACTAGGAGGGTGGTGAAGCACTGGAATGGGTTACCTAGGGAGGTGGTGGAATCTCCTTCCTTAGAAGTTTTTAAGGTCATGCTTGACAAAGCCCTGGCTGGGATGATTTAGTTGGGGATTGGTCCTGCTTTGAGCAGGGGGTTGGACTAGATGACCTCCTGAGGTCCCTTCCAACCCTGATATTCTATGAGTCTGTGCCATAAAATATACCAGCTATGCAAGGTGGGCAGTGTAACAGTCTTGCTCAGATCCTTAACTTTTGCGTTTGCAGCCTTTTTTCTCTTTACAAGAGCAACCGCATATTTGCATTAATGTAATTAGAGTATTTTGGTAATTGATAAAGACAGAGAATAAATTTAAACCCAGATTTTCAATATTTGAAAGTCATTTTCATAGATTAAAATTATAGCTAAGACTGTTGGAATTTCTATAAACCTTCATGCTTCCTAGCATAAGCCAACCTCTGACTCATGTGACCTGGGAGGAAACATTCCCTGTGGGTAGATTATTCTGTAACTACCTTCTGAAGGATTTCTTGTTCCTCCTTCTGAAGCAGCAGGTTCTGTCTACTGACAGATGTAGGATATTCCACTTGATGGATTGTTCTCTACTTTTGTGTGGCAATTCCTGTTTCAAGCAGCCATAGAATTTCCAGTGTCCCATAGGAATCGGTGAGCTTTGCTACAGAATTTAGGTTCAGTGTGCTGAAGAACGTCTGGATGGTCTCTCTCACCGCCTCACTCTGTAGCCTCTCCATGTTTTTTTTTTCTTCCTTTCCTGTCAGCTAGGAGAGGACTGGAAATGGAAATCTCCTTAGCTACTTGTTTTGTGGGTTTTCTCTCACCAATTGTGAATAGTTTCTTACTGTGGTTTATAAAGACTGAATCCCACAAGGCAGTAACACAAAGTTTTTCAACAGAGAATGTTTAAACATACCATTTTATGAATACAGGTAAGAGGGTGACAACAGATGTGCACCAGAGAATAAGCTCAGGAAATGTTTGCCATTTTGACCTTACTGTTGTGTTTGTGGCAGCCACCTCTGGTTTGGAACATTGCAGATACATTTCCTATAACATATAAAATCTGTGAACTCTATGGTCAGTAGAAAAATAAAGAGAATTTTTAAGGCAGCTGCAGAAAGAACATGAGTTCTCAAATAACCTCCCAAGCATTAGCTATTTCCCCCCCCGACCCTTCCAATCCATTGGAACTCTCTAATGTTAATGTTTGAGAGGAACAAACTCATTTTTTACGTCGAAGAGAAAGGTGTTTTCTAAATTCTTTAGAATCCCGAGGACACCCCAGTTTTGACCCTCTTTGTTCGCTTCACCCCAAGACCCCATATAATGGTGGTTGCTCTTCCAGCCGAGATGGGCTTCATTGAAGCGGCCTATCAGTACTGCTCCTGAAGAGGCCTAAGGGATTATTCTTTGTCTCCAAGAGGCACCTGAGTGTTCTATTTCCATAGTGATCCCAGCCTCTGTCAGGCAGTGCGAACACAAGACAGACAGACAGATACGCAATATAAGCTCCAGACATTTCCCAAGCACTGTATTTATAAATACTGCTTAATAGCCTGGAGTCTTGACATGCCAGACAGCAAAATAGCTATGTTCAGCTTCCAGACCTTTGAGCAGACAGGAAAATAATTCCTACTCAGTGTCACTGTGGATGACGGAGTATCTATTGCCAAAGACAAAAGCTAAAATGATTTCACATGGCAAATTCATTTTTACTTCACTGAATTCTTATTGCTGTCTTTTGTGGCTGAATAAGCATTGATTGGACTGAAAAAGTCCAATAGAAAAAGTCCAGTAGAAAAGTCCTTCATTTGCTGAGCCTTCTATTATAATTTGCTTTGACTTGAAAATTAAAGTAAATATTAGTAGAGTCAATGGATTCAAACCCATTTAAAGACTACTGGGATCATTCTTGGTAGAAATTACTGCTCTCATAACACAACACAATTTTTGTCTAAAAAGCCCAGAGAAGTGGGATATCATCACCTTTTTGAAGAAGTGATGATTAGATGTTTTGAATGTTACTTTTAAATGCAAACGTGCTAAATACACACAGTACACAAACTGAACTGTTCAAACATCACCATGATCAGGGCCCCATTTGTCACAGAATCCATCCTTTGCTGCAGAACTGCGCTTCAGAAAAAGTTTCTTGCCTAATGGTTGCAAATAATACCTTATAAAAATGAATTGAGTGTAAACCAATGCTGTGCCATCTATGTGAGTTTACACATGACCATGGTCCCAATCCTGCCAACACTTATACAGTGCTTAATTTTAAGCAGGTGAGTATTCCAACTAAGGTCAGTGTCAAAGTTAAACATGTGTTTAAGTGTTTCAAGGATACAGACTAAAACAATAACTCTGAAAAAGGAGTGAGTGAGTGGGTGTACTGAGCCCTGAGGCCCCTAGTTGGAGGCCTCACGGTGCTACCACTCCCAGCCCCAGGAAAGAGCAGTAGAGGTGAATCCTCTAGGCTGCCTAGAGACATTAAGGGGAACCAGCCAATCAGAGTCCAGCAGGCTCATATAAATGGTGCTGCAGGACAGAGCAGGTTCAGTTGCTGGCTGGAGCCAGAGAAGCAAGCAAGGTGCTCCTGGGTGGCTGCAGGGACACAAGCAGGACTTCAGTCCTGGGGTAAGGGTGAAGGTGCTGGGGCTGTGGGGAAGTGGCCTAGGGCAGTGGTTCTCAAACTAGGGCCGCCTCAAGCGGCGCAGGCCGAGGGATGTGCTCGCCACCTTTCCTGCAGCCCCCATTGGCCTGGAGCGGCGAACTGCGGCCAGTAGAAGCTGCGATCGGCCGAACCTGTGGACGCTGCAGGTAAACAAACCAGCCTGGCTCGCCAGGGGCTTTCCCTGAACAAGCAGCGGCCCTAGTTTGAGACCCACTGGCCTAGGGGACAGTAGTGGTAGCAACAGAGTAAAAAGGGATGGAGCAGATGGCTGCTATTTTTAGGGTCCCTGGTTTGGGAAGTAATGTGTGCGCCTGACCCCCCCCAGCCACTAGGGAAGTGGCTTAAGTCCAGAGAAGGGAGTTTAACCAAGCTACAAGAAAGGGGGTTTAGAAAAGCCCAGAAGAGGGTCAGTGTTTATGGACCTGTGTTAATCCTGGAAGAGGGTGACTCAGCTGGAGAGCTGGGGCAACTGGCACAGAGTCTCCAGGGATGAAGTTCTGGGGGTACTGCTCCATACCAAAGCAGGGGCTGAGAGAAACTGCAGTAAGAGACCAACTGAGGGTACTGTGATAAGCCCTGCTGAAACTGTACCCTGGAAGGAGTTTGTTTTGTTTGCATATGGACTGTGTGTGACTTGGCCGGAGGGCTGAGTCACCGAAGATCCATCTGACGAGGGCAGTAGCTGGTGGGAAGCACCGCAAGCAGCACAAAGCGGAAAGAACGCAGGCACACGCATACCCGATGGAGGGTGCTCGTGAGAGATGAGTGGACCCCAACACAGAATGACTTGCCCCAGTCAGCAGAATGGGGTGTTAGCTTTAAAATGTAATTAAATGCCAATACTGTTGGTTATTTCACTACTGATTATTTAAAAAACCATGTAATATACTTAATTCTACACATCCAAACTGCCTCCCACACCAGTAGGTGTGAAAAGGTCCAACTATCTCCTACTCAGTTTTCAAAACAGCCGGTTTTCCCCCTGTCAAATTCCATAATACAGTATACGCAAAAAGAAAAGGAAAAGGAGTACTTGTGGCACCTTAGAGACTAACCAATTTACTTGAGCATAAGCTTTCGTGAGCTACAGCTCACTTCATCGGATCCGATGAAGTGAGCTGTAGCTCACGAAAGCTCATGCTCAAATAATTGGTTAGTCTCTAAGGTGCCACAAGTACTCCTTTTCCTTTTCTTTTTGCGAATACAGACTAACACGGCTGTTATTCTGAAACCTGAAATAATACAGTATAAAATTCTGCAGCAAACTATGAACATTAAAAATGTCAGAGCAGTGTAAAATAAATGGAAAATAGTGTCAAATAACACAAGGGATACTGTACTGATCGTAGTATTCATTTTCATATTTAATTCAGTAAAAAGCTCCTTTTTAAAATGACAGGTTTCAGAGTAGCAGCCATGTTAGTCTGTATCTGTAAAAAGAAAAGGAGCACTTGTGGCACCTTAGAGACTAACAAATTTATTTGAGCATAAGCTTTCGTGGGTGAGCTGTAGCTCACAAAAGCTTATGCTCTAATAAATTTGTTAGTCTCTAAGGTGCCACAAGTACTCCGTTCCTTTTTAAAATGTATCTGATGCTGCCTCAGAATCTCTAGTCTGCTTACCCGGAGTGCTATACACAGAGTATCTAGGTCAATCTTGCAACTGAGAACATGGCGCCTCGACTATGCCAAAGTTCATTTTTCTGTGAAGTGGCTTTTGATTTTTCCTGTTGACATTTTTGTAATAATCCTCCAAATGAAACCAAATACTGAGGCATTTGATCCTTTTGTTTTAGCAGGTGTAATTTCAGGACTAAATAGAAACTGCAATGAACACTCTTATCCTAGATCCCTTAAGAGTAAAGGCATGATGGAGTGAATCCTGCTATACTCAACTGAGTAGTTCCATTGATTTCAAAGTGATTGGCCTTATGCATTGCCACCTTCAAGCACATATTGGGATGTAAGATGTCACTACCGGAAATTCTGCCATTCGAGAGACAAAAAAGGCAAAGAATATAAATATCTTAAACTTTATTACTTTCCAGTGAGATGGTCTGACTTTCCTTTATGATGAATTTCTTTTTCAGCTTAGTATTTGTTACTAAATTATATCTATAAGGTCAAAATTAGACTCCGAGTAAGTACATGCTACTCTGGTTCAATGGAATTTAAAATTCAGATCTGAATTTTTCCCATTATTTTGGAGGAAGTACAATTCTATTTGTATTATGTACATGTAACCATGTGGCCCAAAGTTCCAAAGGGTAAGGAGCTCTCTGCTCCCATCTGTTGGTAAACAGGGGGAAGAACAGCCACAAAGCTTCTATAGCTGCATGTAACAGGGTGCTGGCCAGGAGGTCCTGAGCCAGCCCTCTGTTAGCCTACCACCAATTAAGATGCATTAATTGGGGCTGGCTGAGTATGCCACACCTAATTGACAGAAGGGAAGCACCTGTAGGCCTCATTAGCCAGGGGGCTATATAGGGCTGGCAGGCAGGAAGGAAGTGAAAGGGAGGGGGGGAGCCAGGCCAGGCCAGGCCAGGCCAGGCAGGATGGATCCAAGGGCTCTGTGTCCCTGCTTGCTGGAGAAGCTAGCTGTCCCTCAGGGTGCTAGTTTGGAGCAGTCTGTAAATAGAAGGCAGTGGGAGCTGACACTGTAAATAAAGAGCACTGGTGATTGCACCCTCAAGAGGTCTCTGGCTGATCTGTGGGCACAGGGGTCACATAGTGCGAGGACAAGCGAAGGCCTCGTTACACTACATAAACTATTTACCAAGAACTCCAGAAGTGAAGGCACTCTCTATCTATTGGTGATCAGGATCAGTATGGCTTCAGAGAGCTTCGTCTGCTTAATTTTTCTCCCCAGAATTGCTCTAGTGGCACTTTGGGCATCACCATAACTGTACAGAAACTTTCAGAATTGGCTGGGCAGTGGAACTGAAATGAGAGAGAAGAGGATAAGAGCTCCTACTTTATTGGAGACACTCTGCTCAAGTCTCCATTGGGAGGCCTCTTTAATAGGAGAGACTGTAGATAGGGTAGCCCTTGGCTGAAGCCACAGATCACAGCAGTGGAACTGAGTCCACTGTAGTTGGCTTAAGCAATGGAGCCTCAGGACAGCAACAGGTAGCACTTACCAAGTGTGCACAACTCAGGAGCTCTGAAACTGATGCCTGTGACACCAAACCGTGAGTGGGGCTTAGTGGAGGGGGAAGGGACATGGCAGAGGACATTTGCCTATTGGACATTTGTAATGATGGTGAGGAGCCGAGTTAATGGACTACTGCCAAAGTTACCAGGGGGAAGTGTTTTATTTAACATTCATATAGCTACATTGTTGATGTGGTTTTTCATACTGTTCTTTTCCCCTAATAACGTTTTCCTTGTTTCATTTGCAGACTCGGTGCTTGCCAGAGGGGATATAGTATTTATTAAGGGCACTCAGGGTTGATATTTAGTGATCCCAGAAATTCTGGGTGTGGGCTTGAGTTGGTGGTGTTTCTTAGCTTTAAAATGGACCTCTATGTGAACCCAGCCCTTGTTGCTGCCGACAACACTTAGCCAAAGGGTTACATACACAAAATAAAGGAACTCATATGATTTCACATGATATAAGAATAAGCTTTTAAAGCTGTGTCTGGATGAGTGGTTTGTTTGATGCTGATTTTATTTTTAATAGTGTCACATCCTGATGTTTAGGCTTTTGTGTATGTGTACCACTGCCCTCAACAGGGTGAAATCAGATCTTTTGGTGACTCTCTCATCCTTAAGTGGATGGTATACAGAGAGGCAGGTGATAAACCAATCCTAATCTTAATTGAGGCTAATAAACATTCCTTTTTAGTGCCAGTGGTAATGGGCTGAATTTTTGGAACAGAAGGTTAAGTTCTGTTCACACTGTATGTGAATTTAAAAACTGGTTAAATGATAAGGGATTTTTTTAAATGAATAGTTGTTCTTCAGCGTGGAAAGAGGTTAATAAGCCAAGGGCTGGCATAAGCACCAGTGATGTTTTATATATTAATGATTTGCAGAAAGCTAATGTGTCAATAACCAGTCCAATTCCAGTAGACAGCCAAACTCATAACCTTAGAAGAATAACCTATTGGTGAAGTTTGTCATCAAACTTATTTCAGGCACTAAAAAGTCTGGGTTGTGAACATTTCTAAGTGGATTTAAGCACATTGGGCAGTAAAATGGCGGATGAGGTTTAGTGTCTATTAAATATAAAATACTGTTATTGCATATTGACAAAAACAGCAAAAATGTTTATATATACTTGTGTGTTATAACTTGTTGGGTTTCCTGAGGAAAAAGGATTTTTCAATAAGAAGTCTCCTGGTATGTGGCTGAAGGAAATAGGGTACCAGGAGACATTTAAAAAGGAACAAAATAGTTAGTATTAATGAGCAATATCCTACCCATTTTACTATAAACTACTGTCTCCCAAGACCAAGATATCATTAAGCCAAGTTGGAAATATTTATAAATAGACACCGAACAATGGTTACCAGGAAAAAAATCAACATTTACCAGCAGTTCCAAGATCACATTGTCAGTCATGGCAGCTATTACTTATTCTAAGTAGAGGGATATGCTATGGTATGTAAAACGTATCAAAGTGTAAACACTGCTAAATATTTATTTTTTAATGGTGACCTTTGGTTGATTGATTTGTGTTAATAATGGTGTGATGCTGCCCCAAATGAACTCTCATGACATGAGTAAACTCCCTTGCTGAAGGGGAATAACATTAGACATCCTGGTTGAATGTATAGGTAAGGGTGGGATGAGTCTCATCCAGCTGTTAAGCGTGCAGTATGATCTGCTTGAACCTCTTCTGAAGGTAGGAGCATGGAGTAGAGTGGAGAAGACTTCTGAGAGAGATTGGACAGTGCCTTCTCAACACTGGGGGTGAAGGAGAGGAGAAAAGAGAACAGGATGGCCCAGGGTGAGGCAGAGGGAGAAAACTCCAGCAGGGAGGATAGGTTATAGATACAAAAAGTATGAAGTAAAGAACAGAAACTAAACCACTTGCAGTTATTTTCCCAGTTCATTAATTGATCCTTGGGTCCCCAGCAATCTCTCCAATACAATAAAGTAATCCTAATTTATTCTCTGTAACTATGACCAATTCAGGACAATAGTGAACATATGATTATGGCTCTGAGTAGATACCCTTGGCTTATGTGTGGAGTTAAACATTTGTACTTAACCTTTTCTAGTCATGTAGAGCTTCCTAGCACTGCTGTTTGGAAACTGCATTGCTGCTTATCAACAAAAACCTTGTGGGTTTGAGGTTTGTGGAAGCTGGAGGTTATTTGAAGTATCTTTGTCTTAGCCTTTTAACTTAATGATGATGATTTTCGGTAAAACAAAAGCATCCCAAGATATATTCACCACCGGAATGTTGTTATGCAGACACGTTTTCTACAAGGATAATGTATGTTCAAGCACAAGTGGGTCATGGATCTGGCTTGAAGAAAATCTTGCAATTCTGAAAGCTATCCAGAAATGTTTCTGCATATGGGAAGAAGTAAAATAGCTGAGGAAGGATCCATAGACATTTAGAATGGAAACTTTCTGCCTTCCCCAGACATGTGACATAGATTGACTTGTTTGTTGTCAACCTAAGTGTGTATTTCTGTGACTTTAAAAAAATTCTTGTAGTGTAAACAATAGTCTGGTACATGCAATGTGGAATGTAAAACTTTTTATATGTTTTGGTCACAGGTCTGCCAACCTGGATAACATCCCTTTTTAACTTCCAGAATATTCTGTTAGTATAATGTGCCCCTTCCACTGTTTCAGAGTGGTTTACGTGAATGAGTCTTAACCATCATGGCCCCATGCTGAATTCTATTCATTGTGTTTGTGACCACATGAAGGCTTGGTGGCACCATGTGCAGCATAACAAATTTTAGGCAAGATAACCACAAGGTAGAGATAAGACTTTGTCCCTCTTACTATTTGAAGAGTTCATTGGAAGCATGCGTCACATGTCTTTTTCTCTGAGAGGACTTACTTTTTATGGTGGATAAAATTACAGTACTAATTAAAAACAATTAGCAGATGAAATATATCTTTCCATTCCATAGGGAAAAAGAGTTATTCTGCAGACTATAAGGACGCACTTGAAATGAAAGAGAATAAAACATTTGGAAGAGATAATGTCACAATTATTTTTTTTGGCATCCCCCTCTCCCCCCTTTAAAAGAAAGATAATTATTGTAAGTGAGATAGTTAATGAATTCTTTGCCCTTTAAACTTTAAAGGCAATGGGAACTAGGAGCTGAACTCCATTTATGCCTTTGAAAATGTCCTATAGATAAATCTTAAGTCGAGATTAAAGAAGAGACACAGTAGAACATCTAAGATGAGGTAAGTGCTGAACAACATTTTGATTTTAAAGTCTTCCCAGTTTTGTAATACTCAAGCAGACATTTTTCAATGAGATGAGCTCATTATCTCAGGAGCAAAGAGATGCTTTCCATTTGGATTCAAAGTGATTTGCCCTTTGATGATGCAGGCCTCTTCCAAGTAAAATATTACTATTAAGGGGGTGAACTCTGATGTATGATAAGCTCTGCTCAGATAAAAAATTATTGCAATTAATTAAAAGTATTCAAAGGTTGGGAGTAAAATCTATTGGAGTAAAATGTGGATTATTTCTGTGGAAAGGTCTTAGCTTTTATTGTGAAATTGGTATTTTAAGTGCGTATCCAAAAGGCACAAAACGACTATTTAAAATACATAGAGGTTAAAAAAATGTGTTTAGAAAGCTGTATTTTTTTCATTCCGCACTGTAAAGTATCAAGGGCTAATCCAACTCCCATTGAAAGGCTTCCATTGGCTTCAGTGTGAGCTAGTTCAGGCCCCAAGACTATAAAGAAGAAAACCCTGAAATATGCAGTCCAACAGGCCAAGAATTAATTATAGTCTCTCTGTGTGATGCAAAGGAAAGTAATTTATATCCTTTTGGCAGTGCATTTAATTTAAATACAGTATGATTTAGTTAAATAAAGCACAACCAGAATAATTTCATTGTTCTAACAAAGGCTATTACTAACCACCTGTGGGAGAAGCTCCTTGGTGTAATCTGATGACTAAATCATACTGGAACCAAGTGTGACAAAATGGGAACTTTCAGTACTATTTTTATGAATGAGATGTGTAGCACTGACTGATTTGACTAGGGCTTGTGGTCAAAAGTTAAAGTTAAAATGCTCCTGGGGCAAAGCAAGAGACATGAGGTGTTTTGGGTCATGTAACTGTATGGGGTGATATGAATGGATTGTTGGGGACTGGAAACCAGCCCACGTCAGTGGAGGATCCAGAAAGACGGCGGGACCCCAATGGTCAGGACATTTGTATCTAGCAACCAACAGCTGAGAGGAAAGAGACTCTCCCCTCGCCTCCCTGCAGGGGAGCAGAGCAAAGGCCTTGAGCAGGAGAAGAAAGGAAAGGTGTCAGATGGCTGTGTTAAGAGCTGGACTTTAGAGAGATAAAAGTGCTCAATTTCAACCAACTCTCTGACAGAGAGAGAGAGAGAAGCCAAAATGGATTCCACACCAGTTTGGCTGGTTGGAGCGCTGATGTTGGCCAGTCTGAACTGTCTTAGGTTAGCATAGAGAAGCAAAGGTTAAGGAATTTCAGGTGCCAGGTGTCTAATAAATTGTGACCTTGTTTTTGAAAAGGTTGCCTGGTATCACTGCACATACTGAGAGCATTGTGCCCTGAAGGGGTACAGTAAAAGCCTCCCACAAAAGTCTGGCTCAGCAGGATTTGCTGCATCATGGAAGGATACAGGGATCACTGGTGCCATGGAGACCATGATCCTGCCCCAGTGGAACTGTGTGGACCTTTGAAGTTTGACACATTAAAGGGGTCATTCCCAAGAGACTGGTTACAGGCTGGGGCATAGACCAGACCCTGTTAGTCCATGACACCAAATACCTGAAAAGGCAAGAAAAAGTGGAAATGATCCTAGCATTTGACTAGCAATGACATCATTAGGACTCTGGACGCATTTTGCTATTCTGCCTGTGAAAACCCCAAAATGGACCTCGTTCTCTAGGTAAACCTATTACCTCTAAATATTAGAGGCCTAGATTGTTCCCCTGTATGGAAAAACCCATGTACAGGACAGGAAACTCTAGGATATCCCCTTGTCAGAATTTCCACCAGTGGGTTATGTGGGAAGGGGAAGTTGGAAATGGGGTTTGCCATATCCAAATGGGAGTCCCTGTGCCTCAGTGCTTTCTCCTAGTCCCCTGTAGCCTGTCAATGTCTCTGGTGGCCCTCTAACCAAGCCCTCACTTCACCCCCGTATGGTTCACTATCTCTTTATGCACAGATCCACATCAATGCCAAGAATCCTGTAATTTGAAGTTGGGGAGACAATGCCACAGAAGCAACTGCTCCCTGCCAATACTCATCTACATACTTCCATGACCAGACCAGGAATCTGCCTGTGGGGGGACATAGTGGTGGTTATGTAATTAAAGTAATGAAGTATATTGTATTAATTTAGGTGCAACAAATGGGCCAAAGATTTTAACATAATCCAGTCACTGTCCAGCATTAAACACTATTAAATAAGATTTGGGGTTTGGTATATAGAGATCTCAGCCTTCTTAGTACCATGGGGTACTTACAAATCCTTTTATTAAAATTACAGAAAAGAAGGAAAAACAGTTAAAGTATTTGAAATATAAAGTATTAAGCCATGCCTTCATTGTAACAACATTTCTTGTTCTCTTTCCCCCCCCCATCTAGAGAGTTTTAGAAGGAAAACCCCTCTTGTTTGACAGTCTTTTAGATGGTAGTAATTCTCCTTTTGGGTAAAAGAGAAGAAGTTAGTTGAGATGCATTGGAGCTGCTGCTGTTGTTAAGGTCTGATCCTGTTTCATCCCAGGCGGTTGGGATTCTGCTGGAACTAATAGGGGTGGTGGTGCCTTCTGGGTCCCTCTCTCTGGCCCAATCTGGTCAGGACATCTCTCAGAATCAGGATGACAAAGACCTGAGGTCCCAGGAGATGGTGGGGATGGAAGCCATTATGGTGAAGCTTGCTTCAGTAGCCTCAGTCTGTTCTTTCTCTTTCTATTCTTTCTGTCCCCCCGCCCCCCAACTCTTTCTTTCAGGACCCACAAAGGGAACGATGAATGAAATAGCCCACCTCATTATTTTGTCCACCAATTAGGCTAATATCCAACACACCAATTTTGGTTCATTGATTTCTGACTTCACATCCGCTTTTAACAACCATAGTTTCAACACTCCTTGGATTACATCAACATGTTCTTTTTGGTTTAGACTAATTTAGTTTCTCTGTAGGATCTCTTGAGCCTGTTTATAACATTCTTTATTGAAAATAACTTGACCTACTTTCCAGGGTAAATTCCATAGCAGGCAAAAGTTATGGATTAATTGTCACAACAGGTGTGCAAGGTACAGTATGTTATATCAAGCCTTAGGCGAATCCAAAAAATATTTAACTGGGTTACTAATTTTAAAGGATAAGGCTAAAAGTAAATACCGGTAGGTGATTAAAATCAACCATGTCAAGTCAATAGTTTTACATCGAGTAGTACCTTACTCTGCAAGTAACTCCATTGAAATCAATAGGACTACAGAGATAGTAAGTTGCTACTCAGCATGAGTAGGAGTGTGAGAATCTGGGCTAAAATGTCTAATCTGTGTAAGGACATGTTGGCAAATGTAACAAAGAAAATTACATAAATGAGCATATGTGAGGACAAAAAGGAATTGTTGTAGAGAGAGAAAAGTTTTAATTGTTTTTTCCTTGAACACTCTTCAAAAATTAAAGAAGGTAGAAGAACCAAAGATGAGAAGTAGTAATTGGTCAATAGAGGGATAGCATTTTAGTGGGATAATTGAGACAAGAAAGGGACAGGATGTCTTCTACAACATAGAAGAGCCAATCCCATTAGGGCAGGTTACAAAGAGGGTCATGATGGGGAGGTGAAATAAATGGGGTGAAAAGCTCAAAAAGAAAGGGATAAAGGCTCCTGAAGGGGAAGGTTTATCTCAATACAACCACAATGCAAACTGATTAAAAGAAGAGCTGGTTTAACTATTCACTGTGAATAATATTTGTTGTGAATTTAGCCCTTTGCTCTGTTCATGAACCAGTCCTGAGTTTTTCAAGTATATTTTATTATTCATTAGTCTTTGCCAAAGGGCTTATAAGGAGAAAGAAGTCAAACGATGGGTTGTTTGAGAGCTGTTTTTTCTGAGCGTTTGCTGTTGACGCACAAGTGGCCGTCTAAGTAGCAAAGTAATGTATTATGTCTCCTGGTGGGGAACTTTTTCGAACAGAAAAAAAAAAACCTAAAAACTTGACATGAAAATTCTACAAGCAGGTGGGCAGTATCAGAATACTCAGGAACAATGAATACTACGTTAGCACAAATTAAAGTGAACTGAAATTGTCTTTCCTTGTTGAAAATATAAGTGAGTCACTTTTTGTACTTGGGGGAACTCTAGGTCAGAGTCTGAATGCAGAAAGGCCGGGAGGACAATTACAAATCAGTAGTTACAAATGTTTGTTTATACATTGAAATTGTCTCCACCTTATGGCTGTTCTGTGGTCTAAGTGAAATGCATAGGTGGTTTCATTTCAATTCCTATTGGTAGCTAATTCGTGTCATGTAACAAAACCTAACTTAATTGGCACCCTTGTTGCCACGTAGAGGTGCCAGGAATTGAGTGTGTGGAGACTGAATTACCCCCTTGAGATGGCCCTTCTAGGTAAACCCTCAGCGACGCTAGCCATGCAGTGTAGTGAAACTTGTACTGTTGCTCCGACGCTGTAACTGTTCTGTTGCTAAAGAGAAGATTTCAGTCTCCATGGCTGTTAACCTGGCATCTTTCACAAACACTAAGGCCTAAATTTTCAAAAGCAACTAATGATTTTTGGATGCCTCAAGTTTTGGGGGCTCCACTTCGACATACCTCAGAATGACCTGTGGGTTTTTTTGGTTTGTTTTTTTTTTCATCCCAGAAAGTTTTAAGCATCCACATTCTGGAAATCGGTCTTCAGTAACACCAGATCTACAGTTATGGCAGCGTTTAGAGTACAGGCACTACATGTCTAGCTACACCCCACAGGGAAAGACAGGCTGCGTCCACACTTGTCACTGGTGCGCATAGTTACATGAGGCAGGGGAAGGCACGCGCAGTGGGAGGCAGCAGGGAAAGGCTCCGGTGGCAGGGAAAAGCTCTGGTCATTCCCCCTGCTGGAGTCTTTCCCTGCTGCCTCCTCCCTGCCAGAGCCTTTCACCACTGCCAAAACCTTTTCCTGCAACTGGGAAAGATTCCGTCAGCAGGCCCTTACACTGTGAAAAATAGCCGTGTGGATGTGGCAGACACTGCTTGGGCACACAGAGCTGTGTAGGATATATACCATGTGGGTTCAGGTGTGTAGGGCACTCATCTACTCTACTGCCTAAGCTATGTTTCACTGACTACACTGCTATTTATATGCATGCAAGATGGGTGTGCAGTGTCTGTACTCTATACGCTGCTGTAAGTGTAGATGTAGCCAAAGGCACAAAAAATTGTGTCACTGCAAATTACTGAAAAATTTAGGTCTTCGTTCTTTTTATGGGTAGCAGGGATATATTTATAAAAAGGGATTATGTGAAGAGTAATAGAAACCAAAAATGCCAGTTTCCACTCTGTGATATGACCTGCAGTTTCCCCCCACAGAAAGCATAGGTTAAAAAGGGGGTTATATACTAGTACTTTTATAGTTCTGTAAATAAAAATGTCTTTTCAACTTGAAAGTTTGCATACAGGAACAGCTTTAGGCTGCACATCTGTTCAGGTACAGCAATGGCTAGAACTTCGAGGAGCCCAGTTCCACAAATAAGTCAGTTGCTATTATATGTTTTTAACACTTAGATTAGGCTGTTTGATAATCCTATAAAACTAGCACTCTTTTGTCAAGGAATCATCCAGCCACCTGACTCAATAACAATGGAGAAAGGATTTACCTGTGGAGGGTCAGAAATATTACCACTACCATATACATCACTCAGCTTCTGTCCCTAGGCTTCTAACAACTTTTACAGCAGCTGCCAAAGGATTAACACACTTGATGCCGTCATCTTTTAAAAGATAATAAGCATTAGGGTTGTTTCTTTTTAGCATGATTAGGTGTTAAGTAATTTTGATTTGTTTTAAATTTTGTAACTTTCAAAGCACTGATTTAAAAACCAAAACAATGGGTCTTCAAAGTTCCCATTGGCACATTATTTTTAGGATTTCTGTTTTTTCAGGGTTTATTAATTCATGGGGGGGTTAAAGCAATTTTTGAGTTTTATGTGGATGTCCAAAAATTGGGGGGGGGGGTTGGGGCTTTCTCTTTTTATATTCTGTAATGAGTAATGTATATATTATACCAGGCCTGCACAACTCGTAAAGCGGCGAGGGCCATACTACTCCAAAGAAAACAGCTGAAGTCGAAACCCCCCCGGCCCTTCCAACCCCCCCCCCCACCGCCTGCCCTGTGGAAACAAACCCTCCTTCCCCAGCGCCACCCCGCCGAAACAGCTGTGGGCTGAAAAGGAAGGCTAGGGGGGGTGATACTTTACTAAGAATTTTTCAATTAAAGCAAGCAATTTTTTTTAATTTTAATTTTTTTTATGAATAGTGGAAAAATGAAAAACACCTGTTCCATTGAAAGAAAACATTTTTCCATTGAAAGAAAACATTTGTACTTTTCATAATTACCTTGCAAATTTAATGAGAGATAGTACATCTCTTTTCGGCAACAAGCTTGTCGTATTCAGGGGTCACATTTGAAGTGGATATTTTCATAATGTCTTCCAAATGGTTGTCAGTCAGAGAAGAACGTTGCTTGTTTTTATTCATGTTCATGATGGAAAATGTTTGTTCACATATGTAAGTGCTTCCAAAAATGCTGAATGTTTTCAGTGCAACTTCGATAAAATTCTTGTATTTTTCATTGCCCAGACTTTTGTAGAAGTCCTACGGGCTGCTTTCTCTGTGCTTATTTCGGTAAACTGCCGAACATTGAAGTTCAATAACCTCCAACTGCAAATCTAGTGGCACTTCCTCTGGATCCACAGAAAAGGGATCTTCAATCAGCTTCAACTGGACGCCGTCGTCTTTAGACAAAGTAAGTCTTCTGTCAAATTCTTCAGTCAAAAGATTAATGTGCTTTGCGTATTTTTCTTCTAACTCGGCATGTTTGTGCTGAGGGATACGCTGTGCATAAGTGGGAAAGTGACACATTTTGCCTTTTGACAGCTGACTTCTGAAAAGTTTTAATTTCATTTTGAAAGCTTTCACTGCTGCACACATTTGAAATATAAGTTGATTTTTTTCCCTGAAGTTGAATGTTGGGATCATTCAGGTGTGCTGTATTATCACAAAAGAAAAAGAGATCTTGATTCCAGGACTCATTTTCAAGCTCTGGGAATTTTATTGGCCCATTTTCTAGGAATTGTGCAACCTCCTCTTTCAAAGCAACGAAATACTGGAGCACTCTTCCTTGACTCAACCACCTCACTTCCGTACGGTAGATTAAGTCGCTGCACTCGGCGTATACCCCTTCAAGAAAGGCTCGAAATGTCCTATGTTTTAGTCCTCTAGAACAGATGTAGTTTACAATGGAAACTACCACTGACATTACATGCTCAAATTTTAAGACTTTGCTACACAAAACCTGCTTATATATAATGCAGTGATGGTTGGCTATTTGTCTCCCGATAAATTCTTCAAGAAGAGTAAAAAATGGCTGTGGTGTGTGATGATGATTCTATGCATATGAGTTAATAAGTAAATTTACTGTTTCTTCCATTTTTGTGCATTTTTTATATATATTTCTACTTTCATTGCTGGCTAGAACCAGTATCAAAATACCACAAGAAAAGCTATAATTCCTGACCCACCTGGGACAGGGAAGTGCTTGAAATTGTGTGTGTGTGTGGGAGTGTCTCTCTATACTCTGAATAATAGTGAGTCTTTGGTCTTTCTAGGTTTGAACATCATTAATTTGCATTATCCTATTAGAATGCAGTGACACTACGTCATAGTCACTAGGGACTTTTTCTGTTCCTGCCGGCAAAACACCCATTGACTTCAACTGTGAAGGATGGGCCTTTAATTAGGGATTGTTAACAGAGTTTGATTGTAATTAGAGTTGGTTGACAGAGCGGTTTTTTTTGACAGAATATGCTGTTTCTGCAAAATAAAAATTTTCCCACAGGAAAATTTTGATTTCCCCTGCCCCTCCCAATTACATTTTGATTTGCCTGATAGGGAAAAAAAAATAATAGTTGATTTGGGGTCATTCCAACACTAAATCAATATATTTTGGTTTGTCAACCCAAATCAAAACCATTATTTCAGGTCAGTTTGACATTAATTTGTGTTTGCCCGAGGTTCTGTGTTGCCTCATCAGAGTTGTACTTTAGGTGCTTCGTGCCCCCACTTTCTTTTATAGGATGGTCTCTCCCACTGGACTACATCCCCATGAAGCATGGCAGTCTCCCTTCCGCCTTAACCACAGTGGTGCATCCCCAGATTTGTTGGCTGGCCCAGGAACCGAGCCCATAGACTGGAGTCATGAGGCACCCAAATTACAACTACCATGTGGCATTCTGGCAGCTCAAGGGGACACAGATTGTTGAACCAAGCTAATGTGTTGACATTTCTGAATCAATATTTTTCAGAAGTTTTTTTCCATGAAAAAGACAAATAATTCAACAATTCTTCCTGATTCGTGATGACAAGAAATTTTCAGCAAGCTCTAATGGCAACAAATCTGAGATTTATCATCCGTGTGACAGATCCATGCAGGTGTAGGACCGTGGAAGGCAGATACACTGTAGCAGTATTATTATATCATGACTAAGCAAGACAAAATTCCATCTGTAGACAGGTAACACTAATAAAGAAATATCTTTACATTCCCACAGTCTGTATACATACACAGGCTCTGTTTTGTTTCCATTTGGGCAAAAACAGCCACTATTTCCTGACATAAGAATCAAACATTGCTCTTTTGATTTCAGTCACCCATATGCTTGTCTTTCTGCTGTCTTTTTTCCTTAACAGTGCCCATTTGTATTTAGTGCGTGAACCCAGAATGGACTAGGGTGTTTTTTTTTGGGGGGGGGGGGGGGGGAAGTTATTACTATTTATTTTGTTGTCACTTTTCCCTTCTTATCCCTAATGAAGCTGCATGTACTTGCCAGACATACCCTTTTTTTAATTCTTTGTTTTACATCTGTCCATCTACTTTAAACTCCCTGACATTTATGAGCCCTTAAATGATCAAAGCCTTTCTGTGTCTGCTTTATTTTTCTTAGTTACCCATTCTTCCAATATTTTATCATTTGTACTTTATGTGGCTGTTTCCCTCCTCCCTCCCTTCCCCACCCACTCCCTTCCTGGTGCTTCCTGCAACTCTGCTTTACATTTTCTAGGCCAGCTTTCCACTCATTGCATGATTCCCACCCCTCAGACTTTGTCATTAACCTTGGATGTGGATCTTTGTCAAAAATGCTTTCTGAAGTGAAAGCAACTTTGTCATGATAAAACAATTTGTAGATGTTTCCTGAAACATCTCATCTTTTAATCTTCGAGATTGTAATGTTCCTGATCTGTAATGATTAGCTTTCTGGGAAAAAAACTGCAAACATTAGAGAAATGGGATTTGAATATGTGTGTGTGTGTGTCTAGATTGAGGACAGTGTTTGCACCACCAGAAGAAAGGCATTTTTCTTGTTACCCTGACCACTATCAGCAGAAGAGGAATGCTGCCATGTTTATTGGGCCATTCTTCAAAGAGCCACGTAATGAAAGTAGTAGTATTACGGGTATCTATATATCTCATCCCTAGAAAAATGATGAAAACGTCAACTTTTTTACCAAAAGACCATCGCTTGCCTGCACTTAGTGCAGGGAATCTGCAAAGGAATGTTTAGAGGCTGGGCTATCTCAGCTGTGAAAGGAATCAGCGGCTCTCCTCAAAGAGAGTGGACAAAATGGAAGTGAAGGAGGCTACTGGGCTGCAATCCCAGTATAGACACACATTTAAAGATGTATGAGTAATACATAAACTAATTTATGACTTTATACTAGTACTTCCAGTTCTTTTTAACTGGCATCCCTGAGGCTTGATGGATAAATCTCATGACTAGAATTCTGGTATAGAAGGGTATAGCTTGTGCAGGAAAGACAGGAAGGGGGGAAAAAGGGGAGAAGGTCTTGAATTATACATCAAGAATACATGTATTCATTCTGAGGTCCAGAAGAAGGTGAGAGGCAGACCAAATGAAAGTCCCTGGGGAAAACTGGTCCAATGTTCTGGTAGACTCTACTGTAGACCTCCAAATGAGGAGGTGAATAAGGCATTTCTAAAACAAATATCAAAAACACAAGACCTGGTGGTAATGGGGGACTTTTCCCTGATATCTGTTGCAAAAGTAATATGACAAAACACAAAATGTCCAATGCGTTCTTGGAATGTGTTGGAGACAACTTCTTGTTTGAGAAGGTCCAGGAAGTAACCAAGTGGAAAGTCATTTTAGACTTAATTCTAACTAACAGAGAAGAACTGGTTGCAAATCTGAAGGTTGAAGGCAATTTGGGGGAAAAGGAGTGAGGGCAACAGAATGAGGACAATGGACTTCAAAAAAGCAGACTTTAACAAACTCCGACAACTGGCAGGTAAGTTACCAGTGGAATAAAATCTAAGGAAAAAAGGTCTTCAGGACATCTGGCAGTTTCTCAAAGAGACCATATTAAAGGTAAAACAACAAACTGAAGGAAAGATGGGAAGAATAGTAAGATGTCAATATGGCTCAATCAGGTGCTTTTTAAGGACCTGAAAATCAAACCAATATCCTACTAAAAGTGGAAATATGGATAAACTACTAAGGATGAGTACAAAAGAATAGCACAAGCACATAGGGATAAAATCAGAAAAGCTAAGGCTAACAAAATGAGTTACACATAGCAAGGGACATAAAAGGCAATAAGAAGAGGTTCCATAACGACATTAGGAGCAAGAGAAAGATGAAGGAAGGTATAGGTCCACAAATTAGCTGGAAGGAGAACTAATAACAGATGACATCAAGAAGGTTGAGGTGCTTAATGCCTGTTTTGCTTCAGCCTTCACTAAAAAGGTAAATTGTTACCCAGATACTTAACACACTTAATGTTATAAAGTAGGGGTAAGGAATACAAGTCAGAATAGGGGAAGAAACAGGTTATAGAATATTTAGATAAATCAGATGTATTCAAGTTGACAAGACCTAATCAAATGCACCCTGAAGCAGTCTTGGAACTGTTAGCAATTATCTTCGAGAACTCATGCAGAACAGCGAGATTCCAGAGGACATGAGAAGAGCAAACATAGTATCTACCTCTAAAAACGGAAACAAAAAGGACCCCGGGAATTATAGACCAGTCAGCCTAACTTTGATACCTGGAAAGATAATGGAACAAATTAGTGAACAATCAATTTGTGAGCCTACAAGATATTGGGGTAAGAAGTAATAGCTAACATGGATTTGTCAAGGATAAATCATGCCAACCCAACTTAATTTCCTTCTTTGACAGGATTCTTGTATTAATGGATAGTGGGAAGCAGTAGACCTGATTTATCTTGATATTCATATCATTTTTTACACTGTTCCATGTGACATTTTCATAAGCAAACTAGGGAAATGTGGTCTAGATGAAATTACTAAAAGGTGGGTGCACAACTGGTTGAAAAACCATACTCAGAGTAGCTATCAATGGTTTATTAAACTAGGATGTATTTAGTGGAGTTCTACAGGAGTCTGTCCTGAGTCTGGTACTAGTCAATATTATCATTAATTACTTGTTTAATGGAGGAGAGAGTATGGTTATTAAATTTGCATATGACCAAGCTTGGAGAGGTTGCAAGTACTTGGGAGGACAGGATTATTCAAAAGGACTTTTAGAAATTGGAGAAATGGTCTGAAATCAACAAGATGAAAGTCAATAAGGACAAGTGCAAAGTACTACACGTAGGAAGGAAAAATCAAATGCACAATTATAAAGTAGGGAACAACTGGTCAGGCAGTAGTGCTGTAGAAGAGGATCTGGGGATTGTAGTAGATCACAAATTGAACATGAACTGTCAATGTGATGCAATTGCAAAAAAGGCTATCATTCCGGGGGCGGGGATTAACAGGCATGTCGTATGTAAAACACGGGTGTCATAAAAAAAGATACTTGTCCCGCTCTGCTTGGCACTGGTGTGGCCTCAGCTGGAGGACTGAGACCATTTTTTTTTGTGCCACGTTTTAACAAAGATGTGGACAAATTGAAGGGAGTTCAGAGGAGAGCAACAAAAAACAATAAAAGATTTTAAAAACCTGACCTATGAGGAAAGGTTTAAAAAACCTGGGTATGTTTAGTCTTGAGAAAAGAAGACTGGTGGGGGAACTAAGTCTTCAGATATGATAAGGGCTGTTATAAAGAGGATGGTGATCAGTTGTTCTCTATGTCGACTGAAGGTAGGACAAGAAGTAGGAAAGTTTTAGGAAAAACTTTCTAATGATAGTTAATCCCTGGAACAGGTTACCAAAGGAGGTTGTGGAATCCCCAACATTTTTTTAAAGGGTTTTTTTTTAAGAACAGGTTAGACAAACACCTGTCAGGGATGGTCTAGGTTTACTTGGTCCTGCCTCAATGCAGGGGGCTGGTTTAAATAACCTTTCAGGGTCCCTTCCTGCCCAATGTTTGATTCTATAATCCCCAAAATGGAGCAAGGTCTAATGCTGAGGGGTATGCTGAGGTGAGCCTAGCTAACTTTCCTCCTTTTATGTACCCCCACTGGGGAGGGGTTGGTTAGTTTGCCTGACTTAGTCTTTATAGAGCCAGAACACTGTGTATGTTTGTTAGTTACTTTTGCCTTGAGACCCTGGTTGAGTTTTATGTTTTATTTCATGTCCCCACATTTCCAGGTATGTCTAAGAAGGACAATCTTTTAGCTTTTAAAGTGCCCTGCTCAAAACATAGGGGTGCCCCTGTTTGGCAATGTATGCAGCCAGATCCAGAGTTCATAGAAACCTTTCTATTTCAAACTGCTTACGTTTTATGTTTGTGTATTATATTTTACTTGAACTTTCTAACTCTTATGAAGCACTATAACATTTAGCACATTTTGTCAATTTTACCTGTTTTCTAGTTCAAAGGATCCTGACTCTTATTTCTTTGGTCTCTCCAGGCAGTGAATTTCATGACGACAATTGCTTTTACCTTTATACTTGTATACCTTTTACCTTTGTCCCTTGTATAACACTTCCTGAGACTTGCTATAATTGACCAGAAATGTTTAAATATTATCCCTGATTCACTGACTTGTGCCAGAGTTAAACTTTATTTCTCTGTCTCGGGACATGTCTACACTGCAGCTGGGGACATGCTTCCCAGAACAGGTAGACAAATGGGTGCTAGCTCAGCCTGAGTTAGTGTGCTAAAGATAGGAGTGTGGTATCCACCCGAGTATGTACCCAGGGGGTCAGGAGGGCTGGTACCTGGGGGGCTAGCCTAAGCTCTCATCCATGTCGTCGTGGCCACACTGCTATATTTACTGTTCTAGCTCAAGCAAGCCTCATGCACGTGTCTACACGCTCATGCTCTCAGCTGAAGTGTAGACATACCCTTAATGTCTGGTCATGCAAGATGCTGAACACCTGTATTCCCATTCTGGTCAAGGGTGGTCAGCATCTCAAAGAAATGGGTCAGCTGTTAGCTAGATAAGAAATATTTAATTGAATTGTACTTACAGGAATTTTGAAAATTACATTGACATTTTCCAAGTTAACTGAATAGGTAGATGTATTTCTTGTAGAAGATAAGAGAAGATGAGAGCTGTTGTCACCTCAGGATTAGATTACTATAATGTACTCTACTTAGGGTTAAACTTTAGGACCTAAAGCCAGTCCAGAATGTAACAGCTCATCTGATAAGTAGCCCTTTTCATGGGGAGCAAATAATACTGGAGCTGTGCTAGTTGAACTGACTGCCTGGGAGTTTCCAGGTGGAGTTGAAGGTGACTGTTTTGACTTGTAAAGCCTTAAATCGTTTGAATCCAGAGATCCTACTTTTCATCTCATTTCATACTACCGGAGTTGGGATCCCCTTTGAGCTCCCTGAAAAAAGAAAGGGAGCTGCCAGAAGGGCATTCTCCAGAATGTGACTTAATTCTATATAATACTTATTAATACCTATGTATTACTTTGATTGCAGTTATATCAGGAATATACTTCCCACCTCGGTCTGAAAAAGCTCCTATTATTGACTTTGGACATGCTGCAAAGCTGTGCTGCAGATGTTTGGGGAGGGGACAGAATAAAGGGTAGGAGGAGTTATTAATTGTGGTGTCATGAAGTTCTGAGCTGGGAATTAATAATGATTATATGCATGGTCATTCGTAGGTTTTAGAGGTAATTATTGATTATTGTGCATTAAATACTGGAAGAGGCACCTGGAGTATGGGGTGGGCAGACCTAGTATGTATGTTTAAAAAAATTAAATAAAATAACAGATAAAAAAGACTAAACTATAGATCAGTGTCCCAAATAGTCTATTTACATAAATGCCAAAGACTAATGTGAGACAAGGTAGCTAAGGTAATATCTTTTATTAGACCAACTTCTGTTGGTGAAAGAGGAAAACTTTTGAGCTTACACAGAGCTCTGGTAAAGGTACAAACTGCTGGTCAACACTGGAAACTTCCATTGGAATCTCTATGCCTTGGTCTATACCAGAGTTAGGTCGATGCAAAGCAGCTTAGATTGACCTAAGCGTAAGTGTCTAGACTAAAATTTTGTTCTTGCCGACGTAATTCACCCACTATGCTGACTTAATAACTCCACCTCCATAACAGGCATAGAATCAATGTTCATGTAGTTAGGTTGACGCAGTGTCAGTGTAGGTGTGGTGTTGCTTACCTTGACTGTTGCTGGCTTTTGCCGCGATGGCTGACATGGACAGTTCAATCGGTGCAAGCGTTCCTGGTGAGGACATGCACCACTGACACAAGGAGCAAAGTGTAGATACACACAAGCGACGTAATTACTGCGGCAGCTGTATACTAACATACATTTGGTTGACTTAATTTTGTAGTGTAGACATGCCCTACGTCTCTCAGGGGTGTGAAAAGTCCACACCCCTGAAAGATGTAGCGAGGCTGACCTAATCCCTGGTGTACACAGTGCTAGGTCAACAGAAGAATTCTTCTGCTGACCTGGCTACTGCCTCTTGGGGAGATGGGTTATCTACGCCAAGAGGAGAACCTCTCCTGCTGGTACAGATAGTGTATATGCTGATGTGCTACCGCTGTGTAGCTGCCGTGCTGAAGCTGTGCCACTGTAGCAGTTTAACTGTAGACTTACCCTCAGCATGTCACAGCTAAATACAAGGTAGAGCAGATTGTTAGGCATAAGGCGTTAACTTACATCGCAAGAGACCATTCAAGGTGAAATGGGGAGTTAGCATCTCTGCAGATGTAGGACATAACTCAAAAGCTTGTCTCTTTCTCCTGCAGAATTTGGTCCAGTAGACGATATTACCTCACCCACCTGGTCTTTCTAATATCCTGGGACCAACACAGCTACAACAACACTGCAAAGGAATAATGTCTCTCTAATAGAAACCATAGCATTTACGTGAGTAGTCCTGTTAGTCATGAAATTTTTGTCCCTTTGCATATTTTACTTGTAATAATAGTAGATTATACCTTTTTTAGATTTAACTGTTTGATCCACTTGTCATCTTAATTACAGTATCACCACTAACATACACCTGTCTAGACATGTGTGTGGATCTATATTAGTGTGCATGGTTAAGAAGTGAAATGGTTAAAAACAGCATAGAGGCAAAGTTCATAATGACTCCATAACATACCACATTCCAAATCACCTTCCCATGTGGTTAATTGCAGACCTATCTGATTAATAGCATTTATAATTCACCTTTGACTTCCACTCTGTCCATTAATCCATTTCTGTCAGGACCTCTACTAACATTCCAACCCCCTGATTCAAAAGCTCACAATTTAAAAAAAAATAGAAAAAAGAATTCTTTCTTCCCTTCCTTCCCTCAGCCTCTTCTCCTCCTCTGAAATTACACTGTTGTGAAGTACAGGATAGCAGTATTTGCTCTTGGATCCGAGGCAGGCTTAAGTTCTGATATCTTATGAGAACTAGAAATATGACCTTTGTATCACTGGAAGAAATCTTCATCTGTTTGATCTTAAGGCCGTAGAAGTTTAAGGCAGGATAATAATAATCCAAGTAATAGAGAGGCAATTATTAAATTCCAGAAGGTCCTTACTGGGTTAGAAATTAACTGTAGCAGCTCAAGCCAAAGACCTCCTGAAAAACTCTCTGCTCAGTGTTTCAGCTGTTGCAAAAAAGACAGCAAAATGTTCGGATGCATAAAGAATAGGATGACAAATACTGAAACTATTAGAATGCCGTTATCTAAATCAACAGAATACTGTGTGCAGTTCTGGACTTGGCCGTGGAAAGACTTGAGCAGAAATAGAGGTCATTCAGAGAAGGGCAACAATAACAATTAGAGGCATGAAAAACTTCCATCAGAAGAGAGAGCTTGAAAAGATTGGAACTGTTCAGAAGAGATGAAAAAGAGGAAACAATGCTGGTGGGATACAAATACTGAACAGTAGAAAAAGGTAGATTAAGTGTTTTCTCTTTTACCTTTTTGATACAGAATGAAGGGCATTATCCAAAGAAACTGAAAGGCTGAAAACTTAAAAATGATCAAAGGATTTTTTTTGGTTAAAACCTCCAAAGATGAGGAGAAAAATAACCTCTTATGCTTCAGGTCCCATTCAGGAAAGCATCCCCTATTCAGGACAAGAGTTAAGCATGTGCTTAAGTGCTGCCTTGAAAAGTGATAGATTTAAGTGCATGCTTAAAAGTTTTCCTGTATGCTTCAGAACGTAAACCAGCCTATAAGTGATAGGGGCTTGGGAACTTCCCCCCATGAGCAGGCTATCGCCTAGTTGCCCACTTTGTGGTTTCTTGCACCTTTATCTGGATTAGCTGTTGCTGGTCATAGGCACAGACAGGATCCTGGACTAGATCTAAAATGGACCACTGGTCTAATCTGGTATGGCAATTCTATGTTTGTTTGGTAAATCCACTGGAAGAATATTGGTGTTCTTTCTTGAGTCAACAAGAGTTTTGATTTCTTTTTCTTATATGTCAGTGGAATAATGTGGGTCCATCCACAGTGATATGATGCCTAATTGTAGACAAAAAGGAGGCTTTATTTTAAATGGATTGAATTTTTATTTGATTTTTTTTAAATGTAGACTTTGTTGAATTAATAGTATCACCATGTGTTCAGCCTAATCACCTTTCTAATGCCAGAGTGTCTATTATCTGATTTTTTTATGAGCACATTAAAAAATGAAGGTGTTAGGTTTTAATGAGTCTGTGTGGTTTCCCAAAGGAGGAAAGGCAAGGGAGAGTGAGGGATTAGAAGCCTGATTATTTCATAATGAGGAACTTTTCTTCTAAAATCAAATCAGGGTAATTATAAAGTGACATATTCGCATATCAGTGCAATGACTTCACCAAGGCTGTCATAGTGCCAGAGTTCATAAATATGTGGAATTACCATAAATTGTGACATTATAATGAGTTTAACGGGCTAAAATATTCATATTGTAGAGTATCTGCATCTTGTGCTCTGAAGTAGTAAGCGAACTCTCTTCCTGACACATTTCATTGAGTACAAAGGGATACATTCACCTCTGACATAAGCAAGATCAACTTCATTGTCTTGAATGGAGTTGTACCCACTTACTCCAGTGAAGTGTTTAGCCAAAGATGTTTGTAAAAGGACTATTTCCTTGCTATTAATTTGACTACAAGCACACCCTGATGAATGTCCAATAAGCTTTCTCTTCCTTCTCAGTCTCCACTGCCCACTAGTGTCTCTCTGTCTGTTCCCTAAATTCTGTTATTTTTTCTCAGGATGTACAGACCAACCACTGTGTAAGATTGGACCACAAATACCAAATTTATTTTATGTTGATACACCACCTAGCACAATGGGGTTCTGGACCATGACTGGAGATCCTAGGAGTTACAATAATACAAGTAAAGAACAACAACAATAATAATAATGCCCACCCATAGTACAGGTAGGCACCTTGCTTAGAGACTGCATTCTGAAAAGCCATGTGTGATGAACCGTCCTCTGCTGTATTGTGCTGCAAATGGAGGGGCAATAAGCTTCTTCAACAAGCAATTTTATTGTAATCTTGCATTTTGTTGTAATCTTTACCTGACTTCCCACATACTGGTGATCATATCTCTGTCTCCAGAGTGCTCTCTTAGGGCCTGATTCAACAATCACTGGAGTAAATAGATTCCCATTGACTTCAGTGGGAGCTGGATCAGGGCTCTGATAGGCAAGCAAAATATGAAAGGTCAGAAACATGGTCTATAAAAATCTCTAGACATGAGGGAGTTAAAGGGAAATGATTATTAACCCTGCTGTCTAGATGAACAGCCCTTTTCTCTCAATAAAAACAAGTTTAAATGGACGGGGCTGTGTGTAACCTCTTGCTGAGTGTACTATAACTACAGCATTTGCTTACACCAATGTTAAATGGATTATTTAAAAACACTTAGTCTTTTTTTTTAATATTCAAAGTCCAATGCTATGCTATTCTGTTCTGTGGGCCTTTAGTCCAAACTTTTTACATGGGTATTTCATTGCTATTGCTAAGCTACTCGTTCCTTTGACACCCAAAACATTTTCAGATCCATTGTATCTTATTCAAAACATCTTTATCACCCAAAAAGAGCAGTGCTGGGACTTAGCAGGGTTTTCACCAGACAAATCAGAAAAGTATAAAACCGGTTCATACTGAAATTTTGACTCATTCTTCAAGTGTTGTATACACCATTATTGCAGGAACGTAAAAGAACTTGCCTGGGGAAGGAAGGAAATCATTATAATGATTCATCACGTGCGCACATGAAGGCAGAACAGTAACAAGAGGCCAAGGCTTTGTTGGTAAAATGGTCTTTGAAAGTATTGGACCCCAAACTGATTTTTAATAATATCTGTGCAAAGCAGGCTGCAGATGACCACCACACAGCTGATCCTCAGGCACCCTGGTAGGAAACAATAAACAAGTAAGATAGTATGATTCCCCACTATCATTCTGACACTAAATCTTAAATCCTCACATCGTTTCAGTCTTCATGGCTGTTAGCTCCTGCCTCCAGCTCATCTTCCCAAACAGAAGAGTGATGCAGGAGGTGGTGAATTATCCAAAAACATTTTTAAGGCAAAAGGGATGATCAGCTCTTTAAATGTTCAAAGCACAGCTGCTTCTCCTTATTGGTCACAGTGCTGTTAGCAGTACAATGAATACTTTGCAACGTGAGCCAGATTGTGCCCCATCCTGTGCAATCCACCCAATTGTAGCCCCTCACTGCGCTGACTCAGGTATCTGTACAGGGTGAGAAAGCAGCCTCCTCAGAGCTGCTACTTGTCTTCCCATACAGCTGGGCTGGGAGTAGAGCCAGAGCTGCTCTGACTGTGCCAGGGGACAGACAATGTGTTAGGTTGGGGCTGGTTTAGGACACCAGCACATAGTTTTGACGCAGACATCAGAATCTATTTCCTGGGCTGCTCCAGGACAGCTTAACTATGAGCTGCTCCATTATATGGGTTTGGTGGCAAAGCCACAACTTAGCCCATAGTAAGGTGCCTTTCAGTGTGAGTAAAGCTGGTACTCTCTGACCTTTAAGAGAGGATGAATAGAGACGGACAATGTGAATCCACGTTATGTGTTCTCGTTTTCAAACTAAGGCCTGGATTGTAAATCCCTTACTTGCATTGGTAAACGGTTCTTCACATGACTAGTCCCAGTGGAGCCAGTGGGAATTGAAACTACATGTGTGAGTAACGGCTCAGCTTTGTGAGTAAGGCATTCACAATCCAGTCCTGAATCTTGGTCACAGGAGCTGCTTTCCCAGTGCTGACAGTATTGACTAAACCTGACTCGTGATCCCCAAAATGGGGAAAATTTGTGAAGATTATTTCCATTTATTGACCATCTCAGAATTTTCAGACCTAGCTCAGCTTATGCTACTGTGTAGCATGAAAGAGTTTTCCCTGATAATATACTCAACAGATCTATTCACAACATCATTACTCACTAACTTCTAGACTAGTGGCACTGAAGCTTAGGCTGTAATGCAATTCAGAGGCTGCTTAAATAGTTCTCCTCAAAGAGACACTTTATTCACAACTTTTCTTATTAATCCATTATTGTATAAAATATGCCAATAAATTATGCAACAAATTTGAGGCAAAAAAGTGTCTTATTAAGAAAAAGGGCTCCAGGGCATTTTGTTGTAAAAACTCCTCCAGATTTTAGAACAAATTCTGCCCCTTAGTTTTATTTGCTCTCTCTAGGTATGTTTCAAGCTAGAGGAAGGGTAAAAAGGTCCAAAGGTGCCTCTTCCAAATGATCTTACTTTTTTTATGTCCAGCCCATCTCCCCTAAAGACTGAGCTGACAGCGGCATCAGGATCGCAGAAGATCATTGACTATCTGGCAAGAGATCCGCCAGCCCAGCACGGACTAGCCTCTGGCTTCTAGATACAATTGCTCCAGTGATGTCTGGGGACATGGGGAGACAGCTCATTGTCCTCACTGCCCTATTCTGAGCCAATGTTGTATGGCTGTTTTCCTTCTGGGGATGGTGCTTTGAGGTTTGTGGTTGGTTTACAATGGTAATTTTATACCTATCAACCAACCTGAGTGATTTTCCTTAAGGTACCCGAAATACAATGTCTACCAGGAGCCTTCACCTTAGCTGCAGTCAAGGCTGGTGTGGTCTCCAGATATGTCAAGTTTCAAATCCTGTGCACCACTCATGTCCCCACTTGTCATATTATGCCATGCTGATTAAGGATTAATCTATAATTCTGTACACACAAATGCCAAAACAAAATATTGCAGGCAGCACCATTATGGTGGGATTGTTAGTCACAACTAATGCTGGTAGTGACAGCACTGGAAAGAGTGATTCAAAAAGGAACCCACATTGCTGTGATACAGAGTGGGAGACTGTAACAAACGACTTGGGGAACATCTCCACAAAATTATGTGAACCTCCCTGTACCTCCGACAGCTCTGTGTGATGAAGCTCCGGCCTCATAGTAGGGAAGATGTCTGAGCTTTTTAGCTACTCCCACTGAATGCTCCATGTTCAGCTGTTATCCACATATCTGATGGTGTGGAACTGCTACAGCACTTCTCCCTTACTCTACAATGTTAATAGTTCTCTGTGCCACCCTTTTGTACAAGTGACCAGCACAGCAAGTTGAGGCACGAGTCGTCTTAATATAAATCTAGACTGGGACTTTCACATAAAACACATCCTGGGCTGGTGCTTCCAGCTTATAAGATCATGGGAGGAATGCCTCCCTGTGGAGGTTCAGAGTCCAGCTCAAGGATGGTCAGGAGAGGAGGTCACTTGCTCTCTTCCCGTCCAGTGCTGAGGGCTGCTTCAGGCTGATTTGGCCCCTGGTGCAAGTGAAAAGAGCTCTGGGGGCTATCTTAACTTGCAGCCAGGCTGGCACAGTCTCTATAGGCATTCATTGTATAGGATGCCCTGCTCATGCCTCCTCCCACCCCTGCATACCCCCTTCTAGCTACCTCAAAGTCAATATACTGCCTGTGTGGGGGCACCTGTGTGTGGGATGGGGAGAGGGTTTAGAGGTGACAGAACTGGCTTTGTACCTGTAGGAGAGGGCCCCTTGTCTTTAGGGTTGCTTTGCAGGCTCTTTATATTGGCAGCAACACTGAACCTGGCCCAGTGTGTGCAAAGCAGCAGATAGTATGCAAACCCTCCTGAAAGTTATGATTTTGCACAGTAAATATTTTCGTACTCAGACTTGTGTTTTTTCAGTACTGGGGTCCAAATGGATCTGGATTTGATATGGTCTAAGCAGATTTATCTGGATGAGAGTGAATTACACCCGTATAGTAAGGAATAAATGCATGTAACTAAATGACCTTTGATTGCTACAGGCCTGTCCTTTGCATTCATTACCCTAGTATTTGATCCTTGCTGACAGTTGTCTAGCTTCTTAGACATTGTACATTTTGTGTCAGGTTTGCTTTTCTTTATATATAGGTTTATCTGCTAATATGTGCATCTGCTAATACGCTCATCCATTATTTCAGGAGTCTGCTTAATCAATTTATGGGCTTCAGTGTGCCTTTGTATTACTCAGCTGATCAGGAGAGCTAGAGTAAATAAGTTTCCCTTGCTTAGTGTTGTAGCAACCAGGCAAGGTACTAACAAACTTCAACAGGACTTTATTTTTAAAGTGGAAACCTCTTTACCAAGCTGCTGCTGCACCCTCAGTAGCTCTCACTCCGCCTCCTCAATTTCCCCCCCTCCTTCCTGTTTCCTGTCCTTTCAGACTCCCAACAGCCAGTGCTCCCAGTTCTAATAATTACAAGCGGCATCTAAACACTATATTACCTCCTCTCTTAAGAAACTCTCCCAATTAAAATAAACTTTGTTGTTCCAACCACAGGAACAAATATGAAACAAGACACTATACTGTTGGCAAAATATTACACTGGAAGCACTGTAGATACTACATAACATAGTCTCTAGTCCAGACAGGTGGTCGTCTGGGTCTGGCAAGACGTCTCTCAAGCCCCGGTACCGGTGCAATGTCTTGTTGTGTTGATACTACGGTGAAGTCATCCAATGCAGACTGGGTGTTGGCATAATCTCTTCTTGGTGCTTAGGCAGGTGGAAGATAAGAAGCTTCCATACCCGCCCATCAGAAAGTCAATAGGTGTAAGGTCCCTTCTTCTCTATGATTTTAAGAGGAGCTGTGAATTTATGGTCCCCTTTGTGTAAAATTCCAGGTTTTCGTATTCTAACGAAGGAACCACACTCAAACTTTGGTTCTTTAGCACCCCGCCGCTTGTCTGTGAAAGCCTTAGACTTTACCTGGTTCTGTTCAGCTGTTTTTCTCACATCATCCTCGTTTGGGGCATCAGGTCGTGCCTTTAACAATCCAGCAATGTTCAGTTTAGTATTCATCTGTTTCCCATGCAGTAACTCTGCGGGTGACCTTGCATTATGGCATGTCATGTAGCGTGGTATGCCTGCGAGAAATCAGTAGTGAAGTTTCTCCACAATCGCCCTTCCAGTTTAGCTGTTTGCAAATTCTCTTTCAAACTTCTGTTAAACCGTTCTATTTCCCCATTGGCTTGAGGGTAATATAGGGATGACCTTCTGTGTAAAATGTTCCTCTGTGTTAGTTTCAAACTCCAGGGAAGTAAATTGACTACATTATCTGAAACCAGTTCTTTGGGGTTACCTTCCCTGTTAAAAATTTAAGAGAGGAACTTAATTACTGTAGCAGAAGAGATTTGCGATGTAAACGCTACCTCAGGCCATTTACTGAAATAGTGTATTAAAATAATGGCATAATGGCAGTCACTTGGAACAGTATCAAAGGGTTCTACAAAGTAAATTGCCACTTTTTCCCATGCAGATTCAGGAAGATGAACAGGCTGTGATGGAGGGGTACATGTCACTGCTGTCTTATCTTGCATTTGGCAAGATTTTACTCCAGCTTGTGAAATTTTATGCCCCAGAAAGGAGAGTTCAGTTTGTCTAAATTTGCATTTGGACCTATTGAGCTTGAGGCCTGCTTTGCTGAGGCAGTTTAGTACAGACTGCAGGTTACTGTCATGCTCCTCAGAACTATTTCCAAATACGATAATATCATCCAGATAGCACTGAACTCCATGTTGATTCTTCAAAGTCAATGACATCATTTTTTGGAAGGCACTTGGGGCAGATACGAGACCATATGGAACACATTTAAAATGAAATAATCCCCCACGTGTAATAAATACTGTGAGGTCTCTGCTATCTTCATGCAACGTAACCTGGTGGTATGCGCTCTGCAAATCAAGAGTAGAAAACATCTTTCTCCATATGTGAGGAAGAGGATGGCTGTCAATCACGATAGCTTTATTTGGCTCCCTTAAGTCCACACAAAGGCGAATGCCTCCACCCTTCTTCTGCGTCACTACTACAGGTGAAACCCATTCTGAGGAGTTGATCTCTTCAATAATGTCCTTTTGAACAAAGTTTCTCAGTTCCTCTGGAACAGCTTCCCTGACTGAAAATGGAAAGCGCTGTAATTTCTGTCGTACAGGCATCACATTATTCCGCATTTTAACTTTATGCAGAAACCCATAAGCACAGTTGAGTTTCTCCTCAACCTGGTGTTGGGTCCCAGCTGACACTGGTGTGTGTACTGCAAGAATGCTTTGCTGAGGAAGATCAATTTGTCCATCAACTACCCTGAGATTTAAAGCAGCCATAAATCTCTGCCAAGGATAGGAGTGCCTCTGTGGACAATGTAGAACTCTGCAGTTACACAGCAATCACCAAAAGTAATTATGGCTAGCAGGCAGCCATGTACTGGAATATGGTTTTTCAGATAGCACACCAAGTGAAGCTTGGGTTTAGTAAGAGGCACATCTTTAATGTAATGCAAATAGATGGAATCAGGTAGTATAGATACTGCTGAGCCAGTGTCCAACATTAGCTGAATAGAGTGTGATTTGCCTGAGGGTATGGTGGGAATGTTTATATTGCACTTTATTCTGGAATATGTGCAGTTGTGATTTTGTCCACGCTCAGCACAGTAACATCTGGTATTGTAACTGTATGCACCTGTTGATTAAACTGGCTGCTGTGACATACTTTAGCAAAATGCCCAATCTTTTTGCAATGATTGCACTGAGCTACTTTTGCCAGACATCCTGTGTAGCTTGCAAGGTGTTGTGAGGATCCACAGTGAAAGCATGCTTTTACTGTATTTTGAATTTTGCTGATTTAGTGGTTTTTCATTAGTTTTCCTCTTGTAATTGTGTGTCTGCAGTGATAGTGAACTTTTCTGCAAAGGAGTCACAGCCTGGACTGTGCCTCCTGTATCCATGTTCATTATTTTGGCTTCAGCTGTAGCTGACTCAATCTGGGTAGCGATGGTTATTGGTTTTTCTAGTGTAAGTTGTGGTTCTAGAATAAGTGTTCTCTTACACAAAGCATGGTTGTTTTCTCAATGAGCTGGTCTCTAATCATCTCATCTGCCATATTCCCAAAGTCACAAGTTACAATCAGACTCCTGCTCACGCTGGTGAAATCTGTAGTGCTTAGCTACTACATACACTTTTTGCACAAAAAAATTCTTTAATGCAGTGAGTGCAGTCTCATATTTATCGTCTGCAAGGGGAAAAGTGTAAAATATACGCTGCCCTTCCGCTCCAAGGAGGTGGATTATCAAAGCACACTTTCTTTCTTCAGAAATCTCTGTAGCACTGATTGCAAGCAGATAAGTCTCAAACATATGGATCCAGGTAGTAAAAGCAATTGGAGGCTCACCTGGGCTTTGCAGAAAGGGTGCAGGTGGGTTCAGATGCAGAAGATCCCATCCTCATCGCCAAAATGTTGTAGCAACCAGGCAAGGTACTAACAAACTTCAACAGGACTTTATTTTCAAAGTGGATATCTCTTTACCAAGCTGCTGCTGCACCCTCTGTTGCTCTCACTCCTCCTTCTCAACTTCCCATCCTCCTTCCTGTTTCCTGTCCTTTCAGACTCCCAATAGCCAGTGCTCCCAGTTCTAATAATTACAGGCAGCATCTAAACACCACACTTAGCTTACTCGGCTTCTGGTCTGATGCAACAAGGTGCAGCCTCTGCTCTCTGGGTACCGTTCACATCTGTGACAGGGTGGAGAAAGGTGTGGAAGGAGCAGAGCTCTGGCTGTACTTCCCTATCATCCACTTGCAGGCCAGAGTGTGAGGGGAGGGGAAAGTAAATTTACACCCTATCAAGGGCTGTTATAATTTATTTCCTCCCCAGTTTCCCTCAGAGGCAAAGGGGAGCAGTGGAGTCAAAATTCCTTCCTAGTTGCTCCACCCCAAGAAAAACTGTATGTGCCACTGTCTATGCAGGGCTGAGCTTAAAGACTCTATTTGTTGCATGTCATTGTTCAGTAGAGGGTCAGCTCCCACCACATTTTGAAAATAAAAGGAAAACTATGCAAAGAATAAATATGGGACTTAGTTGCCTTAATTCTTTCATTTGCCTTTTCAGTAGGTTGTGGCTATATAATGGTGCACACAAAATTAGAGGCTAATGGAAGAATCAGTCAGGGGCATGAACAAACTGCTGCTGAAGCCTGTCTGTTAATATAACATTGGTGGACTTTGTTCCCATGTGTGTGCCTAGATTTACTTCTCACCTAGATTTACGTCCATACCCTTAATGAGTTAAAAAACAAAACCCAGGAAGTAGTTGTTATGAAGGAGTCAGTACAATAATACTGAATAGAACTGCTTGAATAACAAGACCATGAAGTAATTGGAGTAAATGAGCAGAAACAATTAACTTGCTCTACATCAAAATACACATCAAAATACAGAGTAAAGGGAATGCACGATTTTCATCTTTGATTGCTTGAAAGAACTTATAGGACCTGATATTCAGATTGGTTTTCCCAGATCTCTCAAAAGCAAATGGATGTTCTACTGTTTTCAAATTTTAGTACATGATGACTGGAATTTAAAGTGCTTTTTCAGGTCTTTTGCTTCAAGGACCCTGAGCAAATTCCAATTTTGCTGAGCAAATTCCAATCTTTGCCGTACATTGGTATAATATATTCCTTTCCCCCATACCTAAGCCTGTGTAATCCAAGGAGAACCTGACACATATCTGAACCAGTGCCCAGATGCTCTGAACACAATACAAAAGGGGTACTTCCAAAAAGGCTGCTACAGGAGGCAACAAATGCAGTTGCCAAAAGAATGTGAGTGGTGAAACCCCACCAACCCTATGAGTATTTGGTATCTATGGGAAAAGTGAATCATATAAACATATATATACCGAATAGAATGGTTCTAATCGAGAGCTAACATAAATTATGATGGGAGCATAAGTTAGTTAGTCATTAAACCCCACATAGGTGTGCATAGGGAAGTGAATGTTAGCAGGGTGGTGAGTGTAGTAACCCTCCCCCAGACACGAACGCCTGCTACAGCTGTGATGCAGCAGTGTAGAATGCTGTCCTGGGGGTTTGGGGGGTAGAGCCAATGAGAGGGCAGCTCGAGCTGGGGAGGGGGCTCAGAATCCACTCAAAGGGGGAAGCTGGAAAAAGCTATTAGGGAAGGAGAGGGATCTAGATGCTGAGCTAGCAGATGAACAGGAGCTGGCATAGGAGGTGAGGGGATAAAATAAAAGAACAGGAGAATAAAAGTAGGGGACTGGAAAGTGAGGAGGAGGAAAGAAGGAAAATAGGAAAGTTTCCAGGTCAGGAGAAACAGGAAAAAAAAGACATGGGTAGGTGAACAGACACTATTAGTGAAGGGAAGTAGCAGGAAATGAAATCTACAGTTGTACCAGGGAGGGAGTATCAAGCAAAAACCAGAAAGAAAATATAACTGGTGGAAAAGAGAATTGATCAAAATCTGTGTTAGATGAAAACAGATCCTGAAAATAGTAAACGAGAAGCCCACCCCAAAAGGACCAGTTCAAAGGTGCCTAATGGACAAATGAGGGCCCACCAGGTGGAAAAACCCCACTTGTGGGTAAACTTGGTGAAAAGAGGAACAGCCACAGGAACATCAAATCTAAGGAGCACTTCAAGCCCAAGAGAAGCAAAGAACAGGACAGCACAAGTGGACCTGGACTTTCAGCCAAGGAGAGGAAAAGATGATTCTCCTCTGAAGTGACACAGTATATTGTTGAGTAATCTTTTTTTGTTCTTGCTAGTAACAATGCGTTTGGTACTAACTGCCCAGGGTGAGGAAGAGTAGCATGCACAGGCTCGCGATGGTTAATGAGGTGGAAAGCTCTAGTTTATTATTGTAAGTGGTAAATCTTTGGTAATGTTCTATATTTATGCTCTGGGAACAATTTGGGGTTTTCCCTCATAAAGTCCTAAACATTTAAAATTATCCCTTTTTTTCCATCTTCTTCTTCTTCTTGCTTTGCCTCTGCCTTTCTTCAGCATTAATGTAACCTAGCCTGACCGGTGGTTTTTTAATTTCTCCTGAAAGCACATACAAAAATGACACTTTTTTAGAGAATGTGAAGGCTGAGGGAAAGATCACAGCCTATTTCTGTTGAGGTGAAGCAAATTTTAGGTTTGAATGTCAAATTAAGTGGTACCAAGTATCAGAGTGGTAGCCGTGTTAGTCTGTATCCACAAAAACAACGAGGAGTTCGGTGGCACCTTAAAGACTAACAGATTTATTTGGGCATACGCTTTCGTGGGTAAAAAAACAACTTCGGATCCATGGAGTCTCCATGCATCAAATGAAGTGGGTTTGAGTCAGGTGAAAGCTGTTGCTGGGAGAGGAAACACCAAGTTCCAGTGATTGGTTGGTTGTTTAAATCCACACAAGCTTCCTCAGATCCATGGCTGAGACAGTGTTAATGGAAAGATTGATTTTTCTGCTATAGAGCAGCATAGTATACACAGACCAAGCCCATTACCATTACATGTTAATTAGCTCATAAATTTGTAATGCCACACTGAGATTTAATACACTACTCCTCTGGTATCATACACTGTTCCTGCTCACGCTTCATGATGATTATGAGGGTAAGGTGTAACAGTGCTACAGTACTGATAGTATTTTCCCAACTTGAAATTCCAAGTAGGTTATAAATACGGGAGACACTTGCGGAGCAATGACAAAAGTCTGTTTTACTCAGACAGATACTCAATCACTTTAAAACTCTCAATTTTGAGTCGTCTTTCTTTGCATCCACACTTGAATAATAACAAAATATTCAGCAGCTCCTCTTTACATAATTCCACTTCAGTACTAAGTAAATTTCTCTTGGAAACCAAATTTGTGCCAAAGCCGAACCATTTAAGTAATCAAATTTAAGTTTAGAGTAGGTATGAACTAATCTAGAGAAATATCCTCCAGTAGTCTATTATTTAAACAAATTGTGACTAGCACTAAAGAAGTGTTTATTAAGAAACATGGGTTGGAATTTTTATACTCACAGATCAGTAAGCAAATGAAAGTGTCTGCTTCTGCACCAATAGCGTGTATAAGAGTAAAAGCAAAACCTATTCTTCAATGGACTAGCATGTTCAGGATGCATTGAAACAGGGATTAACTGCATGATGGCTATAGCTGGAAGAACTATGCCTTCTTCTGCCTTAAAGTAAATGTGTCCGAGAAAGTCCTGGGATGGGTCACATAAGGCAGAATTTGTGCATTTGTAGTTTTTGAAATTTTTCTAAGAGTCAATTTGTTGGTATGAGTAAAGAATTGGGGACAACCTCTTTAGACATGCCCTACTTACTCTTTAGGTTATGTACCTCTCAGGAAGGGAATAAAGAAAAGCCTGCTTCTGCTTATTTGAATATCCCTCTAGAGGCTTTGGGAGCTGGGATTCATCACTTGCACATGAATGTGTGGTTAATAATTGCACTGTACCACCGACGTCTGTCTAATGTAAGGTTCCATATGCAATAGAGTACAGATGCCATAGAAAAGAAGTGTGTGCACCTTGGATAAGAGCTTGTTCATTTTCCTTTCTCCATTGATAATAAAAGCTAGATAATGCATTAAGCTAGTGTATTGTTTGAAAATACCTAATTGTGTAAATTCTGCTGTCTGGATTCCTTCTGTAACAGTACTGTACTTCAGAAGATAAAAAGTTGGCATTTAATTTCCTTTTTGTCAGGATGGAGGAAGGATGAGGGAGTATTTCTTCCTGTCTCTCTCTATTTCATGTTTCAGAGTAACAGCCGTGTTAGTCTGTATTCGCAAAAAGAAAAGGAGTACTTGTGGCACCTTAGAGACTAACCAATTTATTTGAGCATGAGCTTTCGTGAGCTACGAAGCCTCATGAAAGCTCATGCTCAAATAAATTGGTTAGTCTCTAAGGTGCCACAAGTACTCCTTTTCTTTTTGTCTCTATTTCATGTTTCACATTAAACAATGACCACAAATAGTGACTTTTGATATCAGCTATGGGTAAACTTGCTTCTGTTCTCTGTCATAAAGCTTCAGAGTCATGGCTCCTGATGACATGATCTGCTACTAAAAAATTATACTTGTCATTCTTCTCTATGTAATGTCATGTTATGCATCAAGGGCCAAATCTTAGGCCTACTGAATCAATGAAAGTCATGTATAATTGAGAGTCATAGAGTTAACAGACTTCACTGGGAGCAGGACTTGGCTAGAAGTAACAGAATCTGATTTCATCTGTTTTACAGGCTAAATCATTGAACAAGTTTTCATGGTTTCTCCTCCTGATAAATACTCCTACAACAAAAGAGAAATGGAGAAAATCAGTGAATGGGCAGGAGAGGAATGCCTAGCTTTTAAATACAAAAAAGCTTGATTGAAATAATGTTTTAATTGTAATATTCTACCAACATAGAACAGAATTGTTATATGCTCATGGAGATTTACTAGTAATTGTACTTGAAGTTACTGTTAGTGATGGGTGAAGGAAGGAAGACAGAATAAGAGATCCTCCCCAACCCCAAATGCACACTTTGAACTCTTGGTGAAGTTAGAGATGCCTGATTGAAATATACTAAAAAGAAAGTTATTTTGTGCTGCTCTGCATTTCTGTGTGCCAGCTAAGAGTAAAAGCAGAAGTGCTGAAATGATGTGAGAGGGCCTGTTTTCTGAAGGAAGCGGAAAGAAAGTTCTGGAAATTGGAGTTGGTTTGGAATTTTCCATCAAAATTCTTTTTGTTTAATGGAAAATCCGATGTCCACATTAAATTTTGCTGAATTTTTTCAAATTTTCATCAGGAAAAACTGAAATGAAATATTACTAGCACCAGCAGGAGAGTGAATTTGTGTGGGGGGGTGGAGGGTGAGAGAACCTGGATTTGTGCTGGAAATGGCCCACCTGTTGATCACTTTAGATAAGCTATTACCAGCAGGACAGTGGGGTGGGAGGAGGTATTGTTTCATGATCTCTGTGTGTATATAAAGTCTGCTGCGGTTTCCACGGTATACATCTGATGAAGTGAGCTGTAGCTCACGAAAGCTCATGCTCAAATAAATTGGTTAGTCTCTAAGGTGCTACAAGTACTCCTTTTCTTTTTGAAATGAAATATTTTGTCTTGGGGGGTTACTCCAATTCAAAACCTTTCAGTTTGTTGAACTGAATTGAAAATTGTGTTTTGAAACAGTTCAACATTAATCTGTCTGTCTGAGCTGCTGTGAAGCCTGATGCTCCCTTATTCTCTATGCTAAGCTCCCTGCCTGGACTACACCTCCCATGATGCACTAGGTCTTGCCTCTGGCGGAACTGCTGCAGTGCATTGAATTGAATTGAATTGAGTCCCTTCAGTGTAATGCAGAGGGGAAAATGTGGGCATAAGATACCTGAACTACAATGCCCATCAGTCACCATGGCAGCTTAGGTGGACACAGATCAATGATGTTTTGATTCAGTTTGGCAAACCGCAATGAAGCATGTTGACATTTCCAAAGAAAAAATATTTTTGCAATTTTTTCATCAAAAAGTGTCAATATTTGGATTTTTTTTTTGTTCCAAGTTAGAATTAAAACACATGCCAAATTATTGGACTTTTGGGGTGGAATTTTTTTTAAAATCAGCTCTACTGAAAGACACTTACAAGGATGCTTGTTTTCATGAGGCTTCATGGGCTTTTTAGACCCAAAAGGTTCAGCTAAACTTTGGGCAAGCATGGAAGCATTTGGTTGCTTACCTTATTTGAGGTTCCCATGTAGTTCAGAAGGTAAATTAACAATTGATTATTGTTCTTGGCTTTTTAATCTGTTGTGAAGCTCTAGTTTAGAAATGGGAAACAGCCTTGTGAGTATGGTAGTGAAATTCACATGACCTATATTTAATTGCAGAATAACAAAACTGTTTTTGCAGTGTAACATAAAAAGCAACTGGACAATCTGTTTCCTAAGGAAAAGACCATTTGCAGAATGTAAACGCCATGTAAAGTGATTATTGAGGAAAACCTTTCAAACCATTGTTCTCTTTGAAGAAAGCGACTGAGAGACATAAAAAGAGAAACTTTTTATTGAATATTTCAAATACAGTAGCTCCCACTGAAAGCTTCCCAAAAGTATCTTTTAATCAGTGAAGGCCAAAAATAGATCCCAGCTTTAATAAGCTAAAAGAGATAAAAAGGGACAGTTACTTGTCATTGTTAATCTTTTTCACCAGGAGGAAATAGCTTTGTATCAGATCAGATTTTCAAGTATTTTTCAAGATATTTAGTGTATGGGGGTGAGGGGGTGGGGGGAAAGGAAGGTAACATAATTCCCAGGGAGAGCTTCCATCACTCTCTTCATTTGTATTCTGATGAGCTCTGATTACTTAACTTATGAAGATATTCAAGTGGATAGAAGTACTTCACTAAGCCCCTGTGCATGGTAACTGCATAAATAGTTTGGCAGTGAGTAGTGAGCAAGGCTTTCAGGAACTGTGGGATTCCTCTAGCTGCATCAATTTGTAGCTCTGCGTCAGTTAAAGAAAGATTTGCGTGGTGCTTCAGCAATCGATTTTCCATTGCTCACAACCCTGCTTCTGGGTTCAAGATTTCAATTTGTTTTGGAGGACTTTAGTTCCAGCAGGAGTTCGATTGACTAGCAGAGTTTAGTGCATTACTTTAGGTGGGCAGAGGTAGTTTCTGAAAGGTGATTTAGCATCGGCAACTTGGAGCTCAGTCCCAATGGTAGCATAACTGACTCTTGTACACGCTCCTTTGATTCTTCTGTCTTAAGGTTTCATTCAGAGGCTTTCTCTGAGTTAGAGTAACATGACTAATTATTTGAGTCATCTGAGGTTTTCAGGTTTCCTTTCAATTGGAGCCTCTTTGCTCTGGTTTTATGATGTATGTGTCTAGACTCAAATCCTGGGCTTACAGGGGTTTCCTTAGCACTTTACTACAGGGTTCTTTCGATGAACTACTGGAGCATCCATTAATGTTGCCTGAGTATAATCCTAGTGATCATAGGGAGATTGTGTTATGAATGTCAGACAGCACAGTAGAATCATAGAATATCGGGGTTGGAAGGGACCCCTGAAGGTCATCTAGTCCAACCCCCTGCTCGAAGCAGGACCAATTCCCAGTTAAATCATCCCAGCCAGGGCTTTGTCAAGCCTGACCTTAAAAACCTCTAAGGAAGGAGATTCTACCACCTCCCTAGGTAACGCATTCCAGTGTTTCACCACCCTCTTAGTGAAAAAGTTTTTCCTAATATCCAATCTAAACCTCCCCCACTGCAACTTGAGACCATTACTCCTCGTTCTGTCATCTGCTACCATTGAGAACAGTCTAGAGCCATCCTCTTTGGAACCCCCTTTCAGGTAATTGAAAGCAGCTATCAAATCCCCCCTCATTCTTCTCTTCTGCAGGCTAAACAATCCCAGCTCCCTCAGCCTCTCCTCATAAGTCATGTGTTCCAGACCCCTAATCATTTTTCTTGCCCTTCGCTGGACTCTCTCCAATTTATCCACATCCTTCTTGTAGTGTGGGGCCCAAAACTGGACACAGTACTCCAGATGAGGCCTCACCAATGTCGAATAGAGGGGAACGATCACGTCCCTTGATCTGCTCGCTATGCCCCTACTTATACATCCCAAAATGCCATTGGCCTTCTTGGCAACAAGGGCACACTGCTGACTCATATCCAGCTTCTCGTCCACTGTCACCCCTAGGTCCTTTTCCGCAGAACTGCTGCCTAGCCATTCGGTCCCTAGTCTGTAGCGGTGCATTGGATTCTTCCATCCTAAGTGCAGGACCCTGCACTTATCCTTATTTGGTAGCTTGATGCCATCCTGAAGCAGAGGATGAAATACCCAATAAACTCTGTTTGGAACAACTCCCTTGTGACTTCTTACTCCATATTTGGTCTTTGCCTTTAACTGACTGTTTTTGTAGTGAGTTGCCTCAAGTCTTGAATTATTTGCAGTGCACCTCCTGGTGCCCCGCATTACAAACCGATTCTTTCTTACAGGATTTTAGTATCTTGTCCCCTTCCTTCTCTTTGTTGTTGTGTCTGATGAAGGAACTTTTCTTAGAGGTGAGTACTAAAAATAATGTTTTCAGGGTCCTACAAGGCAAATTACTGTAGTTCACTTGGTAATTTCTAGGAAGTAAAGAAAAGAGCTGCTCTTGTCAGTCACTCCAGTGCAGAGTGTAGAGATCAACGTGTTAGGATATAAATACAGCAAATACCAGGCAAAAATAATAGTCCAGACCTCAAAAACATATCCGTGGATGCTTGCAAAATGCCCATATTTTCTTCTCCTCAAAGTGCTAAATGCACCAGTCACTTGTTTAAGAATCACTCAGGCCAATGTTTATGTATTTTGTTTTTAGTTACTAGAGTGTTTATCACTGCAACAACTTATTTACAAAATTAAAACAGAAGTTAGCTAAGGTTATCCAATATGGTTGGTATTTAAGAACTATGACTGCTACTTTCAGATATGTTAGCAGTCATGTTGCTGGGGTGGGGGGTAGGGGGAAGACAAAATGTTACTGGTCTTGATACACAAATTACTGGGTGAAGTCCTATGGAAGAGGTTAGACAAGATGATCATAAAGGTCCCTTTTTGGCTTTAAAAGTCTATGGAAGATTACATAGACCTAGCATCTGTGGATTCAAGACCTCAAATTGCACACACATGTGAACAGAAGAAAGTGCTGAGATTTGAATACAAGCATATCATAGTGGTCTGCCTCTCTCAGAAGGGAAGCAGATACATTCTGTATCGGTTGAGGATACTGTGTTTTCATCAGACCTAACAACACATTGGAAGTAACACAGTTCTGGATGTACGCTGCAAGATCCACTGTAGACAGAAGTAACCGTAACTTCTTGGCCAGCCAGTGTTAAATTCACTATAATTGACCGTTGCTACATGATAGTCCAGGAACAATAGGAGCCTGTGACTGTAAGCCAGGTGCCTATTCTTTGTGTGAGTATCCATAATCATGTGTGAACAAGAGTATTTGTGTATGAATAAGGGAATTCACTATTTGTGCTATAGAGGCTCACCCCTTGATCATGTAGTTTCAGTCGTCCCATCAGGGAGCAGAAAAATATCATGTGACTTAGGTGACCAATCACTGGCCACAAGTGGCAAACTGCCAAAGATGTAGTCAAAGCAAACAGGTCATGAACAGCCAGTAGATTGAAATATGTTTGGATGACGTGTTCATGATGCATTTACAGTTAATGAATAGATTAATAAAAATCAAAGGGACCTGATTCCTTTCTGAAGACAATAGAAAGCCAGTTTAAGTGAGAAAAAAAACACTACCAAAGGCTGGACATGGATAATTCACATATAGGGGAAAAAAGTGCTAAATTTCTTAAATTGTTTTATTATTGTTAGCTGACTTAGCTCTAATTTGACGTAATAACTCCAAGAGAATAAAGGGGGAAAAGAGAGAGCAAAAGATAATTCACTTAGTGAACTTGTCATGCAGCAGCTTCTGAAATATATGCACTAGAGCCCCAATTCAACAACGTGCTTACATCTGTCCCTAATCAGAAAAGTACAAAGCATATGCTTAAAATTTAGCACAGGCTTAAATGCTGTGGTGATTAAGGGCCTACATTATGAGGTCTTTTAATGTTGTGTGTATATATAGGTTGCCATACTTATGCCTGTTGAGATGGGAATAAATGAAACAATATTTAGTTAATCTTTTGCATAGTTTAAGGTGTTTCTGGAAACCAAATGCTGCTTTTTTTTTTCAGAATATGAAGGAAAAAAATGAGCAAAAGGAAAGGCCCAGCAAAAACTATCAAGAGAGAAACCTTTAAAGATGGAAAATGCTGTCCAATTTTTTTAGTTTTATCATGCAAAATGTTTGAAGTAATTGGCAATAACAATATATGAGACAATTATGGTCCACATGGGACAGGAGGAGATTTGCATTTCAAGGCTTGTGCCACCTAATGAGGGACAGTAAAGATACAATATTTTCTATCCCTGCCAGCCAGCAACAAAGCAAACATGGTTCAAAGAAAACCATATTTGCATGCTGTTGTATTATTCTGTTTCTGAAGCTCAGGGACACTAACTAAAGTGGTTTTAAATTCTAATGCATGTGCTGATCTGAAGTCTAAATTCCCCAGCTCCTCTTTTTAAAGTACATTGTGCAAACAGGTTAGTCACTGACTAGTTTGGATCCTAGGTAACTGTTTGAAGTGTGTGAACAAGATGTCCCCTGATGCCTACCTAGCTCTGTCCTACTTGCTTTAGGTATAGAGGTCTATTCTGACATCACATCCCTGAACAGAAAAATCAAACCATGTTTTTTTTTTTGTTTTTTTGTTTTTTGGTAGCTTCTTCCCTGATATAATTTACAGATAAAATATTCAAGTTTACATTCTCTTAAAAACTAAATTTAGACTCTGCTTGGGATCATCTTCTGCCTAAATATTTTGTGCAGATTGCAGAATACTGTAAGCAGCATATTCCAACTCTGTTAGCTCTACAGGCTGCCTTTGACATCATTGACCGTGAGGTGTTGTTATGTGCTGCCTAGCAGGAGCAGATGGAGACACTTTGGAGCAGCTCTGCTTCTTTAGATGCATCAGGACCCAGAGTGTCATTATGGGAAATTGTTCATCTGCACTGAAGGAACCTTGGAATTCCATTCTGTCTCTTCATCCTGTTCAGGTCAATATGTATGACAGGCCGCTATCAGAGTTGGTCAAACTTGGACTTTCCATTTCACTGGAAATTTTGACATTTTTTCAAAATTTGCTTTTTTCCAGTTCAGTACAAAATCAAATGCTTTTCAAATTTCCCACAAAAAGGAATTTCCAAAATGTCCGTTTTCCAAAACAAATTCTTTCAGATTTTGAATTTTTGTATTTTATTTTTAACATTATTTTATGACACATAATAGTGCATACTGTGTATAATAGTACTAACTGATGTCATAATATGACAATAGTTGAAATATTCCAATATTTGATATGATTTTTAAAATCATTAAGGGCAGCTGCTGGTTAGTAGTGATTGAAACATCTTTTCTAGATGTTTCTCCTGTTTGTGTTGCAATGAAACATTTTGACACTGACAGAAACAGGAAACTCTTTGATCTAGAAATGTCATGAAATATAGAAATGGAAAAAAATATAAAGTTTGAAACAAATTTGAAATTTTCTGAAATGAAAATTTTCTGAAACAGTTTTTTTTCATTTCAAATTTAATTTTCCAATAACAACTTTCATCAGAATTGACACATTTTTAAATGTTTTTGGATTTTGAGGAAACTGGCATTTTCATTTTTGACCAGCTGTGCTAGTAAGGAAACATGGGATGAAATCCTGGCCCCAGTGAAGTCAATGAGAGTTTTGCCACTGACTTCAGTGGGGCCAGCATTTCACCCATGATCTGCAGTTCGTCAGCACACTGATAGCATATACATCTATGCCTCCATTTCATCTGACTCTGCCAGTGCAGTGGAGCAAATGACCCAGTATCAGCAGGAGACTGTAGCATGGATTAATTTAACATAGCATGTTACAACTTAACAAGAAACAATACAAATTGGTGCATTTCAGATGTGGCAAACTTAATACTAATACTATACTACCCTGATTGCTGTATCAGTATTCAAGCCCACTGCTTTTAGTATAACTAAAATTAATGTTGTGTTGTGTTGTCATTGCCTCACTGCACCTTGCTACAATTATGCCTTTGACACTCAAGAGGTAGACCATTCTAATTGAGTATTATATTCAATTAAATCCTGAGACCATTCTGAAACTGAAGCTAGTACAGAATACAGTTGCCTGCTTATTAAGTGGAGGTTTACATTGAGCTACACTGGCTGCCTGTGAGTTCAAGATGTTGGTTTTAACATTTTAAAATCCTCAGTCATTTGTCACCTGATTGAATCATTCAGGGAGTGCAGGCACTGGCCACTTCCTGTTTCCCTCTGGGGGCAAAGCCATGGGTGCATCTTCCCATGCACTGGCCAGCAGAGCTAACTGAGTGTATGTAAAACTAAAGTGTACACCATAAAAGGATGCCTTAGAGGCATGACTTGAGTCCTGACTAGGAACTTCAGGATAAGTTCTGTAATGTATATAATTACTAAACAGACCTGGGAAATATCTCCAAAACAAGGATCAAAGCACCATCCCCAATTAATGTGACCGTGCACAGAATGTCTTGCACGGAAATTTGTTTGTTAAATCCCAGACTCTCTCTTCATTTTTTTTAGACCAGCATATTTTCATTCCTTAGTCCTGTCAGTTACCATCCAGTACATCTACAATGACGGATCCTTCAAGAGAACACTATTGATTGTCCTAAAGGACTTTTTAAGTGATCAATGAATATTTGAGGGATTCTTGACATACTGTGAAAACTGTTCTCTCAATCTCAAAAATGCCAACCGGGGAGGCCAGTGGGTGCTATGATAATCTATAGCATAGTACATTGCAGTTGTCAACTTCTCAGATGTTTTCTTTCTTATAAAACCTACTGTCAATGAATGGAAGTAGCCCTATAGAAACCAGCATTGATTGACTGCATGACAACTAGTATGCCTTTCCATGTTCATGATTATTTATTAATAAATTATAACATTTTAATAGTAAATTATCCCCTGGATGGCTAGAAGGTCAGTTTATTCTTTTATTACATCAGAAATATATAAATCAATCCTCAGCATTATATCATGTGTGTATTCACAAAGTTATACCTTTCCTTCTAATGTTTAAACAGAAGTTTTCATATCTGCATATTTATTCACTTGCATGTTTATTGTTATAATGCAAACCGTGCTGTAACTAAAAATGAAGAGTAAATTTAGAGTGGGTTTGATGTTTTTAGCTATTTGTCACAATTGGGAAGCTTTTTCAGAGACTGAAAATATACCAGGGAACCTTTCATAGTGTTCTTATTACCTATTCATGCCTCAAATAAAGGAGTTTTGCCATATTGTTATCTAGGATTTATGTGAACCGAGGTGACTTTAGTCTTTTATTAAACATTTGATCTTTTCATTTGGATGCCTCTGGTGAACTAACTCTTCTTAAGATTCACTCTGTAGGATCCCTTAGAAATAAAAAAATGTTACCCAGTAATGGATTCAAAATATACAAAAGCGAAAATAATGTGTATATGAGTACTCGCAACCATTTTAAAGGGCTCAGGAAATATGTGCTTTCTGATTTTTGGAGCCAGGAATAGGATCGTACAGTACAGGTTGAGTATGTGTAAATGGTTTTATGGTGCCTTGTAATTTAGGAATGTATTACAATTGCTCTCAGCAAACCAATTCAGAGCAAGTAAAAAATGTTGCTGAGACACTAATGGTTTAACAGGGCGGAGCTGTCTCATCTTACAGTAATGCCTTTTATTATTATGAGGATTCTATGCATCCTTATGTAGTGTTTGTCCCAGAGTATTAATATTAAGGACAATGATTATATGTTTACAATGAATATAGCTATTTTATAGTACAGTGGAGCCCAGTTAGAGTGCATGCAGATATGGTAAATGTCCTGAATGGTTTCAATACTCTGCAGTATGCAAAGTGCAATTTCATTTATAGTAACTCTCCACTAACAGGTGATATTTTCCCAGAGTAAACTCTACCATACCAACCTAAATCATGAGTATTCAAACTTCTTGTAGCTATAATACAGAGTGGTCAAAGAGATGAAATCCACGTCTGAAAGCAAGGTCACATTGCAGTGCTGCCTACCAACCCCCTTCTGAGTGGTATTCTACCCCATGGGGACACATTTTGGGAAAATATGCACTCATTTCTGCATCCAGATACAAACTTCTTGGTTTGAGCGCATCTCCATGGTGGCTGCATCTGGACAATAGATCCATTCTCTGAAAGACTCTGGGGAGGCTTGGATCCAAACTTCTTGTTTCAGGCTGCAGTGGCACCTGTATGTGCTCCCTAAATAAATCTATCTGTAGCCGATCAAAAGAAAGGCAGGCTGTCTTTAAAATAAAATCTGTCCAGATCTATAGGAACCAGAGGTTAAAGACCAGCTAAGAGAGGCCTTGTCTTCATTATATAGTTTTGTAATGTTAGAACACAACTGTGAAGAGTCAAGTTAGCTGATACAATATAGTTAGTATAGCACAAGAGAAAGTTGTATTAAGCACTGTCTGCTAAATTTTATAGAGAAAATGAGGCCTTAAATTGTTCATAGATTATAGGGCCAGAAGGGACCATTGTGATTATCTAGACTGACCTCCTGTGTAAAGCAGGCCGTCTATAAGACTTCCCTGAATTAATTCCTGTTTCAACTAAAGTATGTCTTTTAGAAAAACATCCAATCTTGATTTTAAAATGTACAGTGATGGAGAATCCACCGCAACCCTGGTCAAGTTGTTCCAATGGTTAAATAATCTCACTGTTCAAAATGTACGGCCTGTTTCTCTTCTGAATTTGCCTAGCTTCAACTTAAACCCACTGGATCTTGTTATACCTGGGCCATTTGGGGTCAGCACAGCACTCTGTTGTTCCTGGCTCATTAACCTGAATCATATCCATTGACCACTGCTCTTTTTTATAAAGGCTATTTTTGTAAACTATTTACCTACAGGATATCCTGTAGCAACCATTTCACTTGCTAACTCTGCATTTCATAAAGAAATACTTGTTTTTAATCCATTTTCTAAATTTGGAGTCATGATGGCATTGTGCTGTAGTAGCCATGGAAGGGACTTTGCAGTTCATGTGGCTGTTTGGAGCAGCGTTCACTTCTGATAGGCATCTATGGGATCTGCCAGGAATGACTGTTGATGCTGAACAATGGCCCCACATTTTGCAGAGTCCAGTTGCCATGGAGGAACTTCTTCAGGATTGGGGGAAGCGGGCCTTGTTTGATGATGTGGAGGTGTCATTCCTGTCTTCCTTACCTTTCACTCAGTTTTCATCCCCCACCCATGGAGTTAGTAAGGAAAATGTGCCCATAATTTCTGTGTCTTTATCTGTACAAGTTAACTGGACAGAAGAAACAGCTACAATATCAATTTATTCATGTCATATATGACGAATGACCTAAGAAGTTATAAATGATTCTGAAAAATCAAATATCACTTATACATATGTTAAAGCATTATTAAAATTCTCTTCTCCTGTACCCCTTTTTTAAAAGGAAAAGTGTTTAATTCTTTTCAGATGTAATAAAACAAAGACAAACAGAATAGCAATTGGAACATATGTTACAGAGCAGACCACACATGAAATGAATTCAACAAACAACTGTTGTGTCAAAGAAGAGAAGTTCAGATATGCACTATATGGTTGATACAGTCTGACTATTCCAGGAGAGTAATGAATAAAAATAAAGTTATTCTCCTAGCTATTTTTGCTTATCTTGTTCATTATGTAAAAATAAGAGCTAAACAGTGCAAAAATCACTGTCTTAGTTTCCATGAGCTTTTTCATGATTCATGTATTCCATGCCCTGCCAACCTGAATGATTTTATCTCCAGCTCATGAACTTTTCAGCTAGCTACACTTCTAGTGTTGTTTAATAGCTTTGTTATTCTGACTCTTCTTTCAAAGCAAGTAAGAAACTGGTCCTTAAGGTCTTTGCCAATTTTAAATAATCTAAACTAGACTGAACATATATATCCTTCAGAAGTTCCCTGCCCCATCCCCTGTTTGTTTCTTTGCGTCAGAAGTGATCTTACTCCATCTTATGGTCAATCAGCACTCTGTGGGAAATGGATCTGGTGTTCTCTGTCCAGTTAATGTCCACAAAGCAAAAAAAGTCGTCAATAAATCTGACATTAATTGTTGTACTGCTGTTGCCAGCCTCTTCAGAGCGACCAAGGATTGACTAGACATGAAAAATAAGCCACTCCTCCTTTGATAGTTGTCCTTCCAAGTCAAACTTAAGACACATTGGTAGAGCAGAAGCTGGCACCACTACTGCCCATACTGGACCCGATCTATGGAAAAATAAAGAATGTAGGTTTACAGCACTGTCAGCCTCTTATGAGCATTAGACATTCGTAAGCCCATATTATCTTTCAAAAGCACAAGCTCACACACACTTTTAAAGGAAAGAAGTCTTCTTGTTTGTTTCCCACCTCCCCATTTGTCCTGCACTGTGACTGCAAAGGCTAAATTTCAGGCAAGGGAGATTATTTAAATTGCAAAGCATCCATTGACTTCAGTGGATTCAGGATTTCACCTGTAGAAATAGACAGACACCCTCCTCCACCCCCAAGAGCTGGCAATCTTCATAGACAAGTTAGAAAAAGGGGAACCATAAATACAGTGAAGTCACTTTCCCAGGTTCACAAAGCAGTTCAATAGTAGAGCGGGGAATTGATCTCATGTCTCCTGGGCTAATGCCTTATCCCCTACTCCATACTGCCTCTCCAGACTATGGTAATAGACTCATTAGAAACACTTGCATTTCTATATTTTGCAGTTGTTTTCTGCACTAAATCCTTAATAATAAATATATTCTTAATTATCTGAACAATAATGCAGTATATAAGAATGTACTGTGTGTCCTACAGTGTCTTCTTACTGGAAAAGATACAATGATAATTCTTATGAATTATACTCATCTAAACTTTTTCTCTGTAACAATTTCATTATCTGGAAATGAGACGAAGAAAATGGTCCACATTCTGCTCCATTAAGATGGTGTAAATCAAGACTAATGCCATCAAAGTCAGGGTAGCTGTTTCACATTTACACCCATATAAAATGAGAGGAGAATGTGGCCCATGGTCTCTGTTTTGTATTGATATTCTAACCTGATAATATAAACTCCCTTTTTATGTATAGTAAGTAGGCATTTGCGTACAAAGAAGCCAGAGTGACTTGACTTTTCTGGATTGCAGGAATGAAGGCCTATTTATTCAGAATTGCCTTGCAGTAAATGGGGAAAGTTTTTACTGTTTGTATACAAGAGGTTATCTTTAGCGCAGTTAATTTGTGTTATATTAATATTTTGAATTGTTGTCCTCTAATTCATTTGGAAAATGCAGGTTCTCAGCTATTGTAATGATGGGGGCCGTATCAATACCTAGACAGAACGTTACCTCACTGCATTAGAAAAGTGGAAGTTCAGAGGAGGCTTAATTAATTCCTTGGAGGTGTTTCTAAGGAAATGGGTTCTTGTTCTTGTTCTGGGCTGACTGTGTTCCCTTCTCTCCCTCCAAATGCTAACAGATTGAGGGCAGGCTTTCACCCTGACAGCAATGAGAAGAGCAGCCTACCCAGGAACATATTGTAGTTGGAATCCCAAGAGAACAGCTTTCTGCAGCTCTTCCTCCCAGGCACCCACTAAGCATGGACCTTCCCTCATCATCCTCTTATTTGAGGTCCACCATCTTCTCTTTGGGATCTCGAATCCCCTCCCGTATGCTGTGCTAATCCTCAGGACATGAGGGCAAGCATGTAACCATAAGAAGCATGCCAATGCTTTTCCTTTAACAGGCCAACAGGAAGTACTGTAGTGTCTGTAATGGTCACTCTCCACCTCCTCTGTCTTGCTCAGACTAAGGGCTTATCTCTAATGAAGATGCTGCCACACGGATGCGAGGGCTTCTCCTGTTGGCATAGTTAATTCACCTCTGTGAGAGGCGGTAGCTATATCGATGGGAGACACTCTCCCATCATCATAGTGCTGTCTGCACTGGGGTTAAGTTGGTATAACTGTGTCACTTGGGTGCAGAATTTTCATACCCCTGAGCAATGTAGTTCTACCAATATAAGTTTGTAGTGTAGACCTGGCCTAAGGGGATGTCAGAGCCAAGTGAGGAGGTTAAGCTTTAACGTGACTAGTTTAGCCTGTGCTGAAGCATTCATGTGAGACTGTCAGAACATGTTAGCTAACACTTTCTAACTCCACACCTTAAAGCTTTGTCTAGACTAAACCCATGCGTATCTCCTCTGTGAGATTTCCAAGGGAGTGACTGGGCTGGTACAATTTCCAAACACACATCTTTGTTCTGCGCTATTATGCTGCCACGGGGCTGGCTGATTAGCCTACTTTCTGTACACCCCATTTTCTTTTCCTGTCCCTAGATTGCATGACACACAAAAAATCAAAATACATCTTGTACAATTTGAAAGGAATAATCATTCCCTTAGAATTGTCTATTTATGTTTGCCTTGATGTTTCCCTAAAGGGTAAAATAAAAAACAAAAGAATTCTTGTTCCACCATTAAATAAATGACATGGTGATCTTTTAAAAAGCTCTTCAAAAGCTCTCACTTAGATAGACTTTAATAATAAATTACAACCATTTACCCAAGTCTGAAGTGAGTTGTTCTCCCTCCATCCCCTGTGTTGGTTGCTACTGGTTATTTTAAATATGCCAGATCAGCAGATAGGTAAATGAAAGCTGGGCATCCCCAATCCATAGTCATTAGTACTGTTCTTGCTTTGGGTGGGTTGGCCTTCACTCCTAAAGAAACATCTTCTTATTCTACCAAGAAAAATGAATAAGAAAAGATTTGTTTTAGCAACATGACACCAGCTCCAGGGGGCAAATAGCCAAGCTCAGATGCATTTAGCAAAATAAATGTGGTTGTGCATTTCTATTCTTTGATGCCTTATCCATGCTCATGAGATAAAAGAAGTTTTCTACTGTGGGACAGCACTTGATGCTGCCTGGGATTGCTGTTCATTTGAAATCACTGCAATGTCCACATTCTGCAGCAGTCTTCATGGTGTCCATGAAAGCTCACAGGGTGTAATTGCTTTGATCAGATGTTAACTTTTGGTTTAAGAGGGAGGCTAAGTACTATGAGGATTTCCACAGCACATGCACTGACTTTAACAGCCTAGTAACATTTTACCTCAAGTTTTATGCAGTAAGAAGTATTAAAAAAAAAGGCATCTCCATCATGAATTGCAAAAGGTAATTGGAGTGAATAATGTACTGGTGATAGAATAGAAAAAAGCATCTGTCAAGGTTCCTCCCCCACTCTGAACTCTAGGGTACAGATGTGGGGACCTGCATGAAAAACCTCCTAAGCTTATCTTTACCAGCTTAGGTCAAAACTTCCCCAAGGTACAAAATATTCCACCCGTTGTCCTTGGACTGGCCGCTACCACCACCAAACTAATACTGGTTACTGGGGAAGAGCTGTTTGGACGCGTCCTTCCCCCCAAAATACTTCCCAAAACCTTGCACCCCACTTCCTGGACAAGGTTTGGTAAAAAGCCTCACCAATTTGCCTAGGTGACTACAGACCCAGACCCTTGGATCTTAAGAACAATGAACAATCCTCCCAACACTTGCACCCCCCCTTTCCTGGGAAATGTTGGATAAAAAGCCTCACCAATTTGCATAGGTGACCACAGACCCAAACCCTTGGATCTGAGAACAATGAAAAAGCATTCAGTTTTCTTACAAGAAGACTTTTAATAAAAATAGAAGTAAATAGAAATAAAGAAATCCCCCCTGTAAAATCAGGATGGTAGATATCTTACAGGGTAATTAGATTCAAAAACATAGAGAACCCCTCTAGGCAAAACCTTAAGTTACAAAAAAGATACACAGACAGAAATAGTTATTCTATTCAGCACAATTCTTTTCTCAGCCATTTAAAGAAATCATAATCTAACATGTACCTAGCTAGATTACTAGATTACATAATCTAACATGTACCTAGCTAGGTAAAAGTTCTAAGACTCCATTCCTGGTCTATCCCCGACAAAGACAGACTATAGACAGACACACAGATCCTTTGTTTCTCTCCCTCCTCCCAGCTTTTGAAAGTATCTTGTCTCCTCATTGGTCATTTTGGTCAGGTGCCAGCGAGGTTACCTTTAGCTTCTTAACCCTTTACAGGTGAGAGGAGCTTTCCCCTGGCCAGGAGGGATTTCAAAGGGGTTTACCCTTCCCTTTATATTTATGACAGCATGTGTTTATTGCTTGGAGGCAGTGTGGGCTAGTGGATAAGGTGCTGGTCTGGCAATCAGAAAGACTGTGTTCTATTTCCATTAACATCAATGGAAACTACTGGTATTGAGCACTTCTGAAAGGCAGGTGAGCAGTGTTTTACATTGGGCACTGAAAATTAGTGGATAGTTTCAAAAATTTTATCTTTGACTTTGAGTGTCAGTTGCCCATCTATAAAATACCAATAATTGAAGTTTCCCCCTTTGTAAAATGTGTGGAGGTCTATGGGTTAAAAGTCCTGTTTAAGTATGGTGGTAACTATTTTTTTAAATTTTGAGACAAATGAAAGAAATGGATATCTTGAGTCAATAGATATTGTGGAACTATCTCCTCTCATCTGACATGAAGCATTTTGGGGATTTGTGTGGGTATTATGGAGGAAGGGGACAGTTGGTGGTGGTGGCTTATTCAGAAGTCATAGTGGTTCACCAGGTCCTCCACTCCTCAGTGTGTTGGCAGACTATTCTTTCTCCAGTTTAGTGCTTGATTTTGACAATGCAGCCCAAAACAGCACCTATAATCTAGTGCTACTTCATCAGCTTGGAAGATAGACCTCAGGGCTTTGGCTGTCCCACTGATTAGCACAATCCAAGAAGTGTTTTTCCCTAATATGAGAAGTGGTCGACGCACGCTGATGGCTCATCCCTCTGATTTGTCTGAGTAATGCTGGCCTCACATTCACATCTGAGGATCGTCTCTCAAGAGCAAAATAGTCAACAGGCCAGCTGCCGCAATACAGCCCAATCTGCTGGCATTTAAGTCAGTGGGGTTTTGATGGGAACATACTTAACAAGAGACACAAGCTGTAATTTCTTTTCTTTTTTTGCTCTCGTGCAGTCCACGAGTTTACTGTGAATACGAGACAGCTTCTGTATTCTGTATTCCTATGGAACCCACAACAGAGCCCTACACAATATCGGGGTGTTTCTGAGGACATGATTACATACCTTTTTCATATCCAGTTTGGGAATCATCAGCAGAGAAATGACAAAACAGCTGTGTCCTGTGTAGAGTCATGGAGTTTAAGGACAAAAGGGACTAATATAGGAGCTCAGACAAGATGATCTATAATAGATCAGACTACAATTAAAAGGGTGTCCTGGGCTTATCCAGATCTGTGCTGTATTAGAAGTTCAAAACCTTAACTCCCTAATAAGAAGCCAAGATCTAGGCTCTATAATCTACTTCACCACTCACCCACCAGGCATCCTCTACTGTCTTCTCATACTCTCTCTCTTTCTCTCTTCACAATCTCCTTCTGCAGCTTTCCCCCCGCCGCCCCAACAGTTTATCAGCATTAACTTTAGCAATTAATCACATGCTATGTTAACATTGTTTCTCTGAAATCAGAAATAAATACCTTACTAGTTTTTGTAAATACACACTCAACCCTGCTGTGTAAATGTAGAGTGGATTCTAGCATTCAGTATTGTTAGCTTGATAGCGGAAGTATTTCACCAAAAAGGAAAAGGATGCTCCTATTTCTTTGAAAGGTGGCTTGGGGGAATCAACAATAAATATTGTAGTCTCTGTCTCGCCCCCCCCCCTTTTGTTTGTTCTAGGAAGTCCCTTTTGGAAAAGACCTGAACAACCTTTTTAGGCAGTGGCTACACTAGGAGCTCACGTGTACGTACTCGCACTTTCTTGGTAGCAGTGTAGCCGCAGTAGCACGGGTAGTGGCAATGGAGGCGCAGTGAGAGCTAGCTTGTGTGTGGGTAAGCAAGCAGGGCAAACATCCCAAGCTAGTAGCAGAGATGTAGCCTAAGCCTAGTTGAGTTTAATGAGAATGGCTCTGAAGGCCAAAGAGTTATCTCCATCCACCCTGTGTACAGTCCTCCTTACTCTGACTCCTGTGGACAGTATTCCCTCCGGAGCCCACCAGTGCCACAGAGAGTCCACTGATCAGGGCGATGAGTTATTTGTTCTCTATGCAGTCTGAGTACACCTCCTCTGCAGAACTCCCCACCTTTGTCAGCCTGCAGGGTAACAGCCTGAGTACCGGATGCTAACTGGGTATTTATATGCACAAATACCTGAAGCTTGTATGTGCGGTATTTGCCAATGCACATTAGGCATGTATGATTTTTGTTCACACATGCATGCTTCACTGTGCTGTAGAAACTGATTTTCTGAGGGATTTCACAGCTTTGTGTAGATTACTGAGCTGCAACATACAGGCTGGTGGTGACCTTTTTCTTTTCCTGCTTTTAACCTTAGTCTCTCAAAATATTTTTCAGCTACCGACTACCTGTGTAGGTTTGAATAACATGGGAACCTCTGATTCTGTGTGTGTGGGGAGGGGGCTAAGTGACAAGAACACCCCAGAAAAGTTTAGAGATCTACGGTTCAGATAAACTTTGAAACATTTTAGGGATTTAACACCCTGTGTGTCTGCCAAGATGGCAGACATCAAGTGGATGCCTACAGGAGGATGCTGACTCATTGTGGAAGGGACAGCTTAATAACTACACCCCAGATATAAGAGATGTGAGCGGCTCTCTGGGCAGAGGACCTGACTTTTAGGGCAGGGAGGTTGGTGCTGTGAACCTGTAGGAACAGCCAACCTTAGGTCTAAAGCTTAGGCTTCTTGCTGCTATTGCAGTTACCAAAATGGCAAAACACAGGAAACATTACGATTGGACACAGTGGACCAGAGTGTAATTTATACTAAGGCCCCTTTGCATGGTTCTGGCAGTGTAAAGTAGGTGTCAGAGTGTGTCTACACTGCAGAGATGTGATTTGCAGCTTGGGTAGGCATATCCACACTAGCTTTAATCTAGCTAGGACAACTAAATGTAAGAGTGAAGCCATAGTGGCATGGACCCTGGTGTGGGCTAGCAAATCGAGTACGTATGCAGGGTTCTGCGTGGGCTTGACAGTTCATGCCAAAGCCCTTGCTGTCATATCTTAACTGATGCTTTCAGCTGTGCTAGCTCGATTACATACCCTTAATATAATGTAAAGCTAGCTTACTCTGCTAGAGTAATGGAGTCTAAGGCCTGGGCTATACCTAAAACTTAGGTTGAAATAGCTACAATGTTCAGGGATGTGAAAAATGCACACCCCTGAGAGACATAGTAAGCCAACTTAGCTGCAGTGTAGACACTACTAGGTCAACGGAAGAATTATTTTGTTGACCTAACTACCGCCATTCAAGGGGATGGATTTATTACTGTAATAAGTGTCCACACTTTAGTGAGATTCTGCTGAGGCTAAGAGTAGGTTTTGTACTCTCCAAAAATGACTCTGGTTAGCTACTATACTCAGACTCGGCTGACCGTTGTTACCAGAGTTAGAGGTGCCCCAGACATTATTGTCCCATGTGGTGCCCCTGGGAAAGTCCCTGACTTTCAGAATGTGAAGACAACTCATGGATCAGCAGTGGCTGTTGTAGTTCGGGATGGATTTCAGCAAAGGTATAGAAAGGCATTTATCTAAATGTTTTCAAAGCTAAAAAGGCTTTGAGATTTTGGCCTGAGCTCAGAATCAATTCTCACTGATCCTGACCAAATTTGTCAGTTCCTATTTGTTTGCAGGGCCACGGGTTTTGTTTATAGGCAATTGGCCTGATCCTGCAAGGTGTCAAGGTCTTGCATGGCCACGTCTCCACTGATTTCATCTGGCAGGATTGGATCCTTTGCTTGTTGCCTCCATTTTTACTTGTCATTTGCCGATATAATACCTAAAAAATGGCTTTTTGTTACAATACAACAAGAGGGCCTGAAATGTATTTGAGGTGTGGGTGTTCTGGCATGCATATAGCTCTGCTTTTATTTTTGGGGTTACAAAAAGAATGGATGGGAGGCATGGATTTTTTTGGCAGGCTATTTATGATTTTCAACAATTTTTCCCCCCAGTGATTAATTCTACAATATTATTTATGAGAGGGTGAAGAAGCTAAACTATTACATAATGCATGGAAATGAAAAATAATTCCAAAATATCTGCTAGTGACATTTTAATCCTAATTAAAATTGAAGTTGGAAGGAGAGGGAATGAAATAGTTCTGACTTATTCTCCATCAAGCAAGATTTTGCATTCCAAAATGCCCCTACCTAATTTTGAACCCGCCTTTCAGGCTTCGCCTTGATTGACAGTGTGGGGAATAGAATGTCAGCCTGCTTCTTTGGAGAATTTATTTAAGGTGCTTCTGAGCTGTGAAAAGGATTTGTCATTGTCAGTCTCGGCAGCATGCTTCATCAGAGCCATGGTCAGTCTTGTCATCAAGAAGGAAATAGTGGGGCGGGGGGGAGGGTAGGAGTGGGTGTGGGAAGGAGAGAGAGACATCAGCTACACCACAAACTCATTTTATTCATCTTAGCTATTTACACATGTAGACATTCTAGCTGTCATTACACTAATTTCTTGGGAAATCAAATAAAGTAACCATTCGGTTTACTCTTTAATTTACTTATCAAAGCACTCAGAAGAGGAGGCTGTGTGGGACCACTGAGGCCTGAGGGAATAGAAAAGCAGAGCTCACTTACAAACTATCATGTTTTATATGTCATGGAGTTTTATTAGCCAATTTCAGGAGACCTAAAAAAAAACTAGTGATGAGTGAATGAGGTTTGGATCAGGAAAGCATCCAAAATTTCAGAGGCTTATCTGAAGCTTATCTGAAGCAGTTAAAACATTTTGGTCTGGAAATTGAGCTAGGAATCATTTGAAAACAGGTGTTCAAGTGAGATTTCCAGTGCTTTACGATTCTGGTCTTTCATTACTGTTGCTTCCAGTCCTGACAAAAGCCATGAGGTATACAGTCACTGGAGAAAGTATGACAATTGAAAAGGTAATTGAATGTTCTCCGTGCCCAAAATGCAGACCAGATCTGCTGAGGTATCTTCAAACAGTATCTAATTTGCACATCCCTGAAACAACCTTTTCCCTCTCTTTTCTATAGTCTGGGCATTTTGCTACTGGATAGTTTTAAAATGTTAAAATAACAATATAATTAACATACCAAGAAAGCATGTACACAGTCACCAGAAGACAAAACTAAAATACGTCTACAGCATATTTAATCAGAAAAAGTAATAATAGAAAGTATCTAGTTCTTTTTGGTACTTTTCATCAGTAGATCTCAAAGCACTTTACAAAGGAGAAGTTTTATAAATATGAATGCTCAACAAATACTGTCTCAAAGAGCCATGTGCAGCTGGGAAAGGCATCAGAGATGTAAAAAAAGTCACTTTCCCTTTAGCAAGGATATGTCTACAATATAAACACCAAGTCTATGGCACCATATGGCACCAAGTCTCAGAGCCCAGTCAAGCCAATTGACTTGGGCTTGCAGGCTGCAGGATATGGGGCTAAAAATATCAGTGCAGACGTTCGGGCTTGGCCTGGAGCTCAGGCTCCAAGTCCCTAGGTTCTAGCCCAAGCCCAAACCTCTACACTGATATTTTAGCCCTGTTGACCCAGGCTCTGAGACTCGGCACTGTGGGTTTCTCTTTGCAGTGCAGACATACCAAGGAAGAGGCAAGAGCTGCTGGTCTTTCTACCTGCGGGAACAATACCTGGTCTCTCCAGGCAAAGGGTCTGAGAGGGATTTTGGAAGAACATTGGGAAAGGTGAGGTGGGACAGCCAATGTGCTGGGTAAATACTCTGAGAGTGTGTCTACTCTTCAGTGTAAGCCCAGGGTTCTAACTCAGACTCATGCCTAACCCCCTTTCTGCCTACACAAAAATCACACTAACTCAGGGCTCAGACCCAGGGACTCAGAACCCCACATGGGTGGAGGATCTGAGCTTCACTCAACCTGGGCCCTATTGCTTTGGTTCAAGCCCTATTGCTTTGCAGTGTAGATACAGTCCCACTGGACTCATGCTCTGGAAGTCCACCAAGAGTATACAACAATCCAATAGGCTGACTTTCTTTGTCTTCTGGAAAGTCAAGTTTGGTGAACAGTCCAGTTTTCCCACACTGCGCCATGAACAAAGGGCTAGAGCAGCCACATTTTGGGAGGGTGCTAGAAAGACTGGGATATGGGTGGTTGGACTCAGGACTGTATAATGCAATGTAGACACTGTAACCTCAGTTTGGGACTCAGAGTTCAACGATTCCTAATCTGCGGCTACAAATGAGTATAGATGCTCAAACCTACGTTAACACACTTAGGGCCTGCTAACTCAAGTTTTACTAACCCTGAGCTTGCATTGCATTGTGGACATACCCTGGGGGGTGGCACTGGGAGCTAGAAACTGGTGTCCAGGAGACAGCAGAAGATGTTCATGGGTCTCCACCGAAAGGCTGTGTTAAAGGTCTGCTTTGAGGCTCCAGAGTTGGAGGGCTGAGGGGACAGAGTGGGCTGTACAATGTGGGGAGATGGTTTGTTTTTTTGTTTGGGTGAAGGATTTGTGAGCCCTTTGGCCAAGGTAGGTGAGGCCCTGCATTGAAGGGTAAGGGTTTTAGACTTTTGTTTCTCCCCTGCTCATATGACAAAGAGGTCTGGTTGGTTGCTTGGCTGACTGGAGGATTAAACTCCCCTATCAGAGAGAAGGAAACCAAGGCACAGAGAAAGGGAAACTGAGGCAGTGGCTGGATCCAAAGATGGAAAGGCAAGATTTCATTGTGAGATTTCTAGCTGTTGGAATGGTCCTTTGGATGCTGTTGAAGTTAAGTGCAAGTTAGAGCAGACCCTGGCTGGCCCCAGAATCAAGGATACATAAATTCCTCCTCCTCTGGTCCCATGAAGAACAGAGCTTGGCTATACCTGTTCTGCATGGGACTAGAGCCCATTGTTACAATTACTACATTACCATGATATTAAGAGCTTCCAGAAGCAGTATTAAATAACAATACATAATCAATAAAAGTCAGAACGTATCACCAGATCAAATAAACTCTTATTTCTTGTATCATTGGCAATTCCTCTAATAAATCAATTGTATTGTCTAACTTTAGTGCATCCAAGAATTTCCTAATGTAGTTGATTTTTGTAAAGAAAAATAGTAACAAAAGATGTTCTAATGTACTTAATTTTTATTTAGCACTGACAAAGACCATCACAAGAGGCTTTGTTAGAACTAAATTTGTGGACTAGAAACTGTCTGAGATCCAAAACTAAGTTTAGGAATAAATGGTCAATTTTCAACATGGCTAAACATTAACAGTAGATAATCAAAAGATCTGTAGTAGGGCCAGTGTTGTTTAACATAATTATTAGAGCCAGAAAAAAAATTCCAATACAATGTTTCATTAGTTGAAATCTAAAGGTTCTGTGGGTATAGTTTGATTTTGATGTAGTTCCAATGGAACCCAGGATGGGTTATTGGAAATCCGCCTACTTACATGCCAAAAGAAGGCTGCTGGGGAACCCAGGCTTCTAGGATCTGCGACTCTGGGGCAGGTCACTAGGCAGGCTATCCCAGAGCTGTGGCTTCTTTCCCTTGCATGGAAAATGTTGGTTTTCATTCTGAATCAGAAAAAAACTGAATTTTGAAATCCTGAAATCCTCTGTGAAATGGAAATTTCTCCAGCCAGTTCTAATAATTATTAATGACTTGGAAAAAGGGATCAAAAGTGAGGTGGCAAAACACAATTATTTGGATTCTGCAAAAGATTGTGAAGAACTCATAGGAACTTAACACAGCTATATAGAGATGGCCAACATTTTCTGAATTTTGAGTTTGGGACAAAAATATTCATCGATAAATCTGATTTTTTTTTTAACCAAAAACCTCCCAAAAGTTTGTTTTTCTATCAGCGGTATATGGGAATAGGTAAAATGATGGCAAATGAAATGCATTGTGACAAATTCATGGTAAAGCTCACTGCAAAGATTAATTGAAACTACTTATATGTATTGTTGAATTCTAAATTAGCAGTAACCATATAGGGAAAACACATACACAATAAAAAAGTGTCACTTCATTTGGTTCAAACGTAAAAAAAAAAAAAAAAAAAAGCCTGTGGGCTGAAACAAATTATGTGATGTTTCAGCCCCAAAGAATTTTATTTTTTCTGGTGAAAGTCAAAAGGTGTGAAAAATAAAGCCGAATGTAGCATCACTCCTGCAGCCTTAACTAAAGTAATGACGATGACCTGTATAGTCTTTCACTGTACATAAAGAAACCTACTGTATATACTTAGCAGTGGAAGAGGGTTTTTCCCTCCCCATTGAAGCACATGCGCCATTTGCCCTTACCCTCAGAGCCCCTGAAATCATTGCACTAAAGTGATATTTAAATGTGTTTTGATTGTCTGCCAGAAAGTCAGTGAGAAACTATTTTATTGAAAGGAAAATGAAAAACAACTGCAGCTCAGCCTTCAGACATCATCTACGGGCTTGCTGTGTTCTGGGATTTTGCTGTGTCAGCATTGTGTATGATCTTTCACATAAGCAGCTGGCTGGGTTTTTGTTAAAAAATGTTATCTTCTGATTCTGATATCCTCAATTATTTAGTTTGTTTGGGTTCACTTTAATTTTTGCCTTATTAATGATGTATTGGACATTACTAATCGTAGATGTTAATGACCTGCAAACTATAAATTGTTTTTAGGAGTTTGTAAGGGTAAGTACAGCAAATGGGAAAGAGGGATTTGCATAAGTGGAAGCTTCTAGACATTGGGAATTAAATGCAATACTGAATGGGGGAAAACGTTTTTTGTCTTCCTTTGTTTTTTAATTTAGAGTGTAGATTAAGAAATGCTTAGGGAAATATATATTTATTGCATTCTGTTTATCAAGCTGTGACAGGCTTTTAAGTCAAAGTGACTTCAGAAGGTGATAAATTGTCTTTTTCAGAAGATTCTCTCATATGCGTGTACCTTTGAATTAATTAAGGAGAGCAGCTCTTCATGCACCTCCCTTAGGAGCAACAGATCTCCCAGAAAAGTGAAAGGTCACCCTCTTCAAACTGGAAATGGCAATAACCAATGAGAAGGTTAGGAATTCATAGCAAAGTCAAGCCTGTTATTTGCCCCCACCATTTCCAATGAACGAGACAAAATCTACCAATCTCTTTTTTTTTTATTTAGGGCTATCAAGTGATTAAAAAAATTACTCACGATTAATAGCACGACTAAAAAAATCCATCGTTATTAGTCTGACAATTAATTGCATTGTTAAACAATAATAGAATACCATTTATTTAAATATATTTGGATGTTTTCAACATTTTCAAATATATTGATTTCAATTACAATACAGAATACAAAGTGTACAATACTTTATATTTATATTTGATTACAAGTATTTGCACTATAAAAAAACCCAAAAGAAATAGTATTTTTCAATTCACCTAGTACAAGTACTGTAGTGCAATCTCTTTGTTGTGAAAGTTGAACTTACATATGTAGAATTATGTAAAAAAATATTTTCAAATATAAAAAATGTAAAATTTAAGAGCCTGCAAGTCCACTCAGTCCTACTTCTTGTTTGGCCAATCACTCAGAGAAACAAGCTTGTTTACATTTGCAGGAGGTAATGCTGCCCACTTCTTTTTTTACAATGTCACCGGAAAGTGAGAACAGGTGTTCTCATGGCACTGTTCTGGCCAGTGTAACAAGATATTTACATGCCAGATGTGCTAAAGATTCCTATGTCCCTTCATGCTTCAAACACCATTCCAGGGGACATGCATCCATGCTGATGACGGGTTCTTCCTGATAACAATCCAAAGCAGTATGGACTGATGCATGTTCATTTTCAGATGCCACCAGCAGAAGGTTGATTTTCTTTTTTTGGTGCTTTAGGTTCTGTAGTTTCTGCATCAGAATGTTGCTCTTTTAACACTTCTGAAACCATGCTCCATACCTTGTCCCTCTCAGATTTTGGAAGGCACTTCAGATTCTTAAACCTTGGGTCGAGTGCTGTAGCTATCTTTAAAATTTTTACGTTGGTACCCTCTTTGCGTTTTGTGACATCTGCAGTGAAAGTGTTCTTAAAATGAACAACATGTGCTGGGTCATCATCAAGACTGCTATAACATGAAATATATGGCAGAATGCAGGTAAAACAGAGCAGGGAACATACAATTCTCCCCCAAGGAATTCAGTCACAAATTAACGTATTATTTTTTTTAACAAGCGTGATCAGCATGGAACCATGTCCTCTGGAATGGTGGCCAAAGCATGAAGGGGCATACGAATGCTTAGCATACCTGACACATAAATACCTTGCAATGCCAGCTACAAAAGTGACATGCAAATGCTTGTTCTCACTTTCTGGTGACATTGTAAATAAGAAGAGGGCAGCATTATCTCCTGTAAATGTAAACAAACTTGTTTGTCTTAGTGCCTGGCTGAACAAGAAGTAGGACTGAGTGGACTTGTAGGCTCTGAAGTTTTAAATTTTTTCTGAATCACCCCTTTCATCTTATAGCACAGGTTTCTTTTGAAACTTTCTGACACACCACTGTTGCTGCTGCAAATAGAAGCAATTACTGAGTACATCTGAGAGCTATCAAAAGAAACAATTCCCAGGCAATGTGCAAGGGTTGCATTTGGGTCCTTTATACTTTATTAAAGCCAATGGGAGAGCAGTATTTTTCAAAAGGTAGTTGAGCAACAGCGTGGCAAAAGGTTGTGGCCACTAGGCACTGTTTTTTTAAGTTGTGGGCTCAGGCTCTGCCTCTTTGTTTGCAGGTGCATTGGCACCCTCAAATATTCTGCCCATGTTTCGGCACCTGTAAAATAAAATCTGGTGGGGAGAGGTTACTCCAGTTGACACCATTATCTAAATTGCAGATGCAAATTTTGTGGGTGCACATTGCCCTCAAAAATGGAAGCATCTAATGTGGAGGATTTTTCAAGATAAGTAAAACATTGAAGCATAGAGTTCAGAAGGTCAAAAATGTTGACTCTCTACCATTTTTTAAAATATTACAAGTTTGAGGTTGTTCCCCTGGAGAAAATGTTACCCAGATACTTTAATACGAGATAACCTAACAGCTCCCTGAAAGCAAGGGCATGTGCATTTTGGCAAAAGGAAATTCACTTTTTTACCCAATAGATCACAGGAAAGTAGTGAACAACAATATATTTATTCCATTTATTTATGCAAGAAGCAGAAACTAGAAGTGACTGCAACTAAGTAATCTAGGTAACACCTTAATTTTAATCATGTTTATTATATACACAACACCAGAACATGCCAAATCCATGAAGAGAGAGTTTAGTAGAGGGTCCAGTTGATGTTTAACTGCCTCTGAAGGTAACCAGGGTGTCCAGATTTCCAGGTATTTATAGCTCTTGGGGCCCTATCTAAAACCCCACTGTTAAAAAATGATGCTTCCCAGGAGAGGGATAATCCCTCACATTTTGACCAGTTAATTATGATTCTAATTATGGAGGACATAGGACTCAATTAAGGTCAGGCGGTGAGGGAATAAAATATCCAACTGGGAAGTGAAATGAAGAGTATTGTCAGCATGTGATTGGCACAGTTTGAAAAATGGAGAGATAGCGAATTATTTTCCGACCCACCTCCTCACATTAGACTATGTTGTCTAATGGAAGCCACCAGGAAGTCCAATGCTCTATTAGACAGTAGCAAAAGCAAAGGACAACCCTGGTGAGTGTTCTAGCCAAGAGCAAAGGGGGTGGGAGAGAAGTGTGAAAGGGAAATTATGCCACTGGCACTGAAGAGAATTGACTTGACAAGGGAATCAGAGGCTTATTGTATCAGTGGACAGTATACTAGGGCAATAAAGCACATCTTCTTCCATTTTCATTGCTGTGACTTTTGTTGTCTGAGTTACATTTGCATAATTCACAGTAACTGAACATTTGTGGCATCATTAACAATATCACTGAGTTATCTTGAAATGGTCATTTTGTTCATCTTTTGTATTGTGCATGAGTGTAAGTGCACACCTTCCTGTAGGGCAGCGTCCTACTCCATCAAAGTGAATGGGAACATTTCCATTTACTTGAATGGGAGCAGGAGTAAGCCAATAGTGGATACAAATACATAGACTCATAGATTTCTAAGGCCAGAAAGGAATATTTCACAATAACGTTATATCATAGTGTAACACCACTACTCTGCTTTCCAAGGGTGCTTGGCCTGGAGACTTGTACCACCATCCCTGTGAATGGAGCTTAGATTGAATGATCTAACTGTCTCTGCTGATTCACCCACTTTGATCTCCTAGTTCATGCCTACCACACTACCTGTGTATTGAAGTAGGTACTGTACTTCTCCCAAGGAAATGATTGAAGGGTGGCAATTGAGTTTGACATTCAGAATATAAAAACATAGGCCATTATTTTAAACCTTCTGCATTTCTAGGAAAGACAAGTACATGTGGCAAATATAATATTGTTACTTATATTGCATTCTCAGTGCTGCTTTTTGGAGTGTCATAAACTTTGAGGCAGATGGATGTGGGGTTGTGTTCATTGGCATGAGAACACTGTGGCGGCCAGCAAAATATCATTTTGATGAATGAAACAGATTTCTGATTTTAGTATTACTGTCATCCACTGTCTGGCTGTCATCATCACTGCAGGATACCTGTGGCATTTGTGTATCTTGTTTTCTGTTGCTTCGTTTGGTGCTTCACACATACAGAAAATCACTTTTCTTTTCATTTCTAAGGAGCAGCAAAAGAGATAACATGGAGAGGGTTTTTATGTTTTGAATGTTAATAGACTCTTTTAGTGACAATAGGGCTAGATTCTCATAGCCTTACACTGAGTACCACCTTATTTCATAAATAGTGCTGTCTAAGTGAAATGGACTACTTGTAGACCAGTGGTCTCCAACCTTTTTACACACAAGATCACCTTTTGAATTTAAGTGCAACCCAGGATCTACCCTGCCCTTTCCCTGGGGCCCCGGCCCTGCTCACTCCACCCCCACCCATTGCTCACTCTCCCCCACCCTCACTCAGTCTCAGTGGGCTGAGGCAGGGGGTTGGAGTGCAGGAGGAGGTATGGGGTGTTGGCTCTGGGAGAATGCTTGTTTCCATGACTCTAGCCTGCATGCTAGAATAATGATTCCACTCTGAATGGCATCATGCTGCAGGGCTATAAAATTGCAGTGTACATGTTTGGGCTCAGGCTGGAGCCTGGGCTCTGAGACTCCATGAGAGTGGTGGGTTTCAGAGCCCAGGCTTCAGCGAAGCCTGAACATCCACCTTTCTATTTTTAGCCGTGGAGCCCAAGTCAGCTGACCTGGGCTCTGCAATGCTGTAACATGGTTTATTTATTTTTTATTGAAGTGTAGACGTATTAGACTCAAGTGCAGAGATCCTGGAGGTACTAAGCACAAACATTGTGAGGGAGGATGATTCTGATGCCCTGTGAGTAGTTGGGATTGTTCATGGAATACGTTACCACCCAAAGTATAGGTATGAGAATCTGACCCAAATTTAAGGCAAAGGTGGGGATTCTATACAACCCCTATTTTCAGTCATAATTGTCAGAAAATTATTTCTGCCTGGATGAAATTTTCTATCCCTGTTCTCAGTCTGAAAATTAATTTTCATTGTGACCACATTTGGTAAGGCTATTTTTGAATTAACAGAATACAAAATAAGGCCTCAATCCTGAATAAGCTTTGAAGGGACCTGCCCACATGGAGCTCATTGAAAGATCAGGGCCTAAAATGAACATTCGTGAATCGAAGATTTTTAGCACCAAGCTGACGGAAGCTGTTAGACCTGATCCTGCAAACCGTTCCATATGTGACTAATCCCTGCCCACATGCATATTCCCACTGAGTTCAGAACTACATGTGTGAGTGACTTAACAATGCTGCCATTAATAAGTTTTGCAGGGCTGGTCCCAAAAATCTCCAAATCTGAACCTGGGAACTTCCCTTGCCCTTCATGAGCACTCATTGGCACTTGACCTGTTTTCAGAACAATGTATTTGAAACTGGCTGATATCCATCATGAAAATTGATCCATTTTGCATGCACAGTTCATTATTTTTATTGGGCCAAATACTGAGACATGCTATTATCTGCAGCTCCCACTGAAGTTTTTAACATGTCAGACCTTACTTCTGGCTGTTGTGGAGTTAAAATCTCCAGCTTAGAGTTTCATGACAGTAGTTATTTGGTTGAATTTCCTTGGGTTTTAAGAGACAATTAGAAAAACAACAAAACAAACCAAAACTTCATAGTTGAAAGATCTGTGCTTGAGCCCATCATGCGGGCCCATGAATTGAGGGTAGTGTAGCTAAAGAGATGATAAGCTCATAGTCAAAGAATGCCACCTCCCACGTGGCTCTGCAACTTGAGAACATGGGCCCTGAGAGGGTTTTGGGTGGGCTTGTCTTCCTTGAAGAAATGACTTTTCATCTGTACAGTATGACTTGCTCCAGAGTAAACGTCTATGGTCTTCCGGCACTAGTACAGTTCAAAAGGTCATGTAGATGTTTTGCTGGACTCAGACCAGCACTGATCTCCAAAACCAAGCCTCTTTATAGTGCATCTTTTCTCCTGCCTATTTTGTATCAGAAATACCAACACTGAAAAAGACAATAAATAAGCAGTACATGGCAAGAATAAATTGGGGTGAGTATTAAAGAAAAAAACAACAAAAAACGGAGAGATGTTGCAGTTCAAAATGTAGAAAGGTTAACCAAGTAAAAGTCAAATGAAAGATTATCCTCAAGGGAATTTTTTTCATTTTTGCATTAAGAAGGAATCGTTCCCAGCTGATACTTGAATCTACAGCAGTTGTATCCCTAAGTCATAGCTCTGCTTACTGAGTTTATAGAGACTCTCTGTCAACCATCAGCAGTAGGAGAGTTGAACTCTTTCTCAGACTTGCATCCTGCCCTGATCCTGAGCTGCAGCATTCCCTGCTCTTGAAAATTATTGTGACTCCCATAATTTATTCATCATAGGATTTACATGCATCTACAATTTGTTTTTCTTAATGGTTAGATTTACAATTCTGTCAACAGCAGCACAGATAGAAAGATTAAAATTTAAGGGGGGAAGATTATTACTGCTGTTAGATGTCATATTTATTTATGGTTTTGATTTTATGAAAACACAGATGCTCATCCCAAGCTCGACATGTCCTGACACATTAATTTCACAAAATAACTATACACTAGACTGGGTGGTACCTAAGTGTATCACTGCCTTCTGTAGACCAGAATGTTAGGGGTAGGTGACCATATCATTTACTAGTCACTGACCTACACAGGATATATGCCCTAGTAATACAGCAGTTAAGTGAGATCTTTACTTTAGTTCAAGTGGCCAGGGCCTGTATTCATGGTGCCATGTTCTGAATGAGTGGAACAATTAGTGAGAGAAAGGCAGGCAGGCTGGGGGGTGTGTGTGTGTTTGTGTGGCAGGAGAGGAGGGGGGAATGTAAAAAAAATCAATCAGCTAATGATCATTATAGGAGGAATCCTTATTACAAATACATTGGAAGTAAGAGGAAGACCAAGGACAGAGTAGGTGTATTACTCAATGAGGGGAAGGGGAGAAGACAATAACAGAAAATGTGGAAATGGCGAAAGTGCAAAATGATTTTTTGTTGCAGTTTTCACCAAGAAGGTTAGTAGCGCTTGCATGTCTAACATAGTGAATGCCATTGAAAATGAGGTAGGATCTGAGGCTAAAACAGGGAAAGAACAAGTTAAAAATTACTTAGACAAGTTAGGTGTCTTCAAGTTGGCAGGGCCTTATGAAATACATCCTGGAATACTCAAGGAGCTGACCGAGGAGATATCTGAGCCATTAGTGATTATCTTCGAAAATTCATAACAGACATGAGAGATTCCAGAGGACTGGAAGAGGGTAAATTCAGTGCCAATCTATAAAAAGGGGCATAAGGACAACCCTGGGAATTACAGATCAGTCAGCTTAACTTCAGTGCCCAGAAAGATAATGGAGCAAATGATCAAGCAATCAATTCGCAAACACTTAGAAGATAATAAGGTGATAAACAACAATCAGCATGGATTGGATTTCTTAAGAGCAAATTATGTCAAACCAATCTAATAGCTTTCTTTGACAGGGTAAAAAGCCTTGTGGATGGGGGGAAGCGGTAGATGTGGTATATCTTGACTTTAGTTAGACTTTTTATACTGTCTTGCATGACCTTCTCATAAACAAACTAGGGAAATACAACTGTGACAGGGCAGAGTGGCCCCACACTGGTACCGCAGGGATTAACCCTTCCTTCCTGGCAGAGGAACCCCTGCCCTGGAAGCCCTGCTGGGGATGCTCCAACTGGAGACTAGGTATAAAAGCCTGCAAAGGTGCTCAGTCTGGGCTGACCACCGGAGGAGAAGGAGGCACACCGCCAGCTCCTGAGGAGGGACAGCCAACATTTCAGGATCCAGGGGCCAGCCAAGCTGGGACGCACCCAGCCTCCCAGACAGAGGCCTCGACAGGAGGGGACGGACCGGAGAGCCTCTGCTCCCCCTCCCCCGAGTGGAGAACACGATGTTCAGGGTAGTACGTGACCCAGGGGAACTTTAGAGACAAGCAGCATTAAAGCTGCACTGACACTTGGCGTGTTGCGGGCGGATCCCCACCGAGCTAAGCGCGAGGGGGAACCCTGCCAATAGGCGAGGCCTGGGTCAGGACCCAGTGGAGAGGGCGGGCCTGGGTTCCCCTACCACTCTGACCATTGGGATACGCTTCCCCGCCTGAGAGGGGGAAGGCTATGGACTCTGGCCATTGGGCCACACTGCCATGATACTCAGGGCAAGTTATATGGACTCTGGCCATTGGGCCACACTGCCCTGATACTCAGGGCAAGCTATATGGACTTTGGCTGTTGGGCCACGCTGCCCTGATACTTGGGGCGCGACACATGGACTCAGACCGATAGGTCCCACTACCCCAACTAAGGGGCGAGAATGGGGAAACCAGCAATTGGGCCACATTGGAATGCCCTTAAAGGGACGGGTTTGGGAACTTAAGAGTGGTGAGGCCCTGACACCCCATCCACCCCTGCCACAAAGGGGTGCTGCAGTGCCAGACCTGTCACAACAATCTAGATGGAGCTACTATAAGGTGGTTGCATAACTGGTTGCAAAACTATTCCAGAGAGTAGTTACTAGTGGTTCAGAGTCAAGGCTGGAAGGGCATATTGAGTGGGGTCCTGCAGAGATTAGTCCTGGGTCTGGCTCTGTTCAATATCTTCATCAATGATTGAGATAATGGCATGGAGAGTACACGCATAAGGTTTGCAGATGATACCAAGCTGGGAGTCCCTTCCAGTCCTACATGTTTGATTCAAATCAGGCTGAGAAGTGAGATACTAATACATAAATCTTTAAGAGATGCTTAAATGGTTTTGGGGAAACAGATGACTGCCAGAAAGACAGTTTCTACATTGGTGAGAAGAACTAAAAAGGGTTTAGCTATTCTTAGTGCCGGCAATTCACTAGTGGTGGTGGTGCTGCTGCTTCCCAGAGCTGGTATTGGAGAATATTCTCTGTATCAGAAAAGCTTTTCTAGCAGCAGAGCAGAGGCCATCAGAGAGTGGAAGCCTTGATAACCTGAGGAATAGTGAGATAGTCCCCATCCAAGGCACTGAGCCTCCAGCATGGCTTCTTGTACGAGTCTGTAGGGTAAATTTGGGACAAACTTAGAAAATATGGAACAGTCCTTAAGTATGGGTTTAACCCCTAACTTCTTTGGGACTCTACTGTATGAAATTGCAGTTAAGAGTTGGATCAGTCATCTGCCTCTGTGATATTTCATGTACTGTCAGCCAATAATGCTGTATTAAGTAATGGAGAATCATAGGAATGTTGGACTGGGAAGCCTCAATAAGTCATCTGGTCCAGTCCCCAGCACTCAAGGCAGGACTATCTAGTGGCTGGTACACATAAGTGATGCCAGCCTACTATTGTTTGGGGGGGAGGGATAGCTCAGTTGTTTGCGCATTGGCCTGCTAAACCCAGGTTTGTGAGTTCAATCCTTGAGGGGGCCATTTAGAGATCTGGGGCAAAAATTGGGGATTGGTCCTGCTTTGAGCAGGGGGTTGGACTAGATGACCTCCTGAGGTCCCTTCCAAACCTCATATTCTATGATATGTAATCACTAGACCATCTCTGACAGGTGTTGATTTAACCTGTTCTTAAAAACCTCCAGTGACAGAGATTCCACAGCCTCCCTAGGGAATTTGTTCCACTGCTTAACCACCCTGACAAGAAGTTTTTCCTAATGTTCAACCTAAACCTCCCTTGCTGCTATTTAAGCCCGTTGCTTCTTGTCCTATCTTCAGAGGTTAACAAGAACAATTTTTCATCTCTTCCTTGTAACAATATTTTATGTACTTGAAAATTGTTATCATGTCCCCTGCCTGTCTTCTCTTCCCCAGACTAAACAAACCCATTTTTTTCAGTGTTTCCTCATAGGTCATGTTTTCTAGACCCTTTATCATTTTTGTTCCTCTTCTCAGGACTTTTTCCAATTTGACCACATCTTTCCTGAAATGTGTGTCTCAGAACTGGACACAATACTTCACCTTATCAGTGTGGAGTAGAGTGGAAGAATTACTTTTCATGTCTTGCTTACAAAACTCCTGCTAATACATCCTAGAATGATGTTTGCATTTTTCCCAGCAGTGTTACACTACTGACTCATATTTAGCTTGTGATCCACCATAACCCCCAGTACTCCTTCCTAGGCAGTCATTCCCCATTTTGTATGTGTGCAACTGATTGTTTTTTTCCTAAGTGGAGTACTTTGAATTTGTTCTTTATTGAATTTCATCCTATTTACTTCAGACCATTTCTCCAGTTTGTCCAGATCATTCTGAATTTTAATCCTAACCTCCAAAGCACATGCAACCCCTTCCAGCTTGGTACTGTCTGCAAACTTTATATAAGTTCTCTCTATGCCATTATCTAACTTAGCAGTTCTCAACCTTCAGCCCAATTAGCACACAGCTGGGGTGCAGCTGTGTGCTTAAAAAGAATTCAAAATTTGCAGCACTGGTCTGGCAGGGGGCAGGGCTACCTGAGGGGGGGAGAGACTAAGGCAGCCCGCAGGAGTGCTCCTGCCAGCAGGGGGCTGGTGAGTGGGTCTGTGGGTAGGTTTATGGGGGGAGACTCTGGGCAGTGAGGGGGTGGCAGGTGCTAGGATCTAGAGTTCTGGCGAGGTGCTGCAGCACCCACAGATTTTAGGTGGGGTTCCGCTCCAGGGGTCATGTCCGGCTGCCCAGCCCCACACGAGGGTGTCCAGGTCCGGCCGTGGGCTGCCCAGCCCTTGTGGTGGGGTTCTGGGGTCTGGCTGCCCAGCCCCACACAGAGGGGTTCAGGTCCATCTGCTGGCTGGCTGGACGTGGTGCGGTCACAGGTTCCAGCTAGCTAGCCCTGTGCAGTGGGGTCTTGGAGTCCAGCTGTTGGGCGCCCAACCCTATGCGGTGGACTCCGGCTGCCTGGCACTCTCTCTCCCCCTCAGAACGATTCCTGTGGGACCGCACTTGATATGCACAGCTTGACTGTGAACCACCGATTACTCTCTGGGAACGGTTTTCCAACCAGTGATGCACCTACCTTATAATAGCTCCATCTAGGCTGTGCTTCCCTAGTTTGTTTGTTTGAGAAGGTCATGCGAGATAGTATCAAACGCTTTGCTAAAGCCAAGTTATTCTGCCTGTGTGAATCTTAATGACCGATAGCAAGTAATTGTAATATTATTTTACTTGTGCTTCTGTGTGTTATGTGTGTGATCTCTGTCTAGCTGTTAAGATACAATTACTTTCTACTCTGGGAAGTACAAGTATGATTTCAGTCTTAATGCATTAAAGTGCTGTCCTGCTTTGAAAACAGACTGAACCAGATACATCTACCTATGCCTACAGAAGTGATAACTGCACACCTCAGCAACCAAAGTTGCAGCTGTCATTCCCACATTTCCTAAGCAGTCTGCTCCCCAAGGTCAGCTGTAAAGTTTGCCTCAGGCTTCATAGAGCCCTGGTTTAACTCATGCAAAGGATGTGAGTACACAGTCCTACTGACTGCACTGGGAGTAGAGCTGGGTAGGAAAAGATTTTCCCATTCTGCAAGAGATTTTAAGAGTTCAAAATTTTTTCCCATTCAATCTCGAATTTGTAAAAAATTTCACATTGGGTCAATTGAAAGTTTGTTTAGGTTTTGACCTTTATACTTTTAAAAAACATTTTAATATATATTAACTAAAAATTTAAATGAAAATTCATTTTGAACCAGGAAAAGAAACTTTTTGTTTAAAAAATGTGGAAATGTCTTTTTTTTTTTTTTTGACAATTGTTTCAAATTGGGAGATTAGTCAAAAGCGACCCTTTCCTATGATCAGGTTTGGTTTGGACCCATCAGTATTTTCTCATGAGTTTTTTTTGTTGGAAAATATTCTAAATGGGACTAATTATATGCTTAAAATTCAGCATATGCTTAAGTATCTGGCTGAATTTGGGTCAGAGGCCCCACTCCAGTAGAAAATGACCAGGAGAAGTGCTGCATCAGTGCATCTTCAGGGTAGCTTAGCTCTGCATCCTCCTGGGTTGGCTCCATTACTTAGTTTGCAATCCTCTTCAGGCAGTCTTTCTGGGATGATTTGGAGGAAGCCTACTGTCTTTCACAATACTAAAAATCCAGTTCTGCAGCCTTTTCCATGCAAGCGGTCCTGCTGACTTCAGTGGAATTTCTTGCATGATTAAGTGCACCTTATCATGAGTAAACGTTGCAGAATTGGATCCCTACAAATGCCTTGTGTTTCTTCTCTCTCCCTTTCATAGAGCTGGCCAGCCTGTTCTCTAATGCCGTGATTTCTGTCCAGGACAAGCTGCTGTCAGGAGCAGTACTTAAGAACATCCAGGATTGAAACTCCTATTTATGGTGTTAATCAAAACCCTTCAGGATCCCAGTGGGCAAAATACCTAACCTACCAACCCTGCAGGCTTCTGAACAATTCTGTTTAGCCACAGCTAAACTCTCCAGGCTCTCTCTATTATAAACACTCTTTACTAAGTTATGTTTTCACTAAGTTTGTTTTGTTAGGCACACGGATGTCATCTTATCTCTAAAAATAAAAAGTTGTTCTAACTCACCGCTCTTTTAACCATACTGATTCCTTAGTTTCCACAGTATCATGCTACACTTTTAAATGTTCCATTATTTATTTACTACTGACTGGCTGATAGGTTTATTTTTTAATTAAACAATCTCTTCTTACTGGTTTCATTATGCCAATTTCCTTGTTGATGGTGACAGTACAAATGTATATGAGAGGGTGGAATAATAAGCCTGCTGAATACCAAAAAGCAATAAGGTCAAATTTCTCCTAAATCATAACATCATCACACAGATAATATATTTGACATTCTTCCTTGCTGCTTTTTAACATTAAAATATCCACCCACCTCTCCCCACAGACCAATATATTTCTTGAAAACACATGGATAACTTTCAATGATCATTTTAAAGGCACAATCCTAGTAACAGCAGCAAAAGCCATGTTGACATCAAAGCCATCTTGACTACAAAAATTTAAATTATTCAGGCTCTGCTGAAATTTTCAAAGTCCTACTGATTAGTGGGCTGTCTGCTTAACATGTGGTTGGCAAGCTACTTCCATTTTTCTTGACAGTCAAATGGTATAATCAGAACCTACATGACATGTTTGTCTTTCTTTAATGTTTTATCACATCTTTCATCTAGAAACTAGTACTTGTCCTGCTATGCAAATGTATCTACCTATTCATTAGTCTGTCAAAATGTCTATAAATATTGGATTTGTTTTGAGGAGAGAAGGCCTAATTTGTGAAATGAAAATATTTTTCTGCTGCTCCCTACTACATGAACTATGATAAATGCAACTGTGTTTCAAGATACATTAAAAGCAACCAGTTAAAGGTACTTATCTGGTTGGTGATTTTAAAAAGTGTAACACAAATTACCCACCTGGACAGAACTGAAGTCTCAGAGGAAATTCCTGTTATTATCTTCAAAAATGGCTGGACATAAAACCCATTTAAATGTACAAACCAGTTGAGGTCCATTTTCTTAATCAGTCATTTCAGTCTCCAGTGCACATCATCACAGACCAGGTATCAAAGTACTTCATGTAATTTCTTGACCCAGGAAGATCCATTTTCTCCTTCCCATCTGTCATCATTTCTCTCATCATCAGGGTGCAAAATCTCTCTAAACATCTCTGATAGCCAAACTAGAGGTAATAAAATGATTTTTGTTTCTGTTCTCTTTCTTTTTAAAGGGCAGCCACTTTAAAATCCATCAAGCTGTATGACAGCAAGAACATACCCTGAAAGTAGAAGAGGGGTAAGCTGATTTTGGCAACAGCATTTATTACTGAAGACGCTTGCTCTTTGAAAATGAAGGATAGCTTTGGAAGAGGCTAGAGGAATCACAAGGCATAATACTCTCACCCACAACCACATGGTTCATTTGTGTTCTCACACATACACTTTTCAAAATACTCTAGCATGTGCTGACAGCCTACAGAGAATCCTCATCAAAACTTTTCTGAGTCATTTCCTTGTGAGCCTGCAGTAGTGCATGGAAGAGGTGTATCTGATCATTTTGAAATTTAAAGCTCAAGTACAATAAACGATAGAAAGTTTTTCATGTGGGAAGTGGGGGATTATGCTCTCCAGTGCTACATTGAATTCTTCTGGCAGAGTATGCAGTCACTCATGGAACCATTATTGATATCTTTTTGGTGGTTTAAAAAAATGACAATGGCTTATTGTAATCTTTACTACCTCAGTGAAGTATTAGTGAAGCATTGGAAGACGGAAGGACACAGCTCATTTCATAGTACCCAATGCCACAGTTCCCCTGCAGAATAAGAGGCTGGTTCTTGCTGTGTTATAACAGTTTTATTCTGGTGAATCTCCACTGACTTCAGTGGGAATAGTGGCCTTGGGTAACAATGGGTGATGGGTTTTTTTCTTCTTCCAATGACTTCACTACACACTTCAGTAAGGAAATGCAGCTTACAAAGAGCTGCTGAACTTTTACAAACTTCAGTGGAGATACATCAGGCCAACTATGTTTGCAAAGAGGTATCGCTCTATGGGTGAAGCCACCATCTGCCAGGGATGTCAACATCTTGTTGCTGTTGTGTGTGACAAATATCTAAGCTTTGAGTAAGAACTGAGACTGCCAGCAAGGAATGGATAATGTGCTACATGTTATCATAATATGCCACCCTCTATCTGAGCCACATTCCCGATGAATCCTCCGTTTTTCCATGTAAGAGAACCCAATCTGCTCTGGTTGCACTGCCAAGACATAATAGCAGGGGTGATGATCCTAGAACAGCGGTTCTCAAACTGTGGGACCCCAAAGTGGGTTGTGACCCCATTTTAATGGGGTTGCCAGGGCCAGCATTTAGATTTGCTGGGACCCAGGATTGAAACTGAAGTCTAAGTTCCATCTCCACCGGGGCAGAGGGCCTCAGTCTGTGGCCCCCTCTCCCTCCCCTCCAACTGGAGTGGTGGGGCTCGGGCTCCGCTGCCCCTCCTGGGGTCTTGTAATGCATTTGTTGTCAGAAGGGGGTCATGGTGCAATGAAGTTTGAGAACCCCTGTCTGAGAATAACTTCCCAGTTCTTTATGTCTGTGGAAAGGTACACAAAGTATCAGAGGGCATTCTTTAGTTTTGAAATTTCATATAGAAGAGTTCCAAAGAAGTTAGTAAACAAGGCACTGCAGTAAATTGCTGGTTACTTCCTAAGCCTCTTGGATTGCCGCTGTCCCAAATTTAACCTGCAGTGTCACGCAACACACTAATCGCTATTCCTCTGATTTACTACGTTTCCAGGCTCTAATATCCTGAGGTCTTGGAAAAGGTCTTCTGGGCTTGATAATAGTCTCTAATTCTGCATCTGTGTTTTCCTGGTAACGTTACGTAGGGCTTGTCTACACTGCAGTCATGGGGTATGATGGCAGCTCATGGTGCAATACCTGAGCCAGCTTTAATGTAGTTGGCTTGGGTACTGGAGCTGGGAAGCTGCTGCAGTGCAGGCTTTAGTGTTGGCCTGCTGCCTGGGTAATTACCCAGGGTTCCAGGTGAACTTGTACATCCTGCATTGAAGCCCACACTGCTGCAGCTTCACTGCTCTGGTATCCAAGATAGTTAGATTAAAGCTTGTGTGAATCTGGCTACATGAGCTGCCGTCCCACCCCCTGATTGCATTATAGACCTTCCCCTGCCGATATTGGTGCTTTTTCAATTACAAATTCTATATTTATTTTTTACACTGTTTGTGTGCCTGGATTTCTTCTTTGGCTGTCGAGATTTCACATAATATCTGCCTTATTGCTTCAGGCTGCTTCTTGGGCATCCATCTCAGCAAAGGGGAATTGAGAGAGCTCTGAGGTGGACTGTGCTCTTGTTCTCCAAGGAAACTGCAGTGAATTGTGGTAAATTTTAATACAGAAAGTTAGGGTCTTAAAAGGCTACTATGAAATAGGGAGTCAACTCAGCTACTGTTGAATTATCAGGCTCTTCCACTGTGAAGACCATGCTAGTGAGGATGGTGATGTATGCTGTCCTCCCAACTGTCAGTTATTCTACATAAGAACAGCCATACTGGGTTAGCCCAATGGTCCATCTAGCCCAGTGACCTGTCTTCCAACAGTGGCCAATGCCAGGTGCTTCAGAGGGAATGAACAGAACAGGTAAGCATCATATGATCCATCCCCTGTTGCTCATTCCCAGCTTCTGGCAAACAGTGGCTAGGCACACTTCAGACCATGGTTTTGCATCCCTGTCCATCCTGGCTAATAGTCATTGATGAACCTATCCTCCATAAACTTATCTAGTTCTTTTCTGAACCCTGTTATAGTCATGGCCTTCACAACATCCTCTGGCAAAGAGTTCCACAGGTTGAATGTGCATTGTGTGAAGAAATACTTCCTTTTGTTTGTTTTAAACCTGCTGCCTATTAATTTCATTTGGTGACCCCTAGTTCTTGTTGTGATTTGCACTCCATATGATTTTATGAAAATATGCTTATGAGTGTGGATATAATGTAACTGGAATATGCTTCATGCAAAAGGTCTCTTGTAAGGTATCATTACAAGCTTATAATTTACTGAGTGTGCATCCTATTTGTATGAATGTATAATTCTTGTATCTGAAACTAGGAATATAAAATATAACTCTGAGATCCTATTGTAGTTATGCAAAGTGTGGGCCATTAATGGTGGTTTAGAATCTTGATGGCTCTCATTAACTAGGACAATTAACTGTAGATACCTCTGTTTACTTGCAAGCCTTCCTGTGAGTCAGGCCAGGAAGAATGAAGGTTGGGGTCTCATAGGACCTATGATCATGTCACCTGTTAGTGGAATCCATCTTAAACCTGGTGCTTTTCCATTTAGAAGGAGGGGTGGGGACCCAAAGAGACAAAAGATTCCTGCCTTGTGCCATAGTTATATAAGGGGGTGGAATAGAACAAAGGGGGCTGCAGTCATGAGAAATCCCCTAGCTACCACCTGAGCTGGAACAAGGATTGTACGGGGGAAAGGATTGGGCCCAGACTAGAAAGGAGTATAGTCTGTGAAAGAAGCTTATTGGAACATCTCTAAGGGTGAGATTTACCTGCATTTAGTTCCCTACTGTATTAGGCTTAGACTTGCATGTTTTGGTTTATTTTGCTTGGTAATTTACTTTGTTCTGTCTGTTATTACTTGGAACAACTTAAATCCTGCTTTTTATATTTAATAATCACTCTTTACTTAGTAATTAACCCAGAGCAAGTAATTAATATCTGGGGGAACAAACAGCTGTGCATATCTCTCTATCAGTGTTATAAAGGGTGGACAATTTATGAGTTTACCCTGTATAAGCTTTATACAGAGTAAAACAGATTTATTTGAGTTTTGGACCCCATTGGGAACTGGGTATCTGCATTCTAGAAACAGGAGCACTTTCTAAGCCATTTTCTGTTAAGTCTGCAGCTTTTGGGGGACATGCTTCAGACCTGGGTCTGTGCAGGCTAGCATGTCTGGCTCAGCAAGGCAGGGTACTGAAATCCCAAGCTGGCAGGGAAAATGGGCTCAGATGTAATCTCAGCGCCATCAGGTGACAGTCCCAAGGGGGTTTCTGTGACCCAACCCATCACACTTGTGTTATGAGAAGGAGTCTAGAACACTTCCTTATTTACTTTCTCCCCACCAGTCATCATTTTATAGACCTCTAGCATATCCCCTCTTAGTTGTCTCTTTTCCAAGCTGAAAAGTCCAAGTCTTATTAATCTCTCCTCATATAGAAGCTGTTCCATACCCCTAATCATATTAATTGTCCTTTTCTGAACCTTTTCCAATTCCAATATATCTTTTTTGAGATGGGGTATCCAAAGCTGCACACGGTATTCAAGATGTGGGTGTACCATGGATTTATATAGAGGCAATATGATATTTTATGTCTTATTATCTATCCCTTTCCTAATGACAGGTTTCAGAGGAACAGCCGTGTTAGTCTGTATTCGCAAAAAGAAAAGGAGTACTTGTGGCACCTTAGAGACTAACCAATTTATTTGAGCATGAGCTTTCGTGAGCTACAGCTCACTTCATCAGATGTTTACTGTGGAAACTGCTGCAGTTTCCACGGTAAACATCTGATGAAGTGAGCTGTAGCTCACGAAAGCTTATGCTCAAATAAATTGGTTAGTCTCTAAGGTGCCACGAGTACTCCTTTCCCTTTCCTAATGATTCACAACATTCTGTTAGCTTTTTTGACTGCCACTGTACATTGAGTGGAACAGACCACTTGAATTTATGGTGTCAATTTTTCAGAAGTGGTTTCTAATTTTGTACTTCCAAAATTGCACTTCCCCCATTTATATATGCCAGGCCAAATGTTGATGAGTAAATGGGACATATCCCTTGTCCCATATATACCCACTACATATCTGGTAATTCATATCTGACTACAAGATTTGTATTGCAAATTCCCTTTTACAGATTTAAATGTTATGTGCTAATATATTGCTAATATATTGCTAATAAAATGTTATATACTAATATTGAGTATGGCTGGACACTAGCTAAGTCTTCAGTCCATAGTAAAGCAGCTGGTGACAAGCTATTAATGAAGGAAAAGTGACAGATTGGATGTTGTTGGGACAGCAGGCTAAACAGTTTTATTGCTGCCATGTTTACCTTTGGAAGGAAAATGTCTAATATCAAATGATATCATGCCAAGAAAGTCGCAATATTAGTTTTGCCCACATCCATTTTCTCTTGAAAATAAGAGAGGGAGCAGCACTTCAGTAGCGACAACCACAAATTGAAAAGTACTGGTACCTTGTCTGAGGAATTTGGAAGGAGAAAAGGGGGAGCCAGTACTTTCACTAATTAGAAGTAGGAGTATAAAGTTCCAGAGAGAGATCAGCAAGGATGTGTAAACTAAAGCAGAAAACTATCTGGCAATTTTGTCCTCATTACTTGCATATATGTTGGGAAGGAAAACATAATATTGTTGTTATACTGAAACACTCTTGCTATCTGTACCAAAGATTAAATGTCTGAGATGAATGGAAGGATTCTTGGCTCTGAACCTTGCAGTCGTTTATGGGCCCATAGTGCCAGACTTTGAGGACTCTATGAATGATCTGTTTGTTCACTCTGGCTTTTTCTTCATTTGGGTCAGTGGTACAAATCTTGCTAAAGAGTGAGGCTGGTAGAGTCTGGGGTGGGTTTTATTTGTGCCAGTTATTGATAATTAAAAAAAAATCTGTGATTTGTGCTCAGATTAGATGTGTGTGAATAACTGCTTTTTCAGTTCATGGACTGTACCAAAAAAAATTGAAACATAATTTTAGTTTTGTGGGGGGGAATTTTAAAAAATTGTTGGTGAACCAAAAAGTAAAAAATTGTTTTGGGTCAAATGAAATGTTTTGTTCAACCTAAAACAAAATGTTTCCTTTGGTTTTTAAGCTTTTTAAAATGCTTTTGATTTTATTTTTTTAAATAAAGTTCAATTTCTAAACAAGTCATTTTGAATTTTAAAAAATCCAAACTTTTTTAGAAATAGTCAAAACCAAATGTTTCCATTTGTTCATAATTTTTAAGTTCCCCCCCCTCCCCAACCAACCAAACCAATTTGGTGAATTTGACATTAACCTGTAAAATGTTTCTGTTGGCATGAACCTGCATATTTTGTTGAAAAAACGTTATGACTGAAAAGTTTTTTGCAGATCTAGTTCAGATATCCTGGTGAGATTTACAAATAAATAAATCTGCCAAACTGTTAATTCCTGCAGTCTGAAGGAAAATCCACCCTCATTTTAAATTCATTTAACAAGATTGGTCAAAGCTGAAAATGAGAGTTCAGTCATCCAATAGAATAAGAGAATGGGAAGTCCATAACAGATGGGTGAAAGAGGAGGTAGGGGACTTTCAGTCCTCAATAGTAGCACATGGGCCATTTTAGTTTATCCCAAAACATAAAGAAAGATTAAAAGAGAAATGAAGATCTAAATAACCAACAGAGGTAGCAGAAATACCAAATTTAACAAAAGCAGCAAAGTAGGAATTAGATACATTTTAACAATCCAAATAAATAAAAGAATTTAAATGAAGAACATTACATGGAGAATGAAGAGAACAACAGTGAAATAGAACTGGAAAGTTAAATCAAAGGGAAAACTAGTTTGTAGAAAAGCAAACAAACATTTTTAAATAAAAGTAGACATTTGGCATGGGAAAGTTTCTATACATTTTAATAGAGACTGAAGCCTAAGACTCAGAGGAGAATCTCCCAAGGAAACAGCCTGAGTTAGCGCACACTAAATTTCCAACTGTCTGCTTTACTGAAGATAAGTACAATATATTTTTATTGGGGCTTTTCATTGTTATCCATTTGCTCATTTTTTGCCATCACATTGAGTTTTACTAAGATCTTCAGGAAGGGAAGACGGCTGGTGTACCAAAAGGAAGGGAAGAGAACTGGACAGTGGTAGAACAGAGAATGAGGGTGTTTGGAATGTGCAGTAGATGAAAAGGCATGACCACATCGTCTTGCAGAATTCTAACTTGGCATTATAAGTTTTCAGTTATGTAAACTGACATCAGTAGATTCCTGATTTACTGAATCCTTGTAGACCAGGGGTGGGCAAACTTTTTGGCCCAATGGTCACATTTGGGTGCGAAACTGTATGGGGGGCTGTGTAGGGAAGGCTGTGCCTCCCCAAACCACCTGGCCATCACCCCCTCCCACTTCCCGTCCCCTGACTTCCCCCTTCAGAAACCCCCACCCATCCAACCCCCCCTGCTCATTGTCCCATGACCACCCCCACCTAGGACCCCCAGCCCCTAACCGCCCCCTGGGACCCTACCCCCTCGCCAACCCCCCTGTTCCCCGTCCCCTAACCCCCGCGAACCTGTGCCCCATCCAACCGCCCCCTGCTCCCTGTCCCCTGACTGCCCCCCGGGACCTCCTGCCCCATATCCAACCCTCCGCCACCTTACCATGCCTCTCAGAGCAACATGTCTGGAGCTGCGCCACCTGGCCGGAGCCAGACGCGCAGCTCTGCATGAACGTGCAGCCCCACTGCCCAGAGCGCTGCCCATGCAGCGGCATGGCTGCGTAGAAGGGGGAACAACGGGGTAGGGGCCGGGGGCTAGCCTCCCTGGCAAGGAGCTCAGGGGCCGGGCAGGATGGTCCTGCAGGCTGGATGTGGCCCACGGGCTATGGTGTGCCTACCTCTGTTGTAGACTATCAGTACAAATAGTTGTAAGCGGTATACTGTGTAATTATAAGTAACTGAGCGGAGACTCGGGAAGTGTCATCCAGCCACAGTGAACCCAAACTCTCAAGCAGATAATCAAAACTGAAATTTACATAAATCCCCAAGGTTTGGCTCCACATGAAGTCTGTATGAGCTGAAATAAGGCATAAGTACATAAGAGTGTCCATACTGGGTCAGACCAAAGGTCTATCTAGCCCAGTATACTGTCTTCTGAGAGTGGCCAATGCCAGGTGCCACAAAGGGAATTAACGGAACAGGTACCATCAGGTGATCCATCCCCGGTCACCCATTCCCAGCTTCTGGCAAACAGAGGCTAGGGAACCATCCCTGCCCATCCTGGCTAATAGCATTGATGGACCTATCTTCCATGAATTTATCTAGCTCCTTTTTGAACCATATTATAGTCTTGGCCTTCACTACATCCTCTGGCAAAGACTTCCACAGGTTGACTGTGAATTGTGTGAAGAAATACTTCCTTTTGTTTGTTTTAAACCTGCTGCCTATTCATTTCATTTGGTGACCCCTAGATCTTATGTTATGACAAGGAGTAAATAACACTTCCTTATTTGCTTTCTCCACACCAGTCATGGTTTTATAGACCTGAATCATATCCTTCCTTATTTGTCCCTTTTCCAAGCTGAAAAGTCCCAGTCTTATTAACCTCTCCTGATATGGAAATTGTTCCATATCCCTAATAATTTTTGTTGCCTTTTTCTGTACATTTTCAGTACCACTATATATTTTTGAGATGGGGTTACCATATCTGCACACAGTGTTCAAGATGTGGCATACCATGGATTTATAGACAGGCAATATGATATTTTCTGTCTGATTTATTTATCCCTTTCTGAATGATTCCCAATATTCTGTTAGCTTTTTTGACTGCTGCTGCACATTGAGTGGATGTTTTCAGAGAACTACACACAATGACGCCAAGATCTCTCTCTTGAATGGTTACACCTAATTTAGACCCTATCATTTTATATGTATACTTGGGATTATGTTTTCCAATGTGCATTGCTCTGCATTTATTAAGATTGACTTTCATCTGCCATTTTGTTGCCCAGTCACCTAGTTTTGTGAGGTCCCTTAATTACTCCTTGCAGTCTACTTTGGACTTAACTATCTTGAGTAGTTTTTTATCGTATGTAAACTTTGCCACCTCACTGTTTACTCCTTTTTCCATATCATTTATGAATGTGTTGAACAGCACTGGTCCCAGTACAGATCCCTGAAGGACACCACTATTTACCTGTCTCCATTCTGAAAACTGACCATTTATTCCTACCCTTTCTTTCCTATCTTTTAACCAGTAAGTGATCCATGACAGCGCCTTCCCTTTTATTCCATGCCATCTTACTTTGCTTAAGAGCTTTTGGTGAGGGACCTTGTCAAAGGCTTTCCAAAAATCTAAGTACACTCTATCCACTGGATCTCCCTTGTCCACATACTTGTTGACCCCCCTCAAAGAATTCTAGTAGATTGGTGAGGCATGATTTCCCTTTACAAAAACCATGTTGACTCTTCCCCAAAAAATCATGTTAATCTATGTGTCTGATAATTCTCTTTCAACAAATTTCCCCAGAACTGAAATCAGGTTTACCAGCCTGTAATTGCCAGGAGTGCCTCTGCGGCCCTTTTTAAAAATTGGTGTCACGTTATCCCCAGTCATATGGTACTGATTTAAATGATATGTTACAAACCACAGTTAGTAGTTCTGCAATTTCACATTTGAGTTCCTTTAGAACTCTTGGGTGAACACCATCTGGTCCTGGTGACTTATTGCTGTTTAATTTATCAATTTGTTCCAAAACCTCCTCTAATGACACCTCAATCTGGGACAGTTCCTCAGATTTGTCACCTAAAAAGAATGGTTCAGGTGTGGGAATCTCCCTCACATCCTCAGCTGTGAAGACTGAAGCAAAGAATTCATTTAGTTTCTCTATAATGGCCTTATCGTACTTGAGTTCTCCTTTAGCATCTCGATCATCCAGTGGCCCACTGGTTGTTTAGGCTTGCTGCTTCTGATGTACTTAACAAAAATGTTGCTATTACTTTTTGAGTCTTTGACTAGCTGTTCTTCAAATTCTTTTTTGGCCTTGCTAATTATATTTTTACACTTCACTTGCCAGAGTTTATGCTCCTTTCTATTTTCCTCATTAGGATTTAACTTCCACTTTTTAAAGGCTGCCTTTTTGCCTTTTTGCTTCTCGCTGCTTCTTTTACTTTGTTGTTTAGCCACAGTGGCACTTTTTTAGTTCTCTTATGTTTTTTAATTTGGGGTATACATTGAAGTTGAGCCTCTATTATGGTGTCTTTAAAAAGTTTCCATGCAGTTCAATGGATCGGGGTTCAGTTGACAGTTCTGACACAGACTTCTTGTATGACCTCAGGAAAGTCCCTCAATCTCACTGTGCATTAGATCCCCCTCTGTAAAATGGGGCAACAGTATTTCCTTTCTCTGTCTTGTCTATTTGTATTCTTTGGGACAGGAACTCTCCCTTATCACATTTATATATAATACCTAGCACAGCAGAGCCCTGATCTTGGGTGGGAAGGAGGCACTATTATCTTGCATACAGTGAATGATAATAAAAACCTGTTCTGTGTGCTGGAAGACCTGCTGTGACACAGCATGTGGAAAGCTGTCTGGCTGGCTGTTTGTAATCTAGGGAGCTGGTTCAGCAGATTTCCTTACCCGGAGCACAGGCTAGAAAGTCTGCTCAGTTAGCTGCCTTGATTATCTCAATGCACCATTATCCAAAAATTTCTGGTGTCCCTCAAGACCTTTGGATTATTGGGTGTTTTACTGGATTTGTTCAGCATTGAACATTATGGACAATTAAGAGGAAAAACCTACTTTCTTTAATCCCCACCACCATCCTTCTCTGTTCACATTGCAATTTCTGCGGTAATGGAATCTCACAAATGTTCTACTTTTCTTTGTGCTCCTACATCTAAAGCTCCTACAGCAAGAGGCATCATCTCTTTAGGGCAAAAGATTTGCTTAGAATGTTGGTGGGTCCTCTAATCAAGAAGAGGACCCACCAACATTCTAAGCAAATCTTTTGCCCTAAAGAGATGATGCCTCTTGCTGTAGGAGCTTTAGGCTGTTGTTCTCTGAGGGATTTATAATAGAAGCAAGTTCCTTGTGAAGCTTTCCCTCCTTTCTAAATATTCTTTTTTAAATGTAATTGTCTGATACTTTGCCCTTTCCGTTCTAGTAAGTACTTGCTTGGGTGAACAGGTAGTTGGAATCTGCAATATAAATAGCCCATTTTACAATGTTGCCAGCTCTCATGATGTTATCTTGAGTCTTGTGATATTGAGATTTCAGATGAAGAGCGGGCATGTTTCTAACCTTCATGGTTTCAGAGGAAAGCTTAAAAACATGAAGTGAGCGTGCCCTAATGGCTCAGAAACTAAAAGGCAAAGAAAGAGAATGCATTTATTGTTTTAAAAAAATCATAAAGGCAAAGAAAGAGAATGCATTTATTGTTTTAAAAAAATCATTTGTGGGCAGTTTCATGATTTTTTAAAGTTTGGGGTTGACAATAAGAATAATACCTAATTCTTATACGGCACTTCTCATTGGTAGGTCTCCATGTGCTTTACAAAGGATATTGGGCTATATCGACCAGAGGGATGCTACTACAGTATATCACCTTTGAAGGCAGTTGGGCCAAATCCTCTGCAAGCTGAGGAAACTGCAGTGAGCAGGAGGCTCTGGAAGTCACTGGGAGTTGCTAGCTGGGCTCTCTTTTCTGTATTCCAGTTGCGTTCCATTACCAGCTACTCTTCACTCTTTTTTGACATTCTTTCTTAGTGTTCAGTTGCACAATATTGTGTGTTTTGTGGTAAAGGAAATGTTGTGCTTGCTTTTCAGAACTTCTTATCCCATGCTGCAACTGGTTTTCTGTAAAAAACTGTAAATAAAATACATAGAGATTTAGGATTTAACAGGAATAATTTGCTCAGTCTACCATCCCGCTACCAATGTGATATTATTGGGGAGCGAGTGTTCTTCTGGGGGGTGGGTGGGGTGGGGGGGAGCAGTGTGTGAAGACACTTGCCCTAACCCACTAACCCATTATGGTAAGCGGAGAGAAAAAGTTAAACACAATGCAGTGTTATAATTGTGTGTGTGTCCGCCCCATATCTGTTCAGATATCTTCTTTTTCTCTATATTGTTCCCCTCTTTCTTTCTTCCTGCAACTACTTTTTATCTCTTGTATCATCTTCTTTGTTCCTGTTTCCTCACCTTATTTCTACAGATGGGCCCAAACTAGGGGAAAATGCCAATGTATATCCAAATTCTACAGCTCAGGGCCATCTCTACTTTTATTATTACTGTAGTGCCTAAGATCCCCCCTCAAGAATCAGGGCCTCATTTTGTGAGGTGCTCTCCAGACAAGTCACAAGTATGACAGTCCCTGATCAAGACAGAATAATCTACATGTCAGAGAGGATGCAGCGGGTGGATAATACAGGGTGGTGGTAGTGTGGGAAGATGAAATAACAATAAAACAAGCTTTAGCAGGAAAGCTGAAGTCACAGCACTCCAGCTGCCTAACCAATGCAAGATAGGAGTAATTTGTAGACATTGATGCACAGGTCTCTGTTGAGGTGATTTGTTGGGGGTTTTTTTGGTCCTGACCCCAACCTTTTTTGGATTTATTTGCCCCTTTTTTCTTAGTTCCTTTAAGTTTTCACCAGGATCAGCAGCAGTAAACTTTACACAAGGAAAGGCTACTAAGTCTAGGACTGAATTCAGGCTTCAGGCACATCTCACACCTCTTCTGTGGCCCCACACCTTACCATGGCTCCCTCCATTGCAGCAGGTTTCAGAGTTATAATGATTGGGGCCATACATACCTTTTGGAGCTATTGTTTCAGGCTGTCTGCACACTCAGACAGGCATCCATCATGCTCAGGCAAGCTTTTCTTTGCATCCATTAGAGACTAGAAATATTTTGTAAATGGAAGCTAGGTTTCTGACTTCATCCTATGCCACTGGGAGCTGGGGCCCTAGGCATGGGCCTATAATGCCTATTCCTCAGTCTTCCCTGACAAAGGGCCAACGGAAATGGACTTGAATTGAGTTTCCCTACCTAGAAAGGTTTCTACCCTTTGTGCGGAAGGGAACAGATGCCTCAGTTTGATTCCAATCCTGACAGATGCAGAACACCCAGACATCCAATCAACTTCAGTAGGAATAACAGGTGTAGAGTTCTTCTCAGGCCTACCCCAGCTTTTTCCCCCCTTCTCTCCTCATCCAGTTATTTGTAAATTGCAGGATCCTCCAGCTCCGCTGCATATGTGAAACAGTGATACAGGAGGCAAATGGTTCTTCCTTTCCCTCTGCAGTCAGCTCAGTGTGCAGAAGTGTTCTGTGGAAACCTTATCTGTCCCAACTCATCTAGATCAGTGGTTCTCAACCTCAGGGTTTTGACCACGAGTGACAGGTTTGCGGGGGAGGGGGGGGTTGCAAGTGCAAGGCCTGCATTAGTGGGTGGCAAGCAGGGCAATTGCTCAGGGCCTCACAAAGCTAAGTTACATGCTTCAGCGCTGGGCAGTGGGTCTCAGGCTTCAGACCTGGCTCACAAGTGAAAAACAGGCTAAAGTGTCACACGGAAATGTAAGCACAATATTTATATTCCGATTGATTGATTTTATAATTATATGGTAAAAATGAGAAAGTTGGCAATTTTTCAGTAATAATGTGCACTGACACTTTTGTATTGTTATGTCTGATTTTGTAAGCAAGTTGTTTTTAAGTGAGGGTACCCCACTTGGGGTACGCAAGACAAATCACACTCCTGATACCGTAGTCTGGAAAGGTTGAGAACCACGGCTGTACATCATTTTTTCTTACAGTCTCAGAATCTTGTTGGAGGGTAGTACAAAAAAAATCCCACTGTGTTTGGATTTTTCTCTTTCCACTTTATTGAGGAAATTCGACTCTTTCTCACACACACAGGAAGTACAGAACTTGAAAGCTGTCATGACCTCTGACCCTTTAAATTATGTTCTCCCTATTTCCGTGAGGGCCATTGGGTTTATAACATCACCATCATGGGAGGTGGAAGAAGAGTGCCCTGATTATAATAGGAATATCTGCATCAGAATAGAATTACTGAGGGGAGGAGCAATAAACCATGTGTCTAATTTTTTGTGTGGACTAGCACTGACAAACACATTGTATGATAATGCCAATACATGTAATGGTGTTTCCAGTTGAGGCTGCAATATCAGTATTTACGATGGTGATGCCTCTGAGATAGTGAGCTTCTTTCGAGTGTCATTTTTTACCCTAATTCAGCAAAAGGAATGCTGATGGGCTAATATCACTCAGGTAAATTGGACTGTATTGCTTGGAGATAAGTGGCTAGTTACAGTATTGGTAATTGTGGAAGCATCAGTTTAGACACTGGTAGATGTAAACAGGTTCTGGATAGCAATGACTTTGAAGGAAAACTGACTTCAATGAATAGAAAGTTTCACACAAACAATAAAAAACAGAAGGGATAACTGAATGAAGTGAAAGAAGATGGAGGTGAAAACTGTGAATTTACAGAAAAAATTTTAGGTTCTCAGTTTATTGATTGAAAACCTGTAAAATTTCAATTTTTAAAACGAAAACAAGAAAAATTGTTTTTGCCAAAAAATTTATGGGAAAGGAGTGTGTGTGATTCATTCCCCAACCAGCTCTAATTATAGATCATGTAAAGCTTTGATATGCGTCATAGGGTCTCAACCCTGGCCACTCTGCCTGGCCCAACGATCCTCAAATAGATTGAGTGTTTGATGACGGTGATGATAGGGAATCAGGCCTGCTGTCTAGCACTTGGGATGAGTTGCCACATATAGTAGATTAAGAAATCACATACTTGTGAGTACAGATAATTTACAAAGGTATGAGGTGATGTATTTCGGAGGCCAGGAACGAGCAACAAAGGGATTTGGTTCAGTTTCTTCTGTGTGTTCTTGTACAGATTCATTTTTTAAATTTAAAATGTTGGCAGTGTTGTAGCAGCTGTGTGAATGTTTTGACTTGTGGCTTATGTTATGAAACCTATTGAAAAGCGTGAAACACAGTGGCTTGTCAACCATGCTGGAAGTGAATTAATTCTTTATAAGTGAAGAGTGATGACTAACTACTCTGTTATAAATTTGCTCAGATAAACCTCTACTCTTGAGTCTTGCACAGAGTATGAGAAATACTGCAGTTGTATCTGCATCCTTAGACCTTAGTTTTGTTGATTGCAGTGTTGTTTTAGCTGTGTTGATCCCAGGATAGTAGAGAGAGACAAGGTGGCTGAGGTCAGATCGAATGCACCCCTATATTCATACCCTGCACACTATTGTAGTAATCTTTGTACAAAATATGTTTTGAGATGGATCATTTGAAAACTAATAACTCACTGGTCAATATTGTGGTGACATGTATCTAGCAATGTAATATGTAAAGTTATAAACATATGCTGATATTAAGTCTGAAATATCTTTACCAGACTAGTCTGGGTAAACCAATTTCTCAAAGACAAAGAACAAGCAGATTCCTCTAGCCAGGTGTCATCAAAAACTGATGGCCGATCACCTGTCAAGTCGCCATTCTTTGCCAAGGAAGAGGGGTAAGGAACAAATTGATCTGCATTTTAACATGGAATCTTTTTCACCAGAAGACTCCTTGTCTCTGTCCTCGCAGTGGGAATTAACTTTATCTAGGGGTAACCCTCAGGAAAATGCATTTCAAAGGGGGACTGGACTATAAAAGTGAGGAGCAAAAACACCCCAACATCTCTCTCCCTATCCATCTCTCTCTTTCACCTATGAAGACAAAAAAGAAACAGCCTATTGACTTTGGGAGCAGCTCCTTGCCTGAGAATTTGGTTACTCAGAGTATGACATGCATGCTGTTTGTGAGGAGCCCAGGTTGGGAGCTACAACAGCAAAGCACTGTGAGGCACCTCAGGTTGTATATGAGTCGGGATTGCACACCAGAATGTCATATGAGGTAATATCTTAACTGGACCAACTTCTGTTGGTGAGAAAGACAAACTTTTGAGCTTACACAGAGCTCTTTCTCAGGTCTGGGAAATGGGCACTCTGGGCACGCTCCCCAGATCTGAAGAAGAGCTCTGTGTAAACATGAAAGCTTGTCTCTCAAGTTGGTCCAATAAAAGATATTACCTCACCCACCTCGTGTCTAGTTTGTTTTATGATTTAGAATTAAGTTAGTATAGCTTTCTTGAGATTCCCGTTTCACCACCTCAGATGCCTGTTTGTTTAATGAAAGTAATTAGAGCTGAATCCTGTTTCCTGCTCACAGCATAAGTAAACGGGCTCTGCACAGGCTAATTCCTCAGCGAATCCTCCCCTCAATCGACAGAACAGCACTCACTTCTGCAGGCAGCAGTAGCCTCTAGTCCCAGTGTGGTGACACAGGGTTCAGCTGCATTTGCATTACCGCTACCACCCTCCCAGTCTGCCCCACATACTGTGCACCACTGCGCACACACACACACCCATTTCTCCTCAGCTCTGAAATGGCTACAGTGCCCATAGAGCACAGCTGCAAAGTACATGGGGCAGGGGGGTGGGGTGGGGGTTCTCTGCATCCAGTCCCCCATCCCATGCAGTGGGACCACAGTGCTTCTGCTGCCTATTGGGCAGCATGCTGCCAAAGCAGGATTGGCATGGGAGGCATCTGTCCTTTAGGAATTAGCTTGAAAAGCATCCATTATATTATGAAGCTTATGCTTAGCAATCAATTCTAACGGTCTAATTGTTTTGTGTTGTCATAACTGATATTCAAATATACTGAAATAACAGGAAAGTGGCCGAGTTGTTTGCCTCCTGTGGAGGCAGGACTCTGGGGTTACATAGACCCATAGCCCCTCTACCCAGACCCCTTCGCAGAATTTCCTAAGGAGAGAGGGCATTTTAGGAAGCCCTCACATCCTCCAGGAAGGAGAAACTCCGCCGCAGCTGCCATCAATTCCTAAGCAGCTCCTTGAAAGCCTCAGGAGTTCTGGTGATGTTGCCAGTCCTGTACTCTGTATGCTGCTTTGTGGGATTGGGAGACTGACCTTCACAGCCCCAATCTAATGACACTGGTTGAGCTCCATAATTCACCTGACATCTGCAGAGATCCACCTGGGCAGGAGCAGAAAATGTGGGAGAAACCTCAGGCCCTCGTGCCTTCCCAGCTCCATGTGGGGTAGGCAGCCCAGGGCCAGGGACCTTTTTTAATTTTTTTTAAAGAACTAATAATGCTAGTTCGATGGGGAGGTTGGGGATGATCTGTATAGAAAGGAGAAAAACCACATACACTAAAGAAACCCAATTGCCAGAGAGCTCAGTCACCTGTCCCAGGGAGCAGAAGGGATTGTAGTATGAGAGGGGACTGTTCAAGTAATTTTAAAAAAAGTTTAAGGCCCAGATTCTGATAGCTGCTCAAAGTGAGTATCACCTTCACACCACGAACACAGACTCTCTGGATTGCAATGGGGCTGCTTGTGAAGGATGGTGCTAATCAGCGTGAGGACAAGGGTATCAGGATGTGGCCCTGAGTGAGTCAGAACCACCAAGTTGTACACATTGTATCGTCTCTGTAACGAGATGCTCTTATCACTCGTATCCTCATTCTCCCTCTCTTCCCTCATTGTTCATTAGACTCGCTCATTATGTCCTGACTTGCATAGATTGCTAGGTGCTGCCAGAGGCTATTCTTGATTTAGTCCTAAGTGGAGCACAGGATCTGGTCCAAGGGGTGAATACAGCTGAACCGCTTGGTAATAGTGACCATAACATAATGAAATTTAACATCCCCGTGGGGGTAAAAACACCACAGCAGCACACCTCCATAGCATTTAATTTCAGAAAGGGGAGCTACATAAAAATGAAGTTAGTTACAGAGAAATTAAATGGTACAGTGCCAAAAGTAAAATCCCTGCAAGCTGAATGGAAACTTTTAAAAACACCATAATAGAGTATACCCCAAATTAAAATGTATACCCCAAATTAAAAAACATAGTAAGAGAACCAAAAAAGTGCCACCATAGCTAAACAACAAAATAAAAGAAACAGAGGCACAAAGGCATCCTTAAAAAGTGGAAGTTAAATCCTAATGGGGAAAATAGACAGGAGCATAAACTCTGGCAAATGAAGTGTAAAAATGTAATTAGGAAGGCCAAAAAATAATTTGAAGAACAGCTAGCCACAGGCTCAAAAAGTAATAGCAAAATTTTTGTTAAGTACATCAGAAGCAGGAAGCCTGGTACACAACCCTTGGGGCTACTGGACAATCAGAATGCTAAAGGAGCACATTGTGGAGAAACTAAACGAATTCTTTGCATCAGTCTTCACAGCTGAGGATGTGAGGGAGATTCCTAAACCCGAGACATTCTTTTTAGGTGACAAACCTGAGGAACTGTCCCAGATTGAGGTGTCATTAGAGGAGGTTTTGGAACAAATTGATAAACTAAACAGTAATAAATCACCAGGACCTGATGGTATTCACCCCAGAGTTCTGAAGAAACTCAAATGTGAAATTTCAGAACTACTAACTAACTAGTCTGTAACCTGTCATTTAAATCAGCTTCTGTACCAAATGACTGGAGGATAGCTAATGTGACACCAATTTTTAAAAAAGGCTCCACAGGTCATCCCGGCAATTACAGGCTGGTAAGCCTAATTTCATACCGGGCAAACTGGTTGAAACTATAGTAAAGAACAGAATTATCAAACACATAGATGAACATGATTTGTTGGGGAAGAATCAACATGGTTTTTGTAAAGGGAAATCATGACTCACCAATCTACTAGAATTCTTTGAGAGGGTCAACAAGCATGTGGACAAGGGAGATCCAGTGGATAGAGTGTACTTAGATTTTTGGAAAGCCTTTGACAAGGTCTCTCACCAAAGGCTCTTAAGCATGGTAAGCTGTCATGGGATAAGAGGGAAGGTGCTCTCATGGATTGGTAACTGGTTAAAAGATAGGAAAGAAAGGGTAGGAATAAACTGTCAGTTTTCAGAATGGAGAGAGGTAAATAGTGGTGTCCTTCAGGGGTCTGTACTGGGACCAGTCCTATTCAACATATTCATAAATGATCTGGAAAAAGGGGTAAACAGTGAGGTGGCAAAATTTGCAGGTGATACAAAACTACTCAAGATAGTTAAGCCCCAGGCAGACTGCAAAGAGCTACAAAAGGATCTCTCAAAACTGGGTGACTGGGCAACAAAATAACAGATGAAATTCAATGTTGATAAGTGCAAAGTAATGCACATTGGAAAACAATCCCAACTACGCATATAAAATGATGGGGTCTAAATTAGCTGTTACCACTCAAGAAAGAGATCTTGGAGTCATTGTGTATAGTTCTCTGAAAACAAACACTCGATGTACAGCAGCAGTCAAAAAAGCGAACAGAATGTTGATAATCATTAGGAAAATGATAGATAATAAGACAGAAAATATCATATTACCTTATGGAAATCCATCTTGAATACTGTGTGCAGATATGGTTGCCCCATCTCAAAAAAGATCTATTGGTACAGAAAAAGGCAACAAAATGATTAGCTTCCATATGAGGAGAGAGTAATAAGACTTGGACTTTTTAGCATGGAAAAGAGATGACTAAGGGGCAATATGGTAGAGGTCTATAAAATCATATCTGGTGGGGAGAAAGTGAATAAGGAAGCGTTATTTACTTCTTCTCATAACACAAGAACTAGGAATCACCAAATGAAATGAATAGGCAGCAGCCTAAAGCAAACAAAAGGAATTATTTCTTCACACAATGCACAGTCAACCAGTGCAACTCTTTGCCAGAGGATGTTGTGAAGGTCAGGACTATAACAGGGTTCAAAAAAGAACTGGATAGGTTCTTGGAGGATAGGTCCATCAATGGCTATTAGCCAGGATGAGCAGGAATGGTGTTCATGGTCTCTGTTTTCCAGAAGCTGGGAATGGGAAACAGGGGATGGATCACTTGATGATTACCTGTTCTGTTTATTCCCTCTGAAGCACCTGGCATTGGCCATTGTCAGAAGACAGGATACTGGGCTAGATGGACCTTTGATCTGACTCAATATGGCCGTTCTTATGTTCCTATGTTCTAACATAACTAGAACCCCAGTCCTGAATGAAGGCCTCTAAAAGTGATGTAATACTTATTTACTCCCAGCTATGAATGTTTAATTTTTTGAGGGGTGACATCTGGATTTCCTCACGGGTGCTCAGTCACTCCTTATGTTGTCAAGTTGTGGTACAGGTATTGGAAGGGAGGACAGAGGCAAGGGACCATTTTGTGGAGTTAAGTATTCACCAGTGCAAATAAGGGTTACATAACTGGGACTTTATTCTGATTGTATTAATGATCTCATTGGAGACTGTGCATCATGTCAGAACTAAGGGTCACACTTACCAGGAGTCCATTTTTATATTCTTACTAATTTTAAAGGGCCCAGATTCTGCTTCTAGAAATGTGGGAGTCACCACGGGGTCCTGGGAGCTGCTCATTTGTATCCCAACTGCAAGATTACACTTTTTTAGGAAGTGGGCCGTATACTGTGTGGTGTGAACTAACAAACTAAACCCAGCCTGTCCAACCCCATCTGGTCAGGTTATTTGATGCATCCATTTAGTGACCCCTCAGCATTCTGTATGGCATGTACTATAACCCTTTGTAATTGTTCATGTTTAAAATGTGGATTCTCTGACTGGCTGTGAAAGGGATATTTTATTAGATGCTAAGAGCTATAGAGAAACCAGGTTTGCTCAAGGGGCGAAATATCAAAGGAAACCAACACAGAAATAAAAATGAAGTCTCAAAGGAAAACCTGGAGTAGTAGGAAGAAAGGAGAAAGGCAATAAAAAGAACACAAAAGAAAACCTGTCCCTTCCTTGCAAAACTCTTTAGTCATACTCTCACCACATAGTAACACATTGAAAAATCTCACTTCTAAACAGCTTAGAAGCAACACACAGTCAGTCTTGGATTAGCCTTTGTCAGAATAATGATCCATTTAAAAAAAAATCAGATTTTCACAGTAGCTGGTGATATAAAGTGCAGCCTTGAATCAGATTGCTTTTTTCCAGAGCACCCCTGCAGTGCTACATTAAAGTGGGGGAAAGGGTATTTCATCTGATTCCCCCCTGGCCCTCCTCTCCTTAGCTAATGGCAGTTGATAGGCAATGACATTGTTTGGTGCCTGGCTTTTTCAGTATCATCTTATTTTATTGAGAAATTCTGACTGTTACTGCATTTCTGCCCATAGGGGTAAAATGTCAAATTTGACCAAAGAGATGTCTCAGTGGGTGAAGAAGGTGAATCAATTCATGTATTGGTCACAGAGGATCAGTCTGTCAGCAACCCTTCATATTTTGGAAGGACAATATTCAAGTGTTAAGACAAAACAGAACAAGATCCAGCATCCACGTCACTATCGGGGTGGAAATTGGGATAAAAACATCACTTTTTAAACTATTGGTGTGCTACAAATAAAGAAGCTGCCAGGCTCCCACGATGCATATCGGATATTCTGGTCTACATTAGAAGTGCTACAGCAGCACAGCCGCACCGATGACGCTCTCCTGCTGACATAACACTGTCCACACCGGCACTTAGGTCAGTGTAACTTATGTTGCTCTGGGGGGAGCCTTGTGCACACCCCTGAGTGACATAAATTATATCGACATAACCTGTCACTGAAAACAAATGCAGATTATCTCCCTAGGGAACTAAGGGGAGAATTTGAGTTTTTAACCCCAAAAATTGGAAGGAAAGAGAGGGAGAAAACACAGCTGACTCCCTGTAATGTCCTGCATCTGAACTGAGGCAAAAAATGGCAGCTTTCCTCTGCATTCCAGAGCATTCTGATACTGCCCTTTGAAGGTTCAGTACATAGAAAACAAACCGACCCTCTCCTTTAACTTATGGTCCATACATGGCTACAGCCACCACACTTTTCTTTGAAGACTATCATGTTTCTTTTATCAAATGCATGCTGGCATTATGCATACACTGTATTATGCTGCTGTGCTCTTGAGTAAGTGCTTGGGGGAAGTCATAAGCCAAGAGAGCCTTGGTTATTTGCAAATACAGTTAATTAGAATAACATTTGCTTTAAATGCTTGGTAGTCTGTGCAGTTATTGGTTCTAAAGATTATGTTGTACTTACAAATAAGCTGGCCGCCCAAGATTTCTACAACCTTCTAAAATGGTAGTGGCCTATAAATAGGAATGAAAAGAAGATGGTGCTATTTGGTATACAATCCCCACACTGGGACCAGAAAGCCCCGTCCTGCTAAGCATACTCCAGCTGGAGGAGAAGGTTAAAAGGAGCTCAGAAGCCCAGGTGAGGGGTGGTGGCTGCAGGTGAGAAGAATCCTTCTCCAGGAAGCCAGTTAGAAGGTGGAGCCTGAAAGGGGACCACAGAGTGGGTAAAGCCCCCAGTAGCACCTTCTTTAACCATCACCTCTTTTGAGAGCTAGCAGGTGTTGCAGGGCTCTGCTACTTTGGACTTCATTTGTTAAACTATGGATTGTTTGGACTTTAGAGGCCATGCCCCAAATTGAAGGAGCACATAGGCTAGGAAAAGTCTAGGGTGGTAGACTTAGGGTATGTCTACATTGCACTTAGACACCTGCAGCTGGCCCATGCCAACTGCCTCAGGCTTGTGGGGCTTGGGCTGTGGGGCTGTTTAATTGTGGTGTAGATGTTCTGGCTCGGGCTGCAGCCTGAGCTCTGGGACCCTCACAGTGTCCTAGAGCCCAGACTCCAACCTGAGACCAAATGTCTACATTGCAATGAAACAGCCACTTAGCCTGAGCCTGAGTCAGCTGGCATTGGCCAGCAGTGGGTTTTTAATTGCTGTGTAGACATGTCTTTAGACTCTCCCTATTGGGAGGAACCTGAGAGTGTTACTTCCCACAGGGTTCTGGGCTGGGACCTGTTGGCTGGGGTCCCCCCCTACTTTGGTCCCCCTACCATGCCCCCTACCTTGGTCCCCCTACCATGCCCCATGTAAGGACAAAGGCCCAGACAATGCAAAGGGGACGCCCAAACACTCCCAGTCTGAGGTCAGTTACCAGGCATTGCTACTGTCTGCCCCTGCCCGGATACAGAGACAAGGGAGTGGAGGTCAGGTGTATTAACTAGTAGGCGACCTGGCCCTCTGAGCCCCCTATCACAGTTGGGGAGTAACAGTCAATCAAATATTCAACCCATTCATAATAATGATCAAGCACTTTGGGGCCTTTCATGGGATAATTTTGAGAATATTTCTTGGTCCCAAAAAGCAGAATCAATTCTTCAAAGACACATTGGAAGCTACGTAGAAACACTCCATCACCTTGAATACCTAATTAAAACCTTTTAGGTTATAAAATCATCTCTGGTTTGCTCTCTTTGCCACCTGGTTATTCAGAAACATTCACTGGCTGACGCATACCTCCTGTACGCTGAGATGTAGTTTCTCCTAAGTGGATCGCAAGTGAGTTTTGGAATAAAACAGAGCAGTCCTTTTTATTCTTTTAATAAAGAATGATACAGCAGCAAGGTTTCTAAAGTTGCATTAGCACTAAATATGTGGGGGGGATAAAAATTTTCTCTGCCTAGAGAAGCAGTTAGTTTTTGAATTGAAAGGGAATGTGGGCATGGTGGGAATTTCCTTTGATGAAGTTCATTGCCTTCTGTGACAACTGCTAAACCATCTCTGACAGGGATTATGTTTATCCTTGGTGAATAAAGATACCTCTGAAGAGTGCGCTTTCTTGGATCGGGGAGCTTTTGGAATGTACCATACTGAACTAAATAGCATTTCTAAACATGGTCCTGGGCGAGGATGCCTTTCCAGCAGAGATGGCCTCTACAGAGCATTTATTCCCTATACTTCAAACACCATTAAAAGTCATTCCCATGTATAGATGATATTTAAACAAATAAACCCCATAGTCACTGTATTGTAAGGCCCAGATTCACAAAGATACTTAGCTGCCTAAATACCTTTGTGAATCTAGGCTGTAGTGCAGGGGTGGGCAAACGACGGCGTGCCGGCCGGATCCAGCCCCTCAGGGCTTTGGATCAGGCCTGTGGGATTGCTCCCCGTGGTACCTGCCCTGACCCCGGTGCATGCTGCTGTCACCCCGGAGCCACTTTCTGTTAAGTGGTGCTGGGCCAGAGCCCGAACCCCTCCTGCACCCTGCCCCCCAACTCCCTGCCCTAAGCCCCCTGCCTGAACCTCACACCCCTCCTGCACCCCAACCCCCTGCCCTGAGCCCCTGCTGTACCCTGTACCCCAATGTACCCCAACCCCCTTCCCTGAGCCCCTTGCTGCACCCCACACCCCTCCTGCCCTGAGCCTCCTGTCGCACCCCGCACCCCTCCTGCACCCCAACCCCGTGCCCTGAGTTCCCTCTTGCAGTCCGCACCTCACCTGCACCCCTGCCCTGAGCCCCTCCTGCACACCGCACCCCCTCCCACACTCCAACCCTCTGCCCCTGCCCTGCATACAATTTCCCCACCCAGATGGGGCCCTCGGCCCAAAAAGTTTGCCCACCCCAGCTCTAGTGCATCAGTCTATAAAAAACATCTCTGCACTCCGTAACCATGGTGCACTCTGCACTTACTGTGTTCCATAACCATGTTTAGCAGCGCATTTAGAATAGCATGTGTGTCAAGTTCCAGACCACAGTCTGAATTTCAATACACACCAGATCTATGGTGTATGTAAAGTCTCTGACTTCATACTAAGGAGAAGATGGTAGATACAAGACATATTGTTATGCTGGAAGGTGTTAATGGCTGACCAGAGGCAACTCTTTGATCTATGGGCAATCACAGGCATCATTAAAGCTGGTGGGCATATCAGACACCCTTCATTCAGGCAAAATGGAAGAAGCAATTTAGCTTTCTTATGCAGTAAGGTAGCTGAAACAATAGAATTCACTGCCCAGGGTCCTGGGCTACAGGGGAAGGAACTAATATAGGGACAATGAGAGGGATTTCCCTGAAGGTTGATTGCAAACACAGGGGCTGGGACATGAATTGGTTGCCACTATGTTTGTCCTTGTGGGTGTCAGAAGCGAAAAATTAGAGAAGCAGTAGGGAGCATAGCCCTGAGAGGGAGCAGAGAAAGATTTAGCGCCTTTTTCTGTTTGCAATGTGTCTGTTTAAATGTTTTTGTATTAGTTGGTTATTTGAAATTAATGATGAATAGCTAATTCTCATATTCTGGGTCTATCTGCCTTTCATCTTTGACTTTATACGATGTTAAAAGTCATAAATAGAAAGCTCTAGTAAAAAGAGAACAATGATTCTACAGTACTATAACGCCCTTTCTTATTTCATTTTGCGCTTGCTGCTAGTACATTTTAGTCTGGATATGTGAATCGTTCCTTACAGCTTTCACCCAATAAATTCATTTCAGTGCATGCTGTGTGCCCCTTTACCTAGCTATACGTTCAATAAAACACACAGTTCAAATGCAGTGTGGTTAGAGGTCTTTCAGGAGTGTTCATTATTGACAATATTTTTCAGCTTTCTCACTTTGTACTGTAGCAGTAAACTCTCCCTTTGTGCATCCAACCTTTAAAATATTCATAAAATGTAATGAGTTTAAAGAGTTTTTAAAAATAAATCTTGCCAAGCCATATTCATTGGGACTTTTATTTAACAAAACCCGCTGCAATGAGAAGAAAGAATGGAGCCCCAGATATCAGTAGGGCACACAAAATTGCCTTGCACTGTTTCCAACAGCTACAATATTCTGCTCTTGCAATGTGTTCAATTTACTATACATGAGGGACAATAAGGGCAATGCATTGTATAAACTCTAACATAGCTGGTGTAAGAACTAGTAATTTCTTTGAATAACCTAACAGGCCACTATCTCCCCAGGCTTCAGAGCCTGAGCTCCAGCCTGAGCCGCACTTTCAAAGCACTGTTTAAACAGCTATTTATAGAGCACTAGCGTGAGCCCCACTAACCCAAGTTTGTTGACCCAGGCTGGGACACTCACTCCCGTGGACTCCAAAATGCCATGTAGACATGCCCTATATGTCTGCACTGGTGTCCTGTAGAGTTTCAGTACAAGAGCAAATGACAGCAGAAAAATTGTTGTCTCACAAAAAGAAAAGGAGTACTTGCGGCACCTTAGAGACTAACCAATTTATTTGAGCATGAGCTTTCGTGAGCTACAGCTCACTTCATCGGATGCATACTGTGGAAACTGCAGAAGACATTATATACACAGAGACCATGAAACAATACCTCCTCCCACCCCGCTCTCCTGCTGGTAATAGCTCATCCAAAGCGACCACTCTCCCTACAATGTGCATGATAATCAAGGTGGGCCATTTCCAGCACAAATACAGGTTTTCTCACCCCCCCCCACCCCCATACCCACACAAACTCACTCTCCTGTTGGTAATAGCTCATCCAAAGTGGTCACTTTGGATGAGCTATTACCAGCAGGAGAGTGAGTTTGTGTGGGTATGGGGGTGGGGGGGGGTGAGAAAACCTGTATTTGTGCTGGAAATGGCCCACCTTGATTATCATACACATTTTAAAGAGAGTGGTCACTTTGGATGGGCTATTACCAGCAGGAGAGTGAGTTTGTGTGTGGGGGGGGGGGGTGAGAAAACCTGGATTTGTGCTGGAAATGGCCCAACTTGATGATCACTTTAGATAAGCTATTACCAGCAGGAGAGCGGGGTGGGAGGAGGTATTGTTTCATGGTCTCTGTGTATATAATGTCTTCTGCAGTTTCCACAGTATGCATCTGATGAAGTGAGCTGTAGCTCACGAAAGCTCATGCTCAAATAAATTGGTTAGTCTCTAAGGTGCCACAAGTACTCCTTTTCTTTTTGCGAATACAGACTAACACGGCTGTTACTCTGAAATCTGTTGTCTCACGGGTAGCCATCCTGACTTTTTTTGAAGTTTACTAAATCTTGTGTCCTATTTCTCCTTGCAAACATCTCTCCAGAGGTATGCAGCGTTGTTGTAGCTATGTCAGTCCCAGGATATTAGAGACCAGGTGGGTGAGGTAATATCTGTTCACTTCTGTTGGTGAGAGAAAGGAGCTTTCAAGCTTACATGGAGCTCTTCTTCTGGACCTGGTCCCTACCAGCTCTATGTACTATTCTTCATAATGCCAAATCATAGCCTCTGTCATGTAGGTTTTAGAGACCGATCCGTAGAACCCCACCACTGCCCCCAGCACACATCCTCCTACAGAGTGTTGCCACCGTTTGTCTGCTTGTGTTCCGGGACTGCCATGCAGGAAGGAAGGTGAAGCCAACAAAACTGTCAGCAATGCACAACAATAAGAGCGGATGTGTCTAAGTTGGGCTGGGTCATGGTCAAGGTCCGAGCTAATGTGCACCGATTATAAAGGGAGCACAGGGATACGTCAGGCTGATGGGCATCCCAGTGCCTGCTAGAGAGTATGCTTCCCTGCAGTGCCCTTAAGGGCATTTTGTTCCTGGTTTATACGAATGCGAATGTCTCCAAAGGCCCCTGCTCAGGGGCTACCCCTTACCAACAAAAAGAAAAGGAGTACTTGTGGCACCTTAGAGACTAACCAATTTATTTGAGCATAAGCTTTCGTGAGCTACAGCTCAGTAATTCCCCACCTCTTGTAGGATCCTTAATTTGACCCTGGTTTTATTTAATGTGAATGTTCTCTATTTTGTAATGTACCCGTCTTGTATTAAGAATATCTTGTGGTAACATAATTATTTATCTTAGTTTTAAATCATTACAAATCTGAAAATACAAAACAAAATCATGTGCATTTTCAGTGGTGCTCCTTCCCCACTCTGTTCCCAACAATACTTACCTGTTCCACCCCCCCCCCCCTTTTGAATAGGTAATATTCTCAAATGCGGGCTTCATTGTGCTTGCTTCTGTTTTATCTTCTCCATACCTATAACATAATTTTTCTTTTTGTAATTTAGGGAACCAGATACAGGTGCAGCATTCCAATCTGATTTTAACTGCACAGTGCTGGAATAGTTTCCTTTCAGTTATATTTAATGGGTCAGATTCTGCTCACAGTTTACACAGGTGGAAAATCTGACTAGCCCATTGTCATTACTTCAGATTTACACAGGTGAAACTGTGAGAAGCACTTGCCTTAATGCCTCTGTTTAAGCATATCCTAGACCTCAGGTATTTTCTAATTTCATATTCTGTTCCTATTAATTATTTTTGCACTTTTAATTTGCCTGAACCACTTATCTACAATAACCATTCTATTAGTCTGACCAGAATTTTCTGAATTTTATTGCTCTCCTCATTATATTTATTGTTCCCTTCCTTTCAACTTTTATCACTCCCTTCCTTCCCTGCATTGTTTCATAATGTCATTAGTCTCTTTCATTTCCTTTGTTCACGTTAGTAAGAACTAGTGAGCAATACTAATCCTGCCATGCTCTAGTAGTCAACACAACCCTCCACTCCCACCCCGACCTCATTCTACTCACATTTATCCAGTCCATGAAATTTCTAAACCAGTTTTTGATCAGACAAGGATCATGTTGACTTGGGGCCGACCGATCTTGCTCCCGCTGAAGTCAATGACAAAGTTGCCATTGACGTCAAAGGAAGTGGGCTCTGGCCCTTACTGTTTTCATGGCAATTTGGTAGGAAATCCCACCCTCTTCAAATGACTAGAAATTCAAGTAGCTAATCTTTCTCTGTCTCTGAATATTGAATGTGAAGCTGCAAATTACATAGAATTGAGCTTTCCGTTAGTAGTTCCATTATTTCCAATACAGCGCATCTGGGCAGATGGCATTCATGCATACAGCCTTCATTAGAAGATTCTCAGTCACATCTGTCACTTGCCATTATGCCTGAGGAGCAGGCCTTTTCCATGACTTACTGTTACATATCAAGGAAACTACATCTATGATACAAGAAGTGGTTAGGAAATCCTTACTGTATTTGATTTATACAATACCCTGCCTGGCAGGTACTTGCATTCCATTTTTCTGTAAAGTAGCTAACTGATTAGAATGGCACACTTTCGTTTTTGTTTGATCCTTTCTATTATTTCTTTTAATAGAATGACATATGCTTCATATAAATAGTCTGAACAATGCCATATTATGTTCTTTCTAGCAGTGATAATTATTAGGGGCAGATTTGGAGATATAGATATAGCTGGTGTAAATTGCCACAACTGTGCTGAAGTCAATAGCAGAGATGACGCGTGGGGGCGGCATGCAGAGTCTTGAGTGTGCGTCCCCCATCCCCCCCGCAGATTTGCTGCTTGGCTTGGACTGAGTATACTCAGTAACACTGCTGAAGCCAGCTGCCTTCACTCTGCGTGTGCGCACACACACACACACACACACAATTGGCAGGCAGAGTGAGGGCAGTTTGCATCAGCTCTGGTCAGTGGAGCTATGCTGACTTGCATCATCTAAAGAGCTGACTCACAGTTTCATTCAGATAATGTGCAGGAGTAGAAATGTGTGATGTTCTGTCTACTAAGGGCCATATCCTATGAAGTGTTGTGCACCTGCAACTCCCTCTGAAGCCCAGGGGAGTTGCAGATACTCAGTACCTCTCATGGCTTGCTCTTGAGAGCTGATCTTCCAAGGATCTTCTGAATGTCACCGAGTGGCCTGAACTCTCATTGGGGTTAATCTATTTTTAGATTTTCTACAGAGCCCATTGCTGTACTAAGTGCTTCCAAGATTATTCAAATCTGCACAATGTGATTAGAATTCAAGTAGTTCTCTGTGCTTCTGCCTCCTCACATAAGTAGGCTTTGCTTTGGGAATAATGTTTTTAATTAATCACCACACGTGCTATGATGGAAATGCTTTGTCAAAGAGGAAGTACTTGTAGCTTACTCTGGAAGTGATCAGAATCTGGATTAGTTCGTTCTCCTCTGAAAGCTTGTTACACAGCCAAATCCCCTCAACCAAGAATACTTTGCTTCTGTCTGTCACCTGTTGCATCCAAGGCTCTGGAAATGCAGTGTCTCAGAGAAGTATAGCTATCTAGCAGCAAGTTGTGAATGGAGATGTGGTCAGTGGTGTAGTTGCCTCCTGACCCATTGATGCTTTTGACAAACAGGAACAAAGCTTTGATCAGGCAATGAAAGCAGAATGTAGCCAGTGGGAAGAGTTGAGTGTGCTTAGCACCTTCTGGGAGACAGTCATTACTTTGCTAAATTGAGTCAATAGTTTACTTGGATAAGTGCAAATCTCTTTTCACTTTCATTTTAAGTAGATTTATATCCTGGGAGCTTTGTTTCAGAAAAAACCCAAAATCTTAAAATGAAACTTGTACAAAACTAGTGTTTTGTATTGTTTTTAATTCCAAACCAGGCAAAAGCAGTATGTTTTGGGGGTTGAAACACTTAAAAAAAAAAAGTAGTTTTGCATAGTTTCCACATCAAACCAAATTCACCCAAAAGTTGACAAACTAGATTCAAGTTTCACATATGAAACAAACCCAGAGAGCAGGTAAATGTTTTCATTTATATTCAGAGATGTATGTTTTGGGTCTGCAATTCTTCATATAAGATCATTTTTATTTAAGACCCTGCAGTTCAGGTTTATCAAAGGCCAGAAATATTATGAGAACAGTGTTTCTCTTGGTATTTCTGTTCTTCTAGTCAAGACTGGAATCAAGAAATGTTCAGAACAACCATAGCAGCAAAAATGTGGTTTGATTGGTTCAGGTTGTATCTGAACAGATTGCCAAACCCTAATAATTGTGAATACAGAAACATATTACATGTAGCAAAGTTCCAGCAGTTTCCTAAATATTATTCAAGGATTATCTAGTTATTATGATGAGTTCAATGCTGACAAGGTATTCAGCACTGTACAAGACACAAAAATTAGGGGATCCCTGCACTGAAGAGTTTACAGTTTGATAGAGAAAAGTGAGGATCTACTGGAAAGAAGAGAGACAGCAGTAACTGGGAGGGTGTGTGTGTGGGCGCGCGCGTGCATTTGCAATGGACATCACTGGAGAAGTAAGACTTCAGGAGAGATTTGAAAATGGGGGAGGGTGATGGCTTTGCTAACCAGATGGGGAAAGCATTCTTTGCAGCAGGAAGGGTGGAGGAGGAATAGAGATGGGAGAGGGGAGAATGTGATGAGCAGGGTGTCAAAGCTGATTTGTTTTTTATTCTTCAGATAGTCTTATTTCTATGCTTTTCTTTAAAAAAAAAATACAAATAATCTGCTGTGAAACTTAAAATAAATGATCCCAGCCTAACAATGGCCTAAAGCTTTATACACATTGTCATTAAAATTGCATGAAGAATGCAAATCACTGAGCTCAAACTGTACAGGATCAGGAGCTGAGGTAACATAACAGATTTTTGTTAGACTAGCACTCTGCAGCATAAACCTTCAATTAATCCTCGAGTGCAACCCATGTTGATGTATTGCTTGGCATTATCAGATTCTGTTTAAGCAGGCACCATGTATACAGTATGTTAAAATAGTTTCAGGCAGTGGAAATGCCACCTTTGTATTTTTGCCTTGTGTTTTTTTCTTTCTGGTTCAATTATGCTAAAGAGAAAAAGAAGTTGGGGGTGGAGGGGAAAGAAGATCAGAGGAAACCCACACAAACTTTTAAAATAGATTCTGAAGGGTTGTTGTACTTTTCTTACAGTGGATTTTTCCCTCCACCATGTGCACAATGGATCTATGCAATTCTTGCCTGTCTGTGTAGGAGTGTACATAGAGCCTACCCTTAGGCAGGTGAAATGCTGGTCATTGTGAAATGGATGTAAATCACTGTGCTGTGGTCCTTGAGCTTTCTCCCCCACAAGATTAATAAAAACTACACACACAATTTTTGTAACTCTTTAAACCCTTGAAAATAAGTGTTTATATAGGAAATAATTCAGAACCATAACCTTATTAATCCTGTAGCATGGAACATGATCTCCAGATAAGATTAGGATTTTTTTTCCCCATTGTGTAATTTTGTAGTGTTGGGTAAGTGCCTTATGAGGCAGTTGGTGGTCAAAGGTGGTTTTGCTGACTTCCTCCAAAGAAAGGATTTTGAGACATTATCATAGTGTAGAACATCATTAACTCAGACAATGTCTCATGAGCCAATTCCTCTCCCATTTGTAATCACATGGACCACCTATCTCAGAACATCCCTGTGGTGATAACAGCAATTGCTTACACGGAAAAATAATATTAGGGAAGAATGAATTCTGATCTGGCATCTGGAAAAAAGAGGGGTTAGAACCACATAACCAATTAACTCTGGGGATCCAGGGACCTCAGCTTGCGAACCTCTATCCTAAATCTTTCAGGCACTTTCTGAAGCATTGTTTTGGTTTCAGTGGGGCAATTGCTATTAACCTTTCCACTGCTACTGCTACTAGATCCTCTTTTTCTCTCTTACTGCAAAAGGTGAAATCTTATGACTGGGGTAGTCTCCAGCTCTAAGACCAGGACAGGGGGCATGGAGCATCTCTGTTGCTGCTCTGCCTTGGGGCGGTGAGATGCAAAATCAAGGAGGCTCATGCCTTAGGCTTTGCCTACAGAAATAGAAACATGAACCTGTTTCCTTCTCAAAAATCTGTATTTGCCAGCAAGGAAAGGTGACTTTGTGCATAAAAACCTGCTTTGCACACAAATACCTATTTATGTGCACGTGTGAGTGTTTTGGCCTCTGAAAAAGCCAATTTTTAACAAAGAATCTTTTGTTCAAAAAGTTTCAACCAGCTCTTGTACTCTTGTGTCACGTGGGGAGAAGGAGATGGTCTACAACACAGGTCATACATGATTTGATCACCTTTGATTCTGCTTCCATTGATCCATATTGGTTCATCTGGACCTAGCTTTGTTTCAGATATCAAACAGGAAGTAAGTTGGGTTTTTCCCCCCCTGTTAATCTCATAAGCTCTCATCCTTTATTTCCTTCCTGCCAGTCCTTAACAACTTTTATCACTTGCTAGTTGTGACAGTTTGGGGGAATCTGTCTGTGTACTGTTCATGAACTCTGGTTGATATTGGGTACTTTCTGTGTCAGATGGCAAACTGAATTTTGAATGTGGAGCCTGTTTGCCTTTTCTGTTGCCTTTTGTCTCTATGTTGAGCTAAAATCCACATGAGGTCAAAGGAGAAATTCTTGTATCTGGAACAAGACTAACAGTACGTGGTCGTTAAATTCTGATGATCATCCATTCAAGTGGGGCACCCTTAAACAAAGAGATGGTAGCTGCTCAGGGCATAACAGTTTTTCAACCTGAACTCCAGTGGGGAGGTAACTAAGCAATGGGTCACCTGGTGAGAGGCTTTGATCTATGAGACTGATCAGGGCATCATCTGACAAAGGGGAGTGGATATTATAAAAGAGAGGGTCTCTCACTGGCTGTTTGGGAGCACGTGGAAGGGCACTGACTGCAGCTGGGTGAAGGGGCGTGGGTGTGAGAGAGTGTTTCCATGATCCAGAGGAGAAGCCATGAGCTGCAGGAGAGGGATCCAGGACACACCAGAGGATTCTGATCTAAGTCCAAAGACTGCTCTAGAGTGGAGAGGAAACTGAGGCAGAAAAATGCATATGGTGTTTGTATGACTTCTGTCAGGGTCTTGATATCTTCCATGCTATCTAAAGTAAAGAGTAATTGTATTTAGAAACCATTGCAAAGCCTGTGCGTGTGTTATGTGCCACATCTAACAGGTAACTGTAAACCCCACTAACTCTGATAAACTTTCCTACAGCTCGTGGGGCCATGGCTGTTCACAACCATATCCCTTCTTTCTCTGCACCACCTTTAAAGACAGAAACATCTCCATCACTTTGTTACTTTTCTTCCCAGCCCCTTGGCCTTCTGGCTGATGTCGGACTCCTTTAAACATAATTCTGGCCCCAATTCTACAAAGACTTATACATGTATGTAACTTTAGGTAACTTTATTCTCACCACAGGACCTTCCTCCTGATGTCTGGTAATGCTTGTACTTCTCAGTCTTTCAGTAGTACACCTTCTCACTCTCAGCTTCTTGCTCCCAGCTCCTCGCAAGCACACCGCAAACTGAAGTGAGCTCCTTTTTAAACCCAGGTGTCCTGATTAGCCTGCCTTAATTGATTCTGGCAGCTTCTTGATTGGCTGCAGGTGTTCTAATCAGCCTGTCTGCCTTAATTGTTTCCAGAAAGTTCCTGATTGTTCTGGAACCTTCCCTGTTATCTTACCCAAGGAAAAGGGACCTACTTAACCTGGGGCTAATATATCTGCCCTCTATCACTCTCCTGTAGCCATCTGACCCAACCCTGTCACATATCCCGCCCCCCCTCTGCTCAACACCATGGGGTTGGGCAACTTGGGACATCAGGCAGTGTACCCGTGACAAGCCATCTGCATTGCCATGGTGGCTTCCAGCCTGGTGTTGTATGGTGAATTGGAAAGGTTGTAGGGACAAGAACCATCTGGTCACCCTTGTGTTCTTCTCTTTATTTTGCTGCATCCACTGGAGGAGTGCATGGTCAGTCACAAGGGTAAACCATCATCCCAGAAGGTAATAACGTAATGTTTCCATGGCCCATTTCACAGCTAGGCACTCTCTTTCAATGACGGCATACTTCTGCTTTCTCGGAAGGAGTTTCCTGCTAAGGTAGAGGATTGGGTGTTCTTCATCTCAGACCATCTGCGATAGGACAGCTCCCAATCCTACTTCAGATGCATCTGTCTGTAAAATGAATTCTTTGTTGAAGTCTGGGGCTATAAGCACGGGGTTGCTGCAGAGGGCTGTCCGTACGTAGATCCATGAATGCTTTCTCTGCGGCACCTGTCCACTTCACCATGTCCAGGCCCCGGGCTTTTATCAGGTCTGTCAGGCGACTCACTCTGATAGCAAAATGGGGAATAAATCATCGGTAGTACCCCACCACACCCAGGAAAGCCCAGACTTGCTTTTTCCAATTTGGCCGGGGCCAGTTTTGGATAGCCTCTAGTTTGTTTAGTTGGGGCTTGACCATGCCCGTTCCTACAATGTAGCCAAGGTATTTAGCCTCGGCTAGCCCTATAGCACACTTGGCTGGGTTGGCTGTGAGGCCAGCCTGTCTTAGCATGTCCAAAACTGCTTCCACCTTTTCCAAGTGGGTTTCCCAGTCGGGGGTGTGAATAATCATATCATCCAGGTATGCTGCTGCATAACTAGTATGGGGCTGGAGGAGCTTGTCCATAAGATGCTGGAAGGTGGCAGGTGCCTCATGCAGTCCAAAGGGAAGAACAGTATATTGAAACAGACCCTCTGGGGTAGAGAATGCTGTCTTTTCTTTCGCATCTTTGGCAAGGGGAATCTGCCAGTATCCCTTTGTTAAATCAAAGGTGGTCAAAAATCGGGCATTGCCCAGGCAGTCAACTAACTCATCAATATGGGGTATGGGGTATGCATCGAATTTGGATATCTCCTTCAGCCGGCGAAAGTCATTACAAAACCTAGTGGTGCCATCGGGTTTGGGTACCAACACAGTCGGGCTTGACCACTGACTGTGGGACTCTTCGATGACTCCCAGCTCCAACATCCTTTTTACCTCTGCCTTGATCTCCTCCCTTTTTGCTGCTGGGACCCGATAGGGCCTTAAAGTTACCTTTGCCCCAGCGTCTGTGATAATGTGGTGATATGCTGTGGTGGTACGACCTGGTTTGGTTGAAAACACGTCCTGGTATTGGTTGATCATCTCAGTTACCTCCTTCTTCTGGTTTGGTGCCAGATCAGTGGATATCCTGCATGTTATTTCCCTGGATCGGGGTCTCTTGGGCCACTACACATGCCTCTCATTGGTGCCAAGGCTTTAAGAGGTTAATGTGATAAATTTGTTCTTGTTTCCGGCATCCTGGCTGCCACACCTTGTAGGTTACTTCCCCCATGGGTTCAACCACCTCATAGGGCCCCTGCCATTGGGCCAAAAGCTTGCTTTCTGCCGTGGGTACCAACACCATCATCCAATCCCCTGGTTGGAATTGTCGGACTTTTGCCTGGTGACTGTAATGGGTTTGCTGGGCCTCCTGCACCTTTTCCAAATGTTCCTGTAGAATAGAGGTGACCCGGGCTATCCGTTCTTGCATCTGCAACACATTGTCAATTATATCTCTCCCCTCATTGGGTTCCTCTTCCCAGATTTCTTTTGCGATATCTAGTATGCCACGGGGGTGGCATCCGTATAATAACTCAAAGGGGGAAAACCCAGTTGAGGCCTGAGGTACTTCCCAGATTGCGAACATAAGGTAGGGTAGTAGGGTGTCCCAATCCTTCCCGTCCCGATTTACCACTTTCCTTATCATTGCCTTGAGGGTTCAGTTAAACCTTTCTACGAGCCCATCAGTCTGGAGATGACAGACTGAAGTTCTCAGGGTATGGATATGGAGCAGTGTACAGAGGTCCTTCATTAGCTTTGACATAAATGGGGTACCTTGGTCTCTTAATATCTCCTTTGGTAGCCCCACTCGGGCAAAGATCCCCACCAACTCTTTAGCTATCGTTTTAGAGGCCGTGTTCCGCAGGGGGATGGCTTCTGGGTAGCGAGTAGCATAATCCAGAATGACAAGTATATATTGGCTGCCCCGGGCTGTCTTCTCCAGGGGTCCCACTAGGTCCACAGCTATTCGCTCGAAGGAGACCTCTATGATGGGAAGGGGTACTAAAGGTGCCCTCAAGTGGGGATGGGGACTGTGCAGCTGGCACTCCGGGCAGGACACACAGTACCTCCACATTTCTTCATGTACTCCGGGCCAGAAGAATCGTCGTAGGACCTGTGCCAGGGTCTTCTCTACCCCCAAATGCCCCCCAAAAAGATGACTATGGGCAAGACTTAATACAGCATTCTGGTGTTTCTGAGGTACTAGGATCTGCTCTACCTTCTGCCCCTGTACTGGTGCAATCCGGTATAAGAGATTCTTCTTTATTATGAAGTAGGGTCCTGGTCCTTGGGTTTCCCTTCCATGGGGACCCCATCTATTTCGGTCACCTCCTTCTTAATGTTGTTGTACCTTGGGTCTTCAGCCTGGTCCCGTCCAAAATTTCCTCTCCCAGGGCTAATCTGCCCGAGATCTAGGGGGCCAGTCTCTGTTGCCTCTACTGGTTCAGAGGTGTTAGGGTGTGGGTCAGTCTCGGGTGCTTCTCTCTCTGGCTGGCCTCCTTTTCAGCTGCTCGGGTCCGCCTACCTACCAGAGTGATCCTCTGGCATTGGATCAGTATTCGGGTTCCCAAGGTCTTAGCTGCCCTCTTTTCCCTTTTTGACTTTCTACCCTGTCTGGGAGTGGAGAACAAATCTGGGGATATTTCAGAGAAGATTGGGGGTTGACAGTCTACTGTGGATGCCTCATTGACTTCAGGGTTTCCCCTTTTCTCCAATTCCCCTACTGGGAGTAAGTCTCCAAACCCTGGGAAGTCCCTCCCTATGAGCACCGGGTATGGGAGTTTAGGGACAACACCTGCTGCTACCTCAGTAGTGTTTCCCTGAATCTCGATTTTTACTGGGATGGTGGGGTAGTAACCAACTGTCCCATGGATGCATATTTATTCCCGTACACTTAGCCCACAGCAGCTGACTACACTTCACGAGCTTCCCTGAGACAAGCGTGATAGCACTCCCCGAATCAACCAGTGCTGTGGTCTCTACCCCATTTAGCTTCACTGGTCTGGTGTACGTATGTGGGGTTAGTGAGACCCCCCACAAGGTGGATTAGGGAGCATGGGTCTGCCCAGTTCCCCAGGTTACATTGCATAGACTCCTCATCATTGGGACACTGTGCAGCTATGTGTCCCCACTCCCCGCAGGTGTAAAATCTGTATGGAGCCCTAGGCATTCCCCAGTCTCTTGGTTTGGGCAGTCTAACATCACGATCCTCTTCCCCCTCAGTGCTCCGACTCTTTGTGGCTACTGGTGGGCCTTCAGCCCTTCTCTTTTTCCACCTGGGTTCTCCTGGTGGCCCAGTCACCCGAGCTCTAGGGCTTGGTGCTGCTAGTTTAATCCAGGGTGCTTCTTCCTTAACTGGTCGGGTCAGCTCCCTAGCTGTCCTTCGCCTCTCTACCAGCGCGACAACCTCATCGTAGGTGGAGGGTTTGTTCTGGCTTAGCCAGGCGCAAAGGTCTGGCGGTAGCCCCCTCATGTATTGGTCGATGACCAGAACCTCTAGTATCTCCTCCAGACTCCGGGACTCAGTTTGCAATCACTTTCATGTGAGATGGATGAGGTCAAACAATTGGGACCACGGGGTTTTGTTTTCCTGGTACCTCCACTCGTGATACTGCTGGGCCCACACTGCGGTCGTTACCCCAGATGTGGCCAGGATCTCTGCTTTCAGCTGGGGGTGGTCTGCTGCAGCTTCTTCAGGCAGATCATAGCAGGCATTCTGGGCCTCCCCACACAGGAATGGGGCGAGGATGCCAGACCACTGATCTCGAAGCCAAGCCTCCCGTAGGGCTGTCCTCTCACAGCCCAGGAGATATGCCTCTATGTTATCCTCCCCTGTCATTTTCTGCAGGCAATTGCTGGGCCGTATGATCCACGTCCCATCATGACCGTGGTTCATCTCCGTAAGGGCCTTCACTTGATTTACCAGTTCCCGCAACGTAGCACACTCTTGAGCAGTCTGGTCCATCAGCAGGTGATTAGTCTCTTGCTGCAGCCACACTGCCTCCTGTTGGGCAGCTGCCTAGACACGAGTAGCCTCCTGCTGGGCAGCTGTGGCTTGTATCAGTGCCCGCACTACCTCCTCCATTGTGGTGAAAAAAAAATAAACCCGCTCCCCGTTTTTTTTTCCTTTTTCAAACACCCTCCTTCTTCCGTCGCGCTGTGCACACCAGATCCCACTCCTGACCCCAGTTGTGACAAAGTTCCTCCTCTGCCTTGGTGGATCCTGTGCTTATTGGCGGATTTGCTCGCCTCAGAGGTTCACGGCAGCCCTCAGTTTGGCCACTTTCGTGGCTCAAATCTGCTGTTCACTCAGTTAGCCTCATCACTAGCCAACATGGGGAAAGGAAGAAGAATAATCCCCGCAGTCTCTGCTGATCCACCTAGTAGATCGGGAATAGGCCAGAGACCTTCCCCTCTGGTGGAATCCACAGTCCAGTTCAACTCCTCCGGTATCAAGTAGGGAGTTGGGGGGAAAGGGGGGGAACCCGGGCCCACCCTCTACTCCGGGTTCCAGTCCAGGGCCCTGTGGAATGCAGCTGTCTACAGTGGCTCCTGTAACAGCTGTGTGACAGCTACAACTCCCTGGGCTACTTCCCCATGGCCTCCTCCCAACAGGTCTGGCGGTAGCCCCCTCATGTATTGGTCGATGACCAGAACCTCTAGTATCTCCTCCAGACTCCGGGACTCAGTTTGCAACCACTTTCATGTGAGATGGATGAGGTCAAACAATTCTTTATTCTCACCACAGGACCTTCCTCCTGATGTCTGGTAATGCTTGTACTTCTCAGTCTTCCAGTAGTACACCTTCTCACTCTCAGCTTCTTGTGCCTCTTGCTCCCAGCTCCTTGCACGCATGCCACAAACTGAAGTGAGCTCCTTTTTAAAACCCAGGTGCCCTGATTAGCCTGCCTTAATTGATTCTAGCAGCTTCTTGATTGGCTGCAGGTGTTCTAATCAGCCTGTCTTAATTGTCTCCAGAAGGTTCCTGATTGTTCTGGAACCTTCCCTGTTACCTTACCCAGGGAAAAGGGACCTACTTAGCCTGGGGCTAATATATCTGCCCTCTATCACTCTCCTGTAGCCATCTGGCCCGACCCTGTCACACTATATTTAGTAGTTTTCAGAAATACTTACAAACATGCATTTTTAAACTTCTTCAGCTTTTTCCCTTTTTTATTTTATCACAGACATGACAGACCATTTGCAAATGTTTGTGAATCACATGATATTTAAAAGCTTGTATGTGGAACATTAAAGTCACTGGAAAAATCAGTGCTCATGAACATTCTTTTTTCTTAATTAGAAAGGAATTGTGCTTGCAAATTGCTATATTCATATATTATGCAGTGGTATAAAAACATTAAAAGCCATTTAGGCAGAGGTAATTGCAGCAGTTGCTAATATGGTAGAACAGCCCTGTATTAGTGGCTTAGCTGTGCATTAACACTGACAAGTTAATATCTGCTGTCTCTCCCAGAGGTTCCCTGAATTCTCTGTCCAGACTCTGTTTTTTCAAATTATTCCACACTTTTATGCATAAACAATAACATGGCCTTTCCCAACCCCACATAATCAACTTGCTGAAGAAAGGTCCTAGCCTTTTGTTCACATTACTTGTGTTAGTGAGATGCATATCCAGGGAAGCCTGGCTTGTCTTGCACAGCCATAAAGGACTGAACAACTCTACAATTGAGCCCAACCCCAGGTCATAGTTCATATGAACGGTTCATCCAAATCCTCCTCTCTTACGCTGTATAGAATTCAGTAATCCAGAGATCCTCAAGCTGCTGGAGAGCCACCTTGTCCTCAGCTGCTGTTTATGATTTACTGTCAGTATGTTCAATGCTGTACTAAACAGAGTAAGTTATCGGACCTGAGTTTCATTTGTACTATGGCCACTTTTAGGGTTGCCAACTCTCTAATCACACAAAACTGAACACCCCTGTCCCACCCCTTCTCTGACGCCCCGCCCCCTGTTCACTCCATCCCCCCTCCCTCCGTCGCTCGGTCTTCCCCACCCTCACTCCCTCACTCATTTTCACCAGGCTGGGACAGGGGGTTGGGGTGCGGGAGTGGGCTCTGGCTGGGACCGTGGGGTTCGGCGTGTGAGGGGGTGTGGGCTCTGGCTGGGGGTGCAGGCTCTGGGGTGGAGCCGGGGATGAGGGGGTTTGAGGTGCAGAAGAAGGTTGGGGGTTAGGGTGTGGGGGGGTGAGGGTTCCAGCTGGGGTGTTGGCTCAGGGGTGGGGCCAGAAATGAGGGATTGGGGGGTGAGAGGGGACTCCAGGCTGGGGCAGGGGATTGGGGTGCGGGAGAGGGTGTAAGGTCTCACTGGTGCTTATCGCAGCTCCGAGGAGGCGGCCACCAGGTCCCTTCGGCCTCTAGGTGTATGGGCGGCCAGGTGGCTCTGCGCGGTGTGCGCTGCCTTCTCGCCCGCAGGTGCTGCCCTCCGCAGCTCCCATTGGTCATGGTTCCCAGCCAATGGGAGCTGTGGAGCCTGCAATCAAGGCGGGGGCCGCGTGCAGAACCTCCCAATTCCTGGGCGTCACAGTGCCTAGGGGCTGCAGGGACCTGGTGGCCGGTTCCGGGAGACATGTGGAGCTAGGGCAGGCAGGGAGCCTGCCTTAGCCCCAGGCCCTTGCTGCACCACTGCCCGACTTTTAATGGCTCGGTCAGCAGTGCCAACCAGAGCTGCCAGGGTCCCTTTTTGACCAGGCATTCCGGTCAAAAACCAGACTCCTGGCAACCCTAGCCCCTTTACACCACTCTGGATGTGTAAATGTAATTTGGTGTGCATAAGAATAGGTCCCATAGTTTATGAAGGCTCAAACCTTCAGGTTGCTGAGTACTGCTGAAAAATGCAGAGAGCCAAAGCACTCAAGCCCAGATCCTCAAAGATATTTAGGTGGCTAACCCCCACTAATTTCAATGGGCCTCAGTGTTTGCTCAGTACCCATGAAAAAGGCTTTAATGTAGTATGGGGAAATGTGCAGAGTATGCAAGAACGTGACCAAAGCTCAGCATTGAACTCAGCATTGGTGAACAGGGGAGTGGAGCATGGTCCTGCCCTAGACACGTAAGTGCAATCCAATGGATGCAGATGATGTGTTGCTTTTGAGATGTTTCCATTACTTTTAATGGAAGGAGAAGTGTCTACATGAGTGTGCTTAAGAGAGAAGAAATTAAAAACAGGGGCAACTGGGAGAGACAGCCATGATTAGAAATCAATATATTTGAAAATGTAGAAAAATATCCAAAAATATTTAATAAATTTCAATTGATATTCTATTTTTTAACAGTGCAATTAAAACTGTGATTAATCAGGATTAATTTTTAAAACCACGATTAATTTTTTTGAGTTAATTTGTTACACTAATAAAATAATACCAATAGGATCTTATAAGAGGGATAAGGCAAAATGCCATGTTTATTGTAAATACAACAGAAAATCAATAAACACAATTACTGTCAGTATTCACTCACATAAACATTTACGCAAACATTCACATGGGTTCTGCAAAAGTTGTTATAGTTACCAGCCTAAAGGTTGCTCGTGACAGAGTACTGGCCAGGTAGCCTATACACGAGAGTGGAGTCGAGTCTGTGTCAGATGCGCATCCCATGCTCCTGGAGGGTGGCCGCAGAACCAGACTCAAAGAACCCAGTCCCCTAGTTCTGTCTTTATAGGTCTTTGGCTAAATACAAGTCTATGCAGGTTGCTTCATCAAGCTGATGTTGCAAACGAGATGACCATTAATCAGTTCAATCAGCAGATGGCACATCCATGACAGCTCCATGATGGCTGGGTGTTATCTTCAGTTCTTCTGTCCTTCCTTGAGGCGCTTGGGTGGATTCTGGTTTGCCCATTGGCGGTCAACCGGTTATCTCCACTCTGCATTCTCTTCGGCCCATCAATACTGGAGTTGTAATTCTTAGGTTTAGGCTGGCACCATCCACTAACCAATCAATTACCTGTTCCAAACACTCCCTCCCATACGCTCATCATTCTTCCATTTCAAATGCAGTTTCATGACTTTCAGAGTATAGCAGATTTAACTCAATTCTCTCTCACTCTCTTGTTACACAAAAATCTACATAGGCCTGGTCTACACTAGGAGTTTAGGTAGTGTTTAGCTGCGTTATTTCAATTTAACCCTGCACAACGAAGCCCTTTCTTTCAACTTAAAGGGCTCTTAAAATCGATTTACTCCACCCCCGATGAGGGGATTAGTGCTGAAATCAGCCTTGCCAGGTTGAATTTGGGGTACTGTGGACACAATTTGACGGTATTGGCCTCTGGAAGCTATCCCAAAGTGCTCAGTTGTGACCGCTCTGGACAGCGCTCTCAACTCAGATGCACTGGCCAGGTATACAGGAAAAGGCCCGCGAACTTTTGAATCTCATTTCCTGTTTGGCCAGCTTGGCGAGCTCACCTGCACAGGTCACCATGCAGAGCTCATCATCACAGGAGACCATGTAGTCCCAGAATTGCCGAAGAACTCCAGCATGGACCGAACGGGAGGTAAGGGATCTGATCGCTGTATGGGGAGATGAATTTGTGCTGGCAGAACTCCGTTCAAAAAGACGAAATGCCAAAATATTTGAAAAAATCTCCAATGGCATAAAGGACAGAGACTATAACAGGGACCTGCAGCAGTGCCGCATGAAAATTAAGGAGCTCAGGCAAGCCTACCAAAAAACCAGAGAGGCAAATGGCCGCTCTGGTTCAGAGCCCCGGACATGCCGCTTCTATGATGAGCTGCATGCCATTCTAGGGAGTGCAGCCACCACTACCCCAACCCTGTTCTTTGACTCTGTCCCAGGAGTGGGAGGCAACATGGAAGCAGGTTTTGGGGGTGCAGAAGATTGCTGTGAGCTATCTACAACCTCCTCCTCATCATAGCAAAGAATCAGAGAAACTGGTTTCCCCAACAGCCAGGATCTGTTTATCACCCTGGACCTGGACCCAGTACCCCTCGAACCCACCCAAGGCGGTGTCCCAGACCTTGAAAGTGGAGAAGGGACCTCTGGTGAGTGTACCTTTGTAAATATTATACATGATTTAAAAGCAAGCGTGTTTAATGATTAATTTGCCCTGGTATTCGCAGCCAGTACAGCTATAGGAAAACTCTGTTAACATGTCTGGGGATGGAGCGGAAATCCTCCAGGGACATCTCCATAAAGCTCTCCTGGATGTACTCCCAAAGCCTTTGCAAAAGGTTTCTGGGGAGGGCAGCCTTATTCTGTCCTCCATGGTAGGACACTTTACCATGCCAGGCCAGTAGCACGTAGTTGGGAATCATTGCAGAACAAAGCATGGCAGCGTATGGTCCCGGCATTTGCTGGCATTCAAATTACAGAACAGCAAGCTCAATCCTCTGACATCCCCATGGAAGAACCCCCTCAGAGGAACTTCATAATGATTTCCATCCTTATATCCCTTCCTATGGGTTTCCATGCAGGCAGGGTTGGTTGCGCTCACAGCTTCTTATAAAAATCTGATCACACAAAGGACTGCTTTTTTACTTAATAGTAAGTGCTCATAGTCACAGTTAAAGACAACTTTATGATCTCTCAACTGCAAAGAATTATGGCAGAGGAGGAACTTTTATGAGACTCGTCTGACTGCAGAGAGTTACAAGAGCATAAAATCTCACAACATGCATACGATCAATCTGCATTAGCATTTTAATTGGGATTTTTGTTTTGCATTTGGTAAATACTGTACAGTGCCATTTCTAAAGTGCCTTGTCTCTCATTATTGATGTGCTAGACAGCTTTTTTTTTTAATGGCATGTTTTCAAAATAAATGACTCGCAGGTCCTAGGGAGGCTTATCTGCTGATGAATGTCTGGGCATATTTTAGAGATATTGTAGTGAACCTGCTGGCTTATTATTGGCCACTGTGTAATGCATTAAGAGAAGAGGGTTTTTTGTGTGGATGGGACTTGAGTTGGGGCAATATTCAACTTATAACTCAAATTAACTTTGCAGTGATGACAAACCCTGAGTTTCTGGCAGTTCAAGAGAAGGAATCCTCAATTATAGAATGTGGCTTAGGGACCCACCAAGGGCCAGAGCCTAAAAAGTCTAGTCTTTAGAGCCCCTACAGTACGTGTCTCTAAGCATGAGGTACATCTGGCATACAATCAAACATCTTGGGGTCTGGTGGACCACAACACTCACAGTAACTCCCTGCAGTGGGGTCAGTTACAAGGTACAGTAGATATGATGTCAACAAGGTTATTTCCTTTTTTAACTATTCAGTTTCAATGTTTTGCTTTAACAGTGGCAAAGTATTCAGTTTTAGTGTGGTGGAGTAAGGCATAAAAGAACCGCCAAAACTTTTGGGAGTTCTACAAACCCTCATGCTTCAAGGTGTAAACCGATTTCTCACTAATGGGGGCTTGGAAGAAACCTTCCTTGTGGACAGGTTATTCCACAACTGGCTTCTGCAGGGTTTCTTTCACTTTCCTCTGAAGCAGCTGTTATTAGTCACTGTTGGTGACAAGATACCGGGGAAGAGGGAGCACTGCCCTGACCCAGTGTGGGGATTCCCATGTTCCCAAATATAGAGACAGCAATATTGACTTTTCTTGTTGTGCGTGACTTGCAGTTGCTGGTATACATATAATCAGACTGGAATAAAGGAGTCATACACAATGAACTAAGAATTTAGTTAATATTTTTGTTCCATCTAATTAAAAGAACCATTTATATTTTTAAGAAGGAAATGTGTTGACCCTCCATAGGAGACATACCAACCCAAAACTCCCAGTAGGGGCTGATTGAACTTGGCATCAGAGGCCCGTGATTAAATAGTGTAACTATCTTCATAACCTTTGTCTGCTTTTGCATTTCAGATACATAATGATTCACAGCTTTTTACATAGTTGTATAAAATGAATGTTGTACTCTGGCAATGAATGTATCTGGTAATCTATTTCTCTGCTATGTTATTTCTTCTGTGAAAAATTACAATAAACTATTGGTATAAAAATACTTCCATGGCTCTTCCTGGCATTGTTTTGCATTCAATTTATTATAATATTTTCATGAGATCAACTTCTTAGGCCCTTACTAAGTCAAAACTCTCATTGATTTCAGCAAGAATGTTGCCTGAGTAAGGTCTGAATAACAATGAAGTAAAGATGCTGGGATTTTGCCCACACCAAGACTTAAGAAATCCTCCACATGTATATGATGACTCAGAATCATTAAAACTTTCGGATGGGATTTTCAGAAGCATTCAGCATTGGCCTAACTCAGCTCCAATTGAAGTTAACAGAAGTTTTTACCATTGACTGCAATGGGAACAGTCAGGCCAAAGCTAAGTGCTTATGAAAACCCTCCCCTGCATGTTTTTATGGTTTGTGTTTGACTAATTAGTCAGGGTTGGTTTGTCTTTTAAATAAAAATAGGTGCATTATAGGGGTTTAAAAATTACAAGACCAAAATAAATAATTGTTCTTCCTAACACACAACAGCCTCCCACAAACAATTGAAATCCTTGCTGACCTCTCTAATTCTTGTTTTCGTCATAACAGTTTCTTTCTAAACAGAAAAGTCTAGGCCAAGTGTGAGCAAGAAGGGCCATCAAGCAGCATGGGAAGGAGAGTGTGGGCTGGCATGTTTGGTCCATGGTCAGAGGATTTGGTAATTTGTGGGAAATAAACCATTTTAGCTTAATTTTTTTTGGCATGGATGCCATTTTGAGCCCATTAGGCAGGGAGGGGTGATAAAAACTGAGTAGACAGAGCTAAGTGCATATGTCAATCCTTTCACATAGTGATTTCCATCCAAAATGGGGCATTCAGGCAATACCCAGAACAAAGTTGTTAAAATCTCCCTATACAGTCAGTACCCAGACAGTTTATTTTAATACAGTAAATCACACATACTGCTGTTTGAAGTCTCCTCTGCAGCACTGTCAGACTGGTTCTTCATCTATGCCTTGGGGGCCAGCTCCAGTTCCTTCCCTGCCTGGGGCTGGGTGGGCTGAAGAGATGTTGGCTGTCTGGGGGAATCTCCTCCTCATTGGGATCTGTGGTCGGTTAGATGCTTTCCAGTGGTGTGGGCGAACTGTCCTGCATATACGGGAATTCTGTGATAGCTTCCCTGCCAAAATGTAGGCCATTGCCTCATAGTAAGTGTATGTGTTGGGAGCATTACCAGAAGTTCTGTTTTTTGTCTCGTGTTCTTGCAATTCTTCCAGAACTCCTTGTCTTTGGCAAGGCACTGGGCCATCTTCTGGGAGTACCCCTTCTCCCATGTTTGCTGTGCTAGCTCCTTGTAAATCTTCACATTTCAATGACGCCTGTTGAAATGGGACTGAACATGCTCTTCTCCCCAGAGAATAAGGAAGTCCAGGACCTCCTGATGGGACTTTGCGGAAGCCTGAGGCATTGCTGCTATAATGGACTTGGGATGCGAACTTGCCAGGACCTGGAATCCCAAAGGCGAACAGTTGGGTGTGTTGGGATTTAAACAGGGAGGAGACATCTGGTCAAGCAGCAGAGGGTGCAGAGGAACCAGATAGGCTCATCCAGAAGGGAAGCAATGCAGTGTGGGATATCAGTGGGAGGACTGCCTGCTAATTATAGTTACAGTAATTTGAAATAGGCTGGCATCCACACGAACCTTATAACTCTGTTCTGGAATGAATTATACTGGTATGTCGCTTCCAAAAGGGGTTAATTAAAGTGTGATAAAATGCCAGATTTAAAACAAAACAAAACCCACCACTTTTGTGTGTGGACATAAAGCATTTTATGCTGAAAAAACTAAAGTTATACTAAAAAGCTTTCTTGTGTAGACAAGACCTAAGGACATATATAATTAGAACCAGGTCCTACTACATGCAAAAATCCCATTAAAGTAAACAGGAGTTCTCTTTGGGCTTGGGGCTTTTTAAAAAAGGGTTTGTGCTGGTGGTGTATTGGGGATGTGTGCATATATAAAGTTTGTATTAATTGTAAATGTATCAGACAGGTAGTGGGATCATGAATGAAGCATGAGGGTAGGTTATGTATTAAATAGTACAATTTTAAAATAAAACTAAGAGCTTGCTCCCATTCCTTTAGAAGTCAGTGGCAAAATTCTCGTCAATTTTAATTGGAGCAAGATTGGATCTTAAGGAACAAGTGAAATTTTAAATATCTTCTCTCTCTCTCTCTCTCTCTCTCTCTCTCTCGCTCTTAACTTTCTCTGGGCTAAAATTTCCATGCTTGTTCTCAAAGGAGAATTTTATTTTGGAAAGTTTGAGTAAATTTGGTTCAGCCATTTTTAAGTTATGTGAGGGTGGAGAGAGAAACACGCTCCCCATATGTTCCAATATGCAAATTTGTACTTGTATAACTCAAAAATTGCTCAAGTGAGAAGTTTTAATTTTGGTTTGTTTGATGGTGTTCACTGAATCTGAAACAAGCCAAGTTTGAAGACAACTGGATCAATATTTTTAAAGGTATGAAACACTGAAGACACAACTTTTCTGCAGGCACAATAGTAGAACTCAAAAGGGGTTTGGAAGGTACGGAGGGTTGTTTTGGTGGTTTGGGGGGGTTTGGTTTTTTTTCAGTTTAAGGAAATATTATAGATAACTCTGTTAAGGAGGCCTCAATTTAGGAGCCTTGAATTAAAGACTGCTGAGTTAAGGCAGCCTTCATTAAGGACAACTAGTGCATCTATTGGCTCTAAAAGCTAATAGATCCATTTAGGTATTATGACAAAATGGGATTGTTTTTGAGGAATATTATAGGTAGAACTAATTACTTTAATGGGAGCTGCAGAGTTATAGGCACTTACTCAGGTGCTTAAAATATGAATTTAGGAGTTTAAAATTAACAGCCAGAATTTTAAAAAATGGATTCTAAAGTTAAACTATCCCAAAGGTGCATTTTCAATACCCGTTTGTGGCACTCCAACCACTTTTAACCCACTCTTTATTGTATTGCTATATATTAAAAGAAAAAACACCTACCTCATCTGGCAAAGCTCGGAGATGCTTGTAAACTCCAGATATCTTTCCTTTACTTTGAAATATTAAACAGTTCATTATTTTAATGTTATAATAAAAGTGGTTTAAAGTAGCTGAAGGTCTCCAAACTACTGTTGAAAGGGCAGCTTGGCACTGTGGGGGAGAGATGGTTTCAAATTAGGGGCCAAGATTAAAAAAAAAAGCTAAAGTAAGTTTCACAAATCCATATCTAGGTATCTAAATAAGTGGTGTGATTTTCCAAGTGCCAAGAATGCAGCAATTCCCAATGAAATTAATAACTTGAGCTACAGTGGTCCTCAAATATAATCCCATTCTGTTACAGTGGTCAAATTAATCAGTTTACCACATCTTTGCTGGTTCATTTTTTTGTCATTTGTATCCTTTTTCATGATGCCACCCAAGAAAACCAGAGCATTTAACAACTGTCCTCTGCATATGATGGGAATAGTGGGAAAACTCTCTACACTGTTTTATTCATTTCCTGGGCAGGAGTTGGGATTTAAAATACATCTAGTGGAGAGAATGTAGAATAAAGCTTCTCCAGATTCAAAACTACTGCACTTTCCCTGTGTACAGATTGCTTATCATACACTGTTGTGAAATGTACCTTCTTAGAAACATTTTAAATTGCAGTAAATTACGGGGCATACCTAGAAGCATGCAAGTGCTGAATGAATGCAATAATACTTTATCAACAACACAATTTTGAAACCATATAATATTTTATACCTATCTATTTATCATATTCTAAATTAACCATGTCACTGAAGATGAACGGTTAACATTACCTTGGAGCATTCTTCTGCCTACAAGACTTATGTAGATCCTACTGAAATATTGTTGGTACTGTCCTATGTTGTATGACATTTTCTTTCTATACACATAATGCCATCCTATTCACAAATGCGGTCTTGAATTTATCATGCAGGTTTGTACCAACATATTCTTTTTGGGTTGCACAAGTGACAATATGACTGAGGTTTCTCTGGAATGAGAATGTGGTGTCTTACACAGGCTAGTTTATTGTCTTATGCAGCTGATACTTTCTTTAAAAATACATTTTAAAGGACTGTCCAGATGTTAAAAAGAAAAAAGCAGGAGCATCTGCCTTTTGCTACCACATCTGTCATCACTCAGTCTTTGATGATTTATACTCAGCCCCTTGGCTCTGGACTAGCCCCTTAGTGAAAAATAGGCAACTAATGTTTGTTACATTAGGCTAAAAGTCATTGGTGAATTAAACTGAAAGCTGACCCATAGTGATGGCCAGACTAACTGCTGGTGGCTGTGATTTCCTTCCTATTGTCAAAACTTTCTTGTTAGGTTTCTTGCTCCTTTTAAAATAGGGTCTGAAAGGACAGTGCTGATTAGACACCGATGTCCCCATTTTAACTGGTCCTTTGTAACCAGCTCCCATGTTAGGTATGAGAATCTTATAGTTTTATGGTTCCAGATGCAAAATATCTACTTTGGTAATTTAATTACAAACTGTGCACAAGTGAATATGTTGTTTGATGTCCTGTTGCATTAAGCTTTCCATAAGCCTGGAAAATGGAAGTTCTTACGCTTTTTCCCTGCTGTTATGTCTTGCAGCCCTGTATTAAGCTGGCCCAGGTTCAAACTGCTGTTTATTAAATCATAACCACAATAATGATTCTCTTTAATAAGCGCAATGCAAATTAAAATAAGAATAGAGTTTCTTTGATGTAGCATTAAGCTGCAGCTATAGCAGGATTGATACAATACAATGAATAGCACAGCAGTAAATACTCCTCTGATGTTCAGCTGTCCAGATAGTCTGCATCTTGTATAAACAAAGCTGAAATAGAGCTTTAGTACTGTTAAAGTCCGTTGCTACAGAGTCCCCCCTAAACCAGAGCTCGCTCTGCTGGTCACTGTACAAACAGATAAGAGACAGTCCCTGCCTTGAAGCGCTTACAGTCTAATTAGGCAAGACAGAGAAAGGAAATACACTTATTCCCATTTTTGATGGGGAACTGAGGCACAGAGACACAGATGTGCACAAAGTCACACTGAATCTGTGGCAGAGCGAAGAATTGAAGTCAGATCTCCAAAATCCTAGCCCACTGTCTGATCCACAAGGCCATCCCCTATTTTAAAAGTAATTCTTCCGATCAGCAAACTATGCTATAACAACATTGGCCTGAGCACCAGCATGTTGGTAAGAGAATGTGTTTTAGAAAACTGTCTTATGAAAACCAGATGCACAAACAGAAGTTCCCAGTGAGCTGACCATGACGGGCAGAGTAACCAACTCTTCTTTTAATTACAATAAAATGTAATGGGCCCAATTCAGTGAGATTAATATAATAAAATACAATCCTCCCCTGCTAAATTGGACAATCTAGGATGTCACATTTGTCTGGGATAATACAGTGTCTGACCTAGTACAATAGGCCCTCAAATACTATTTTGTTTTCAACACAGGTTGTTTAGCACATTTCTCTGTTTCTTTTCATTCAAATTTTCATAAACAAAAATTATAGCAATGCAACTGTTGTTCTCCCTCGATTGCAATGCGGTTGTTTCCTTTGTCATAAAGGCAAAGCACCACGATGAAACATTTGCACGGCTATGCTGTTTGTCAGAAACATACAGCACAGGAAGTTTCAAATTTAACCCTTTAAAATGGTATAGTTTGTTTCATTCAGGATGAGGAAGTTAAAATTGACCATGTGAGGATTCCTTCCTTCCTCTTCTTTGCAGTTGTTTGGTGGGAGGTAGGGAGGGGGAAGAGGTGTCTGTAAGTGGATGGTCCCAGAAGACTGGCTGTTCTGATTTGGGGGAGTTGCTGTTCAGAATTTGGCTGCAGCTACTTGTGCTCTCCTCTTTGCAGGATGCTGATTCCCTCAGGGGAAAAGCATAGGGAACCTGCCCATTAGCAGTGTTGTCGTACAGCTGTAGAGCTGGATTAGATTACAGTGAAAACTAAATGGAGATAGCCGTAACTAACAAAATGGAGGATTGGCCCTTTTCCCTAGTTGTTTCCTTATGAGGATCAGCAAGGCTTGACATGGAAGAGAAGATTTGCAGGTCTTTGCCAGTTTGTCTGGGGTCCCTATTTTTTTGGTTAAACTAAACTTTGAGCTATTGGTGAGGCATAATATTAGCACGAATTAGTACTGGGAAGCAAAAAACCATGATGTCACTAGTAACATCTTATTAGGAAATTGAAGCTAATATTTGGATTCGTCAATGTAAAACATAACAGTGAATTTGTCACTTCCCTGGTTAGTATCCCTTACTTCCTCCTGGCCAGAGGTGGCTAAGAGAGAATACTGCATTTGGAGGTTTTTCTATATAAAAATAAAAAAGGGTAAACACTGGAAAAGCAGAGGCTGGACTGTTGAATCCCAACAGAGGAGGAGCCAGAGACCCATAAAACTAGTCTTCACCTTCAAGGTAAATGAGTTCAGTTTAGCACTTTGTTGGGATCGGCACAGCTACACATTATCTTAATTTAGTTAATGAGCAAAATTTTCAAAATGCCTAAATGATTTAGGAGCCCACACCCCCTTTTCAAAGTGACTTATGTCTCAGATTTAGTCTGCAATGGGTCAGATTTTTAAAGGCATTTAGGTGCCTAACGATGCAGATAGGCATCTGCAATGGGATTTTTACAAATGCTTAGGCACCTATGTGCTTTTGAAAATCCCAGGTAGGTTCCTATCTGCATCTTTAGGTACCTAAATACCTTTAAAAACCTAAGTGCCTAAATCACTTTTGAAAATGGAGTAGAACTGGGCAAAATTTTTCAGTTGAAACTTTTTTTGGCAAAAAAATGCAGATTTGCTGACATCCAATCATATCACAGATTCATATTGGTTTTTCCAAATTGTTCATTTAAAGGGGGAAAAAACACCCCAAATCTCCTCACCAAGTGCTATAGCATTTCACTGTAGACATTCACTACTCCAATGGGAAGGTCTGTCCCGTTGCTGTAGTTAACCCACCTCTTTGAGAGCTGGTAGCCAGGTCAGTTAAAATTCTTCCGTCAGCCTAGCACTGTCTAGGGGTAGGTCGGCATAGTTACGTCTTTCAGAGGTGTGGATTTTTCATACCCTGAGAAATGTAGCTATGCCAAGGTAAGTTTTCAGTGTAGACCAGTCCTTAGGCTTTGACATGGTCACCTCATAATAATGTGATTAATTAGACTAGATTACCTGGATAACGACTTGATTTGCATTTTGAGCTCATGCTTGGATATTTGGGATTTTTCTTCCTCTGGGTGGCAGCTGCAATGGGATGGCAGGTTTGAACTGCAAATCATAATTTTGTCACCAGAGATGGAACTTTAGCCTTGGAATTATTTTCTTTTTAGATATCTCCTCCTTGGAATTGTAGATTGCATATTGTGTTAACAAGGAGTTGAATCAGTTTACAGTATGCTCCACTCCTCACCCACATACATACACACACAAGCTGAGGACTGCAAAATACATTCCGTGTTTATATCAATGACTATAGAAAAATATGGAGTATTGTCTCCATTTTTATTCTATGCTTTTTATCAGTTAACTTTTTCACTATGGTAGCACCTATAGACCCCCACCCCCTGCAACCATGGACGCTTTTTTTTATTATTTTTGGTTAGTGAAAGCGGAGATTCTAGTGTAATCGTGGGATTCTAGAAGCTGGGACTTTATGACAAACACCAAATACTCACCAAATCATGAGAGCTGGCAACACTGCAACCCTGCTAGGGCCCCATTGTGCTAGACACTGTACAAAGATAGAGTAAGTGATAATCCTTGTCCCCAAAGCGTCTAGTCCAAAGCGTGCTTCTGTATCTGGTTAAGGTGGTTGATGTGTATACGTGTGCATGTGTGAGTATAAGAGTTTTGGACAAAGTTGGTACTCTGGTAGCATATAGCGCATCCCCTCTACTCTTTGAATACCCCACCAGAGTGGTGGGCACATTGAGTTGTTTGTTGTGTTGTTTTTTGCTAGTGTTTTTACATGAAGCATTATTAGAAAACATTACAAAACATGGACACGACCTACTTTCCATGTTTATATAGAGTGCAGTGAACTGCATATTGGGGCATGTGTGTGTGTGGTGGTGGGTTGGTAGTTTGGTGGTGGGGGGGTTAGAAAAAGCTCTGATATATCCCCCTCATAGATCAAGCTTTCGTGAAGCCTAGAAAGCTCACTGAGGTGTGGCAGGTAGTGCATATCATGCTAGCTGTATGATTCACGTTCCCCAAACCTGCAACTTGTTAAGTGTGCTGGAGTCTTGAGCCTAGCTGGTGTACCCAACATGAATTAATGTAATCTTAGTGAACCAGCCTTTGGTGTAATTAGATGCCATAGCTTGTATGAACCACTTCCATTGTACTTTCTATCTGTATAACCCAGTGCCTTCAAATTACATGGAGATTGTTTTATATAAATAAATAAATCTACAATAGGATGAAATATTTTTCATAACCACATATAAGCCTCCCAGTTCATTCAGTGGTTTTTTTTTATTAGAATGAACTACCTTTCAAAGGTGTTTGGGGGCCTTTTTGTAGCTAACTAATGTTAGTTTGTTTCCCTTCCATAAGATCTGTACATTGGCCCATATACCTTAATCTACAAATGTTAGATGACATTGAGATTTCTTCATGATTGCCATGGCAATCACTTTAAACTAAGTTTACTTGTTTAATTATTTTTGTATGCTGGCCAAGAAAGTACCTAAAGAAACATATGATGCATATACCAAGCCAACAGAAAAATCCTAGCACTAGAAGGCAGTGGTGCTGGAACAATTTTTATAGTGGGGGGTGCTGACGGTGGAAACCATGTATTTGGGTTGTTATTACTACTTCAAGCCAGGGGGTGCAGCAGCATTGCCAGCACCCCTAGTTTCAGCACCTATGCTAGAAGGTTATTTTATCTATCATTAAGTAAAAAAAAAAATCCAACTCCCCAAATAAAGTAAATCAAAGAAGTCAAGGTACCTGCTATTCTATCCCTCCAGCTTACCTTAAATTCATGATACTTTTTCTAGTATTTAACAATATCAGATGCACCCTTTTATTGAATGATCCTATTTTAAGATTATCATGATAATGAGCCTACATGAATCATTCGATTATTTCACTCCTTGTCATAATTGCATAGTTGTATGATTTCCTCAATGGAAGTAGGTTTTGTATAAAGTATTCAGGGCCAGATATAAATCATTAATATTTATTAATTATTTGTATTACTGCAGCACCTTAGAGCCCTGTTCATGACCTGAGCACTTCCTGTGTCCATATGTTTGGGTCTTCATTCTCTGATATGTCTGCATAATGTCAAAATGACAAGCCTTCTAAGGAGAGTTATTGTCTAATAAAAATATAGGGAAAACTATTATACTGGGCTAAACACCACATCAGTTCCACTGACATGCATTCCCTTTCCACCTCCTCAAGTGATTCCATGGCTCCAGACCATGGGTTCCTTCCAGCCGACCTCTGACAGTACTCAGCATTGGCTGAGCTAATGAACAGCCAATTTTTCATTGGGCAATGGCAGGAGGAAAGCAACCCCTGAAGCTGCCCATACATGTCACCTATGCCTAAAAGTAAAGCATATCAGCCTTCACTTTTGGAAAGATCGCCCCAACACATAGTGCTAAGTCTCTTGTCTCAGGGATCAGCAGATCCATTCTCAAAACCAGATCAGCCACACCAGGGCAATTTTCTCCCACATTGTATATTGTCATGGATTCCACTGATTCTACGGGTGGTGGTATCTTTTCTCTGGAGCTCCCTTCCTCCCCTACCAGGACTCCTTGATGCACCCACAGCCATGGACTGGCAGTGGGAGGGTGCTGGACTGTGGGGATCTTCAGCAGTTCTGGGTGGGTCCTGTTGCCTATTCCATGGTGGGACTTGTGGCCAATTCATCTTCTCTCTTCTTTCCCCCTGGGCAAAATACAGCCTGCCTGTCTGGCCTGCCAGGCTTTTTGGCTGCCCCCTCACGATCTCCGGGCTGCTAAAAGTCCCGCAGTGCAGTGGGGTGCTCAGGCAGGCTGCGTGCCTGCCGTGGCCCCATGCCAGTCCCAGAAGCAGCCAGCTGCTGCTGGCATGTCTCTGCATGCCCCTGGTGAGCGGAAAGGCAGCTCCACGCACTGCCCCCATCCCCCACACTGTCCTCACAGCTCCCATTGGCTGGAAACAGGCCAATGGGAGATGTGGGGACAGTGCTTGCAGGCATGGGCAGCGCACGGAGACCCGCTGGTCCTCTCCCCCAAGAGGTGCACAGAGACATGCCAGCAGCAGCTGGCCGCAGCTGCTTCCGGGAGTGGCATGGAGCCATGGCATGCACGCAGCCTGCCTGAGCCCTGCTGTGCCACCAGCTGCAAGCCACCTGTGGTAAACGCCTCCTGGCCAGAGCTTGCACCTCACACCCCCTCCTGCACCCCAACCCCATGCCCCAGGTCAGAACCCCCTCCTGTACCCAAACTCCCTCCCAGACCCTGCACCCCCTTCTGCACCCAAATCCCCTGCCCCAGCCCAGAGCTCCCTCCTGCACCCAAACTCCCTCCCAGACCCTGCACCGCAATCCCCTACCCCAGCCCGGAGCCCCCTCCTGCACCCAAACTCCCTCCCAAACCCCACACTCCCTCCATTAATATAGTAGAAATGTGCAGCTTACAACTTACCAAAATTCATGGAGTAGCGCCCCGGTGAAAAATATTGCCCACTCCTGCCCTAGAGAGATCCTCACAAAGATTTCTTCCCTTGAAATCCCTCCTTTTCCCATGAAGTGGATGATTTAGGCCTATTGTTTTGGTGAAAAAGAAGTACCAACATGTAATAGCTGGGAGTTTACTCATATTGTTCTGAAACCTCTCAGACTTTCAGTCTCCCTCCCTGTCCTGATCAAACATGGAAAACAATCGTGCTCCCAAGCTTTTGTCTGAAATTTTTCATCTCCTTATATATTTATGGCAACAAAATGAAGGAGAGGAATGGTACCGAGGGGCAAGAGAGTCTGTGTGGATTGTGAATTATCATTTTCTACAGCCACTGTGTTTCTCAAAAGCGAAGATTAAAATCTGCCAGTCAGAGAGCATATTACAGCTTTCAAGTTGCTTGGTTTGTATGTTAACATTTTGCATATGCATATTTTTGGCCTAGAATCCAAAGTATTCACTTTATCCAAGAAGGTGGGAAAGAAATGATAAAGTGGCACAATCTGAGCACTATCCCCATGGCAACCAGAGCATGGAAACTTACTTACATTTGGTGAAACAATACCGCCTCTGGAGTCAATGGGCCAATTCCATCTCCGGTGTAACTCCAAGGGCATCAATGGGCTTGTGCCAGATAGAAATCTGATCAGTGGAAATGTCAGATATGTCTCGCTTCCCTTTACGAATGTTGGTCTGATTCATCCCTGTGCTGATGCTGCTGTGGGGGGAGTTGTGCTTTGCCTATTCAGAGTCTGTTAGGGGCCAGTTTGGTCTCCAGCCCTGAGGCAGCCCTAATTTGCGCCCTGCTGAACTGGCCCTTCTAGGGCACTGCAGCAGCAGTGCTCCCTCTCATGCCTCTGACATGTCCCCTGCCCTGGAATGCCTCCGACAAGGGTCAATATACCGCCTGCGGCCAGCGAGGCTGTATCACTGTGATACACTTCATTTGGGAGTACTTCTGAAAAACCGCTCAAAGCTACTGCAGAACATAGCAGGGCTACGTGGGGCTGTTGGTGCCACCAATCATTTGCATTGAATGCCCTTTAAGATTTTAATGTCATTATTTAAAGCCCTTAATAACCTAAGACCCCTCTCCCCCAGGGACTGCTTGTTCTGTGTTCCCAGCATCAGCTGTCATTCGCTGGATTAGAACTGGTAACCCAGCTTCTGACTGTGTGCTGAATGCTGAGCTGCCTAATCTAGTGTGGCACAGCAACTGCAGAGTGGATGTATCTTGTTTATTGCCCCCTCCTTCAAGGGGAAAGGATGAAGGTGCAGTGCCAGAGGAAATGATACAGCCCAATTTCATCTTAAACGCTGCCTGTCTCTCCCCTATGTCACAGCCACGGTTGTGGCCGGTGGAGGCACCTGTCCTAAAGTCCCATCAGAATAGGAAAGTAGGGGTGACTGGCAGGGCATTCTCTGTTAGGGGTCTGAGGACTTATGGGACTCACTTCATCTCCAGATTAGTAACTGCCCTGGTTTGGTAGCCTTCAGTGTGCTGCAAAGCGTGCCTGTTGTCCCTTTGTCCATGAGGAGACGGGGTTACATGAAGTTGGGTTGCAGCACTGTGGGCTTTTGGGTATTATGTGGGAGGTTAATTCAATTCCTATTATACTGATGTTGTCTCTGGTTATTTGATTTGATCCAGGGGAAATGATGTGTCTGTTTATTGTAATCTTAAAAGATTGTCAAGGGTACCCGGAGCATTGCAAGGGCACCATTGTACTGCACTTAATCAAAATCCAAATAAATAAATAAAATGCAATGGGGTCAATGGAAGCCTAATTACACCAACTGCAGATCTGGCCATTCCGTACCTTTTGTATAAAATTCACACAGAATTAATATAGTAACATAATTATAAGACAACCTTCCTGATTCTGAGGACAGTAACGACTGTGGCGGGATCAAATGTAGTGCATGCAAGATGACAATTTCCAGGGACTCTGGGTCTGATGAACCCAATACTTGTCCTTATAACAAAGTTGGCACTTTGAAACTTGAACACTTTGTTCTTAGTGCCTTGCATTAGGATGTTATACGGGAAGGTGTTAATGGATGCCATCAATTGTGTTTCAAGCTATAGCTAGTCACAGGCCTGTCTAAAGCTGATGGGTGTACTAAGCACCCTTCTTTCAGGCTAAATGGAAGGAGAAATCAGTGACAGCTGAAAACAGTAGGAAGCTATTGCCCAAGGCACTAGGCCACATGGTGAAGTCTGAGCAGGGCTAAACCATGTGGTCTGAGGAGGTTACCTGGTAAAACAGGGGCTAAGGGATTGTTTGGCAAGTAGTTTGTGTGTTAGAAAAGAGAGAGCCAGCTGATGGTAAGAGGAGCAGCCATGGGCATAGCCCTGACAGAGAGAGCAGAGACTGAGCTTCTTGGGTACAGAACTCACTGGGGAGGCTGATGTGGGGATTTCCAAGCAAGGAAACTGCCTGCTGTTGTTTGTTTCTACCGTGGTCGGGGAAACAGGACTTTGTGTACATTCTTTGTAAATAAACAGTATTGCACCAAAGAATATACCCAAGTTGTATCATCAATTTCTCCTCCTAATGAAAACAACCCTAAATGGCCCTGAATCTTGTCTAACTGCTTGGGCCAAAGGGGCAACAATAACAAAAGCAAAAATTGGACTTTTAATAAAATTAATTCCTTTTTAAATAAACAGGGGCCTTTTCAGGGACGAAGTGAAAAGCAAGCTCATCAGAGAGCTGGCGATTGTTATTCCAGGGGAAGAGTTCAGCAATATGGTTCAACAAGAGTGATCTAGCTAAGGAGTGTAAATCATCCCCAAAGGTTAACCATTATGATTTTCATAAGAGGTAATTTTCAGATTTTTAACATTTTCTTTAGTCCTTAGCACTTACATGGCACTTCATGCTAGGAAAGCACTGTACAAACATTGCCTAAGTAATGGTTATAAGCTATTAATATTTTAGTGACAGTATAGAGACCAAGAGTAAATCGATCCCAAGTGTATGATACTATAACTCCATGGAATTCATTGTGGTTGTGCTCACATACATTATGGCTGCATTCAGTAAGGAGAGGTTAAGGCAGGGGTCTCAAACACACGGCCCGCAGGCCGCATGGGGGGCTATTTCCTGCGGCCTGCCAGCTCCCCGTGGTCCTCCCGCGTTTACCTAGAGCAGCTCCAGCCCGGTGTGCACCGGGGCAGGGCAGGCTGCCTGCCTGCCTGCCCTGCCCCCGTGCCGCTCCGGGAAGTGGCCAGGACCGGGGGGGGGGAGGGTGGGAGCAGGGGTCTGTGTATTGCCCTGGCCGCTCCTCCAGGTACCTCCCCTGAAGCTCCCATTGGCCGCGGTTCCCTGTTCCCGGCCAATGGGAGCTACGGGGGGCGGTGCCTGGAGGCATGGCCAGGGCAACACACAGACCCTCGTGCCCTGCCCCTCTCCCCCAAGTTCTGGCCGCTTCCCGAAGCAGCATGGGGACATGGCAGGCAGGCAGGAAGCCTGCCCTGCCCCCGGTACGTGCCGGGCCAGAGCCCAGCCCCCGAACCCCTCCTGCAGCTGACCCCGCTGACACACCCCAACCCCCTGCCCTGAGCCCCTGCCGTACCCCAAACCCCACCTGGGAATGGGGGCAGGGAAGGGGTGGGAAGAGGTGGGGCAGGGGCAGGGCATCATGGAAGAGGTGGAGTGGGGGCAGGGCAGCGGGGGGCGGGGTGAAAGTGATGCAGCCCTCAAGCCAATGTACTAATCCTCATGTGGCCCTCGTGGTCATTTGAGTTTGAGACATTTGGGGTTAAGGGCTAGGTTGCGATATCTGCTACATGCTCATGCCATGAAGTAAGAATCCCCCTTACCCACCCTACTTTGGGTCCAATCACTTAGGAAAAAGCAGTGCTACTTGCCTGTTTTTCTCCCCAGAGTGAGTGGGTGGGGGATGAAGTCTTAGTTCCACACTCCACCACTTGCTGCCTAGAATAGCTGAGCCAGAGGACACTGGGGGATAATAAATTACTGCTGGTATAGGCGAGGAGGAAGCAGGGGAGGAATTGGCCTGTCTCTGACTCACAGTGCCTTCTGGAGTTACATCTGGATTAGTGCAGTTTAGGCACCACCGCTTAGTCAAGGCTACAACATAAAAATCAGCCCTAAATGATTTACCTTAGGTCACAAAGTAAATTAGCATAAGAGCATACTAGGGTCAGACCAATGGTCCATCCAGCCCTGTATCCTGTCTTCCAACAGTGGCCAGTGCCAGATGCTTCAGAGGCAGGAAGAGAATAGGGCAATATATCGAGTGATCCATCCCCTGTCGTCCAGCCCCAGCTTTTAGCAGTCAGAGCTTTAGGGACACCCAGATCATGGGGTCACATCCCTGACCATCTTGGCTAATAGCCATTGATGGACCTATCCTTCATGAATTTATCCAGTTCTTTTTTTAACCCAGTTGTACTTTTGGCCTTCACAGCATCCCTTGGCAACAAGTTCCACAGGTTGACTGTACTTTGATTGAAGAAGTATTTCCTTATGTTTGTTTTAAACCTGGTGCCTATTTAATTTCATTGGCTGACTGCTGATTGATTTGTTATGAGAAGGGGTAAATAACACTTTCCCATCACTTTCTCCACACCATCCATGATTTTACAAACCTGTATTATATGCCCCATCCATGGGCAGCGGGTCGCATAGGCTGGGGAGGCTTTGCCTCTGCAAATACCCAGTCATGACCCCGTTCCCTGCTGTAACGCTCCCTGCATGTGGCTCCAGTCCCCAAGTATTCCGCTGTGGGCCGCCCGCCTACCCACGCTGGTGGAGCTGGGGAGGTTGGGGCCACGCGCCGCCTGCCTTCTCACCCTCCCGCGCTCCAGGGCTGGGGCTACATGCCGCTCGCCCTCCTGGCATTTCTTTGGGGTTGGGGGGCTCACCATGGGTCTGGGGGTGGGGGGGCAGAAGGTGCAGGGCCTTGGGCAGAAGGGGCACGGCTGGGGGCTAGCCTCCCCAAGCCAGCAGTTCACGTGCTGCCCATGGCCCCATCAGTCTCTTTTTCCAAGCAGAACAGTCTCAGTGTATTTAATCTCTCCTCATACAGAAGCTGTTCCATATTCCTAATCATTATTGTTGCCCTTCTTTGTACCTTTCCCAATTCTAATATATCTTTTTTGAGATGGGGCGACCAGAGCAGTATTCAAGGTGTGTGCAGACCATTAATTTACATAAAAAGAAAAGGAGTACTTGTGGCACCTTAGAGACTAACCAATTTATTTGAGCATGAGCTTTGAGCTGTAGCTCACGAAAGCTTATGCTCAAATAAATTGGTTAGTCTCTAAGGTGCCACAAGTACTCCTTTTCTTTTTGCAAATACAGACTAACATGGCTGTTACTCTGAAACCTGTCATTAATTTACATAGTGGCATTATGATCTTTTCTGTCTTCTTATCTGTTGCTTTCCCAATGGCTCCTAACATTCTGTTTGCTTTGCTGACTACTGCTGCACATTGACCAGATATTTTCAGAGAACTATCCACAATGACTCCAAGATCTCTTTCTTGAGTGGTAACAGCTAATTTAGACCCCATCATTTGATATGTGTAGTTGGGATTATGTTTTCCAATGTGCATTTCATCGCATTTATCAACATTGAAGTTCATCTGCTATTTTCTTGCCCAGTCACCCAGTTTTGTGAGATCCCTTTGTAGCTCTTCGCAGTCAGCTTTGGACTTAACTATCTTGATTCATTTTGTTTCATCTGCAAACTTTTCTATCTGACTGTTTATCCCTTTTTCCAGATCATTTATGAATATGTTGAACAGCACTGGTCCCAGTACAGATCCTTGAGGGACTCTGCTATTTACCTCTCTCCAGTATATAAACTGTCCATTTATTCCCACCCTTTGTTTCCTATCTTTTAACCAGTGACTGACCCATGAGAGGACCTTCCCCTTTTTATCCCATGACTGCTTACTTTGCCTAAGAGCCTTTGTTGAGGGATGTTGTCAAAGACTTTCTGAAAGTCTAAATATACAGAATCACCCTTGCCCACATGTTTGTTGACCTCCTGAAATAGATTGGTGAGGCATTATTTACCTTTACAAAAGCCATATAGACTATTCCCCAACATATTATGCCATCTGTGTGTCTGATAATTCTGTTCTTTACTATGGGTTAAACCAGTTTACCTGGGACTAAAGTTATGCTTTCTGGCCTGTGATTGCCAGGCTCGCATCTAGAGCCCTTTTTTAAAAATTTGCATAAAATTAGCTATCTGCCAGTCATCTGGTAAAGAGACTGATTTAAGTGATAAGTTACATACCACCATTAATAGTTCTGCAATTTCATATTTGAGTTCCTTCAGAACTTTTGGGTGAATACCATCTGGTCCTGGTGACGTATTACTGTTTAACTTATCAATTTGTTCCAAAACCATCTCTCTTGACATCTCAATCTAGGACAGTTCCTCAGATTTAAAAAGAATTTACATCATCCTCTGCAGTGAAGATCAATGCAAAGAATTAATTTAGCTTCTCTGCAACGGCCTGACTTCTTTGAGTGCCCCTTTAGCACCTCGATTGTCCAGTGGCCCCACTGATTGTTTGGATGGCTTCCTGCTTCAGATGTACTTTAACAAAATATTTTTTGTTGTTAGTTGTTTTTTTGTTTGTGTCTTTTGCTAATTGCTCTTCAAATTCTTTTTTGGCCGGCCTAATTATACTTTTACACTTGACTTGCCAGAGTTTATTCTCCTTTCTGTTTTCCTCAGTAGGATTTTTAAAGGATGCCTTTTTGACTCTAACCACCTCTTTTATTCTCTTTAGCCATGGTGGCAGTGCTTTGGTCCTCTTGCTGTTTTGGTTTTTTATTTAGGGTTTACATATAGTTTGAATTTCTGTTATGGGCTTTTTTAAAAGTTTCCATGCAGCTTGCAGGCATTTCATTCTTGTGACTGTTCTTTTTAATATCTGTTTAACTAGCCTCCTCATTTTTGTGTAATTCTCCTTTTTAAAGTTAAATGCTACTGTGGTGGGTTTCTTTGGAAATCCCCCCTCCCCTCCCCCCCCAGAAGGATGTTAAATTTAATTACATTATGGTTGCTATTACCGAGTGGTTCAACTATATTAACCTCTTGGATTAGATCTTGTGCGCCACTTAGGACTAAATGAAGAATTGCCTCTCCCCTTGGGGGTTCCAGGTCTAGCTGCTCCAAGAAGCAGTCATTGATGTTGCCTAGAAATTTTATCTCTGCATCCCATCATGGGGCAACATGTTCCCAGTCAATATGGGGATAGTTGAAATTCCCCATTATTATTGGGTTTTCTGTATTTGTAGCCTCTCTAATTTCCCTGAGAATTTCACAATCACTGTCACCAACCTGGTTAGGTGGTCGGTAGTATATTTCTATGATATACTCTTATCATTCAAGAATGGAATTTCTATCCCTTGAGATTCTATGGTACTGTGTGATTCATTTAAGAATTGAGCAGTGGAGTTGAGAACTCAGAACTCCTCGTTTACACTCCTAAATTTAATCCATTAGAACACGTATTCCCAAAGAAAGAAACCAAGTGCAGAATATTTGGGGACCCAGCATATATATTAGTAAGCACAGGACAAATAGCTTTCATTTCAGTATTTCTCCACAAAGTATTTAATTTCCTTCCAAAATGATCAAAGAGCATGTATATTAACTTATCTTTTCTATTCAGTAACCAGAGGTGTTAACCTCTAAGAATAAAAACAGAGCTTTGCGTAACCTATACCAATATTATCTCCTTCATTCAATATGGCTCTTGCAACATATCACAATCTCTTCAGCATGACAGTGTTTTTCTTACATACCTGATTGTGCTGAATTTTATCAGACGTTCATTCTAGAACTAGCCACTTGGGGAGGGAAAAAAGGCATAGTATAAATACCTCAAGTGATATGAGAATCAGTCTTTAATAATGGAAGGGTGAATACCATTGTAGTGGTAACTTTCTTGATCTAATTTACTCAACCATCATATTTAATAAATGGGGTACATGGTAACAGCACAAGTTTGTGACAGAGACCCTGTATTCACAGGGGTTTTTCTGCTTCAGCTTGCCTTGAGCTTTGTGATATACAGGTCATTTAACAAAGCTGTCCTTAGCTAATGATGCTAAAGCTGGAGGTTTTATCTGTGCATGCTGGCTCATTCACAAATTTATACAGAAATACATAGGTAGGAGGACAATCTGATTGCAATAGAGTGTTACACCAATCATATTTTGGATGGAAATCAAATAAGACAATATACACACAGCAAAAGTACTGTGGAAAAATACACTGTAGAAAAATATACCATAGGCTGTTCATTCTATTTCTAAGCTCACAATAAGCTATATTGCACTTCTATAAGGACCATGAATCAGAGTCAAATGTGAATGTTTCTTTTAGGGGTTATATAGGGAATACAGAGTGTAGGAGGAGGCTCATACTTGCCCCAGCAGAGTGTTAGTAGGCACTTTACGTGCTGTTCTAAGATGAATACAGGGTTGCACATGCCAGTAACTAATAAGGGTATAGAGGGAAATAATAATAGCCTCATATACATTTTGTATATTTGCCAGGCCATTTTGTTACTGGTACTTTTCCCCAAGAAATGCCCAGGCAAAACGAACATACTGATTTCTAAGCTGCAGCGGGATTTCTTGTGTTCAGATGTTTTTTTTTTCTAGGAATGGTATAGACCAGGGTGATTGATAAAATGATAAACAGCCTGTATCTCTAGGTCCTTGAGTGCCATCCAGCCCAGGTTATTCGTGACCAAAAGTGGCTTCCACGTGCTGGCTCTTTGGCCTGTGTGAAATGAGATAGTGATCTTAGTTCAGCCTCTAGTGGACATATGTCCTCCACACAAAAGGCACCATCACAGCTGGCACCAATTTGAAACTGTGATGAATCGGTTAAGCAGGAAACTGCTATTCCCATCAACCTCTACCCCACTGATCTATGACTCATCAGGGAAGGGGAAGAAACTCTAGGGAAAGACTCTGACCTAGGAAGTAACCTAGCACTTGGGGAAGTCCCAACAGTGTGGAAAGGCCGGAGCAGCTGGGCAGCTGAATACAGCATGGGAACCGCCAGAGAGCTGTGTGCAGAGCAGGCTGCAGCATGAGACAGGGAACTGCACGTGGAACAGGAGGTGACTGTCAGTGTTGTGACTGGGTGCAGGTCCCTTTGGGACTGGTGGGGAAGCAGCAGAGACTGGGAGCCAATGCATAGGGGTCCCAATGAGACACACCACTAACTGATCCTGGCCTAGAAACCTGGAAGTTGTTATTAGTCTGTAGCAGAGGCTGGACTGGATAGGCACAAGCCTTGAGGAGCCTTTACTCAGTATTGGTCTGCCCACCCCAAAAGCCCCGATAGGAACTGTTATTGTTTAACATTCAATTGCAATGCTTAACTTACTGTACCTAGGTTATTTGTAACCTTCCCCTTTCTGCCAGCCCTAGTAAAATGCCCTTCATTTACCATATGCCTGTATCATAATTGGGACCCACCAGGGCTAGTGCCTACAGGAGCTAGTATCTGAAGTGCCTCTAGAACTTGCCTCTGAGCTGTGATACATCTGGTGCGATACCTTAGAAGTGTGGGGTACCTTGGCACTAGTGCCTGTAATAATTACATAAGTCTGCTGATGGCCTCTACAAGAAGACGCAATTGAATGGACATAGGGACCTAAGCCTAGATATTTAAACATATTGAGGCGCTGAAAGATGCGGAGAGGCACCTACTGGGATTATCAAAAGTGCCCAGATGCCTAAACCCCATTAATTTCAAATGGGAGTTCAAATGGGGGGGGGGGCGATCTACATCTTTAAGTGCCTAAACATCTTTAAAAATCTGGTCCCTACACTCTTAACCCAAGGTATGGAGCCTCCACGTCAGTGCCTAGATGTGTTGGGTGGATGGTGTGGAGAAGTATGCTGCGCCGTTGCTGGTACTATACCTGTCACGGAGAGAGGTCTCCATGGTGTCCTGTGCTATCAGTGTGACACTTTTCATGAGCACTAAATTCACTGAAATATGTGTCCTTTGGCCAAAAAAAAAAAAAGTAAACAAAATTGAGATTCTCCTTTGATTCTAAATTGTGTTTCTCTGTGTATCACTGCAGGTTCTAGCAGTGAAGTGAGACATTTCAATGGAAACAAGTGAATCTACTGGAGGGTAAAATCTTTCCTCCCAAGTACAGAAATATGGAGACCTTTTTCAAAACAGCCCTAAAAGGGGAGACCTGGACACGACTCACCTTTTCAGGAACCACTGTTGCTGCTTATAACATAGTATGTGTATTCTCTGTTTGTCAATTGAGAGTTTGTTATTTGTTGATACATACTGTAGGGGGCAGAAGCTGGAGACTCAACATGCTGCACCTGGCTGTAAGCCACCCCTGTATTGTCTCAGGGCTGAGTCTACTGGATGCTGGGCTTGTCCCCAGTGCAAGACACTGTAATGATCTTGTTGGCTTATTATTGGGCGCTGTGTTGCCTCCCAGTTCAAGATCCAGCCAGTCAAGAGCTCCATTATCGCCAGAGTACAGGAAAGGGAAGTACAATTTAGCTCACGGGCAACAAGGCAGAGCAGAGAGTCAGAGGCTGCATGTGTCTGGGTTCAGCAGGCTGGACAGCAGCTTGGGAGCCAGCTGCAGAGGGGAAGCTGGGCCAGGGGCAATCTAGGCCCTTGGAAGCAGGAGAGCTGGGCCAATCACACCTGCGTAGGGGGCTAGCAGTAGCTGCAGTAGGAGGATACAGAAAAGTGGCCTGCAGGGCAGAGGATGGTATGGAGGGGTTACAAGACTCTGTTAGCTTTATACCTCTGTAGTGGACCTCCCTGGGGGGCTGGGTTAGGAACTGTTGGGTTTGATCTTTTGTTGTAACTGGTAAAGTCACTGGGTGAAATCCTGGCTCCATTGAAGTCAGTGAGCTTTGCTCCTCATTCACTGGGGTAGATATTTCACTAAGGTGTTTGCATTGTTTCACTTCTGGCATCGGAATGCTCTGTTACTGAAAATGCGTGAGTGTTTACGATCACCCACCACAGGCAAGAGCGCCCGCAGCCCTCAGCTGTGAGCACGTGGTACTCCCTGCACGCTGCCAGATATCAAAAAGAGTCAGTGTACCACAACCCTCACAGCGACACCCTGCAGTCGACTTGCTTAGAATACATTAGCGTCAGGGCTGCTCTATCTTACAGCGAGCAACTGGTAGCTCCCGTTGGCTGCTCCCACAGGCAGGGGTTAGCTGGAGATTGCCATGCCCTGGCCATACACCCCTTTCCCAGGCCCTTCCCCAAAGTAGAGTGAGCTATGCCACCTGGGGATTTCCCACACCAGATGAATCCAGGGTGGTGCAGTACAGCCTTAAGGGGGTCAGAAGCAGGCCCTTTGAATGCAATCCTTTCCAAAGTAAGATATAGCTTGAAGAGGAACATACAACTAGTCTCCTTCTGTATGTCCACATACCCCCACACTGATGCCAATGGGGAGGAGGGTTCCATATATGTGCACGGAGGGCAAGGTGGGTCTTACAGTTTGGATCTCATGCTACTGAAGGGGATGAGGCCATACACTACCTCTGTTTCCCTTTCTAAGAAGATTAGAGTGGCCCATGAATTAGAAATCTATGTGGGGCAATCAACCACTTGCTTTGCTGATGCTTGGCCAGAGGGAGAACAAGCCCCTTTCAACAAAACAGCTTCTTTGAATCCATGCATTATTTTCAAAAGGATAGTCCTTTTAACTGCAGTATTCAGAACACTGATACAACATGTCCTAGTGGATGCATTTGAGCAGTGCAGTTACTTTGTTGTAGTGCTATTCTTGCAGTGTGAGCCTTAGAGGATCTATTCTTTCCTCAATGTGCGTGCATAAGTAGTGGGAGTTATGTATGCACAGATGGACGCACATCCTAGCTGCCTCCCGTTAAAGTACTGGTAAAATTCTGGTTGATCTGAGTGGGTAAAGGATGCAGCCTTGATGGCAAATGCACCCAGTCCAACAGCCTAGAAGTCTGCAAGGCAAGATGTGCTTGTCACTATTCATACACTGAAATACTGCACATTGTTTTCAAAGTGTTTAATTGCAGTTGGCAGTACTCACCCTATTGCTGGAGGCACCTACCTTGCTAGAAAAGGATGATGCTGGTGCTACTTGCAGTGTGTAAACCTAAGGGGAGAGATTGTAAACCAGTTTCCATCATGCTATAACAAATGGGTTGATAATTGGAAGAGAAACCTTGATTGCTATTAGAGATGGGGCCAAATGAAAACTAGATTCCATCCCAGCTAAATGTGAGGACCAGTCTTCATAATGAGTGAGCACCTTCCAAGATGTGCTGAGTGCCCTCACCTGCCCAACAGGAGCTGAGGGCGCTCAACATCTCTTGGAACGCAAACAGCCTCTCACAAGTTCAGTCCTTGGAGAGTTTTGGGGGATGTAAGGTCAGAAGCCACGCTATGAGGCCAGTCCTGCAAGGTGCTGCGGGCCCTCAACTCCAATTGACAGCACCTCAACTTATCAGGCCTCATGTAAGGAAGTTTGCATAGTTCTTGCCTACATGTGCTTGGCTCTAACCCGTGCTATTAGCCCCCCACCCCACCTTGTTGGTTTTTTGAGGTACATAGTCTAGTAAAAGTTTTGAAATGTCAATTTTCTCAGTGTAGAAATCCCATGTCAAATTTAAAATAAATTTAGACATTACAAAATATTTCCTTGTTAGTCCTTTGATTCATAACCAGATGCAAAGCCGTGCATGAACTGCACTACATTAATTGATGGTAATTATGCATTTAGAGGGCTATTAGCTTTTTTTTCTGGCTAAGGATAATAAGAGACAAATATAGTTTCATGATTCCATACAAAAGACACTGTTGGGGAGAGGTGCAATGATTGATGAACCTTTGGAGAAGCCTACATAGTTTAGATAAAATAAACAATATGAGCTGCTTCTTGTTATGGGTTGAGTTAACACCCCATTGAGGTTGATAGGTGTGAACTCACCCATTAGTTAACATAACTGTAAGGAGGCCTCCCTTTCCTGCACTTAAGACAACAGGTGTGCATGAACCTGCCCAGGAACTTCTGACTTAGAATTGTTTTGAATGGAGGGATGTATGTGGAGTGGCGAAACAGAGATCACACAGAAACTTGGGCCATGTCTATACATACAGCGCTGCTGCAGCACAGATACACCAATACAGCTGTGCCGCTGAAATGCATCTGGTAAAGATGCTCTATGCTGATGGGAGAGAGCTCTTCCACTGGCATGAAAAAACCACATCTGCGAGCAGCAGACGCTTTGTCGGCGGGAAAAGCTCTCCTGCCAACATAGCACTGTATACATGAGTGTTTATGTCAGTGTAATTTATATCGCTTGCTGGGCCGGGTGGGGGGAAGGTGGATATTCACCCTTCTGAGCAACATAAGTTTTTCTGACGTAGGCTGTGCCACTTGGGAAGGTAGTCTAAGAGACAAGAACAGAGAGAGGAAGAGGCAAGAAAGCCAAGCAGAAGCCTATAAGTACAGTGTGACCTGTTGCCATAACTAGGCCTACAAACTTACTCCATTTGTGAGCTCAACCGTAAGAAGTGAGTGTATGTTCATGAAGTGTCACAGTACCTTATAACAATGAATGTTGAGGGTACAATGGAAACAGACTGAATTAGTCCAAACAAAAAGGGCTATTGATATAACTCAAGGACTGTGTTAAGATCATGCCTGGTAAACAAGAAAAGTGTGGAACCAGAAATCAGTGAACTAAAATTGGTGTATCAGAAACTAGGCCTAATTTGTGGACAAATAATGAGGGGATGGGCTGGGGATGGGCTATTCCACTCATCATTCCTCTTTTGTGTCCTTAAAGAAAGACTTGGAGAGACAAATAGACGGCTTCACCATCTTGGCACTCCACCAGCTCCCAGACTTCTTCATGCTAATCCTGAAAGATGTACTGACCAGATCAGGACCCACAGGTACCAGATGACGTTGCCATGTCCACTGGCTTTGGCTAAATCCTGAACACTACCTGCCATGTGAGACTTTGTCTCTTTCAGTCCCCAGTGTGTCCTTTTCCTTCCCTACCGTATTTCTTCTTTCTTCTCTCTCTCCCCTTTTTGTTATGTCTAATAAGAGTTTGCCAAGATGCATATTTTTGAACATTGCTGTAAGCCTGTGACCACAGAGACAAATAAAATAATGCCCTAAACAGTTTGATGCTGTTAAAAGCATAGGCGGTGAGTGACTTTTTCATTTTGGGAGGCTTACGTGAGCACCGGAAATTCCCTAGAAGTGGGGGGGGCCACCAGTGCCCAGACCGTGGTTCCGCCCCCCTGCTCCACCCCACCCTCGCTCTGCTTCTTCCCGCACCTGCTCTTCCTCTTCCCCCATGGCCCCGCCCTTGCTCTGTCTCTTCCCTCCCCCATTCCATCTCTTCCTCAGAGGCCCCTCCACCCGCCGCTTGCTCCTCTCTGCCTCTTGTATGCGCCACCCATAGGTAAGAGTTTGCCAGGTGTCAGCGTGCCTGATAAGACCATGTGCCATGACTGTGTTTTTCCAGCAATGAGGGTGCACGTGTGAGTCAATCCCAGAGACAGAAGGTCCATTTTCTATCTTTTGCCCTTTTGCGTGTGTTTGTCTTGTTTTGTCTTCTTTGGAAATGAGATCAGACTTTAATAACAACAGCTCTAGCTCATCTCACCTAATCTCTCCCCCCCCCCCGCCCCAAAAGGAGAGTTATTAGCATCTTTGATACCATCTAAAAGACTGTTTCAAACTAGAGGGTTTCTTTCTAATAACTGTCTCAAGCTAAAGGAAAAGGTGTGAAAATGAAAACCCTACTTAATACTTTACATTTCAAATGCTTTAACTGTTTTTTCCCTTCTTTTCTGTTTTTTAATAAAAGGTTTAAAGGTTTTTTAATGATGTGTTTAACATGGTACTAACAGCCTCTGTATATCAAACCTTGTTTAACACTCTTTAATGCTGGACAGTGCCAGGATCTGAACACTTTTCGTCCATATGTTCCATCTAAATTAACAACAGACCCTGGAATAAGCTAGAGAGAGAGAGTTTTTGGGTCTGGTGTTGGCTAAAGAGGCTTGGGGGCTGTAAGCTAAGAAACTGCTGCTTCTGTTCTTGGCTCCTTCTGCATCCAGAGACACAGGACTTCTTACATTCCTTGTAAATAAACAAGATTGCGTCAAAGAAAATACAAGACTCCATCATCAATTTCTACTTCCAGCTGAAACATCTTCAGGGCCCTGAACTTTGACTAGCTGGTTGGGTCAAAAAGGGGGCAACAGAGGTAAACAGCAGAGTTAGAAAAGTGCTATGAGTCACAGCCATGCTCGATTAGTGGTTGTAAAAGTGGCACCTGCTCTGTGCTTTCTTCTCCAGAACACCACAGAGAATACAACTGATATTAACAAGTGTGTCAGGCAAAAATGTTTAACCCAGTTTCTCTGCCTGGCTCAAGAGAATAGGTCTGTCTGTTTACCAAGAACCTACAGAGAACTCAAAGTGACAAATGAAGGAATATTTTGTGGCAGCAGGTTTTTCAGTTGTTCCTGAGGAAATTGCTGTATTTCAGACGGTGAGCAATCAGTAGTTTTCCAGCTGAGGCCACTTGTGATGAATGTGTTGGGCACTGGGTGAAATATTACAAATGCAAAGCCATTTTCTGACTGGCCAGCTGGTGATTGGAATTAGTGATGTAACACCCATGCACTGATTCCCAAGGGTACAGGGCTGGGACTTTAACCACTGAAAACATGCAAACAAAATCACTTGTTCTGACCTTTGGATGGGTATCCCCCTGCAAAATGAACTAGGGTCCTTTTCCGTGCTCTACAAAGAAGCACTAACCATGCACTAACCAGTTAAATATCAATTCAGTACCTTCCCAAGTGGCATTGCAAATGACCCCTCCTTCTAATATATGTTTTATTTTTCTCTGAATTTTTGGGTTTGACATGATGAAATGAAAGTGTTAATTTGAGCTTCTTTGAAAAATGGAGAATCTTTTTCCCAAGCATTGTCAAAAAAAATTGCCCACCTCACCTGTTAATGTTATTTACCGGCACTCCCTCCTTCTCCACTGTAATGGAATATTAAACTATTATAATGTTTACCCTCTAGGTGGTGTCATGTGTAACATACCTTTCCCGAACTGCTAATAGCTACAGCCAGCAATGCATTTAAGGGTATGTCTACACTGCAATTAAACACTCACGACTGGCCTGTGTCAGCTGCCTTAGGCTCGCAGGCTCAGGCTTCAGGGCTGTTTAACTGAGCTGTAGACATTCAGGCTTGAGCTGAAGGCCACACTCTGGGACCCTTCCCACTCACAGGGTCTCAGAGCCTGGGCTCCAGCCTGAGCCAAATGTCTACACTGCAATTTTACAGCCCCATAGCCCGGGCCAGCGGTGGGTGTTTAACTGTGGTGTAGACACACCCAAAGTACCTTAGAGAGAACATATCCTCATATATGTCTTTGTGGTGGAAGCTCTGTAACCAATACATATCTGGCCAACACAATACATGGTGTCAGAAGTGAAGGCAGCCTAACTAATGCGAGAGGAGAAAAGAAGTAGATGGAAAGTAGCAACACAGCCTTGCAAGCAGAAGAAGAAAAAATTAAGGTTGCAGGTTTGTTCTCATCAACATGCCACTCTACAATGCCCCAGAGAATGTCAGCTTTGACAGACCTTCAGAATGGACCAACTAGAAAGCAGCATTTTACAAGATTTCACATTGCAGCCAAACTCCGCAAGGAAACTGGAGATATTCAGGTATGCTTTTTAATGTATGCTATTGGGAAGTAGGCAGAACATATCTATGTCTTTTAGCTTTCCTGAAGACAGCCACAAAGGGGACCATAAAAAGGGTTCTGGCTATGTTTGATGCATACTTTATACTTCAGAGAAATGTGGTTTATGAAAGGGCATGTTTTCACCAGATAATTCAATAACCAGGGTGCTCTGCTGAATTTTTTTTTTATCAGAGCTTTACTTGTATTGGCTGAAAAAACCAGTATTTTGGGGGGGCCTGTAAAACATGGAAATATGGCAGATATATCGGTTATTAGTCTGACAGACAACTGTCTTTCACAGCAGCTATAACTAAAAACAAATGTAACCCTACCCACAGCTATTCAGATAGAAAAGCATTCTGTGAACTTGTGAAACAGCAGCAGGAATTTGCCAAACCAGAAACTATCTTAGAGGCTGTAAACAGACCCAGCATGTGTCCTAAATGTCATTATCATAAACCCCCTCAGGCAAGGAGTGATAACTGCCAGAATAACAAAAAAGATGAAAGGCACAAGAGTGGAAAAATTCACAGCCCCAAAAGTGTATGTCCAGCCAAAGGAATAAGATTTAATGAATATACTAAAGATGGACATTTTGCATCTGTTTGCAGTACTAGGGGAGCCAGGGAGCAGACTCATGTTACAGACAGTCAAGAGCCATTGTTTCTGGGATCTGTCACATGTGATGAGACAAAGCCCGCCTGGAGAGTGAAACTGACTATTCATGGAAAGGCTATTGAATTTAAAGTTGACTCAGGTGCAGACATGAGAGTCATATCAGCAGAGCCGTCCCATCCATAGGACAGACCGGGGCAACTGCTTCAGGATGTGGGGTCCAGGGTGTCCTGGGAGGTTATCGGGAGGCCTGGCACCGACAGCAACGAGCAACATGGCCCCAGCCTGCCCCGCTTCGCTCCGCTCTGCTCCACCCCGCCGGCTCCCAGAGTTGCTCAGGGGAGGGGGTGGAAGCCGGAAAGAGGTGGGGCCGTGGCGGGGGATTCAGGAAAGGAGTGGAATGGGGGCGGGGAGGGGGCGGAGCAGGGGCAGAAAGAGACGAGGGGGAGGCTTGGGGGAAGAGGTGAAGTGCAGGTGGGGCCTCGGCCAAAGAGGGGATTTGTCCTGGGCCCTGCACTGCCCTAGGGATGGCCCAGCATATCAGAAGGGTCTTACAATCACCTTCATCCCCTCCCAGAGCTGAAATTACCTGACACAGCCTTGACCAGCCCTGGAGGTATTCTGAACTGCCTGGGCCAGTTCACCATAGAAACAACTTACAAAGACAAAAGCTTTGCATTCAGAGTTTGTGATCAAAGGATCAAAGATCAACAACCTTCTCCACTGCAATGTAGTAGCCTAGTGAGAGGTGGTGATGTTGGACTTTTGAAAGGAGATCCAGTACAAATAACTTTGAGACAATGCTGAACTATAAAGTGCAGCGGTTCCCAAAGTGGGGTCTGAGGATGCCATCATGTTCCTAAAATGGCATCCTGTGAACTATGTGACCTCTCATGCACTTCTTGTGCACCATGCTTGCAAGGTTGTGCTGTGCAGAGGTCGTGACCTTGCATACACTGTGCTTGTGAAGTCACGCTGGCTGGGGCAGTCCCACGCTAGTGGGGAAATTCCAGTAGTACCAGAAATGAAAGGAGTCTGGGACACTCAGTAAATTGCCAAAGGGGTCCCTTGTGGGGAAAAGCTTTGGAAACCGCTCATATAGTATACCTACACCTCAGAGGATTCCTCTCGCAAAGTGGAAACTGAGTTAAAGAGAATGGAACAGATTGGCATAATCAAAAAAAAAATCTCTGAGCTAACAGCAGGGTGTGCCCCAATGGTTGCAACGTTATAAAGAAATATGGAAAATATGAATCTGTGTGGATCTTAAAACTTAATGAAGCAGTTGAAAGAAAAATATATCCTCCCAACACAGGATGACTTCCTCCCCAAAGTGGAAGGAGCTACAATATTCTTCAAGCTGGATGCCTCAGGCAGAATCTGGCAAATTTATTTAGCTAAAGAGAGTGCTAAACTGACTACATTTATCAGACCCTTCAGAAGATTTTGCTTTTGAAGTTACCTCTTGGGATTACTAGTGCACCTGATTTTTTTTCCAAAGAATGATGGCAGAACTATTAATGAACACAAATGAAGTTGTAGTTTTCATGGAGAATATTTTGATATATGGGTCTTTGATGGAAGAACACAACAAAACCCTCATTGAAGCTTTAAGCCTAGTCAGTTAGTGCGGACTGAAGCTAAACAAGGAAAAATGTGTCTTCTGCCTACCCCAAATCAAGTTTTTTGGGACAGACAATAAACTAAGGTTGAATCCATACTTGCCCTGAGAAAGTAAAAGCTATTTGAGAATTGAATGCACCAACAAATGTACCAGAACTGAGATAGATACCAGATACTGGAGATAGTAAATTACCTTGGTTGACACCTAAAAGACCTTTCCATGGTGACAAAACCACTGAATGAACTATTAAAGTCCAACACATTGTGGTTATGGGGGCTAAATCAAGAAATTTCCTTCAAAAAGGTAAAAGAAATTATCTCAGCTGCTCCAGTTCTCTAGTACTATGATGCGAACAAACCCACAATATTCAGTACTGAGGCAAGCAGCTATGGCTAGGCTGTGAATTGTTGCAACAACATGGCTCTGAGTGGAAGTATGACTGGTAGCCATCGTCGCCATACTCCAGGGTGCTCTTTTAGCCGACCTCGGTGAGGTCGTCAGGGGCGCCTGGGAAAACATGGGAGTGACTTAGCCAGGTCATTTCCCTTTTAAGTTTCATCTCATGGTGATTCAGTCCTGCCGGCAGTCGTATTGCACTGTCTTCTAATGAGCACCCACAAGATGACGATGGCTAGCATTCGTACTCCACCATCTGCTGCCAGCAAGATGTATAAAGATAGATGAAGTGGATCAAAACAAGAAATAGACCAGATTTGTTTGTATTCATTTTCTCCTCCCTCCTTCCCTCCATGAAATCAACGGCCTGCTAACCCCAGGGTTTTGAGTTCTATCCTTGAGGGGCCATTCTGTTTCTCCTTGATGAAAAGCCACCGTCGTTCTTGATTTTAATTCCCTGTAAGCCAACCCTGTAAGCCATGTTGTCAGTCGCCCCTTCCTCCATCAGAGCAACGGCAGACAATCGTTCCGCGCCTTTTGTCAGCGCAGACACCATAGCACTGAGAACATGGAGCCCGCTCAGATCACCGCGGCAGTTATGAGCACTATAAACACCGCGTGTGTTATCCAGCAGGATATGCAGAACCAGAACCTGCAAGAAAAGCAAAACCAGGCGAGGAGGAGGCGACAGCAGCACGGTGATGAGAGTGATGAGGACATGGGCACAGACTTCTCACAAAGTACGGGCCCCTGCAATGTGCACATCATGGTGCTAATGGGGCAGGTTCATGCTGTGGAACGCCGATTCTGGGCCCAGGAAACAAGCACAGACTGGTGGGACCGCATAGTGTTGCAGGTCTGGGACGATTCCCAGTGGCTGCGAAACTTTCGCATGTGTAAGGGCACTTTCATGGAACTTTGTGACTTGCTTTCCTCTGCCCTGAAGCGCAAGAATGCCAAGATGAGAGCAGCCCTCACAGTTGAGAAGCGAGTGGCGATAGCCCTGTGGAAGCTTGCAAGGCCAGACAGCTACCGGTCACTTGGGAATCAATTTGGAGTGGGCAAATCTACTGTTGGGGCTGCTGTGATGCAAGTAGCCCACGCAATCAAAGATCTGCTGATATCAAGGGTAGTGACCCTGGGAAATGTGCAGGTCATAGTGAATGGCTTTGCTGCAATGGGATTCCCTAACTGTGGTGGGACAATAGATGGAACCCATATCCCTGTCTTGGCACCAGAGCACCAAGGCAGCGAGTACATAAACTGCAAGGGCTACTTTTCAATAGTGCTGCAAGCTCTGGTGGATCACAAGGGACGTTTCAGCAACATCAACGTGGGATGGCCGGGAAAGGTACATGACGCTCGCATCTTCAGGAACTCTGGTCTGTTGAACAGCTGCAGCAAGGGACTTACTTTCCAAACCAGAAAATAACCATTGGGGATGTTGAAATGCCTATAGTTATCCTTGGGGACCCAGCCTACCCCTTAATGCCATGGCTCACGAAGCCGTACACAGGCAGCCTGGACAGTAGTCAGGAGCTGTTCAACTATAGGCTGAGCAAGTGCAGAATGGTGGTAGAATGTGCATTTAGGTGTTTAAAAGCACGCTGGCACAGTTTACTGAGTCATTTAGACCTCAGTGAAACCAATATTCCCACTGTTATTACTGCTTGCTGTGCACTCCACAATATCGGTGAGAGTAAGGGGGAGATGTTTATGGTGGGGTGGGAGGTTGAGGCAAATCGCCTGGCCGCTGATTATACGCAGCTAGACACCAGGGCGGTTAGAAGAGCACAGGAGGGCGCGGTACGCATCAGAGAAGCTTTGAAAACCAGTTTCATGACTGGCCAGGCTACAAGTGTGAAACTTCTGTTTGTTTCTTCTTGATGGAAACCCCCGCCCCCCCCCCCGGGTTCACTCTACTTTCCTGTAAGCTAAGCACCCTTCTCTCCCTCCTTTGCTCACCACTTGCAGAGGTAATAAAGTCATTGTTGCTTCACATTCATGCATTCTTTATTTATTCATAACACAAATAGGGGGATAACTGTCAAGGTAGCCCGGGAGGGGTGGTGGAGGAGGGAAGGACAAGGCCACACAGCACTTTAAAACTTTAAAACGTATTGAATGCCAGCCTTCTGTTGCTTGGATAATCTTCAGGGGTGGAGTGGCTGGGTGGCTAGAGGCCCCCCCACCGTGTTCTTGGGTGTCTGGGTGAGGAGGCTATGGAACTTGGGAAGGAGGGCGGTTGGTTACACAGGGGCTGTAGCGGCACTCTGTGCTCCTGCTGCCTTTCCTGAATCTCAACCATATGCTGGAGCATATGAGTTTGATCCTCCAGCAGCCTGAGCATTGACTCCTGCCTTCTTTCAGCAAGCTGACACCACCTATCATCTTCAGCCTGCCACCTCTCCTCGTGGTCATATTGTGTTTTCCTGCACTCTGAGATTGTCTGCCTCCACATATTTTGCTGTGCTCTGTCAGTGTGGGAGGACAGCATGAGGTCAGAGAACATTTCATCACGAGTTTTTTTTTTTTCGCCTTCTAATCTTCGCTAGCCTCTGGGAAGGAGAAACATATGCAGCTGGTGGAGGGGAAAAAAGGAGAGAATGGAAGTTAAAAAGACACATTTTATAGAACAATGGGTACGCTCTTTCACGGTAAACCTTGCTGTTAACATTACATAGCACATGTGCTTTCATTACAAGGTCGCATTTTGCCTCTTATTGAGGGTATGCCAGTTTGGTGTGAGAGATCACTCATGCAGGGCCGGGTGGCAGAATTTGACTTGCAAGCAGCCATGGTAAGCCACAGTCTTTTGGCTTCTTTAACCTTCATAACATGTGGGAATAGTTTCAAACAGCAGCGCCCTCATTTCCCATAGGAAGTAGCCGTTGGGTTGGCCATTAAAAATGAGTTGGCAATTTAAAAGAAGGGGCTGCGGTTTTGGGGTTCACGTGCAGCAGAAACCCAACTAACACCCCCCCCCCTGCAACCACACACCCAATTCTCTGGGATGATGGCTTCACCCCTCCCCCCCACCATGTGGCTAACAGCAGGGAACATTTCTGTTCAGCCACAGGCAAACAGCCTAGCAGGAAAGGGCACCTCTGAATGTCTGCTTACTAAAAGCACCCTATTTCAGCCAGGTGACCATGAATGTTATCACTCTCCGGAGGGTAACAGAGAGATAAAGAACGGATGTTGTTTGAATGCCAGCAAACACCAGGACCATACGCTGCAATGCTTTGTTCTGCAATGATTCCCAACTACGTGTTACTGGCCTGGTGTGGTAAAGTGTCCTACCATGGTGGATGGAATAAGGCTGCCCTCCCCAGAAATCTTTTGCAAAGGCTTTGGGAGCACATCCAAGAGAGCTTTATGGAGATGTCCCTGGAGGATTTCTACTCCATCCCCAGACATATTAACAGACTTTTCCAGTAGCTGTACTGGCCGCGAATGCCAGGGCAAATTAATCATTGAGCATGCTTGCTTTTAAACCATATATAATATTTACAAAGGTACACTCACCAGAGGTCTCTTCTCTGCCTTCAGGGTCCAGGAGCCCTTCTTGGGTGGGTTCAGGGGGTACTGGATCCAGGTCCAGGCTGATAAACAGATCCTGGCTGTTGGGGAAACTGGTTTCTCCGCTTCCTTGCTGGGAGCTATCTACAACCTCCTCCTCATCATCATCTTCCTCACCCCCCAAAACCTGCTTCTGTGTTGCCTCCCACTCCTTGGACGGAGTCAAAGCACAGGGTTGGGGTAGTGCCTAGAATGGCATGCAGCTCATCATAGAAGCAGCATGTCCGGGGCTCTGAACCGGAGCGGCCATTTGCCTCTCTGGTTTTTTGGTAGGCTTGCCTGAGCTCCTTAATTTTCACCTGGCACTGCTGCAGGTCCCTGTTATAGCCTCTGTCCTTCCTGCCATTGGAGATCTTTTCAAATATTTTGGCAATTTCGTCTTTTTGAATGGAGTTCTGCCAGCATGAATTCATCTCCCCATACAGCGATCAGATCCCGTACCTCCCATTCGGTCCATGCTGGAGCTCTTTGCCGATTCTGGGACTGCATGGTCTCCTGTGATGATGAGCTCTGCATGGTGACCTGTGCAGGTGAGCTTGCCACATTGGCCAAACAGGAAATGAGATTCAAAAGTTCGCAGGCCTTTTCCTGTCTACCTGGCCAGTGCATCTGAGTTGAGAGTGCTGTCCAGAGCAGTCACAACTGAGCACTCTGGGATAGCTCCCGGAGGCCAATACCGTCAAATTGCATCCACAGTACCCAAAATTCAACCTGGCAAGGCCGATTTCAGCGCTAATCCCCTCATCGGGGGTAGAGTAAAGAAATCAATTTTAAGAGCCCTTTAAGTCGAAAAAAGGGCTTCGTGGTGTGGTTGGGTGCTTGGTTAAATCGAGATAACGCTGCTGATTTCAACCTAAACTCGTAGTGCAGACTAGGTCTAACAATGGAGAGTTCAAAAAAAGAGGAGACTTCTACAGTTTGTTCCTCAGAAAGAACAATCAACAGAGCAAGCTCTACAGATGGGAGATGCAGAACATGACACAAAGATTCCACACCAGTCATTGCAACTAATAAACAGCCAGATGTAAAGTTGTTACATGTTTGCGTAATTAAAAAAACAGTAACATTCAGAGACATTTAACAGACTGAACTGTACTGAACTTTAAAGTAGCATCATAGTGTAAACTTTGTAAGTGATAGGAATGTAAAATTAAAGAGGGACATGTAATGGAATGTTAAACTCTATCCTAATGTTTACCCAGTAGGCGGTGTCCTGTGTAACATACCTTACCTGAGATGGTAATAGCTAGAGCCAGCAGTGCATTAAAGTGTCTTAAAGAGAACACATCTTCATGTATCTCTATGGGATGGAAGCTCTGTGACCAGTCCACATCTGGGACATGATATCCACTGTCATCAACACCAACTTTTCTTCCTGGGTCTCCTTTTCTATGCCCTTCACCTGCTTTAATGATTCCAACTTCTCTTGACCTCCCTTGTCCCCAGTTTCACTTTCTTCCTCGCTCTCACTATCCAGGCATGCTCTAGTCTTTCCCATTTTTAAAAAGCCACCATCCCTAAACCACACCCTCACTCATCCAACTCCCACTCTCACCCTATTTCCCCTTTTCCCTCTATCTCCAAACTCAGTGAGCAACCAGCTTGCAGGCATTGCCTCAGATTCCTCCTCTCCAGTTTTTGTCTTCAATCCCCTGCAACTTGGCTTCTGCCTTCTCCTCTCCACTTGCACTACTGCTCACCAAGGTCTTTCCTTGCTCAGTTCTCAAAGTGGAATTACAGTTTGGATTGATGTGGAGGGAGCAGAAAGAGCTGAATGGTTGTGGGCTGGGAAGGTGGAGAAGGGGGACTTAGTGTGTTTAGCTTTTCAAAGACAACTAAAGTAACTTAATATGATCCCCATGGATCACAACCCCAATCCCTTTGCTTATACCTTGTATTCCCTTCCTGCACTCCTCCTATGTCTTTATCTTTTTAAATTATATGCTCTGCTAGGCAGGGACTGTGTCTTCATCTTGTTCAGAAGGTGCCTTACCCATTTGGGCTCCTGCTACTGTACAAATAATGAATAGTAACGCATGAGTTTCAGGAGCCTGCAAGATTTATAAGATATATAAGTCAACAAGACTGGACTGGCTTCCATTGGTGTGCTTCTGAATCCAGAATGCTTCTGTAGGTAGCATATTGGTTTTGCGTGTTAATGTGAAGATCTGTGAATATGCATTGCACAAATACTAGAACAAACTGTTGTGAAGCAAGTAAACCTTACAGGCAGTATGGATACTAGAGGTTCACATGCTTGCGTCTGTAGGCCAAGCACATTGTACACCACAGGGCCTATTACATCTCTCTATTCTCCCCCACAAGTTTCCTGTGTGCCACCCTCCCATATCCAACTATTTTATGGATTCACTGCAACCCCTTTACTACCTCCTTCATACCAGATGCTCTGTGCCCTCTATTGCAGGGCCCACCATTCTCTACACCCATGCCAGGTCCCCCTTCCCCCTTTCCCACTATATCAGGGGTTCTGTGTGCCCCATCCCTGCGTACCAGTGTCTCCCATTCTCTGCACTCATGCCAGGTACTTTCTAAGCACCCCTTTCCCCCATGGCCTCTACTTCCTACCATGACAGGAGATCTATATACCCCCCATTGCCTCCCCACACATGCATATCAGGTGCTCTGTGTGCGCTCCAATTTCCTCCTTCCCCCTATGCCAGTGGTTCTCAAACTTTTGTACTGGTGACCCCTTTCACATAGCAAGCCTCTGAGTACAACCCCCCTTATAAATTAAAAACACATTTTTATATATTTAACACCATTATAAATGCTGGAGGAAATGCAGGGTTTAGGGTGGAGGCTGACAACTCGCGACCCCCCATGTAATAACCTCATGACCCCCTGAGGGGTCCCGACCCCCAGTTTGAGAACCCCTGCCCTATGCCCTCCACTTCCCACCATGACAGGGGTTCTGTGCTCCCATACCCCCAGTTCAGGGTCCCCCATTCTCCCTCCCCTCCAATGTCAGGGCTCTGTATAGCTCCCCTTCCCTGCATTCCCCTCTTCCTCCACCTTATCTCTTCTTTCTGTGTGGGAGATAGATCATTCAGGCCATCAACCTGTTCAACTCTATTGAGAGGACAGGCACAGATGAGATGGGAATATTGTTATGCTAGAAGGTACTAATGGATGTCATCAATCAGTTCTTTGATCTACAGGCAATTGCAGAGGTGCTTGAAGCTGTGACTTTGCTGAACTGATGGCAGAGGGGCCCTGTGTCTCCAAAATTCCCCCTTCAGGTTTTTCAATTTCCCCCCAAATCTGCCCATTGATACCTAGAATCTTCCCTGAAATTTTGGAATTGATTGACTGCAGTATACAAAAATTATTGTGTTACCGACAGACAGAGAAATGCCATAAAATCGAGTATGGGGTCTCGCAAGCTCAGCCAAAAATCCCCACCACTTGACTGCTTTTGTTTTAATGACATCAATGTTTCCATTACAATTTGCTATGCCTCCAACCTTCTGCTTTTACCAGGCCATCATTTCTTTACCTCCAACTACGTGAGGACACTAAAACTGGACAAATAAACTAGGTCATTTTGTCTCTCAGCTTTTAAAGTTGCACCTG